>NC_091064.1:220379869-221084869 GCF_000393655.2 Nicotiana sylvestris
TATATATATATATCAAATGTCTTGTTAATAGGTTGTCACTTGGCTTTTTAATAACTCGCCACTTGGCTAAATGAGAAGGCAAACTTTCTTGCTTTAATATATATATATATATATATATATATATATATATATATATAAGATTAGAAGCCTGTATAATTAATTGGTTAATTAAACTTGTTGGTTTATTTTCCTTTCAAAAAGAAGATGGCTTATAATTATTAAAACAGAGACTTGAAATTGGGAGGAAAAAAAAGAAGAGTTTTTGTGCATTATCTTGATAACATTATTGACTTGAAGAAAAATGAGAAAGAAATAAGATGAAGTTAGGTGTCTCTTTGATAAGGAACCAATCATAGTTGTTCGAATGCAATACAGTAGTCGTTTAACTTAAATTTTACTCCATTTGTGCTAGATTTTTGTCACATCTCACTTTTCAATGTACTCTTATCGATTCACTTGATTTTTTAATATTTTTTTTAAGGGGAAGCAGCTAGATTTTCTAAATTTCAACAAAGTAAACAATTAAGGAATTACATAAATAGCCGGTAAGATTCAATGTTTACTTTTTCTCGATAATATACATTGATTATATATAATTATACATATATTATATATGAATTATACATCCGTCGACTATTTTTAGTTTAAGAGATTAGGCAAGCGTTTGGACATAAATTCCAAGATTTTTTTTTTCAAATTCGAAATTTCACTGAAATTTTATTTGAAGATGAAGTTGTTTTGGTTTGTTTTTTTTTTGCAACATATTTGGAAATATTTTTTTTTTCAAAACCATGAAATACAATTTATACTCCACAATTTGTAAAAAATTATGAATACGAAAACGGCTATATATGAATGTAGCCAATAACGCTTCAATGACAAAATTAATAACTTGGGCCTAATAACTTTATAATGAAATTCCCTTGTATAGATTTCTAGCTTAGCCATTGGTCAGGGAAGTGTTGAATATATCTGGGCTTACAATGGAAAGGAAGAGATATTAAATCAAAAATTTAGGTAAATGAATTTGTAAAGGAACATAAACAACAAATGTGAATAATTGTGTGTATATATATAGAGAGAGAAACATAACTTATATAAAGTAGTACTGCTACTGCCTGGAAAAACAAAGTCTGATAATAACAGAGACCAAAAAACGAAAACAATTCAGTTTCCTTTTCTTCTCTAACAAATCTCATCTCCTTTTATATATGTTTTGTTTTGTCTTTGAAAATACTACATTGCATTTAATGTAAAGATGGCTCAAGAATCAAGAAATTATGTTAAGCCAACATATTATTATAAATGGAATAGAAGCAGTTTTCTTATAAAAGGTAGACTTCAGTAATCGATTCTGAACATGAAGAATTTGTCCGACTTTTGCAAATTATAACGAAGCTAAGAGGAGTTTGCTGGGTTTTCTTTTTGCGAAATTAATGAGCCATTTTCTCCAACTGTTTTTTTATTACTTTTCTATACTTAACCTTTTATTTTGTGCTTATAACTAATTGCCCTTTTATTTTGTGCTTATCTAAAAATAGACTAGAAGCTTGTTTAATTGACTAAACTTATAAATTAGTCAAATCAATTTATAAGCACAAAAAGATTGGCTAACTTTATATGCTAGTCAAACTAATCTACCGGGATACAAGTTTTTTGTTTGTTATATTCTTATCTCCAAGTATAAAAAAATATTTTTTAATTTTTTTATGACGTTGTCCAGTATAATGTGCTTAATTTTTGGGGAGAATGACACAGTTACCTACAAAAACAAAACTATTTACCTTTGTTTACCCATTTATTTTTTTACCCATAAACTAATTACATTTCCTACCCTGTGATAAAATAATAAAAGAAGAAGAACAATATTGCAGAGAAAGAGAGAGAGAGAGAATTCTTATTGAATTTTGGGATGATTTACAATGGGGTAAGACCCCTCTATTTATAGGGGAAAAATGACTTAGCCACAAAGTAAAACTCTCTACAAGATAGACATTCACTCTAAATAGAATTTTATTCATAACACTCCCCCTTGAATGTCTACTCAATAAGTAATGTGCATCGTTAAAACCTTAACTAAAATAAAACCTAATGGGAAAAAAAAATCTAGAAAAGGAAAAGGAGTACACATATCTAACTATATGCCCTTTGGTTGCCTCGTTAAAAACCTTGCAAGGAAAACCCAGTGGGACAAAATCTTGTAAGGGAAAAAGAGTGCAATACGCATTAAACTCCCCCTGATGAGAGCATCATTTCACATCCTTGAGCCTTCGCATCCCAATCTTGTGTATTAGCTTCTTGAAGGTTGACGTCGGTAGAGACTTGGTGAACAAATCAGCCATATTATCACTTGAACGAATCTGTTGCACATTGATATTACCATTCTTTTGAAGATCATGTATGAAAATAACTTTGGTGAAATGTGTTTTGTCCTATCTCCTTTTATGAATCCCCCCTTCAATTGAGCTATGCATGCTGCATTATCTTCATGCAAAATTGTGGGTAACTTGTCACATTTCAAACCACATTTGTCTCGAATAAGATGTATTATAGACCTCAACCACACGCACTCTCGACTTGCTTCATGAATAGCAATTATCTCAGCATGATTAGATGAAGTAGCCACAATTGATTGCTTAGTCGATCGCCAAGATATGACAGTGCCTCCACAAGTAAATACATAACCTGTTTGAGACCGAGCCTTGTGTGGGTCAGATAAATACCCAGCATCAGCATAACCAACTAGATCGGGACTGCAATTGTTGCCATAAAATAAGCCCATATTGGTAGTCCCTTTTAGATACCACAATATGTGTTTGATTCCATTCCAATGTCTCCTTGTAGGAGCATAACTATATCTTGCTAAGACATTAACTGAAAAAGTTATGTCAGGCCTTGTAGTATTAGCAAGATACATTAGTGCACCAATTGCACTAAGATATAGTACTTCAGGACCAAGTACCTCTTCATTCTCTTCTTGAGGCCGGAATGGATCCTTATTCACATCAAGTGATCGAACAACCATCGGTGTACTTAATGGATGTGCTCCATCCATGTAAAACCATTTCAATACCTTTTCTATGTAGGCAGATTGATGAATAAAAATTCCGTTTGCCAAATGTTCAATTTGCAAACCAAGACATAATTTTGTCTTTCCGAGATCTTTCATCTCTAATTACTTCTTTAAATAATCAATTGCCTTTTAGAGTTCTATAGGAGTTCCAATAAGGTTTATGTCATCAACATATACGGCAAGTACAACAAATTCCGATGTTGTTTTCTTTATAAAAATATATGGGCAAATGGCATCATTTATATAGCCTTCCTTTAATAAATACTCACTAAGACGATTATACCACATTCGTCCTGATTGCTTTAGACCATACAACGATCTTTGCAATTTGATTAAAAATATTTCCCGGGACTTTGAATTATTTGCGTTTGGCATTTTAAATCCATCGGGAATTTTCAGATATATCTCATTATCAAGTGAGCCATAAAGGTAGGCGATAACCACATCCATTAAATACATGTCAATCTTTTCATGGACAACAAAACTAATGAGATAACAGAAAGTTATAGCATCCATAACGGGTGAATATGTCTCTTTATAATCGACACCAAGCCTTTGTGAAAATCCTTGTGCAACAAGGCGTGCCGTATATTTTTGTACCTCGTTTTTCTCATTTCTCTTGCATGCAAAAATCCATTTATAGCCAACAGGCTTAACACCGTTAGGTGTTTGGACTACAGGCCCAAAAACTTCACGTTTTGCAAGTGAGTTCAACTCTGATTGGATTGTTTCTTGCCATTTTGGCCAATCAAGTCTTTGTCGACATTCTCCAACAGATTGAGGTTCAAGATCCTCACTTTCTTGCATAATGCTAGATGCAACATTATATGCAAAGACATAATCCACCACTATATCCACTCGATTCAACTTTGTCTCAATATCGATTGGATTTATTGATAGTTTCTTATTTTCTTAAGCCTCGGACTCAGTGGATTTCTCATGAATCTCAGAATTTATTAAATCGTGGATTTCTTCATGCGGTTCTTTCGTAGTGTCATTTTGATCATTTATTTTCTTTTTTCTAGGTTTTTGATCTTTGGAACCTAATGGTCTGCCACGTTTTAGGCGTGTTTTTGACTCATTAGCTATAACACTAGAAGATTGTCCAATAGGGACATCAATATGGATTGGAACATTCTCTGCAGGGATATGTGATTTTGTTATCCTTTTCAAATCCGTAAATGCGTCTGGCATTTGATTTACGATTCTTTGTAAATGGATAATCTTTTGCACCTCCTTTTCACAAATAGAGGCACGTGGATCAAGATGAGATAATGATGGATTTTTCCACAAAATTTCCCGTTTGGTTTCACCAACTTCTCCCCCTAATTTTGGGAAAAGTGTCTCATCGAATCGACAGTGCAGTAAACAAATCCCCTGTCAATGTTTCTAGGTAGCGAATGATGGAGGGCGATTCAAACCCAACATATATTCCTAACCTTCTTTGCGGACCCATTTTGGTGCGATATGGCAGTGCTACAGGCACATATACTGTGCATCCAAAAATTCTTAAATGGGATATATTAGGTTCATGACCCAAAACTAGTTGCAACGAGGAATATTTATGATAATTTATCGGCCTGAGACGAACTAGCATTGCTGCATGCAAAATGGCATGACCCCAAACAGAAGTGGGCAACCTCGTTTTCATGTGTAATGGTCTTGCTATCAATTGCAGACGTTTAATTAAAGACTCTGCAAGACCATTTTGAATGTGAACATGAGCTACAAGATGCTCCACTTTTATCCCAATTGATAAGCAATAATCATTAAATGTTTGGGATGAAAACTCAGCAGCATTATCAAGTCTAATAGACTTAATTGGATTATCGGGAAATTGTGCCCATAATCGAATTATTTGTGCCATTAATTTTGCAAACGCGAGGTTGCGAGATGACAATAGGCACACATGAGAGTGTCACACCTCCTTTTTCCTACACCCCCGAGAAGGGAGTATATAAGGGAGTTTTTCCGATTAAAGGACAATCGAAATGAGATTTATTATTTAATTCAGAGTCGCCACTTGGGAGATTTATGGTATCCCAAGTCACCGGTTTAATCCCGAATCGAGGAAAAGATTAACTCTGTTTAACAGTCTGCGCACCAGAAATCCGGATAAGGAATTATGTTAACCCGAGAGAAGGTGTTAGGCATTCCCAAGTTCCGTGGTTCTAGAACGGTCGCTCAACTGTCATATTCGGCTTAATTATCTGATTTTATACAATTATGAACCTATGTGTAAATTTTAACTTTTAACCACTTTTATTATTATCATTATTATTTTAACAGAGAATTGCAACGTTGTGAAAAACATATCTCGAACCACGTCACATCAATGTACCCGTGGTTATCGACATATTTCGACTCCGTTGAGATTAGGATTTGGGTCACATAAATGTGCACCCGAGTTTAAGAAAGTAAATTATTAAAGGCGCGCCTAAAGCGACTAGCGTATTATCATTTTGGGGAAGGCCGTGAACTTTTGCTAAACGGCCCATCCTGAAGTCTAAGGAATTTTACAAATATACATTTGATGAGGGCCCCGTGACTTATGTGTTCTATTTATCGAGGCTCGTCTCATTTATTATTTAAAAGGCAAATCTAAAAGCGACTATGATTTTCTATTTAATATCATTGTCTCTAATAATAATAAAAAAAACTTAGTTAATTTATGAACTACTATATTAAAATAAACCTGCGTGTTTAAAAATGCCCAATTTTGGGGCCTTTGATCAAAGCATCTGGCTAGCAAGCATGTTAGAGGCCTAGGGGGGGTGGGCTTGTTACCAAATTCGAATGATCCATACATTGGGCCACGGTATGACCTAGATTGCTCATATTAACTTAAATGATCCTGAATGAAGTTTCTAAGCCACTAGTTTAATACCAATTCACTAATTCATTACCTATTATAACTAAAACGAGTTAATAATGCACTGAAAGCAGGTAAACAACTTGCAAAATGATTTTATATCTCCAAAACATGCAATTGACACCCCAACTATGTTTTTAACTAACGAACCAGCCAACGTCTTATGCCACTGCCATCCTAACATCTAGTTCGACATTTACATGATTGCTATTACCAATTTGAACAACGACCCTTAATGCAAACACAATATCATAGGTTCCAAAATAGAATGCTAATTCCAGTTATTTCTAGCTTTAAGTGTTTAAACTGAACACACACACTAAACTAACTATAGCTAATGCCTACAATCGACGCTTTAACTGAATTCCAATACTATTTACATTCTACACTTTCCTTTTCCTTTCAATTGATGTGGTACTTTCCAAAATTAGCCATTGGCATAAAAACTGACATTCAGACTTAGTCGAACAGAATCCAATGATCCAGTAATCTAACGGTCACAGTCCCAATTAATTTAACAGTCCAACAAGCTCATTTTTAACTACAGGGATCAGTTACCATATGCTAACATGTTTCAGTATGAACTATATTAAAAAAAAAATCGCATACAACTCCATTTCAGTCCACTTACTACATACTAACAGGGATCTATATACTAACAGTAGTGACTAAATAATTTAAATACATCAGTCATATAGAAACCAAAATAAAATTTCAACTCTTCACATATATTCGAACTCCATGTTTTCAGCTTACAAATGTCAGAGTTACAGTTGTGTACCTGGAAATCAGTTACAATAGAAGAAGAAGAGATCAGCCACAACAATACAACAGTAGCAGCAACAAGCAATAACACCAACAGGCTTTCAACAATCAGATAATACCCAACAACCCTCAAATAAATCACCAAGTTCCTTCAAGTGTCCTGAACACCCAAGTACAGAACAGGAACAAAGAAATTTGAACTATTTCTGCTCTTGCAATCAATGTAACAGTGTGAGCTGATTGTCTAAAGCACTCTCTCAAGCTCTTAAGGTTCTAAAGTGTAGAAGAATTCAGTTTTAAAAGCTCTCAAGACAACTGATCCTCAAATCTTTCTATGAGTTCCAGTTCTCAGAAAATGATTCAAGAAGGGAAACTCTCTCCAAAAAATTGAAAAAAAAGGAACCCCCGTATTCTAAGGTCTGCCTTGTATTTTATACCCTAAGACAGACCCCTTTTCCAATCTGTTTTAATACTTAGATCATTAAAAAATATATTTCTTCCATCATATTCCCTGACAGCCACCACTAAGTGTCTAATTTCATTATTTAATTCAAAGGTGTATGGGCAGCCGGAATTTAAAACTCAGGCGTGCCCTGACAACCAGAATGGACTTCCACTTGATTTTAACACTTTCACTTCAGTGATTTACCCTTACTTCATTAACTAATGATTCCTAAACAGACTAACAAGCATGATACAGATTCAAACAACAGCTAAAACAAACAAATTCACAAAACTCAACTGATTAACCAATTTAGTGTTTTATTCCAACAGCAAAAGAAACAAGACAACACTAAATTGTCCATAACATTGTTTAACAATACGCACGAGCATGGGATGAACAAGTTCTATTAAGTTGAAATGAACCAGTTCGACTGACTAAATTATTAAACAAGGCAGGGTTTCACACAACTGACTATACAGAATTGTGAGACCAAGAACAGATTCCCCAAATATTATGACAAACAAAACAGTGAATTGGCAACAGAATAAACAAAATGCCAAACGTTTGTTCTTGATAAACAAAATGGTCGAATAAATAAAATGCCAAAACAGAGGACTGGTCGAGTTTCAATCCGAAAATGACCAGAGAAAAGAAAAAGAGACGGGGAAAGATCGACAACAGAGTAAATAAAACTAGGAAATAAACTCACCGGCCAGGCTCGAACTGGGAAATGACATGCTGAGTCAAAACAACATCATGCCAAATGTTTGTTCTTGTTGGAGAACAAACGGGCGTCATTATTTTATGCTGAAACAGACTTGAATAAACCAAGAAATCCAAACGAACGACCCCCTTGTGCACTGGTCCCAATTTAGGGTTCTAAGGCTTGAACTTAGATTTGATATTCGACGAACTTTGGTCTGATTCGAAAGAAATCCATGATGAATTCGTTATGAAGGAGTCACGGGGGTATGTGGTGTTGATTTGGGGTCGATTTGGATGAACTAGGGTTTGGGTTGATTTCTTTGATCTAAGATTCGAGGGGCTCGAGGGTGATTCGAAGAAAAATGAGCATGGATTCGGAGAGGGGATGGTTTGGTGGTTCAAGGGTGTGATTTTGGCGGTCATTGGAGTGGTTGCCGCCGGGTTATGGGCAGTGGCATGGAGGGGCGGCTGCTAGGGTTCTGGGGCTGTCTGGTGAGAGAATTGGGAGAGACGAAGGGGATGAGGGTTTGGGTGAGTGAAACGGGTTTGAGGTTTTTTTTTGGGGGGGGGGGCTTTGGTATGATTAGATTAAAGAATTAATCTAAGCCGTTGGATTACGAAAATCCAACGGCTGTGATCAGTCTCTTAGGGCAAAACGAGGTCGTTTGGTTTAGTAGGGGTGGAGGGTTGGACCGGGTTCAGGGAGCGGGTCAGGGTCGGGTTAAGCCGTGTTATGAGAGGGGTGATCTGGACCGTTGGATTGATTTAATCCAACGGTTTGGATTACGCGTGACAAAGACGACGTCGTTTGGTTTGGTCCAGTGGCGGATTGGGTTGGGCTAAAAAGACTGGTAATTTGCTTGGGCCTGGATTTTCGGCCCAGTTCCGATTTTCCTTTTTCTTGTTCTGTTTGTTTCTTTTTCTTTTGTTTCCTAATTAATAAAACTACAATTCTAAGTTAAATTATAAACCAAATTAGCTTATCAAAATACTAATTAATTCCTAATTATTTTGAATTTTTGGGAATAGTTCTTGTAGGGCAAAAATCACGTGCTCACAGGGACCATCTAGAAGATGCATCTATTAAGACCATAAAATATCTAAATGACCCACTAGGTGGGTGAATAGGTCCACAAATGTCCCCTTGTATACGTTCCAAAAACGCAGGGGACTCAATTCCAACCTTTGTTGATGATGGTCTAATAATTAACTTTCCTTGATAACAAGAAATGCAAGAAAATTCATTATTTAAAAGAATCTTTAAATTCTTTAATGAATGTCCATTTGAGTTTTCTATAATTCGTCTCATCATAATTGATCTAGGGTGTCCCAATCGATCATGCCAAAGTACAAAAGTATTGGAATCAGTAACCTTTTGGTTTACGGTAGAATGTGCCTCAATTGCATTAATTCTTGTCCAATACAGGCCACAAGATAAAGATGGGAACTTCTCAATAACCTTCTTTTGGCCAGAGACATTCTTGGTAATGATGAGATATTCAAGATTATTCTCATTTATCTTCTCAATATGATATCCATTTCGACGGATATCTTTAAAACTCAACAAGTTCCTTTTGGACTTGGAGGAGAACATTGCATTCTCTATAATAAGTATTGTTCCCTTGGGCAGAGTTATAATATCTCTTCCAGAGCCTTCAATTAAATTACTACTACCAGAAATTGTAGTAACATCTGTCTTACACATACTTAAATGAGAGAAATATTTCTTCTCTTTGAATATTGTATGTGTCGTACATGAATCAATTAAACAAATATTTTTATAATTGAATTTTGATCCAAGTTTGCTTTGTGGGATATTCATATTTGCTTCCCATGGTTTGACATACAAAAGAAATATGTGAACAAACATTAGTATTTTCATAGAAAAGGACAGAAAACAAAGTTAAACCAATGATTCAATAATAACCCTTTAATGCAATTTCGAGCAAACTCTCATTATGATGCAAATAATTACGTAACTAAAAATAATGTAATTATAAGTACACTGCTTATATGACTAATACAACTACAACAAATTTAATGGGTGTCTAATGTACAAGTTGTACTTGTCAAGATCAAATTCTTTAAAATTCTATGTACTCACTGTCCAAAGAAATTTCACGAAAGGTGAAGTATTATCAAATTTCGCTGAATAAAACAAGTGAAATAATAAAGAATTAACGTCATAAGAAAAAGAAACATCAACGAACATGTATACAGTATACATTTACCTAACATTAAACAGAAAGTAAAACTATTATACAGCATAAATGTTATATAAGTTAAAATATACTATGCATACGCTACTTTTTGCACAAGGAAACAAATCAACGAAATCATTACAAATTGGTAGTTAATAATCTTACCGTATTTAACAAAATTAAAAGAAAGATTGGGACTAGTCTCTTTTTGTTTCTGCAACAGAGGAGTAGCTGTGAAACTCTAGGCCAAGAAGAAAATAGAGAATCGAAGCAAAGTTAAGCGAAGAAAGCAAAATCCGAAACCCAAATCAGCAACTAAATTTTCTTTTTTACCTCACAATATTACTCTAATAAATAATATATTAATCCTTGAATATTAAGAAAATTGAAACATTGTCTAAAACGAATACTAACATTATTCCATAAAATAAATAATACGAATTGATACTAATGACTACTAGCTTATTCACTAACTAATACAAATAAGCAAAATAAAAATAAAATCAAACTACTCAATCTTCTTTAACCACAGATCCATCACCGATCAAGTGGTCTATTTTTCCATCAGGGTGCTCAAAGAAATCTGCCACATCCAAGTGGGTGATGTCAAAATCATTGTCAGAGACAAAATTGGCTTCAGGGCCTTTATTATTTAGAGATGCTTGATAAAGTTCAACCAAATATCTTAGTACACGACAAATATTTGCCCAATGCCCTTTTCCACCGCAACGATAATATTCGGTTTCTGAACCATTTGCCTTTGACTTCTCATCTTTCCCTTTCCACTTTTGGTGGTTATTTTTCTTTGGGGGGTGATTAACACCAGAAAAATTTCTTCCATGTCCACGGCCACGATCATGACCACGTCCACGACCACGAATAGGGCCACGGCCTTTTCCACGCTTAGTATAATGGGAATACACCTCATCCACTTCAGGTAATGGTGTAGACCCAGTGGGTCGATTTTCGTGATTTCTCATGAGCAAGTCATTGTTTCGCTCAGCCACAAGGAGAAGAGAAATCAGCTCAGAGTACTTCTTGAAACCTTTCTCTCTGTACTGCTGTTGCAGGACCATATTGGAGGCATGAAACATTGTAAACGTTTTTTCAAGCATATCATAATCAGTGATAGTATCTCTACAGAGTTTCAGTTTAGAAGTAATTCTGAACATCGCAGAATTATATTCAGAAACAGACTTAAAGTCTTGGAGCCTTAGATGAGCCCAATCATATCGTGCTTGTGGAAGAGTGACCAACTTTAAGTTGTCATATATTTCTTTTAAGCCATTCCACAAAACAAGTTGATCTTTGACTGTGAGATATTCTATTTTCAACCCTTTATCAAAGTGATGTCGCAAGAAAATCAAGGCCTTAGCACAGTCTTGGGTGGATGCTTTAGTTTTGTCTTTAATGGCGTCTCCAAGACCCATTGCATCTAAATGAATTTCAGCATCCAACACTCATGTCATATAGTTCTTGCCCGAAATTTCAAAGGCAACGAACTTTCTTTTCATAATGTTAGTCATAATTAAAAAGAGGAGAAAAGTTATACCTTAACCTTCTCAAAAGCTTCTTGAGACGGTAGAGTCTCGTGCTGATAACGTGTGATGAAATAATAAAAGAAGAAGAACAATATTGCAGAGAAAGAGAGAGAGGAAATTCTTATTGAATTTTGGGATGATTTACAATGGGGTAAGACCCCTCTATTTATAGGGGGAAAATGACTTAACCACAAAGTAAAACTCTCTACAAGATGGACATTCACTCTAAATAGAATTGTATTCATAACATACCCATAGTAGTTTTTGTGGGGAACTTTTTCTTTATTCTCCAATTCTTTTTTATTTCTATGCTCTTTTTTTTTTCTTTTCTCCTTTTCTGTTTTCTCGTTTTCTTCTTATTTTTTCTTTTGTTCCTTTTCTAATTTCATTTAACTTCTTTTTTTATATTTTTTTCTCTTCATAATCTAATTTCATTTATTGTTTTCAATATTTTTTATTATTCCTTTTTTATACTATTACTAAAGAAATATCAAATTGTGTACAAATTAAATGTAGCTAATACAACGAAAAAATATCAACTAACACATGATACAGGTATAGTATATAGATATATCAACAGGGGATACAATTGTACGCAAAGAATTAAGAAAATTAATTCAGTTATTAAATTGTAATAAAATCAGTTGTCAATAAAAATTTCAAAAAATTCTAAAAGGATCTAATTGTAAGAGTATACTGTTACATTATATAGCATACTATAATATATATATATACATACATACATATATATATATATATATATATATATATATATATATATATATATATATATATATATATATATATATAGACTACTGATTAAAACTTACTCACTTTGAATTTGCCCCTCACGATGGGTAAAAGTTTAAAGCAAATTAAAAGGGAAAAGGCAAGTGAATTTACGGGTAATAAATATATTATTATAGTATATTGTATACTATTACAACATATTGTTACAGTATATTGCATATTATTATATTATTCTATAACATTATATTGTATACTATAATAGTATATTGTTGCAGTATAACTATATACTCCTATAGTATATTGTATACTGTAACGGTATACTATTAGGTAACTGTGTTCTTATTCGATTATTACAATATATTATTGCAGTATATTATAAACTATAATAGTATATTGTTGCATTATAGCTATATACTCCTACAACATATTGTATATCGTAGCGGTATATTATTGGGTAGTTGTGTTGTTCTTTGATTATCAGCTGAAAATTTCGATCTCAATGACCTCAAATCAGCTCCAAATGCTATTAAATTTCATTATGAACTTCCAGAAGGTACTATAAGTAATATTTAACTGCACCCACTTTGAATCAAACAAGAAATCTTCAAAAATAAAATTAAGCTTCAAGCCCAATAATGGTGGATATTCAAATACACATAAAAATTTAGATCTAGGAAGCTTACTCGAACATTTTAAACACGCACCAAAAGTTCAGATCTAAAAATTTGAATTCATACACATAAAGTTCCAATTTTTCTTTTCATATATGAAATTGGATCCACTACTTTGTAGTATTTCTCTATTGAATAAGGGATAGAGACTCACCGAGAACTTTTTTCTACTTAATTTTCTTGCCAATGATATATGGAAGATAAAATTTAAGAATAAAAGGAATTGCTATTGTTGGAAGAATATGAAGAGAAAATGAATTGATGGCGTAAAAGGAAGAAAGAGAAAATAGGGAGAAAAACAGAGGAACATATAAGGCAGCTTTAAACTATAAAATTAGTATTAGTACCCGCGCAATGCGCGGATAAAAATTATGTCAAATTGTGATGTAGGTTATTTGAATCATGTGCGAATAACCTTAAATATAAACCTCTGAGATAAAAATTATATAACATTAGATATTAATTATGAAGCAGGATACGAAATTATTGTTCAAATCTCGTAGCGGACAATCTATTTTTTATATATATATTTGTAGTAGCATAACCCTTAATTTTAGTATTTGTATTTCGTTTCGCTGTCAATATTAAAGAATACTAAACATGTCATATTGTGATCTGTCTTGTTTGAGCACATTAGATAATATTATTTTAACAAAATTCTTACTATCACTTTCTTTTTATTTTAAAGTCAAATATGTCTTATTTATCACATCATTTTTATGCATTTTTTTGTTCTTTTCTTATAGTTATTGTATTATTGTAATATTTAATTTTATTATACTATCATATAATTTTTTATTAGCTTAATAATTAAATTAATGTCTTGCTTATTATCCTTTAATAGTCTTTAATAAATATAAATGTTTTATTCTTGAAATCTAGTATATTTTTATGCTTGTAACCTCTTATTCGAAAATTTTTAATCATTTAAATTTATAAGTAATATTTAAAATATATCTTAATAATTAAATTTTTTTATTTTTAAATTAATTTAAAGTATAAGTATCCTCACACTACCTTTATTTTTTCTACATTCTCTTCCCTACTACAATATTTTAGTTAGTTTTTATATTAATGTTTCGCCTATAACTAAAATAATATCATATTTTATTTTAAATTGAAACTTTGAGTTAAGTTATTTGATTATTATGTTCCAAATGTATTGAGTTCTCTTATAATTATTTTTGTATTAGATGTAGTTAAATTTTCTTTCTTTTTTAGCTTCAAGATACACATTTAATTTAATTTTTATTAGTAACATTACCTATATTGGAATTTTATTTTGTATTTTTAAAATTTTATTTTAATCATAAACAAATATTTTTTAATTATTTTAAACACATTATATCTGAATATTGTAGCAATATTTTCAATGTCATATTATTTCTTTATGTAAATTTTCTTTCTTTTTTATTTTTAATACACAAATTTAATTTTTAATTTTTATTAGTAAAATTACCTAATATAGAAATTTATTTTTATTTCTAAATTTTATTTTTTTATTTTTTTTATTTTATTTTTCGTAAATAAGACTTCAATTTTGTGGTATTATCCATAATTTGAGTATTCTCGTCATAGTTTTAAGAACTTTCTAATCTCAAATTCAACTAGTCTTTCCCTTTTATTTTGAATAGTAAATTTTTAATAATTTAACGTAATTTTGCTATTTTAATCTGATATACAGTCTTATTATGTTTTACGTGGCTTTTCATTAATTTGTAACTTTTTTTAATATCATTATCAACTACTATTCTTTAATATAATATAGATAAATATATAACTTCTTAATCATAAAATAAATATTCATTTTGATTTAAAATATTGCTTGAAAATTTTAAATTTTTATAATATTTTTAAGTATTGTATATTTACTTTATTTTATTTTTAAAATTATGATTTATAAATATCCTTGCATTATCTCTAATTGATTTTTATTATTCAATATTTTAAGTTTTTGATTTTGTATATTAGACTTGAGTTACATGGACTTACCCATATTATGACTTTACTTATCACAATATAAAAGACTTTTTTATCTCAAATTTAAATTAGTTTTACCCTTTTTCTCTATGATAGAAATCTGAATTTTTATTTTTTCTCTATTTAGTCTTTATTTTTGACATTATATTATTCAATTCTTAATATTATTACATTATCATGTGGATTTTTATTAGCTTGTTCGAATTTAATATATATTTCATTCACACTCATTCTAATATAATATAGATAAAAATTAAATAACTTTCTCATCTCAAATTCAAATATTTTTTAGTAAAAACTGGTCCCACGAGCCTCCAAAATCAATGACATAGGCTCGGAGCATGTCCTCAAGAATCTGAATAGTCCTCTCAGACTGACCGTCCGTCTGGGGATGAAATGTCGTACTCAACTCAACCTCGGTGCCCAACTCTCGCTGAACCGCTCTCCAGAAATGAGAAGTAAACTGCGTACCCCAATCCGAAATGATAGATAGCGGCACACCATGAAGGCGAACAATCTCCCTGATATAAATCTCGGCTAACCTTTCGGACGAATAGGTGGCTGCAACAGGAACAAAATGTGCTGACTTGGTTAGCCTATCAACAATGAACCAAACTGCATCAAACTTTTTCCGAGTCATCGGAAGTCCAGTAACGAAATCCATCGTAGTCCTCTCCCACTTCCACTCGGGAAGGGCAATCCTCTGAAATAGACCACCGGGTCTTTGATGCTCGTACTTAACTTGCTGACAATTCAAACATCGAGCCACGTGCGCAACGATGTCTTTCTTCATCTTACGCCACCAATAGTGTTGCCTCAGATCCTGATACATCCTTGCGGCACGCGGGTGAATAGAATACCGAGAATTGTGGGCCTCCGCTAAGATCAACTCTCGAATCCCATCAACATTGGGCACACAAACTCGCCCCTGCAATCTGAATACACCATCATCATCTAAGGTTACTTTCTTGGCACCTCCACACTGCACCGTGTCTCTCAAGACACACAAATGGGGATCCTCAAACTGCCGCTCGCGGATACGCTCTAATAGTGAGGAACGAGCAACCGTGCAAGCTAACACTCTGCTAGGCTCAGAAATATCCAACCTCACAAGACGATTGGCCAAGGCCTGAACATCCAAAGCAAGCGATCTCTGGCTGACTGGAATATAAGCAAGACTACCCATGCTGGCGGACTTCCTGCTCAATGCATCGGCCACCACATTGGCCTTCCCCGGGTGGTATAAGATAGTAACATCATAATCCTTTAGCAACTCTAACCACCTCCTCTGCCTCAAATTCAACTCTTTCTGCTTGAACAGATACTGAAGACTCTTGTGATCGGTGTAAACCTCACACGTCACGCCATATAAGTAATGCCTCCAGATCTTCAGGGCATGAACAATGGCTGCCAACTCGAGATCATGAACCGGATAATTCTTCTCGTGGATCTTCAACTGCCTCGAAGCATAAGCAATGACTTTGCCTTCCTGCATCAACACTGCACCAAGCCCAATACGAGATGCATCACAATAGACCGTATATGGCCCTGAACCTGTGGGCAAAACCAATACTGGTGCCATAGTCAGAGCCGTCTTGAGCTTCTGAAAGCTCGCCTCACACTCGTCCGACCACCTGAACTGGACACCCTTCTAGGTCAATCTGGTCATAGGGGCTGCAATGGATGAAAACCACTCTACGAACCGACGGTAGTAACCTGCTAACCCTAGGAAACTCCGAATATCCGTAGCTAAAACTGGTCGAGGCCAGTTCTTGACTGCCTCTATCTTCTTCGGGTCTACCTGAATACCTGCTGCTGATACGACATGACCCAGGAATGCGACCGAACTCAACCAAAACTCGCACTTTGAGAACTTAGCATACAACTGACTATCCTTTAGGGTCTGAAGGACCACTCTGAGGTGCTGCTCATGCTCCTCCTGACTGCGGGAGTATATAAGAATATCGTCAATGAAGACTATCACGAACAAGTCCAAATAAGGTCTGAACACTCGGTTCATCAACTCCATGAACGCTGCTGGGGCATTAGTCAATCCAAATGACATGACCAAAAACTCATAGTGCCCATACCGAGTGCGAAATGCTGTCTTAGGGACATCAGACGCCCTAATCCTCAGCTGGTGGTAGCCAGATCTCAAATCTATCTTTGAAAACACCTCGCACCCTGAAGGTGGTCGAATAAATCGTCGATCCTCGGCAGTGGATACTTATTATTAATTGTAACCTTGTTTAATTGCCGGTAATCGATGCACATTCTCATCGAACCATCCTTTTTCTTAACAAACAACATCGGCGCACCCTAAGGTGAAACACTGGGTCTAATGAAACCTTTCTCAAGCAAATCCTGCAGCTGTTCCTTTAACTCTTTCAACTCCGGCGGGGCCATACGATATGGCGGGATAGAAATGGGCTGAGTGCCCGGGGCCAAATCAATACAAAAGTCGATATCCCTGTCGGGCGGCATACCCGGCAAGTCTGAAAGGAAAACCTCAGGAAACTCCCGAACAACGGGCATAGAATCAATAGAAGAGGCCTCCGCACTAGAATCGCAAACATACGCCAAGTAGGCCAAACATCCCTTCTCGACCATACGCCGAGCTTTCACATACGAGATAACACTGCGGGTACAATGACCAGAAGTCCCTCTCCACTCTAAACGGGGTAAATCCGGTAAGGCTAAGGTCACGGTCTTGGCATGGCAATCCAAGATAGCATGGTACGGGGATAACCAATCCATCCCCAATATAACATCAAAGTCGACCATGTCCAAAAGCAACAAATCAACACGGGTCTCAAGACCCCCAAACACTACGATACAAGAACGATGAACTTGGTCGACCACAATAGAATCACCTACCGGTGTTGACACATAAACAGGAATACTCAACGAGTCACTAGGCATAACCAAATAGGGTGCAAAATAGGACGACACATATGAATACGTAGATCCGGGATCAAATAGCACAGAAGCCTCCCTATCACAGACCAAAATAGTACCTGTAATCACAGCATCTGATGACTCAGCCTCTGGCCTGGCTGGCAAAGCATAGCAATGGGGTTGGGCCCCACCTCCATGAATCATATCCCTAGGACGATCTGCTGCTGGTTGACCCCTACCTCTAGCGGTCTGAGCTCCACCTCTAAGACCTCTACCTCCACCTCTATGTCCTCTACCCCCGCCTCTAGCTGGCTGGGCAGGCTGTGGGGCAACTGGTGCATAGATCATTGGGTGAGAACCCTACTGCTGCGAGCTGCTGGAAGCTCGAGGGCAATATCTAGCAATGTGACTCACATCGCCGCAAGTATAACAAGCCCTCGGCTGCTGAGAATAACGAAGTGATGGTGCACTGATAGGTGCTGATGGTGAACTGAATAGCTGCTGGTCAGAATACTGCGACTGAGAACCACGACCACCTGGTGTACTATGAGAAGCCTGGAGAGTTGACTGAAAGGGCCTCGAAGGATGGCCTCTACCATAAGAATTCCTACCTCCAGACGAGGTACCACTGAATCTACCAGAATGACGGGGCCTCTTATCAGACCCATGACCACCTCCCTAAGCAAGTGCCATCTCTATCCGGCGGGCACCATCTGCCGCCTCCTGAAATGAAATCTCACTACCGGCACTCATGGCCATCTGAACACGGATCACCTGGGCCAACCCATCAATAAACCTCCGCACCCTCTCTCTATCGGTGGGGAGTATCACAATGGCATGACGAGCAAGATCAATGAACCGGGTCTCATACTGAGTGACCGTCATAGGACCCTACAGGAGACGCTCAAACTGCCTGCGAAGAGCATCTCGCTGAGTAACTGGAAGAAACTTCCCCAGAAATAACTCTGAAAACTGATCTCAGGTCAATGATGGCGACCCTGCTGGCCTAGCTAAACAGAAATCCCTCCACCAAGTCTTGACAGATCCTGCCAGGCAAAAAGTGGCGAAGTCGACCCCATTGGTCTCTACAATGCCCATAGTCCGTAGAACCTCATGACAGCTGAATATGAAATCCTGAGCATCCTCTGAGGGAGTGCCACTATATGTAGTAGTGAAGAGCTTGGTGAAATGATCAAGCCTCCACAAATCATCCGTGGACATAACCGCACCATAACTGGACTGAGCCGCAATACCTGACTGGGCTACCACAGCTGGCTGAATTGCTGGAACCTGAGCCTGAGGAGCTACCGGCTCTGGAGTACGAGTATCGGGAGTCTGAACTCCTCCCCCAGCCTAAGATGTAGCTGGAGCTACGGGAAGCAAACTCGCTCTAGAAATGCCCTCCATAAAGCCTACCAGTCGGACCAAAGCGTCCTGAAGCACTGGAGTGGCTATGAAACCCTCCGGGACCTGAGCTGGGCCCACTGGAACAGCTGGGGCCGGAACCTCCTCCTCAAAATTGACCTGAGGCTCCGTCACTGGAAATGCTGCTCGGGGCTGAGCTCTGCCCCGGCCTCGCCCTCGCCATCTGCCCCTAATAGGGGCTGCTGCTGGGGGCTCAGGCTGTTGCGCGGTAGATGAGGAAACACGTGTCCTCGCCATTTGCGAAAGAACAGAGTGGAAAGACAATCAGTACTTGAGAAATAGAATCGCACGACAAGAATGAACAAGGTGAAGTTTTCCTAACTCCGTAGCCTCTGCGGGATAAATACAGACGTCTCCGTACCGATCCCTCAGACTCTACTGAGCTTGTCCGTGAGTTGTGAGACCTGAGTAACCTAGTGCTCTGATACCAACTTGTCACGACCCGGATTTCCCACCAACGGGTGTCGTGATGGCGCTTACTATCGAAGCTAGGCAAGCCAAATATTTAAAACACCTTTCATGCTTTCTTTCAAACAATATAATAAACGAGACAAAATTTAAGCGGAAGACTTTAAATCTAAAGCAACTGAAAACCAAAAGTGCGGAAGTTTAATACACATCACTACCTAAGGTCTGGTGTCACTAGCTCACAGACTACTACGGAATACTACAAACAATGTCTGAAAGGAAATACATCATGTTTGTCTGATACAAGATGAACAAACGAAAAACATGGAAAGGGACTTCGGCTTGCGAACGCCAGCTAGGCTACCTCGAGAGTCCCTGGACTGAAGACAGCTCCCAGAAATCCTACTGCTGAGGTCCGTAAGCTGCTCCCTGATCTGTGCACAAAAATGCACAGAGTGTAGCATCAGCACAACCGACCCCATGTGCTGGTAAGTGCCTGTCCTAACCCCGGCGAAGTAGTGACGAGGCTAAACAGTACCTACCACAATTAACCTGTACAGATATATATATATACAACAAGTGCAAGAAAACAATAACAAGATAATACAAAGTAAAACTGGGAGGGGACATGCTATCAGGGAGTAACAGATAAAAATGAAATATCGGAAATAAGCAGAAGAGACTCCGGTTCCCATGATATATATATATATATATATATATATATATATATATATATATAGTGGACGGCGTGCCACACGATCCCATAATATCATATATAAGTGGACGGCGTGCCACACGATCCCATAATATCATATATAAGTGGACGGCGTGCCACACGATCCCATAATATCATATATAAGTGGACGGCGTGCCACACGATCCCATAATATCATATATAAGTGGACGGCGTGCCACACGATCCCATAATATCATATATAAGTGGACGGCATGCCACACGATCCCATAATATCATATATAAGTGGACGGCGTGCCACACGATCCCATAATATCATTCGAAACTTTCATAACTCAAATTCTCCATTTTAGTCCGAAACACGTCATATGACGTCCGTTTTTAGCCAAACTTTACAGATAGTGCTTAACACATATTTAAGACTTGTACCGGGCGTCGGAACCAAAATACGAGCCCGATACCTATATTTTCTAACTCCTTTTCATTTCAAATTTTCATATCAAATTTCAGAAAAACAATTTCTTTCAAAAATTCATTTCTCGGGCTTGGGACCTCAGAATTTGATTCCGGGCACACGCCCAAGTCCCATATTTTTCTACGGACCCTCCGGGACCGTCGAATCACAGGTCCGGGTCCGTTTACCCAAAATATTGACTGAAGTCAACATTATGCATACTAGTACCAAAATTCATCAAATGTTTCACATAGTTCACATATTCTAACATCGAAACTTTCCGGCTACGCGCCCGAACTGCGCACGCCAATCGAGGCAACTAAAAGCGAGGTTTTCAAGACCTCGAAAGCGCGGAACAAGGAAGAACTACGGTGATGACCCTTCGGGTCGTCACAACAACCAAAAGGAATACTTGTAATAAATGCATTAGTGCAGTACAAACTACAAAGTATTAACAGATTCTATCATGTAGCAACATATGTTAACAAGCCTGGTAAACTAAAATGTAGTACATACTAACGGGGGAGTTAGTCACTTTATCAGGTTTGGCCGTTTGGTATTCATAAGACTAGGATTGTTCAAAAAATTTCTATTTGGTTTAGCCAATAAACCACCCGATAATCGTTAATCCGATACCAATCCGACCGTTGTCTTATTGGATGGCTAGCAAATTACTATATTTATAATTCGATAACCGTTAAGCATAATTATCGGTTCGATCCGCCCGATAAGCACCCCTAAATAACACAAGTATTATTTTATACTCCATCCGTTTCATATTAAATGATGTACTTTCCTTTTTAGCCTATTCTAAAACAAATGACACATTTCTAATTTTGGAAATAATTCAACTTTAAACTCTTTCATTTTACCCATTTAAACTTAATGAGATGTTTTTATAGCTACACAAATGTCATGGCCCCATAACTTTTTTACCTCTTAAGCTTTTAAGACCACAAGTTTTAAAAGTTTTTCTTTTTTCTTAAACTCCGTGGCAAGTCAAACTAATTTTATGTTTGGGATTATTTTTTCAATCTCTCCGTCGAACGACCCCCGAGAAATATTTCCCCTCGTATTGCTTAGAAGCATAGGTATTAAAATTCAATTGTAAGGTAGTCGATTCCAACTGAATAGAAAGACATTTGCATTGAACTGATTTCTTCAACTATGAAATCCACTAAAGAATCCTTGTAAAACAGATGGAGATCACATCATCCTACCCAAAGCCACCATTGTTTTATACCAATACCTCTTCAAGAAACTCCAAGAAATGGATACCCATCACTACTCGCTCCATCTCCAACCCCCCACCCCTTCAATTTCAGTTGCCTTTACATAGACCCCACCACAAAATGCACCAACCCATCAAACCTGAACCCAAGAGAACTACAAACCCCACATGCACAATCTCTGACGTTTTAAGTCTAATGGACGGTCTTGCCCTTAACATACCTGTTGACATATACGTTTCCCTTATCAAAGGATGCACTGAATCACGTGACCCTTTAAAAGCTGTTGAACTTTATACCCATATTTGTAAAAGTGATGTTATTCCTAGCTTGCCGCTACTCAACCGTGTGTTGTTGATGCTTGTGTCTTGTGGTTGTTTTCAACATGCGCGTCAACTGTTTGATAAAATGCGCCTCAGAAATTCTAAGTCTTGGGCTGCGATAATTGCGGGTTGTGTTGAAAATGATGAGTGTGAAGAAGCTTTGCGTTTGTTTTTGGCAATGCAGAGTGAGACAGTGAACTTATGTAAATGTGGTGATTTAATTGATGATGGGATTTTGGTCTGTGTCCTTAAGGCTTGTGTGGAAATGATGAATTTAGAACTTGGGAAACAGATTCACGGGTGGTTAATTAAGGTGGGAAGTTGTGAAAGCTTGGCTTTGAGTAGTTTCTTGATCAAGTTCTATGGAGAGTTTGGTTATCTAGAAAGCGCTGACAATGTGTTCGATCATGTTCCACATTGTAATACAGTTGTTTGGACAGCTAGAATTGGCAATTTGTGCAAAGAGGAGCAGTTTGAAGGGGCTATAAGAATTTTCAGGGAGATGGTAAGAGAAGGAGTTAAAAAAAATAGTTTTACATTTTCAAGTGTTCTTAAAGCTTGCGGGAAGTTGAGGGATTGTGGTCAACAGGTTCATGCTAGTTCTATCAAGGTAGGACTTGATATGGATGGTTACGTGCAGTGTAGCTTGATTGACATGTATGGAAAATATGGGTTGCTGAGGGACGCACTGAGGGTTTTTTATGCGAGAGAGGATAAGAGTAATATTGCCTGCTGGAATGCAATGCTGATGGGATGTATACACAATGGTCTCGGTATTGAAGCCATAAAGGTTCTCTATGAGATGAAAAAAGCTGGTTTGCAACCACATGAATCTTTGATTAAAGAAGTGTTGTTGGTTTGCGGGAGTAGTAATATTGAAAAAATGAGTAGTTGACCTTAAAAGTATCTCTTAACCGTGAAGATATGAAGATGATTCGCGTGATGAAGGAATTTTTCCGGAATATAATGCAGCCGGTGAAGTGGCTAATGTCTCTAATTTCTCTGATGAGTTGGTTGCATTTCAAGGATCAACAAGGGTATGTATATAATAATGGTCTGGCGAGCTGCTATACAATCTTGTATATGGAATATCTCTTAGTTTTTATGAATATATGAAGATGATTTGCAAGATCAAGGAATTTGTCATGGAATGTAATGCAGTCAACACCTATGCATTGGCAATTATCTCCGGTTTCTTTTATGAGTTAGTTGCATTTCTAGGATCAACGAGGCTATGTATATAATATTATTCTAAGAAGTTTGTGCAACAATCTTGCATACATGTATGTATATAATAATGTTCTGAAGAGTTGTGGAGCGATCTTGCAGACACGACGAGAAGTTATAGCACTAAACTGTGGAGTACCACATTTGACATGTTGTCGAGCTAGCATATACTATGATGTTTTGTTAAATTCTGGGTCTCTGTAGCTTAGCAATGCAAGAAATGCAACTATGTTATCAGTATCCAAGCTCGGTATTCAAATTAGTTTTATGATTTTCGACACTGCAAAATATGCTGCTGTTATGATTTATCATGACAATGGATCAATGCACGAAGGTTGTTGCTGATGATTTGGTGCATAGCCAATCTACTATTTTGGCAGTCATAACTTTGACACAAGTGCATATACATGAGACATTGCCCAGGAAGAACTCCAGCATATCTACTGGACCTATATTATAGAACCCTGATAGTGAGCAAAATCACTTTGTGACAAATCCAAGACTAAGCAGATATAGTTTGGGTTAGATCGTACTGGGATCCTTGGAAAATTTTCAAGTTATCTGAGACTAAATTTTGAGCTTATCATTGGAGAAGCTGAAGAGATGGAATCTCAGGATTTTGGTGATTGCAACACTTAATTTTCACTGCCCATGGGCAGCTGCATCTAGTATGTTTTCCAACTCTTGTTGAGAATCATCGATGAGACTTTGCACTTACTGAGAATGCTCTAATGTAGATTATAGAACTCTTAAAGCATCTAGAGTTTTGAACGGAATTATTTCATGCTAAGCTACCTAGAGATCAGATGATGTAATACTAAGAATTTGGAATTTTGAGTGGAACTAGTCATGCTAAGCTACCTGGGTATCCTGGAGATCACAAATAAGCCTTGAAGAGCTTCATCGTGTTCAACTCTATGCACACTGAAAATCGACGCTGTTGATATAGGCTATGCTTCCTGTACACTGTAATCTTGTAATGTCATACTTTTGCAGCTATTGCTGGTCATTGTATAGTTGCATTATTTTTATCCCGTCTATATTTCTCAGTTCCCACCAGATGATGCTTCTGAATTCAGGTTTTCCTTCTTACAATGTGTGCTTCTGGCGACCCTGTCGGGCTTTGGTTATTTTCTTATCACATCCTTCTTCACAATATTTATCTCATTTGAGATCATATATCACTTGTTATCGAGTAGGAATCTCATTGTTTTATCAGGCGATACAATAAGAGTAATAAGGCAATCATTGACACTTGTTGAAATTTTGTTGCTTTCAGTACTGCAGTAACCTTTTTTAGCGTAATAAGTTGTGTATTTTTATGACGAATTTCAATTTAAATTTCTATTAGATTATTTAAGCTAGTTGAGATATTTTAGGTTTTTCGATTTTAAATTATGTGGATTTTTTTGTTCCTAATTGGCTATTTGAAGTCTTGTTATGCTTAATAAAATTATTGAGAGACATTTTCAATGAATATTTTTAATCTTTTTGCTGCCCCATCTTTTGAAAAACCAGTAGTGGTATCAAAGCTTCATTGGTCTTACGGCCAAAAAATCATTTTCAAATCATTTTTAACCAATATAAATTTTAAACTCATTTTCAAACATGACAAGTAGCAATCTCTCTTTGAATACCCAACAAACTTTTACTAGCGAAAACTACTGGATTTGCTCAGTGAAAATAAAATCATATCTTAAAACCTATGATTTATTGAATGTTGCAATAAAAGAATAATTATTACGAGCAATCCCTGAAAATCCTATCATTGTCCAGAACCAAAGGGGGAATTGGCCCAAAAATTGGATGGGGGTCAAGACGATGTCGGGCGCCGACAGCTGACTCAAGGCCCCCCCGAACCGCGCGAAATGGTCGCCTATTACACGGCTCAAGTGGCACAACACCTTTGATCGACCATAGGGCCTATTCTACCCTTACCGAATTCATTCTATTGAAGCGTAACGTTAAAAGCTCCTTCTCATCTTGCATTTCTTTGATTTGGAAGTTCCAGAATGTTGTCTGTGGATTTCTATAACAAAGGAAAGTCTCATACCCTAATAATATGCCATTTGATTGAAACAAGTTCTGTGCTGCACAAAATCATAAGACGAAAAAGAAAGAAGAAAAAGAACTGCACTACAAAAGTGCGCAATTTCAGCGATGCTCAAAACAATGCTCAAGGACAAACAACATAAGCAAGAATTGAGGAGGAGCAACTTTTTAAATTGCAACAACTGAAGAAAAGTAGTGTTGAAATTTTGTTGCTTTCAGTTATTGCAGTAACTTCTTTAGTATAATAAGTTGCTTAGTTTTAGGAGGGATTTTAATTTTAAATTTCAATTAGATTGTTAAGTTAGTTGAGATATTTTAGGTTTTTTGAATTTTAAATTATGTAGATTTTTTGTTCCTAATTGGCTATTTAAAGCCTTGTTATGCTTAATAAAATTTTAGAGAGACATTTTCAATCAATACTTTTAATCTTTTTGCTGCTCCATCTTTTAAAAAACCAACAACTCTTATAAGCTAGGTCGTTCAACTGGTTAAGAGATGAGCTATAACCACTTGCAAACAAGCTGCTGGTTGCACGAGAGAATTGGCAAAGGTATGGACAAAAATCACTAGGACACATGTTCAAATTGATTGAAATGGAGACTTATCTAAGAAGTTAAATAAGAGGGTCCGAGATCTCTTGAATCAATAGAGACTCAGCTAAGAATAAAATACAATGTTCCTCTCTTGCACAAGTAGTTTGACCTGTAGCTAGCTTCTTATCTATTCGTTTTCTTACTAAGGAATGACACCCTACATCTTTTTTGAAATCAGATAGTAGCTATAATTGCTTTGTGGCTAAGAGAGTTATCGTTGTTCAATTTGTTTCTAACACTTCTTGCTCTTCTAGTGATTGTCCAACGAAGTTGTGTTTTTTGATAGTGCACTCCCTAATCAAGATGGAAATTTAAGAGAAACTACAAATTTGTTGAGAATTTTTGCATTGTCTTTTTTAACTACACAAAATCTTGCTTCGCACAAATATGCGCTATATATTGTGGATACCGCTTCCTGTTTGTGTAGAGTGGCTAACACACTGATGACAAACATAAATGTGTTTCAGTTTGACAGGAATAACTCAACGATATCACAGAAACGTGAAAGCAGAAGATAAGGCAACTCAAGGAGCCTGATGTTGATGATCTCAGCATTACTGATCTTGTCCATTTGGAAAACCAATTTGAGACTGCTCTTACACAAACCAGATTTAGAAAGGTTGGATCTTCCACATTCCTCTGTGCTTCTTACTCATGCCTAGACTTGCTCCATCTGTTACTCTTGCTGTAGCATTGTGTTCTTTAGGAACAGCTGCCCTTCTTGAAGCTTAAAGCTTTACATAAGTGGTACTTGAAGCTAGAGAAGTCTGTTGGCGTGGCGCTACATCAGTTGTATTTCATAAACAATGCAACCCCGCACGGAGTGTTTTGATCATTTTTACCCAATCCTAGATTTAATCTTTTTCTTTTGTTTTTAATTCTCTGCATCTTCTTACTTTTTTTTTGGCAATCCGCTAGGCAAGCGCCTAGGGCTAAGTTTTTTTATTAATAAAAGAACAGAAAAATACAACAAATAGGAAAAGTACAAATAAGGGGGACAATAACACCGGTATTGTTACTCATATGTCTTGGATATATAATCACTCCTCTGCGCCTCACACTGCCTTATGATGACAGCCTCATGTAGAGGATTCATGGTGTAGCTGTCGGCAACGTCTCACGAGGGCATATAATCTCATAACCATGTGGATATTTTCCAAAGGCATAGGACCAAGACAACACAAACCGGGCTAAACCTTACCTTACTAATCCTATTGAGGCAAATTAAAAGCCTCGCTTACTAACAAACATGTAAAAAGAAAGAACTGGAAAGAACCAAATATTTAATGATCATCACAGAGTTTATAACATACTCTGTGATGATATTACAAATGAGTATACTAACATAATTGTAGAATAAAATGATGAAGGAATTAAAATGTTGTCCCTTCTTGTCCGAACTTGTAATTTCTTCAATTTGTAACTTCTTTTTCATCACAATCCCAATTCTTCAAGGTATATTCAAAATTCATGATTTCTTTTTTGAACGATTGGGCTTTGTTGATGTAGCTGGGGCGACCTTCTTTTGTTTGGCAACTCTCATTGGAGGTCACCTAACATTTAAAAAATCACTAACCTTGTCATCCCAACTATTCTTCCTTGTATGAGATTTGCAAATTTTTCCACTATGCATTGGTGATAAATCCCCTTTTCTTGCCGCCTATTCTCTACACTGTTGTAACATTGCATCTTCTTCTCCTTGTTCAAAAAACTCTCTCCCTAAATTCACAGGTTGTGGTTCATTTTGAATCGTATCTAGTGACACCAAGGCAGATTCTCCAGTTGTCACCATTGCCTTACTTTGTTGTTGTCCAATGTGTTGTAATTTGTTGTTATTCCTACCTACATGACCTGTGCTAGATGTAATAGGATTTACAGGTATGGAACTTACCATAGCTTCCAAAAGCTTTCTCTCCTCCTCTAAAATAACTGGTTTAGTGGTGACCAGTTGCTGCTGCCCAGTTTTTGCCCGATCAGCTGTAGGATGTGCAGCTTGAACAGTCTGCCTTGTACCTGCTGTTGCAGCTTGACTTGAACTTGTATTTGGGGAACAGCTCTTAACACCTATAGTAAGCTGCTTGGAAGAAGTTGCTACATGTTGAGGCAAAATTCCAGCTGGGGCATTTTGAATTGCAGCACTAGGAGACATTCTGGGAACAAATGCAGGAGCATGGAGGTTTAATTTGCTCGTGGGGACTGCTTCAATTTTCCCATGAGACTTTGACTTAACTAGAGAGTCAAGCTCCTTACCTGCACTCTCCTGATCCACCTCCTCGTCACCTTCTTCAGCTGAGTATCCTGCAAAACCATCGCCCCAGTCCTTCTCTTCATCTTCGTCTCGTTGATCTTGCCACAGTTTAGATGTAATAGCCTTAAGCCTCACGTTTGTTTGTATAACCTCATTGTTATTCCCCGTTGACAACATAAACTGCCTAGATTCACCTTCTAATTCCCCAAACGACTCCGCAGATTGAGAAGGGATATCATATACGGAGGTGTTCAAAGTGACCACAGGTTGTTTCACAACAGTAGAATTTTTCATCATTTCATTCTGAGCATCTTTGATGATTTGTTCTACTTGAGGGTTGGAAAAATGCATTGTAGGTGCATTTGAACTGTGTGCCTCTGCCTTTTGCTTATCAACACGAAAAATGTCCTTCGAAATAGTGAGACGATCACCTATGTTCTTGGAATTTTGTTGCTGCGTGTTACTGCGTAAAGGTTGTGGTTGCCCATTTTTTGGAGTTGTGTTCATCATCATAGCTACTTGGGCATTCTCTACCATTTTAGCTAGCTCTGTATTGGAAATGTGCATTGTTGTTGTAGGATCATCATGTACTTGACTTGCCTCAACAATGTGATTTTTATCTGTTGCAATCCCAAGTCGATCATTTAAACCTGTGTCACCCTACACCAGTTGCAATATATTTCTAGCTTCCTTCTCACCTTGCTCATGGACATTGAGCAAAGCATCAAAAGAGTTAGAACACTTGAACGTTTCTGCTGCCCTTTCCAGTATTTTAATATCTGAAGCCTCCTTCTTGCTAGGTGATCGATGCACAACTGACCAACCCATATTCTGTGATTGTTGCCCATGTCGATACTCTGCTTTAACACCTGATCCCACAACATAAGCAACATCTAAACAAGCTGCTTGTGCAGCTGATTCAACATTAGCAGATGAACTAAATTGTGCACCTGCTATTGTTGCATTGTTCAGAAAAGCTGAAGCTAATGCATTATCATCAGTAATCTGCAGAATCTGCCCAGTTCTTTCTATTGCATTAACCCTTGCATCATCCATATTTCGAGCATCAGTAGTGAATCCCTGCTCTTCAGATTTTCCAGCTGCATTTAGTGTATCAGCGTCCTGATCCACCTTCTTAGGATTTGGAGATTTTTCTACATGTTCCACAGGTGCTACAGTATCTATATTAACAAAGGTAAATGCAGCTCTATCCACTGTTGTATTCAGTGCAACATCAATCTCCATATTTGACCCTATAGTATTAGGAACTTTTACATCTTTTTCAACATCTCCTGCCCCTTGACGATTCTGTCCAGATAAAGTAACAGCTGAATAACTAGCAGCCTTCAAAGCACCAGCTGTTGCTGCATTCATTCGTTCAAAAACTGTTGCAGCAGGGATGTCAGCTGGAGGTTTGGCTTTCATAGGAGATGATGCATCACCTACTGCTATCCCTTGTTTACCAACATGAATTCCTTCACCATCCCCCTTTTGTCCAGCATTAGCCAAAACCAAATAGCCATTAGCCTTTTCATTAACATTAACACTTTGTTGTCCTCCATTAGGATGCAAAATCAACTGGTTCACGACTACACCCTCAACCTTTTTCCCAGCTTGATCTTGCACTTGTTAGACCTGTATGTCCTCAATTGTTTTGTTCACAACCACCTCTTTACTACCATCATTTACAGTGGCCTTCAAATTATTTTGCTGCCCAGAAATTGTATTTTTTCCAGGTCCTTCAATCAACAGTTGGCTAGCTCTTTTTGAATTTAAATAGTCCCGTGCATCACCCTGTAGTTTCTCCATCACACCTGTTGCATCCATTTCATCCTCCATCTGTTCATCATGTGTTACTGTTTTTTTTTTCCTAAAAGGATGCGACATGTATATTCGTCATGTCCTTGATGCTTGCATTGGTTACAATACAAAGGTAAATTATCATACGTAACTTGTTGAAGCTGTTCAACAATCTTTCCAGTTCCTCCATCAACATATTTGAGCCTTATTTGTTCTGGATGTTTGTCCAAAATATTCAGAATCACCTTTACCCTAACTGTACTAGGTCTAGATCTAAGTTGAGTAGCCTTATCAATAGCAATAGGCTTTCCAACAACTGCTGCAATAGACATTAAGGCACGTCTAGCAAACAACTCAGGGGGTAAACTTGGAAACGAAATCCATACCGCTGCCATAGATGTCTCTTCTTTTGGATTGTATCCAATCGTCCATGGAAACACTCTAACCTGATGTTCTTTTCCTTTGTTCGAAAAATAACTAACTGACCTTGCAAGACAAATTACAAAGTCTTCATATTGATCCAGACGAACGAGAATCTGTCTTTGCGCAAGAAGTCCGATCAAACAGTGGCCTTTGACGCCAAACTGTTTTGGAAGGATTGTACGCAATTCTTGCAATTGTGGAGCATTAGGAGAAACCTTCACTACAATGGCTTGATGTAAACCTTCCTCCCTTGCAAAGTCTTCCCGCTCCTCCATTGTAAACTGTAACGTTGGGATTCCATGAACTACTTCGTTTGGCTTCAAGATTGTTTTTGTAACTTGTCCAGTTGTTTGTTTATGGATCAAACTTGCTGCATATGAATTGGGTTTGTTGTTTATGGAGTTATTAAGGATTGGAGGGATGATTTTAGATGGCTCTCCCATAGCTTGGAGCTGGGGAGAGACGACAACATCCATGGCTGCTCAAGACGTCACCATATCATTGACATAAAGAGCAAAAATTAACGATAAAATATTGAAAAATCTGGAAAAAGAGCTGCCTGCTACAGTAACCGCGAACTAAAATTCAAGATCTCTTACAAATGGCTATGGATTTGAGGATGAAAACAAATGGGGTTTGTGCGCAAAGACTAGATGCTTCTTTTGACACCAACTTTGCGAAGATCCACCACCGAATGCCGGAGTTGAGGCGCGTGAATAGTGGCGGAATTACTATTCACCCTTCTTCCTAGAGAGAATGAGGAGGATTTTAGACAGAGATGGTTTTTTGACATCAATGTCTTCACTTATCTTTCTTCTTCTTACTCTTCGACTCCTGTAATACAATTTTTTTTTTTTGAGTTGTAAATCAGGAAGAAAATCTAAACTGCTAACCTAGTTTTGTTATTTGCAGACACACTTGTTGATTGAATCAATTAAGAATCTTCATGACAAGGTAGGCCTCCATTTTTCCTGAGCATGTTTGAACACCAATTGTACAACATGAAAGGAAATTGTTAAGTTAAAACTCTATAGTAAAACGATTGAAATCCATCGATGAATTCCATTAAAAATATATATAACAGGAAGGTAAAATCCCAAGCACTTTACATTAGAACACATTCGAGATCCAACTGCTTAAAGGGGACCTCGGGTTCCTTCTCACGGAATGGCATTCCCTGGTCGACAAATGTTGTGCAAACTAGAGAATAGTTTATTATTAAAGAGAGATAAATCTTCTACTGCAAAAACAGTTGCAATACTAGTCAAGATTCTCAAGTGTTCAGAAATCTTTATACCAAACTCACGGTTAATTCAAGTTTGCAGAAAATGCACCAAAAGATTAAATATGATGGGAGTGACACCATCGAGCACGGTAACAGCGAGAATAATGCTCATGCCTCATATATCTATAGGTTTGTTCAAACAGAAATTTCACAATAATCATCAGTTGATTAACGCCATTACAAATTCATGTGACTGCTCAAGTGCAAAAGGCAGCTAATAAGAAAGATACTTCTGATTGTAAAGCCTATAAAACTGAGCACGACCAACTTCTATACTTTACAATAAATATTTTTGGGCCTACTTATCAAACAAAATAATTTTATTGGGTTTAAGAAATAGGGATTTTCTTAAAAAAGAAATTCAGCAGATATAAGAATGCAATTCCACTTCTGATTGACAAGCTCCAAATTAGATAATCAGTTGTAAATCTTCATTGCACAGCGTTAAATATATTATCTTTAAGTTGTTAAATGTTGCATTTGCACACACTTTCATATTTGAATAACTCTTGTGACAAGATTGATAATATGCGGGGACGGGAATTAAGCTAATTGCTCAAAAATTTGTTTAAGTTTGTCCCTTTTGTTCTGTTATATTAGTATGCATCTAATGTACTTCCTATATTAGCCATTAATAAGATACTATTCCCTCCGTGAAATTCACGCTTATTTGTCCACTTTTGACTTTGCAATCCCTTTAAGAAAAAAAAATGAAGTATGTATTTTATAACTTTACGATAATAATTATAGCATTTATAAAAGTCTTGGAAATAATTTAGAGAATGAGTAGTTAATGACAAAAGTAAACAAGAAAAAAAAGATTGTCTTTCTCTTGATTTAGTATAGTGAACAAGTAAAAGTGATAATGTATAGTATTTAATATAGTTGATAAGTAAAAGTGAACGGAGGGAGTACCTTTATATGGAATTTTTACCTCCTATAGCAAATGTTGATACCTAATTTATTTTAAATAAATACCCTTTTAAAAAATTATATTATATAGATACCTTTTGATTTTTATAGTCAAATATCTATTTATGGTTAGCCCCTACTCTTAAGCCATAAAATACTCTTTGTATTATTTTTCTCTCTCATTCTTTTAGATTTTTCTCCATCCTCTCTCTCTCTCAAAATGCCAGTATTTCTCCATGGTTATCTCCTCTTTCTCTCCGCCTCTTTCTCCATGTTTGAATGTCTAAAATGGCGAGTTATCTAGGTTGGTGAGCATCCGTACAAGAAGATTGTATTGGTGGTGATCAATGTCCCAAGCACTTGGGTATAAAGAAATGTGGATCTATGGTATGTTCAATTCTTAGAATATCTTGAAGGATCTGAGACCCCACCTTGATTTCCAATTTGAATGTCAGTTCCAGGTTTGGAACTGTCCATAGGACTGATTCAGTTATCACTACTGCAGGTCCTCGTGACTATCTATTCATTTAATTTATGCGAAGAGACCACGCAGGTGGGTACACGTACAAAAAGCTATGCAAAAGCCATGAAAGAAGGGTTTTGATTCGCGTATCGGCGGTTTCTTCTGCTCAGGAAGTGACCTCGGCTCCGGCACCATTGTCGGACCAAGACGACGTGTTTTCACTACCGGCTTCCGGTGAACGGCGGATTCGCCGGTAATTAGGGTTTGTTCTTGAACAAAGACGACGGAGTTTGGGGCTGAGCAACTTGATTTTCTGTTAATATATTTCAATGTATTTTCATGTATTCATTGTCTTTTTTTTCATTGTAATCCAATGTATCTCGTTGTATTCCATGTATTTCATTGTATTCACTGTCTTTTTTTCATTGTATTTCAATGTATCCCGTTGTATTATATGTATTTCATTGTATCCACTGTCTCGCTATATGCCATGGATGTATTCATATGTTTTTTTTAATTAATATAATTTATGTATTCAGATGTATTATATAATTTCTCTGAAGATTGCTATATTTTTTGGGTATTTTTCGGTTGAGAATCTTTTTTATAACGGAAAATACAAAATTTGTGTGTTATAATTGAGTTTGTTGAGTTATATTAGGAGTCTATTATGTTAATTGATTCACTTTCCGTTTTAAAAACAGTATAATCCCCTATTTCACGCCGTGAATACAATTGAATACAATAATCTGTCCAACTGTAATCCCATGTTTCGCTCCATGAATACAGTCGAATACACTCGAATACAACAACTGATTAGTTGGACTTCCCTGATTCACGCCTATTTTTGCTACTGTATTCATGAATACAATAGCTTAAATACATCAAATACATCTTATAGCCACACAAAAGGTATCTATAATCCGTAATATAACAAATGGTATCTATAGATGGTTAATTATTACTAAAAAATAGTGCTTTATGAAAATTTCCCGACTTTTATTCTCGTCAATTTTCTTCATAAATACAAAATATAAGCACATTTCAGAAGCTCAAACGATGGCCTCATAAACAAGGAATTAGTTTTATAATTCGAGTTAGGTGTCGTTGGCAATGACCAATTGTTATGATTAATGCTATTACCTTCCTTTTTGTATTGCTATTTTGCTAGTGTTTGCGGTTATCTAAATTGATGACAACATTAATTTCATGGATTTTTGCCTTCCGAGATTGTTGTTAACCAGAATCAAGTTGTAAACTTCATTCGATTCTACAATTCACTAATCTACTAAACTTTTATGAATTCAAGAATAAGAATCCGTCTATTTAATAGAATAAACACATCAACTTTTTCCTTTTTGCAGGTCAATAGTTTGGAAAAGATAGAAAGTGTAGTACATGGGAGATTGGCTGAGACCTGAGATCCCATTATAGATTTTCTACTGACTTGAGTTGCTTTTTCGATCCTCTTAACGGTTATGCAATCGTACGTGACAATAACAAAGCCATATCGTGCGAGACAACACCCCCTAAAAATAAGTAGTAATATAAGCATAAAGCGCTGACTTAGAAATGTAAATATGCTTATTAATAAGTATGGAGAGAGCCATTACTCAGAATAATTTTATTGTCTCCACCCAGCAAACTCAGGGTTCAAGCAACTTACACCTTATTATTGAACATTAAAACGGAAAAAATAAAGCTTAAAATTACTGCTAAAATGTTGAAGAAATATCACTTAACACGAGTATATCGCTATATTCTTATACAATAAACAAAAAGGATAGCCAGTCTTTCAGAGAGAGGGAAATAGTATACAAGCAAAACCATAATAATTTATCCATTCAGGCACCAATTTTAGAATCGCAAGAGCAGCGAGCATAAGGGGATCAATACACCACTGTTTCAAGCGCATTAGGCAGCAATCTGACCGAATAGACACTTGCGAATCTGCAAGATTCATTAACAGAAACGAAGTATTACTATATGTTACAATTTTGCAATGTGCAACTGTTGGAAACAAATGGATCTAATATTGAGAAACCGATGGAAGCAGTACCACCAGTCTAAATGGAGACAAATACAAGGACAGAGCTAGAGTAGGGTAGGACATGCTTATTATCAAATTAAAGGACAGAGCTAGAGGTAAAAGTAGGAAATTCCCATACTTACAGATCTTACTGGTAAGTGATCCTTTATTTGGTTTCTCATTCAACTCATCTTTTAATGGTACTGTTGGTGGTTATCTAAGTTGCAGTTGTTCCCTACCCTATACAGGCTGATTTTTTATTTTTTTTTGGGTTGGTGTATGGGTATTAATACTCAAATTTCCATAGTCTCATCAGACATAGTAAGCAACTGACCTCCCCCATCACTACATTACCCAAGTTCTGTACCAAGAACAACAATAAAGAAGATGACTAAAGTTATTTAAAGTTTTAAACCATATTGGTAAGAGGTAGGCAATGTCTATAACTCAGTTTAAGTACTACACAACGTCTACGCTAGGAATAATTTAATCCGCTAAGCTACCTATCAAAGAAACAAGGAACATGTAAGGGATTTTGTATTCATTTGTTTGACATTTAAAAGTGGAAGGGATCTACATATCTACAGAGAGCTAAAGCTCAAAAATAGATGGAGCACGAGTATATAAATCAAGGGTGGAATCTTGAATAAATTAGAATATTGTGGACATCAATAGGCTATTTTCAAAAGTACAAAAGGAACAGGGAGCAGGAAGTACCTCTGGTAGTTTCTTACGGAACACAACTTCCAATCTGGCATCAACTGTATTTTCACATACAATTTTCCCATCTCGAGAAGCCAAAACTACTCCTCCATAGCTGTGGCATGGAAAGAAAGAGAGAGATTAGTAATAGCAGCTAATTAGATTCTATGAGTTTAAGTGCTAAACTTCCTCCCAAGAGCAATTGTACACTGAAAGCAAGAGAAAGAAAAGAGTCCAAAGTCCATCGGATGGAGCAAAAATTTGAGAAGAAAGAGCTAAAGTTTAAAGTTTCCTATAGAAGTGAAGCAGTTTACCAAGAAGAGCCATGAGCATTGTGATGTGATGGAGCTGATGGAAGGTAGATTTGGTCAATTATGACCTCCGGTGAGTGAACCTGGGCCTTCTCTGCATACTCCTCTTTTGCTGCATCCAAGACCCCTTCCACCAAGGAAACATCATCTTCCCGACAACGTAGTAGGACGCAAGGCTCTTTAAGTCTGAGCAAACTCTGCAGCACAAAGAGTTGCTTTAGTGTTATACCACCACAGTAATCTTCACATCTTAACATCTAATGCACAATCTGAACTTCATACACGAAACTGCATGAGAAGTCGTTAGAAAATAGTTTGTCTTTCATGAAATAGTCCTGCTCATTTCTAAATTCATGGTTTCCTGCCAATTCCAGGAAAAGAAGAAAAAAAAAAGGGGGGGGGGGGTGCACGAAAGGCGCACTCGTACAGCTAATATTCATCAGCCCAAGTACCTGAACAATAAGATCCTGCAGAAGCTTCTCATAAATATGGTGGTTCTGGCTGACGTTTAAAAGCTCCTTTGATGCTGCCTCCTTCATGGAGTTGACCAAGTCATCCTGAGCTTGAAGAACCTTGATTCGAGAGGCGTTGAGTTGCATGGAGTACTCACTGCAACGAACACATTACATTTAAATACTCTATTTTGCCGGCCCATAATTAAAATTTGGATTAGATTAACCACAGAAACTGTTGCGCTCACATAATAATAGCAGCAAAACAATTTTACAAAAATCAACTTTAGACTAATTTTTTTTTATAAGGTGAAAAATTTATTAAAAACAGTATCAAGCTGATACTGTAAAAATAAAAAAATCAACTTTAGAATAATGATGAATACGTTAAGAAATAGTTTCATATAGGCCAAGTAGAGTCACTTAAAAATTAAAGTCAATCTATCTGTCCACTAAGATCAGTTGGATCGACTATATGAATTACTTCAGCTCAGTAAGAAAATTACTTGATATAAGTCTGGTATTACTAGAAGTGAAATATGACTTTTGGCATATGCCAAGGCAAGAGCTCCCGCAAATGCAGATGTTAAGAACAAATGTTTTGTCCAATCAATGCTCAATGCAATGAACAATAGAGAATGTAAATTGAAGAAGATCACACTTAATTTGACATCCAAGTGCCACTAACATGGAGCTAAACAAGTAGAAACCCAGACATACTGAAAAGATGAAGGAATTCACTATAAGTCTCTACTGCAAAAATAGATCTCTCTTTTTTCCCGAAGTGGTCCACTGCAAACATAGATCACAGCACATAAGCCACTGAATAGAGACTGACGATATCATGCAAAATGGAGGTGTACCTATTATGGTTACAATCCAACAGCACTACAAGATCTTCAGTTCAACCTCACAATCACGAAGAAACAAATCAAACCACTTGAACAATTCTAACTTCAAGTAAATTGTACTCATACACATTTGACTGGTCTAAAGATTGGATCAAAACCACTATTCAAGCCAAGTCGGGGAAATTACATTTTCTTGCGAACATCGACTTGTTTCTCCTTACGCTCATATTCCTGTCTGATCTTCTTCTTCTCCAGTTCCACTAGCTGCAACTTCTCGATGTTGAATTCCTAAAACAATTACAAATCCGGTGTGTTCATTAACACTCTAATAACAAGAGATGCACTAATGACTAAACACAATTAACTTCAAAATTGGAACATAATTTGTATAACAATGCCCGTGCGCTAATTGACACACAGAACAACGACGGATTCAGTAATTACTAAACAAAGAAAACTTCATAATTGGATCAAAATCTGTACAGTTATGCCTTACTTCTTCCGTGCATGCATTTTTCAAAGAACAACAGATAAAACGATTACTCAGCTTAATTTTACTTCAAATTTTGAGTATAATTTGTATAATCATGGAATACTTCTTCCAGCCGCACATTCTAACTCAAAGAACAATAGCTACACCTATTAATAAACTCAAAATAACTTCACTTGCAGTATAATTTATATAATTAAGGCTTCACACTTTGCAGTGCACATTATTACCCTGAGAACAACAGATAGACAGATGACTAAACTGAAATTAACTTCAAAATCAGACAATAATTTGTATTAATATTGCTTAGTTCTTCGATGTACATTATTACTCTAAACCTAAATCCACTTCAACATTGATTACTCTGAGAACAAGATATACAGAGATCTTTAAAATTCAATGAATTTTAAAACTGGACTATAATTAGGGCTTAGTACTCTGGAGGAGACACGTTATTACTATGAGAACAACAGATAAACTGACGACTAAACTGAAATTAACTAATTTAACTTCAAAATCAGAGGACGATTTGTATAATTAAGGCTTACTTCTTCGATGAACACATTATTACTTTTATAACTAAATTTCAAATTCAATACTGGATCATATTTTTAATAATTACGGCATACTTCTTCAATTTCGCACGTTATTAGTCGGAGAACAAGAGATATATAGATCAGTAAAACTGACTGAACTTCAAAATTGGAACAAAATTAGTCTAACTAAGGCTAATTGTTGAATAGAGTAAGAAATAGAACAATACTTCTTCGGCGGAGACGGAAATCTCATTAGCTTTTTCTTCGGCTTCCTGGCGGATGAATCTGACCATCTGCTGGATCTGCTTCGATACATCTGCGTCGTTCATCTTCGCAACTTTTTTGGGTCGGAGAAGCGATGTGCTGTGGATGTGAGCGAAGGAGCGAAAATCAGAAAGTAGAGATATTAATTTGTAGTCTTATTATTGCCAACTGCTGTCTTCCCTTTAATCACGACTCTCTCTCTCCCCCACGTTTTTTGTTACAATTGAGTAGTCACACTCCCTTCAATATTTACTTTTTCCGGTCCATATATATAAATTATACAATAATTATATACGATTATACATATATTATGCATAAATTATATTATTTTAAATTTAAGCGCTTGAATAAGCGGCTGGTTAAATTAATTCTTACTTTACAAAAATATAAACATAAACTTTGGATTTGCGTAAATTGACACAGGATAATACTCCATTGATATCAATTTATGTTAATATAATTTGACTTGGCATGCATAAACGATTAATGGTATAAGTTCTTTTTAAAAAAAGAAATTGTGATAAAACATAAGCATATCATAATATTCGTGCGGCTTTAAAATATTTTAGACTTGTAAACTTAAATATATCATAACAATTGTGCGTCTATGACTAAAATAAAATTGTTTTTAAGTATATAAATATATATTTTTTTGAAAGAATTAATAAGGAATAATATCACAACAACAACAACAACGACCCAGTAAAATCTCACCAGTGGGGTCTGGGAAGGGTAGAGTGTACGTAGACCTTACCCCTACCCCGAGGGGATAAAGAGGCTATTTCCGGGAGACCCTTGGCTTATAGACTAAGATATAATATCATGTAAAATGAAAATAAAGAGTATTTAATGTGTTCATGGAAATATTTACTATGAATATGGAATCCAAATAGCGCGATAAATTGTTAGATATTTTCTCAGTCAATTTTAATTAATTTGAGACGAAAGTGTAGCTGATTCGTTCATCTTCACAGTCTTCTCAAATTTGTAAATTTTTATTTATTTATTTTTACAAAAAAAAATGAAGTACCACGATAAAATATGCTAACACGCATATATGATAATCAGTGGTGGAGCCACATTGAGCCAAGGGGTGTCAAGCAATACTTCTTTGCCGGAAAATTATACTATATTGCTAGATAAATTTTTTTATTTTACGTATATTTATTATATGTTGATTCCCCTTAATTTTTCAATGTATCTATTTATATTTTGACACCCCTTGATGAAAATTCTGGCTCCATCACGGATAGTAATGTGTAATGGCCTGCCGACGAGCTACGAGTTCTTTTCACAATTTTGAGCTTCCTATTGCTAAGATTATTATAAATCCACTTTCAAATTATATGTAATGTCGACGATGTAATATATAAAACGGACACGTGCAATTTCTTATAAAAAATTTGAGGAGCATCTATTTATAAATCCGTTTCTTGATTAAATCAAATAATTTTCTAACATTACGTAACACAAAAACTAACAATAACTTTCTTACATTTCATTCCCTATGCTTATGGTCAAGCAAATTGTGCTTATAGTTGCAAGAGAAAGATATAGTTCAAAAATGGGAATTTGAACTAAATGAGATTACATATTAAGAAGAAGAAAAAAATATCACCATGCGGATAGCTCAAACATTATTTATACCATTCACTATATGACATTTCTGTCACTGTTTACATGAAATCCAACATGCCTAGCTTGGGAAATTTCCTCGACATGGTGTTTGTCCATTTGTAACACCTAACACTTGCACCTTGTTTGGATGATCGTTATATATTATTTTATAATGTATCGTATTATATTGTTATTATTATTGTAATTGTATTTTTATTGTATTGTATTGTATCGTTATATTGTTGTTTTGATGACTATAACATATGGATAGATTGCATACAGAAGCGGACTCAGGATTTGAAGGTGACGAGGGCACATGAAAGTGCTCAATCAATACCCCCATCAGACTTTTGATCTTAAAGGTTCCAAGCAAAAAATATGATTGTTTTTAATATATATATTCAGATTTTTTGTTGAGGTTAAAGGGTCCGATAACCATTCTAATATACATAGGTCCGCCTCTAATTGTATAATTTTCGGTCATTTCATAATAGAGATTTTTTCATTCCTATATACTATTTGAAACCTTATTACAAAAAATGTCCATGTTTTTTAATTTACCCGGCCTAAATACGGTTTAGTTACAAAATATATATAATCCATTATTAGTGCCTTAAATTAGGGGATTAATTATATCTTTTTCTTATTTTCTCTCCACTCATCTTTTAATAGGACTCCTTCTAATTGTGTATTACCTATTTTAAGCCATAACAAACGGAATTTCAAACACCAAATTTTAGAGCAAATACTATTCCCATTCCATCACAAGTTCATAACTACCAAATAGTTCTAGTCCTATTCTGTTTACATTTTCGGTCAAATTAAGCATTAAACTTTTTTCTCCTTAATTTATTTCCCTTTTTTCCCCTTCATGGCGAGGACTTGGGAGTTGAAAATAAACCTAGAAATTACAATTACTACCTTCATTCACAAGAAGACAACGATAAGTATATGTAAGCAAATGTCAATGACGAAAATTGGTGGGCTATTGCATTACTGTGTGCTGAAGTTATCTTATAGCAGTTTAAGTTTCGCGTTGCTCTAATTAATTCAAGACTTCGCGTCTGCTCTTGGACTATCGTTCGTTTGAGTGTGTCTGTGGTTTCAAGAAACTTGTAAAGTGCCTACTGTTATAGGGCCAATTTTAGCATAATTGACACTGCACGACAGTAGCCAAACTTTCAACCACTCAGCCTTACTTTTTTCGCACATAGTCCAACACTTAGGATATTTCAGACTTGTAAAACGTAGCAATATACAGAGATACGGGTAAAGACCCAACCTTTATTAATTCTCACAGAATACAAAGGACACTCTGTTGGAAAAGGCTCACATATGCTACTTGCCTTATTCCAACCGAAATACAACATATAAAGGGGGTTATGGCAGTTTTGCAAAGGGGCAGTTAGGGGCAGTTATACAATGTTCCTTGCACATGACATGCCTAAAAACAAGCAACTACCTTGTCCTAAATTTGCATTCAAACCTTCCCACGAATTTGAACTCATCTTCAGCATTTTGGCCAACTGCACATGTGCTTTGCACATGGCTTTAACTTCCACATCACATGCACAACACACTTCTTCAGTCACATGACTTGCACACTTGTTTTCCAGCTTTTGCCCACACTTTGCCTTCTTGCCTTGCCTTGTCTTTGGACCATACCTCGCCCATAAGCTCATGACCATGTCTTGCCACAAACTTAGTCGTCCCACTGATCCGCACGCATGCCTTAGCCAAGTGCCATGCGCCTTCATTTGCCATAGCTATTGCCCAAAATCAAGCTGCCTTGCCAACACTCAAGACACCTTACCTAGCTGACTTGCCTAAGTCCATGCACTAACTTAGACACACCTTCAGCTCCACACATTGCTTGCCAACCCCCGCACAAATCTATGCCAAGGGGCAATGTACAAGCCCTTGACATAGATTCTGCCCGACATCCGTCACGTCTCAATATTAGGGGCTAACAATCAACCCCCACTAGTTGAACTCGACGCCCTCGTCGAGGTTGATTTTAAGTAGTCCTCAATTTGTTGTTCATATTACCACAATAAAGCACCTTTCTCCCAAGTCGTATCTGCCTCGGGTTTTCCCTTCCATTGAATCAAAAATTATGTCGGCCTATTCTTTTTATGCATCCCAAGAACCCGGTAGTCAAGAATCTTCTCAATTTCTTCCTCAAGCTGAGTGCGCACATCAGGAGGAGCTCTCTTTATTTTGTGCCTGTCCAGATCTTCAGGATCTTCAACATACAGCCTTAGATAACTCACACGGAAAGTCGGATGAATCTTCATCCTTTCAGGCAGCTTCAGTCGGTAAGCAACTTCACCAGCTTTTTCAGCAACTTCAAAGGGACCATCATATCTTGAAACCAAAGCTCTATGTCTAACCCTGCTGTCAATCTTCTTCCAAATCTGCGGAGTAAGTTTTAACAGTACTTTGTCACGTACTTTGAACTCCAATGGACGCATGTTTCGATCAACATACTTCTTCATACGTTTTTGTGCCACTTTCAAGCTATCTGTTGCTTCTTCCATCATAGCTTGTCTATCAAAACCATAGCAGTAGGCAGCTGGACATTTACCCCCAGTTTTCTGTTGTGCCATCTTCGTTGGTAGTCTAGGCTGCTTTCCTAAAATAATCTTGAATGGACTCTTCTCCGTCGCTGAAAACTTGTGCAAATTGTAAGAGAATTGTGCACAGTCTAACAAATCTGTCCAGTTTCGTTGACTAACAGTCATGAAATGCCTCAAGTATTCTTCCAGCTAATAATTGATTCTTTCTGTTTGACCATCAGTTTGGGGATGATTTGCCGTCGAAAACTTCAGGTTTGTACCCATCAGATTGAACAAATAGGTCCATAACCTGCATGTAAATTGTGCATCCCTGTCACTAATCTAATTCTCTGGCATTCTGAAATGCTTAACCACGTTCTTGAAGAATAACTCAGCAGCAACCTTAGAGGGACATTCAGTTGGGGCAGCAATAAAAACAACATACTTTGAAAACCTGTCGATCACAACCATAATCGAAGACAACGCATTAACCTTAGGGAACCCGCTGATAAAATCCATAGAAACAGATTGCCATGTTTCTTCTAGAATAGGCAGAGGTTGCAGCAAACCCGCCTCTTTCTTCCACTCAGTTTTGTCAAGCTGGCACACAAGGCAACTCTTCACGTACGTTTCCACATCATGCTCCATTTTGGGCCAAAAATAGTATCGGGACAGTATAGCCATCATCTATTCAATACCCGGATGACAGCCCATAAAGTATCACGCGTCTCTTTCAGTAGTTCACGATGCAATTAATCACCAAGTGGTACCACGATTCTCCCCCCTAAAATAGAGGAGATCGTCCTCGATCAAGTACCACCTTACCGTCCCTTCTCTCACATGATTCATTGTCTTGATGTACAATGGATCATTAGCAGCAGCCGACTTGATTTTATCATGAAAATCTGACTCAAGTCGAGTAATAAAATAAATAACACCAATTACTTCTTTCCGACTCAATACATCCGCAACTTGGTTGTGTTTTCCCAGCTTGTGCTCCCAAATAAAATCATATTCTGCCAAGAATTCTTGCCAACGAGCCTGCTTTGGACTTAGCTTTTTATGTGTCTTGAGAAATGTATTAGCCACATTATCCGTCCTCACAACGAATTTTGTTCCCAGCAAATAGACACGCCAAATCTTCAAATAATTAATAACAACAACCATTTCTTTCTCATGAGCTGAATACCTTTGCTCTGCTTCATTCAATTTTCTGCTTTCAAACGCCAGTAGGTGGCCTTCCTGAACCAACACACCTCCAACATCCTTGTCGGAAGCATCGGTATGAACTTCAAAGAGCAGTTCAAAATCAGGAAGCCACAAGGTAGGTTATGAAGCAATAGCTTTTTTCAGCATCTCAAACGCACTTTTCAGACCATGCCCACCTAACATTCTTCTTCAACAAATCAGTCAAAGGAGCAACTTTCTTTGAATAGCCAGCAATGAACTTCCGATAGTAATTAGCTAACCTGAGGAAAGACCTCAACTCTTTCACAAAATTAGGCGTCTACCACTCCATAATGACCTGCACCTTGTTCGGGTCCATCCGCACCTGATTTTGGCTCACCAAGTGCCCAAGAAACTTTATCTCCTGTCTAGCAAACTCACACTTTTCCATCTTCATATAAAGTTGGTACTCCCTCAAACGAGACAACACCTTTATCAAGTGTGACATATGTTCATACAAAGTCCGACTATAGATAACAATATCGTCTAAGTAGACAACGACAAAGTCATCTAAGTACTCATATAACACAACATTCATCGGGTTGCAAAACGTAGCAGGGGCATTTGTCAACCCGAACGGCATAACAAAGAATTCATATGAGCCATAGCTCGTAACACAAGTAGTTTTAGACTCATCACCTTCAGCTATCCGTACTTGCCAATAACCAGACCGTAAATCAAGCTTCGTGAACTAACAAGCCTTGCTCAGTCTGTCCATCAAGACTTGCACCAACGGAACTGGATATTTGTTCTTTACAGTCACCTTGTTCAACTCCCGATAATCAACACACATCCGAAGCGTCCCATCCTATTTCTTTTGAAATAAAACAGGTGCACCAAATAGAGCTTTTGATGGCTGAATCAGTCCTGAATCAAGCAACTTGTTCAATTGTTTCCGCAATTCAGCCAACTCTCTTGGCGCCATTCGATAAGGAGATTGAGCAGGAGGTATTGAACCTGGTAGCAACTCTATCTTGTGATCAATAGCCCTCTGTGGTGGCAGATTTTTAGGCAACTCCGGTGGCATCACATCAGCAAAGTCACTCAAGATTTGAGCAACACAGTCCGGTACTTAAACCTTCACATCAGGCTTCACTTCAACCATTGCAACAAGGAAAGTATCATCTCCCTTTTTCAAACCTCGACTATCATGACAGAAACTAATGAAGCCTTCCGTTGAGTTTCTTCTTTCCCATAAGCATGAACAACCTCACAAAACCAGGAGTTATTTCATGCATAATCATCACTCTGTCCAAGTGAGGCATTGGAACAATGCGATGTTTCCGCATAAAGTCAATTCCGAGGATCACCTCAAAATCTTCTAGAGGAATCACCATCAAATTAACTTTCCCTTTCAAGTTCCCAACACACATAGGAACGTTGTAAGCCATACCCATAATGGCTTGCACTTTGGCATTCACTGTCTTCATGTAAGAGGGATATTTACTCACACTAAATCCGTATTTATACACCAAACTGACCGAAACAAAGGTATGAGTAGCGCCAATATCTACCATAGCTATCATACCCTTTTCTCCAATTCTCATTTCGATGTGCATTAGCAAAGAATGAGGTTTAGTCTCATTGCTTATGGCATTAACCAACGAGATAACATTCAGCAATTGCAAAGGATTCACTAAGGCAGCAACAACTTCTTAACCTTCTCCATCCCGATTATTTTCTTTAGCAAGCAAAGCATTAACCCGTTCCTAATTTGGGCAGTTTTGGGCAATGTGAGGTCTACCGCACGTCCAGCAACCATTGTTCTTTTTGCTTGTGATACCTTTGTTCCTAGCAGATCTGTCAACAGCCTTGCCCCTTTCCACAACTTCTTTTCGAACTTCCTTCCTCCATTGCCCTTTATTCTCCACCCTTTTCTTAGGTTTTGAAGTAGAAGGAATTTCAGAAAGACTACGGGTACTGCGATAATCCACCAAAGAATTCGCTGCAGCAATCGCACTCGGGAGATCTTTCATGTTCTATCTCCTGAGTTCGTTCTACGCCCATGCTTGCATTCCAGAAATAAAGTTATGCAATTTATCATCCTCCGACATGTTCTGAATATCCAGCATTAAGGAAGTAAATTCCTTAATATAATCACGAATAGATCCAGTTTGTCGTAGACATTTCAAGCGATCCCTAGCAAGCCAAGATGCATTGCTAGGTAAGAACTGGTCCTTCATTTCTTTCCGGAGTTTCTCCCACGTATCAATCTTGGGTCTGCCCGCACTTTCATCATCAGCCATGCGAGTTCTCCACCACAATTTAGCATCTCCCGTTAGGTACATGCTTGTAATTGTGAGCAACAAAGTATTGTTCCATATCCTACAGAAAGTTCTCCAGTTCTTTTGCACTACGCGCTCCACCAAACACCTTCGGATTAGGGATCTTAACTTTCGAACGTTCTTCACTAACTTGGCCAGAAGCAACCAACGCCCTTTGAAGAACAGTAATTTCAGTATTCAAAGTTTCGATCTCCTTCTTCACATCTTCAACTTGAACATTTGTAGCCTCACAGGTTTGTTGAATACCATCACAAAACTGATCCATGCCATCCTTTAGACGGTAGATCTCTGTAATTAGATCAGCCAGATCCAAAAGATCATCAGTCACACCGATCAGTGCCTCCAACCTTTGCACACGATCACGTAAGTCTAAAGTAGACCCACCAGCCATGGCCTAAAATCGCGACCAAAGCTCTGATACTAGTTGTTATAGGGCCAATTTTAGCACAATTGACACTGCATGTCACGACCCGGATTTCCCACCATCGGGTGTCGTGATGGCGCCTACTATCGGAGCTAGGCAAGCCAAATATTTAAAACACTTTTCCTGCTTTCTTTCAAACAATATAATAAACGAGACAAAATTTAAGCGGAAGACTTTAAATCTAAAGCAACTGAAAACCAAAAGTGCGGAAGTTTAATACACATCACTACCCAAGGTCTGGTGTCACTAGCTCACGGACTACTACAGAATACTACAAACAATGTCTGAAAGGAAATACATCATGTTTGTCTGATACAAGATGAACAAACGAAAAACATGGAAAGGGACTTCGGCCTGCGAACGCCAGCTAGACTACCTCGAGAGTCCCTGGACTGAAGACAGCTCCCAGAAATCCTACTGCTGTGGTCCGTAAGCTGCTCCCTGATCTGTGCACAAAAATGCACAGAGTGTAGCATCAGCACAACCGACCCCATGTGCTGGTAAGTGCCTGGCCTAACCCCGGCGAAGTAGTGACGAGGCTAGACAGTACCTACCACAATTAACCTGTACAGATATATATACAACAAGTGCAAGAAAACAATAACAAGATAATATAAAGTAAAACTGGGAGGGGACATGCTATCGGGGAGTAACAGATAAAAATGAAATATCGGAAATAAGCAGAAGAGACTCCGGTTCCCATGATATATATATATATATATATATATATATATATAAGTGGACGGCGTGCCACACGATCCCATAATATCATATATAAGTGGACGGCGTGCCACACGATCCCATAATATCATATATAAGTGGACGGCGTGCCACACGATCCCATAATATCATATATAAGTGGACGGCGTGCCACACGATCCCATAATATCATATATAAGTGGACGGCGTGCCACACGATCCCATAATATCATATATAAGTGGACGGCGTGCCACACGATCCCATAATATCATATATAAGTGGACGACGTGCCACACGATCCCATAATATCATATATAAGTGGACGGCGTGCCACACGATCCCATAATATCATATATAAGTGGACGACGTGCCACACGATCCCATAATATCATATATAAGTGGACGGCGTGCCACACGATCCCATATTATCATATTTAAGTGGACGGCGTGCCACACGATCCCATAATATATTTTATAATATCTGACTTCATATAGTAGACCCCTTCAGGGGAGAATAACAACTCAATACCTTTAACCCGGCAAGGGTACAGCTAACAACCCAAAATATCCCTACAAGGGAGAATATATATATCAGTCTACACATCCCGGCAAGGGAGTATACACGGAGCAATACCTGCTTACCAACCATGAAAGCAACATCTCTGACCTTGCAGTCTGCATAACTCTTCTGTCTGGACTGAGCTGTATGAAGTCTATCTTGAATAATCCTGACCTTGTCCAAGGCTTCCTGAACCAGATCCGTACCCAATAATCGAGCCTCTCCCGGCTCAAACCATCCAACTGGAGACCGACATCGCCTACCATACAACGCCTCATATGGAGCCATCTGAATGCTGGACTAGTAGCTGTTGTTGTAGGCGAACTCTGCTAAAGGCAAAAACTGGTCCCACGAGCCTCCAAAATCAATGACACAAGCTCGGAGCATGTCCTCAAGAATCTGAATAGTCCTCTCGGACTGACCGTCCGTCTGGGGATGAAATGTTGTACTCAACTCAACCTCGGTGCCCAACTCTCGCTGAACCGCGTCTCTCAAGACACACAAATGGGGATCCTCAAACTGCCGCTCGCGGATACGCTCTAATAGTGAGGAACGAGCAACCGTGCAAGCTAACACTCTGCTAGGCTCAGAAATATCCAACCTCACAAGACGATTGGCCAAGGCCTGAACATCCAAAGCAAGCGATCTCTGGCTGACTGGAATATAAGCAAGACTACCCATGCTGGCGGACTTCCTGCTCAATGCATCGGCCACCACATTGGCCTTCCCCGGGTGGTATAAGATAGTAACATCATAATCCTTTAGCAACTCTAACCACCTCCTCTGCCTCAAATTCAACTCTTTCTGCTTGAACAGATACTGAAGACTCTTGTGATCAGTGTAAACCTCACACGTCACGCCATATAAGTAATGCCTCCAGATCTTCAAGGCATGAACAATGGCTGCCAACTCGAGATCATGAACCGGATAATTCTTCTCGTGAATCTTCAACTGCCTCGAAGCATAAGCAATGACTTTGCCTTCCTGCATCAACACTGCACCAAGCCCAATACGAGACGCATCACAATAGACCGTATATGGCCCTGAACCTATGGGCAAAACCAATACTGGTGCCGTAGTCAGAGCCGTCTTGAGCTTCTGAAAGCTCGCCTCACACTCGTCCGACCACCTGAACTAGATACCCTTCTGGGTCAATCTGGTCATAGGGGCTGCAATAGATGAAAACCCCTCCACAAACCGACGGTAGTAACCTGCTAACCCCAGGAAACTTCGAATATCCGTAGCTGAAGCTGGTCAAGGCCAGTTCTTGACTGCCTCTATCTTCTTTGGGTCTACCTGAATACCTGCTGCTGATACTACATGACCCAGGAATGCGACCGAACTCAACCAAAACTCACACTTTGAGAACTTAGCATACAACTGACTATCCTTTAGGGTCTGAAGGACCACTCTGAGGTGCTGCTCATGCTCCTCCTGACTGCGGGAGTATATAAGAATATCGTCAATGAAGACTATCACGAACAAGTCCAAATAAGGTCTGAACACTCGGTTCATCAACTCCATGAACGCTGCTGGGGCATTAGTCAATCCAAATGACATGACCAAAAACTCATAGTGCCCATACCGAGTGCGAAATGCTGTCTTGGGGACATCAGACGCCCTAATCCTCAGTTGATGATAACCAGATCTCAAATCTATTTTCGAGAACACCCTCGCACCCTGAAGCTGGTCGAATAAATCATCAATCCTCGGCAGTGGATACTTATTCTTAATTGTAACCTTGTTCAATTGCCGGTAATCGATGCACATTCTCATCGAACCATCCTTTTTCTTAACAAACAACACCGGCGCACCCCAAGGTGAAAAACTGGGTCTAATGAAACCTTTCTCAAGCAAATCCTGCAGTTGTTCCTTTAACTCTTTCAACTCCGGCGGGGCCATACGATATGGCGGGATAGAAATGGGCTGAGTGCCCGGGGCCAAATTAATACAAAAGTCGATATCCCTGTCGGGCGGCATACCCGGCAAGTCTGAGTGGAAAACCTCAGGAAACTCCCGAACCACGGGCACAGAATCAATAGAAGGGGCCTCCGCGCTAGAATCGCGAACATACGCCAAGTAGGCCAAACATCCCTTCTCGACCATATGCCGAGCTTTCACATACGAGATAACACTGCGGGTACAATGACCAGAAGTCCCTCTCCACTCTAAACGGGGTAAATCCGGTAAGGCTAAGGTCACGGTCTTGGCATGGCAATCCAAGATAGCATGGTATGGGGATAACCAATCCATCCCCAATATAACATCAAAGTCGACCATGTCCAAAAGCAACAAATCAACACGGGTCTCAAGACACCCAAACACTATGATACAAGAACGATGAACTTGGTCGACCACAATAGAATCACCCACCGGTGTTGACACATAAACAAGAATACTCAACGAGTCACTAGGCATAACCAAATAGGGCGCAAAATAGGACGACACATATGAATACGTAGATCCGGGATCAAATAGCACAGAAGCATCCCTATCACAGACCAGAATAGTACCTGTAATCACAGTATCTGATGACTCAGCCGCTGGCCTGGCTGGCAAAGCATAACAACGGGGCTGGGCCCCACCTCCCTAAATCATATCCCTGGGACGATCTGCTGCTGGTTGACCCCTACCTCTAGCGGTATGAGCTCCACCTCTAAGACCTCTACCTCTACCTCTATGTCCTCTACCCCCGCCTCTAGTTGGCTGGGCAGGCTGTGGGGCAACTGGTGCCTGGATCAGCGGGCGAGGACCCTGCTGCTGCGAGCTACTGGAAGCTCGAGGGCAATATCTGGCAATGTGACTTATATCAGCGCAAGTATAATACTACGGCTGAGAACCACGACCACCTGGTATACCATGAGAAGACTGAAGAGCTGACTGAAAGGGCCTCGAAGGATGGCCTCTACCATAAGAATCCCTACCTCCAGACGAGGTACCACTGAATCTACCCTAATGACGGGGCCTCTTATCAAACCCATGACCACCTCCCTGAGCAAGTGCCATCTCTATCCGGCGGGCACCATCTGCAGCCTCCTGAAATGAAATCTCACTACCGGCACTCATGGCCATCTGAACACGGATCGGCTGGGCCAACCCATCAATAAACCTCCGCACCCTCCCTCTATCGGTGGGGAGTATCACAATGGCATGACGAGCAAGATCAATGAACCGGGTCTCATACTGGATGACTGTCATAGGACCCTGCTGGAGATGCTCAAACTGCATGCGAAGAGCATCTCGCTGAGTAACTGGGAGAAACTTCCCCAGAAATAACTCTGAAAACTGATCCCAGGTCAATGATGGCGACCCTGCTGACCTGGCTAAACAGAAATCCCTCCACCAAGTCTTGGCGGATCCTGGTAGGCGAAAAGTGGCGAAGTCGACCCCATTGGTCTCTACAATGCCCATAGTCCGTAGAACCTCATGACAGCTAAATTTGAAATCCTGAGCATCCTCTGAGGGGGTTCCACTATATGTGGTTGTGAAGAGCTTGGTGAAACGATCAAGCCTCCATAAAGCATCCGCGGACATAGCCGCACCATCGTTGGACTGAGCCGCAATACCTGGCGGGGCTGCCACAGCTGGCTGAACTGCCACGGCTGGCTGAACTGCTGGAACCTGAGCCTGAGAAGCTACCGGCTCTAGAGTACGAGTATCGTGAGTCTAAACTCCTCCCCCAGCCTGAGATGTGGCTGGAGCTACGAGAAGCAAACCCGCTCTAAAAACGCCCTCCATAAAGCCTACCAGTCGGACCAAAGCGTCCTGAAGCACTGGAGTGGCTATAAAACCCTCTGGGACCTGAGTTGGGCCCACTGGAACAGTTAGGGCGGGAACCTCCTCCTCAAAATCGACCTGAGGCTCCGTCGCTGGAAATGCTGCTCGGGGCTGAGCTCTGCCCCGGCCTCGGCCTCTGGCACGGCCTCGGCCTCACCCTCTGCCCCTAATAGGGGCTGCTGCTGGGGGCTCAGGCTGTTGCGCGGTAGAAGAGGAAGCACGTGTCCTGGCCATCTGCGAAAGAACAGAGTGGAAAGACAATCAGTACTTGAGAAACAGAATCGCACGACAAGAATGAACAAGGTGTAGTTTTCCTAACTCAGTAGCCTCTGCGGGATAAATACAGACGTCTCCGTACCGATCCCTCAGACTCTACTGAGCTTGTCCGTGAGTTGTGAGACCTGAGTAACCTAGTGCTCTGATACCAACTTGTCACGACCCGGATTTTCCACCATCGGGTGTCGTGATGGCGCCTACTATCGGAGCTAGGCAAGCCAAATATTTAAAACACCTTTCCTGCTTTCTTTCAAACAATAAAATAAACGAGACAAAATCTAAGCGGAAGACTTTAAATCTAAAGCAACTGAAAACCAAAAGTGCGGAAATTTAATACACATCACTACCCAAGGTCTGGTGTCACTAGCTCACGGACTACTACAGAATACTACAAACAATGTTTGAAAGGAAATACATCATGTTTGTCTGATACAAAATGAACAAACGAAAAACATGGAAAGGGACTTCGGCCTGCGAACGCCAGCTAGACTACCTCGAGAGTCTCTGGACTGAAGACAGCTCCCAGAAATCCTACTGCTGTGGTCCGTAAGCTGCTCCCTGATCTATGCACAAAAATGCACAGAGTGTAGCATCAGCACAACCGACCCCATGTGCTGGTAAGTACCTGGCCTAACCCCGGCGAAGTAGTGACGAGGCTAGACAGTACCTACCACAATTAACTTGTACAGATATATATACAACAAGTGCAAGAAAACAATAACAAGATAATACAAAGTAAAACTGGGAGGGGACATGCTATCGGGGAGTAACAAATAAAAATGAAATATCGGAAATAAGCAGAAGAGACTCCGGTTCCCATGATATATATATATATATATATATATATATATATATATATATACGATCCCATAATATCATATATAAGTGGACGGCGTGCCACACGATCCCATAATATCATATATAAGTGGACGGCGTGCCACACGATCCCATAATATCATATATAAGTGGACGGCGTGCCACACGATCCCATAATATCATATATAAGTGGACGGCGTGCCACACGATCCCATAATATCATATATAAGTGGACGGCGTGCCACACGATCCCATAATATCATATATAAGTGGACGGCGTGCCACACGATCCCATAATATCATATATAAGTGGACGGCGTGCCACACGATCCCATATTATCATATTTAAGTGGACGGCGTGCCACACGATCCCATAATATAGTTCATAATATCTGACTTCATATAGTAGACCCCTTCAGGGGAGAATAACAACTCAATACCTTTAACCCAGCAAGGGTACAGCTAACAGCCCAAAATATCCCGACAAGGGAGAATATATATATCAGTCTACACATCCCGGCAAGGGAGTATTCACAACACCTTCTCCTTTTTAAATCCATTCTTCCTCAACTAACACATTCATGTTCGAACTAACGCTCCAAAAGTACACCAATCACAATTTTACTTCAACCGTTCACATTATATAAAACTCATCAAATAAACAATGAGCTTGTGTCACATTATTCGAATTAAAAGCAATCAAGACTCACGGTCATGCTAGACTCCGGTGCATAGATAACCGTTACCATGCCTATACACCGTACTCCACATTAGCAAGTAGCAAATATCATCCTAATCCTATTCCCTCAAGCCAAAGTTAGAACAAACACTTACCTCGAATGCTCCAAACTAAACTCACGCTTCTAGTATAGTTTTACCTCTTGATTCCACCACCAATCCGCTCGAATATAGTCATAAGTTACTTAATCACATTAATAATTACTAATGAATCATCCCCAATGCATGAAAATAGATTTTTCAAGGTTTTCCCCAAAAAGGTCAAAAATACCCCCGGACCCATGTGGTCGAAACTCGAGGTTCGGACCAAAACTCGGTTACTCATTCCCCCATGAATCCAAATATATGATTTGTTTTTAAATCGGACCCCAAATTGAGGTCCAACTTCTCAATTTGTAGAAAACCTAGGTTCTACCCAAAACACCCAATTTTCCCCATGAAAATCTTTGATTTGAAGTTGAAATTATGTTAAAAGATATTAAGGAATAAAGAAATTAAGTTAGAAATCACTTACCAATCGTTTTGAAGAAGAAAAGTTGTTTGGAAAATCGCCTCTTAGGTTTTGGGTTTTTGAAAAGTGGAAAAATGACTAAAAATCCCGAATTTATACATTTTTCTGGGGGCTGGCGCGGACCGCATAGAAATGCACCGCGGCCGCGCCGAGGGAGGGGAGAAGTGGGCTCTCTCTGAACCCACCCAGTGCGGACCGCACTGATTTGGTGTGCGGCCGTGCTGGTCGACCCTCTGAACCCCACCACGCGGACCGCATAGAAAAGCACCGCGGCCGCGTGGCTGCCAGCGCGGACCGCGCGGAAATGGCCGTGGCCACGCTGGGCCTGCAACATCTGAACCTGTATATTTTTTTTCTAAGTCTAAGACCTCCCGGGCCCCATTCAAAACTCACCCGAGCCCTCGGGGCTCCAAACCAAACATGCACACAACCTTAAAAACATCTTACGGACTTACTCGTGCGATCAAATCGCCAAAATAACATCATATACATAGGATCAAGCCTCAAAGACATGATTTTCTTTTCTCAACTTTCATAACTCAAATTCTCCATTTTTAGTCCGAAACACGTCATATGACGTCTGTTTTTAGCCAAAATTTACAGATAGTGCTTAACACATATTTAAGACTTGTACCGGGCGTCGGAACCAAAATACGAGCCTGATACCTATATTTTCTAACCCCTTTTTCATTTCAAATTTTCATATCAAATTTCAGTAAAACAATTTCTTTCAAAAATTCATTTCTCGGGCTTGGGACCTCAGAATTTGATTCCGAGCACACGCCCAAGTCCCATATTTTTCTACGGACCCTCCAGGACCGTCGAATCACAGGTCTGGATCCGTTTACCCAAAATATTGACCGAAGTCAACATTATGCATATTAATACCAAAATTCATCAAATGTTTCACATAATTCACATATTCTAACATCAAAACTTTCCGGCTACGCGCTCGAACTGCGCACGCCAATCGAGGCAACTAAAGGCGAGGTTTTCAAGGCCTCGAAAGCACGGAACAAGGAAGAACTACGGTGATGACCTTTCGGGTCGTCACACTGCACGGCAGTAGCCAAACTTTCAGCCACTCAACCTTAATTTTTCCGCACACAGTCCGACACTTAGTATATTTCAGACTTGTAAAAATGTAGCAACACACAGAGATACGGGTAAAGACCCAACCTTTATTAATTCTCACAGAATACAAAGGACACTCTGTTGGAAAAGGCTCACATATGCTACCTGCCTTATTCCAAACGAAATACAACATACAAAGGGGGATGCCTATGGCAGTTTTACAAATGGGTAGTTGGGGGCAGCTATACAATGTTCCTTGCACATGACAGGCCTAAAAACAAGCAACTACCTTGTCCTAAATTTGAATTCAAACCTTCCCACGAATTTGAACTCATCTTCAGCATTTTGGCCAACTGCACATGTGCTTTGTACATGGCTTTAACTTCCACAGCACATGCACAACACATTTCTTCAGTCACATGACTTCCACACTTGTTTTCCAGCTTTTGTCCACACTTTGCCTTCCTACCTTGCCTTGTCTTTGGACCATGCCTCGCCCATAAGCTCGTTACCATGTCTTGCCACAAACTTAATCGCCCCACTGATCCGCACGCATGCCTTAGCCAAGTGCCATGCGCCTTCATTTTGCCATAGTCATTGCCCACAATCAAGCTGCCTTGCCAACACTCAAGATACCTTGTCTAGCTGACTTGCCTAAGTCCATGCACTAACTTAGACACACCTTTAACTCCGCACATTGCTTGCCAACACCCGCACAAATCTATGCCAGGGGGCAATGTACAAGCCCTTGACATAGATTCTGCCCGACATCCATCACGTCTCAATATTAAGGGCTAACACCTACAATAGTGAGAATCAAATAATTAGCAGCATCTCGAACAATATATGGTACAACAACATACAAATTTAAAAATAATTTTCGTACAAATTTAATACAAATTGATATATCTATAACAATATACATACTAAAAATGTATATAGTATATACTTATCTACAACTTTCATACATTATTTTCCCTAGTTAAATTTATGTACAACATCATACAACTTAAATATAATTTTCATACAAATTATATACAAAATATCTTTTGTATGTATTTTGTATCTGGTTTATACATAATAAAAACAAATTTTATACAGCTAATTATATATTATATAACTTATTTACAACTTATCTACAATTTTCATGCATTATTTCTACCCAGTTAAATACAATTATAATATCATACAACTTAAATACAATATTTATACAAATTTTATACAATATATTTTGTATCTGATTTGTATATATTTTGTTTGTGATGAGTGCTTCTTCCTCTCTAAAATTCCAATCAAAACTTACTCTCTTAGTACAAATTTGATACATATCAATTACTCTATGTAAAAAGATTGTATTGCTAACTTAGATGCAAATTTTATACAACGATTCATACATTATACAACTATTGTTCCACTTTCATACAATATTCAAATAAAAAATATATATAATTACAACAAAACACAATCTACAATTTTTTTACAACCTAGTAAGTACATGGTATGTCATGTGTTCTTCATCTTTTTCTTCGAGTTTCAATCTGAAATTCAGCCAAAATCAAGTCTAATATTCACCAAAACATCCTCAAAATTGAAATATAAACTCCAAACAATATTCTAAATTGTTTGCAAAAACACCCAATCCAAACAAATAATAATTTTTGAAAATTCAAATTCGATTTCAAAGCTTCAAGCTTTTTAATGGGTGTTAATGGTGGAGAGTCAAAATTTATTGATTGACAATTTCAATTTGAACACCAATTGTGCAACATGAAAGGAAATTACAAAGTTAAAATGATTGGAATCCATTGATGAATTTTATTAAAACTCTATACAATAAGAAATCATAAAAAATAGAGAACAACAAATGAAGAAAAACTGGGGGGGGGGGGACAGAGAAAGAGAGAGAGAGATGAAGACAGAGAGAGAGAGATACGGAGACAGAGACGGAGAGAAAGAGAGAGAGAGGGCGAGTATAAAAGGATAAGGAAATAATAGATATTTCTTATTCAATTTCTAATATAAAGGGAATACTCATTTAAAACTTATTTGTATATAATTGGTAAATTGTATATGTCTATGTAATTAAATTGAAACTTGAGTAGGGAGGGTAATAAAGTTCCAGATAGTGTATAGGAATGTAAAAATCCCTTCATAATATCATATAACAATAATTTGGATGATAAGCTTACAATATTATAAAAATCGGTCGTTACATAAAGTGGAACATTTCAGCATTACGTAACGACGGATTTATCAATACAATATAATAAATTTAAGTAACAATCAAAACAAATATTGTATTTAAAGGGGGTGTCAATGGATATTTGAAAATCGACTAAACCTACCGAACCATACAGAACCGAACCGATTTTTAGGTTTATTTTAAAGAAACAGTAAGTTTTTATATAAATCTATAATCATACCGATAATTAGGGTAGGTTTTTATTTTATATAAATAAACCGAAAAAGTACCAAACCGTACCGAATAAATTTTACATGTGGAAAATATATTTATATAGTAAGTTTAAAACTAATAAAGCATTAAAATTTTCATTGGGCCTTGGAATTATGAAAACTGTCACAAGGCAACAAGTAATTAAACTCAAAATACTAATTCCTAAAACCTATTATGCTACTTATACTTAAACTAAGTTATTTCAAGTATCTTTATTAGCAAGATACAAAGTATTCTAGCGATTATGAGTAGCAAACTATAATGTATTGAATATGTTTCCTTTCATATAATTTAGATTTTGTTATGAAATAAAAGCAATTTAGTAAAGCATGAACAAGAAATAAAAGCAATTTAGTAAAGCATGAACAAGAAATAAAAGCAACTTAGTAAAACATAAACAAGAATAGAGATAGAGAGAATGAAGAGATTTTCTTCTTCAATTGTGTGTATTTTCCTATCTATTACAAGGCCTTTATATAGGCATGAAAAGTGAAGAAAATATGTCATGGAATATGTCATTGAACATAGAAAATATGTCATTGAATATGTCATTAACCATTTGAGAGAAAGATCATGGAGGAAGAGTAGACATCCACCATATTTTGATTTTTATCATAACACTCCCCCTTGGATGTCCATAAATAATGTGCCTCGTTAAAACCTTATTAGGAAAAAACCCTATGGAAAAAAAATCCTAATGAAGGAAAAAGAGTACACATATTTAGAAATACGGCTTTTGGTTGCCTCGTTAAAAACCTTGCAAGGAAAACCTAATGGGACAAAACCTTGTAAGGGAAAAAGAATACAACGCGTATTAACTCCCCCTGATGAGATCATCAGTTCACATCGTTGAGCCTTCGTATCCCAATCTTGTACACTAGTTTCTTGAAGGTTGACGCCGGTAGATATTTGGTGAACAAATCAGCCATATTATCACTTGAACGGATCCGTTGCACATTAATATCACCATTCTTTTGAAGATCATGTGTGAACAATAATTTAGGTGAAATGTGCTTTGTCCTAACTCCTTTATGAATCCTCCCTTTAATTGGGCTATGCATGTTGTATTTTCTTCATACAAAATTGTGGGTAGTTTATCACACTTCAAACCACATTTGTCTCGAATAAGATGTATAGTAGACCTCAACCATACACATTCTCGACTTGCTTCATGAATAGCAATTATCTCAGCATGATTAGAAGAAGTAGCCACGATTGATTGCTTAGTCGATCGCCAAGATATGACAGTGCCACACATGTAAACACATAACATGTTTGAGATCAAGCCTTGTGTGTGTCAGATAAATACTCCACATCGACATAACCAACAAGATTGGTATTGCAATCATTGTCATAAAATAAGCCCACATCGGTAATCCTCCTTAGATAACGGAATATGTGCTTGATTTTATTCCAATTTCTCCTTAAGCGGAGCTATATCTTGTTAAGACATTAACTGAAAAAGTTATGTCATGCCTTGCAGTGTTAGAAAGATATATTAGCGCACCAATTGCATTAAGATATGGTACTTTAGGACCAAGAAGCTCTTCATTATTTTCATGAGGTCGGAGTGGATCTTTATTTATATCGAGTAATCTCGCAATCATCGGGGTACTTAATGGATGTTCTTTATCCACATAGAAGCTCTTTAAAATCTTTTTAGTGTATGTTGATTGAAGGACAAAAATTCTATCTTTCATATATTCAATTTGTAGACCAAGACAAAATTTTGTCTTTCCAAGATCTTTCATTTCAAATTCTTTCTTTAAACAGTCTACTGCTTTAGGAAGCTCTCCGGGAGTTTCTAATGATATTTGAATCATCAACATACATGGCGATTATAATAAATTCAAATCCATATCCTTTTATAAGGACACAAGGACAAATTGAATTATTTTTATACGCTTCTTTTAAAAAGTACTCTCTCGGGCGATTATACCACATGCGCCCTGATTGTTTCAATCCGTATAAGGATTTTTGAAGCTTTATTTAATAAATTTCTTGGAAACCTTAATATGCTCCAAGACAATTTAAATCTTTCAATGATATCCACTATACGCATATCAAGTTTTTCATATATTGCCAGATTAAAACCTGAAGTGACTATATCCACTATAAGAGAACATGTCTCCATATAATCAATGTGAGGATATTTACTAATTTTCTTGTGCCACAAGTCGTCTTTATGTCTATCGACTTGAACCTTTCGCACAAGAACACATTTATACCTCAATTGACTTTATACTTTCAGGTGTTGGACTATCCGTCCGACTTCACATTTTTCAAGTGAAGTCAATTTCATTGCGTATTTTTTATTTGGCCAATCTTTTATCCGTCCAAATTTCATGACAGATTTGATCTCAAGATCCTCGTCAATATTAATCATATTGAGCGCTACATTATATTAACAATATCATCGACAATCATTTTATGTCGGTTCCATTATTACCCAATAAAGACATAACTTATTGAGATCTCTTTATTTCATTATTTTCAGGTACCTGAGCCTCTCCCATGAGGTCTTATGAAGTGTTATGTCGTGGTGCTCTTCTAGGGCACTTGCCTCCTTATTATGACCATTTTGAATATTTGCCCCTCTCCTTCTTCAAGGAGTTTTATCTTTGGAACCGATTGGTCTGTTACACTTCATGCGTGCCATAGACTCTGTCCCTCATGGACTTTATTCTATTTGGAGCATTAGCAGCTGAAATATGACATTTAGCTTTGGGTCAGCAAATGCGTCTGGCAATAATTTGTAAATGAATTATCACTTGAACTTCAAGTTTATATTTTCTTGTACGAGGATCTATATGTATTCATAATAATTCATTTCACGTATCACTTTCTCAACTGCCCATTTTCTCCCCCTAATGTTGGGATCACCAACACATTTCTCAACCATCTTTGGGAACTCATCTTTGTGCATTTTGGTGGCATAATTAAATCATATAGCACATCAATATTTCTATATAGAAATTATTTGGTTCCTGACCCTGAATCGATTGTAATAGGGAGAAATTTTTATAACTTGGCTAGATGCGTACAAGTGTTGTTGTATATTAAATAATAAATCTCATACCAAATTTCGTTTTTGGGAGTTTTGTTCTCATAACCAATGATTTAACTATAATTGGAGGCATACAATTTCTGCTAAACCAACTTGGATTTAAACCAGTATTATTAAGATAAATCGTCATAATTTATATTCTGGAATTGTGCTCTAATAATTTGAGCAAGCAATCTTGCAAAAACCAAACTGCAAGTTGATAACAAATGCACATGTGACCACAAAATAGATGCATCTATTAAAATCATATAATAGTAAACGGTCCACATGGCAGGTGACTGGGCCCATATATATATATATATATATATATATATATATATATATATATATATCACCTTTTATTCCTTCCAGAAATTAAATGATTCAATCACATCCTTTAACTGGTATATCATGAGAATAAGCAGCACAAGAGAATTCTTGAAGAATCTTCTATTCTTCATTATGTGTCAATGTAATTCTTAATTAATTTTTTGCATCATAATTGAACCGATATGGTCAACCGGTCATGCCAATTAATATTTATTTTAGTAAATCTCTAGTTTACTTGTGGCATATGATTCCAGCATCATGCTTATATTTGTGTAGTACAAATAGAAAGAAGATCGGGTAACCTTTCATATTTACCCGGTATGATTATAGAAATATGAAGATATTCAATCTTCCTTTCATTTATAGTCTCAATATGCCAATCACTTTGACTTATATATTTGAAACTCAAAAAGTTTCTTTTGAGACTTTACAATATCAATGTCATGAATAAGTTTATTCATCCGGGTAGTAACAAATTAGTTTTTCCGGAGTTCTTAACAACTTTTGTACTACAAGATCTTTTATCATACCATTCATATGGTAAATGTCTCCTTCACGGAGAAAATTATATCATAATAAATTGTCATGGTCAAAATCATCATAAGCAAAATCATTTCTTGCTTTAATTTTGCCTTTAATGACTTTTATAAGGCATGACAAAATAATATTTGGCATATCACATGTACACGACCAATGACATATTCATGTAACCACACAATAATATTTATTCTCTTTATTTTACTCAAACCTCCCTTAGAGGTGAGTTGTGTGGTATTCATATAATCATGAATTGCATGTCTTTATTCATTGCTTTTATCACATATTGCCACATTCAACTTTAGGAATGGGTTTGCATTCTCAATGCTTATCATAAGTCACATTCTCTTCAAGGAATGGATCATAATCAGCGACGTGCTTTATTATTTTCATACCAATTTGATGGTAAGCATTGCCTTCACATTTTGAAGGACTATTTTGAGAACCCTTATTGTTCTCCTTTTATAATCATAGTGATGATTATTATTATTTTGATATTTGGTACGCCCACATTCATTGTTCAACCACTTGTCTTCATTGAAATTTATTATGCATTGTTATCACATTCACTTCAAGAATGGAGCAAATCAAGTGAGACAATTTTCATGTCTTTTCATGAAAAATATATTATTTTTCTTTAGTCATCATTATATCATCAATATGATACATTGGGACTCAAACCCAATGTTTTACCAATATAAAGGCATGTTAGGCCATAATAAATTGGGACTCAAACCCAACTCTTATCATTATGGGGCATCAGGACTTGATCCCGATGTCTATTCCTCAATTAATGACATAATAGACTAAACAATATTGAGATTTATTCTCAAGCCTTAATTTCAATCACATACCAAAAAAAGTTATACACAACTAATTTGCAACTTAGCAAATCAAATTTGCTTTTTTAAATAAGTGTACAAATCTCAAATCAGCGTAAAGCTTTATTAATTATTTGTAGCATCTATATGAAATACAATCGTTTGTAGTCAGAATATTTTTTCTAAATTCTATTAGAGTTTAAAAGGATCATAAAATCATTGTCATAATATTTATTGAGCCTCTCTAAAAAATATTGTTGTTTTTGGGGTATACCATACCTATTGGATTTGATTTAACGCCATGACTTTCCTTCACTCAATTCAACCAAACAATTAGTGAATAAATTTATCAAAAGTACACCATATAGGTAACAACACATATATAGTACTAATACATAAATTCAACATTTATATTACCTGAAAAATGACATTATAGGTAACAACTTACCAGTTGTAGCTTGTGCATCATTCATATAAAATACTTAAAAATGGTAAGTTAGTAGCAAACATCAAGTAGGTTATGGATATTCAAAAATACCTTTTCTAGTAGTCATACTAATCATTGTTTGCTTTCAAATGATACGACCATAAATTATGAAGTACATTTTCTCAATAGCTGGTTTGTTTTCCAAACTTTAAAGAAGTAATTAATCAACCTAGATAAAGATGTGAAGTATTTATTGTTTTCTTCAAGATGATTTATGCTTTTAATCAGTATGATCAATTTTATTTTATTTTTATTCCTTTTTTTTGGTACTTATGCAAGTGTAAAAATCCAAAAGAAAAAAAATATTCATCCAAGTAAAAGAAAATGTTATAAGCGGCAGGACATATTGAAGATAGTTAACACATAAATATGCATAAGACAATTTATATAAAATATCCTTGGTTACCATGACATGCATCATATCAACAATTAACTGGTACTATGATTTTAACATATAGAACTTCGAAAATTTTATTCTATTCATGTGATAAAAAAGATGTAATATTAATATGTGCTTATGCAATACATGTGTAGTACAAAGTTGTGTGCATATGAGATTTTAAAGGAATGACAAGTATAAGATAATCATACCTTCTTACATTTCATTACTTACCATATGTAGTTTCTCTTTACATTTAACCATGTGATGATATGTATGGCTTCTAATTGTAATCTTTCTGGATGTAGGAAAAATTTTGTAGATATATATATACAATTGGTTAGAGACTCGTGCTGATAACGTGTTATGAAATAAAAGCAATTTAGTAAAGCATGAACAAGAAATAAAAGCAATTTAGTAAAGCATGAACAAGAAATAAAAGCAACTTAGTAAAACATGAACAAGAATAGAGATAGAGAGAATGAAGAGATTTTCTTCTTCAATTGTGTGTATTTTCCTATCTATTACAAGGCCTTTATATAGGCATGAAAAGTGAGGAAAATATGTCATGAAATATGTCATTGAACATAGAAAATATGTCATTAACCATTTGAGAGAAAGATCATGGAGGAAGAGTAGACATCCACCATATTTTGATTTTTATCATAACAGATTTATCTTTTTTGAATATTTAATATAGATTTTATTCTTCAGTCCCAGCTTGGTTAATATCTTACTCGTGTGATTTATATTTTCTTTGCTTTTACTTGGTTTCTTTTACGTTGTTGTCGAACAGTTGATGGATCTATACTCTAGCCATCTTTTATTTTTTTAATTCATCACCTTTTAAACAGTAAAAATATCTAGAGAGTTTTGCAAAGTCCTATAAAAGAACGTATATTATTGCATTTTACTTCAACTGGTGAATTTTATAGACATTTAAAAAAATACCAAAAATTAACCGAACCGTACTGATACCGAAGTGAAACGACACGATTGTGACGGTTTTGAAAAATCCAATTTTGGTTATACATAATAGAATAACCGAAAAATTGGTATAGTACAAATTTTATAAAATAATCGACCGAACTGAACCATTGACACCCCTACTAATAATACAATGCAATACGATAGGTAACAACAATTTAAATAAGTTGTACAACTTGGATTGAAATATTGAGTTTTCTCCCTCTTACATGGTTAATTCAAGGATGGAAAAGAAAAATCAATTAAGTCAACAAATGTCAAAAGACGATCGAAATAGAGCCCTTCTTGTTATTATAAGTAATAATTTAGCGATTAAATGGTCACAAGTCCTATTACAATATACTAGTATTAGTACTCGCGTGATGCACGGACATAAATCATGTCAAATTATGATGTAGGTTGTTTGAATCATATGCAAATAACCTTAAAATATAAACCTCTCAGATAAAAATTTTATAACATTAAATATTAATTATAAAGCATGATATAAAATTATTGTTCAAATCTCGTAATACAACTTATATATATATATATATATATATATATATATATATATATATATATATATATATATGTATGTATATATGCAGCAACCTAACCCTTTGATTTTGTACTTGCAATTCATTTCGCTATCAATATTAAAGAATACTAAACATGTCATGTTGTGATCTGTCTTGTTTGAGCACATTAAATCATGTTATTTTAACAAAATTCTTACTATCACTTTATTTTTATCTGAAAGTCAAATATGCCTTATTCATCAGATCGTTTTTTACGCAAATTCTTTTTTCTTTTTATATAACTTCATCTAAAATCATTTCTCCATTTTCAAAAAATTTCTCCTTTCTTTGATCCAAAAAAGTCTTCTCTCTTTTCTTGTATGTCGGGGTTTGGATTCTTTATTCGGTTCTGAAAAATCTGTAAGCCCATTGTAATTTTCATCTTATATTTTAATTCTACAGAATTTGTTTGCCCCAATTCCAGGGGTTAATCTTATTAATTCCTTCATTCACCGGTATCCTGTTCTACTACATTCTCCTTAAACTGGTTTGTCTTTTTCTTCACTTCCTTTTTCTAAAACTGCTAGAAGAAATTATTTTAATTTTGTGCGCAGGGTTAATACTTGTTCCTTGAGTTGAGTATTTTTCTTCACATTGATCTTGCATGTTAATTTGTTGCTTCCGTGCCAACATATCTTTCTTTTCTCTTTTTGGAGATTTCTTTGGAACCCTGATTTTGTCTCATCTTCTTTAATTTCTTCCATCCCCTACAACAATTTGCTACTGTTATTTAGCGCACTATTCTAACTTTGAATCAAAAAAAGAAAAGTTGAACGATATTATATTGCACCTATCGGTCTCACAAGATTTTGAAAAGAAATGGGTGAAGAAAAAAGCTTATTATTGAGATTTTCTTGCCGGAGCACATGGGTTTGGGAGGCAGCAATAGTCAGTGGACTGGGAAGCGCGTCCGGACATCCCCGACTGTAATCCAGATTCCATCTTTCTAGAATTGTATTTGCGCACATCTATTTACTATTGCCTTGCCGACAATTTTTGTTTGTGTACACATCTATTAGTTTTGGTTGCCTTGCCGGTAACTGATAAGTTTGGATTTTAACGTGTTTATGCCCCTACTTGCCTATGCTTTGAGTATAAATTGATACAAAAATAGTCATAAAATGCTCACAAGTTGTGCTTGATTGCAGGTTTGATCGACAAAGTGACAAAATGTCAAAGATTGGCTCAAAAAGGAGTGAAACCTGCTCAAGTATCAAAGACCAAGAGAAGTGAAGAAAAAGGGGCCTAGTGCGGACCGCGTAACAATGACCGCGGCCGCACTAGGAGGTTCAGATACATGGCATGTTCGGGCTTAAGGTCACGTGGCCGCGGTAGGACATGCGCGGTCCGCGGTGAAGCTCTGCGGCCGCACTCCTGCTTTGAGCGGTCCACGTTCATAAGGTTTAGAGAAGGGCACATTTGAGCACGCGGTCACGCAAGTGTGGTCCACGGTAAAGCTTCACGGCCACACTCCTGCTTTGTGCGGTCTGCATTCATAAGGGCATATTTGATCACGTGGTCACGTCTGCGCGGACCGCACCAGTTGCCAGTGCGACCGCGGTCCATTTTGTGCGGCCTGCACTGACCCTGCAGAGGTATTTTTGTCCAATTTTTCCAGCTTAGTATAAATAGAACATTTTACTATTCTTTTAAAAGATGCGGTTAGATCTGAGAACAAAAGGACAGCTGTGCTTGGTGTTGTAGCCATTTTTTGGCATATATTGCTTTTCATTAACAATAGATTATTGTAGTTTCTTCTTAGTAATCAATTAATATGTGTAGTTCTTCATCTATTTCTTCAGTTTCTTCTTTAATTATGTGTAGCTAAATTCACTAGCTAGGGTTGTGGCTCAACCCTAGTATGGGTAATTGATGGGTGTTGCCATCTAGGGTTAGATTGATATTGGGTGTTTGCTATTTGGGTTGATTTTATGTTTTCATTCAAGAATTAGTGGTTGCAAACACTGATTCAAGCTTAGTGGGTTAACTCTTCTTGAGAAAGAGAGTCTATGACCCCAAAATTGACCCAACAAGGAATTGGGATGGACCCATGAGTAATGGTAGTCCCAATTAACGGGTTAAATCTCGAGAGAGTAATCACCCTACTTGAACCATAGTTGCTTGGTCTCATTGGCCTACCCATTTGGTCTCTCGAGAGTCAATTGGGCAAAATCACTCTCTCTACCGAGAGGTGTGAGAATGGGTGCAATTGTGCAACGGTTATAGAATAATCTCCAAATATGTCAATCTATCCTTAGCAACATCTACCCGTCAATTAGCCACCTAGGTGACACTACAATCCTAGTGCTCTTCTTCCCATTAATTACAACTTAGAAATATTCTCCTAGCATAATCTAGCTTTAATCCGTAGTTTTATAATAGTAGTTATAAATACAAAAACTCAAAAGAGTTGAAGGGACATTAGAAGCACAACCGCAACTCTAAGCTAGATAGAAAATACAACTCCACTACTAGCTCCCTGTGGAAATTCTATCCCATACTTCTATTTGGGTAAAAGCTATGGCGATCCGCTCTTCCTACCATAGTGTAGTGTCGAGTCGACAGCGATCAACTTTTTGGCGCCGTTGCCGGGGAGCTTACGGTGTTGACTATCTGTTTACTTAGTTTTTTGTTTTGCTTCTCTTTCCTTCTTGTTTACTAATTTTTTTTGTGTCAATCAATCAGGTACAATGGCTCTTAATGCAAATGACCCTCTCGGCAATGTGATAGCGGGGGAGGAGGTAGAGGATCTAGAACAAGATAAGGTCTTACCTCAAGTTCCACGGAGAGGCCGACATGTCAATGTAAATGCAAATGAGAACAACAATATTCCAGACCCTCCTCCGGCACCGCCGAGAGTGGCTCCCAGAGTTCTACCAAATCGAGGATACGCTAGTGCTATTGTTCCTCCCCAAATCCGGGCGGGGAACTTTCAAATCACAAATGTTATGCTGCCCTTGCTCGAGCAAAGAGGGTATTTCATGGATGCCTCCGATCAAAATGCCTACAAGCACTTGAAGGGGTTCGTGGATACATGTTGGGGTAGCAAGCAAACAAACATGTCCGAGGATGCGTTGAGATTGAGGCTTTTCCCGTTTTCTCTTTGGGGTAAAGCATTGGATTGGTTAGAAAGGCTCCCCAATCATTCTATTACAACATGGGATGAATTGGCGGACAAATTTATTGCCAAGTTCTTCTCTCCAAGTCATATGGCAGCTCTTCGGGATGAAATTCTAGCTTTCAAGCAAGAGCCAACAGAACCTTTGCACGAGATATGGGAAAGATATAGAACAATGGTGAAAGAGTGCCCTAATAACAACATGACCGGGGCTATGATTCAACAAACCTTTTATCGGGGCATCAACACCACAAATCAATGCATTGTGAACCAATTGGGCGGAGGGAACTTTATGAAACTTTCTTACCAAGAGGCATGTGATGTACTTGATGAAATGGCCGACACTTCGTCGGTATGGCAAAGCCGAGCAAATGTGCCCCAAGGTGACACCACGGTCATCCATTTGCAAAGGAATTACACGATCATGGCCAAGCCATCGCCGAGCTTACAACAACTATGAATCAATTGGCAAAAGCGCAATTGCAACAAATCCAAAACCCACGCCAAGTCAATGCAATGGAAGGTGTTTCTATGTTGAAAAGGAGGCAAAGAGGACAACAACCTCAAGGTAATTGTGAACAATATGACAACAACAATAATGGTGGTGGTTATTCAAATGAGTGCTATGATGATCAAAGTGAAGATGTCCAATATGTCAACAACTACCAAGGGAATAGAGGTAACTCTTCAAATCAACAATGGCGTCCTCAAGGTAAATGGGGCAATCAACAACAAGGCGGAGGTAATTGGAATAACAACAACCAAAACAACAATTGAGGTATTTAAAGCAACCGAGAAAATTGGAATGGTAGTAACAATAATTGGGGCAACAACAACAATCAAGGAGGGTGGAACAATAGCGGGAACCAAGGCAACCGGGGCAAGGTTTTCAAAGGCCCCCATGTACCAACAACCGAACAATCCACCCCCCTTTCCTTCTCAAGGTCAGAGTTCTTCTGAAAGTGATATGGGGAGAATTGAAAGCATGTTCGAGCAAATGATGATAAAGAACCAAGATTTCGAGGCCCAATTAGCTTCGCATAACACATCTATCCGGAACTTGGAGGTACAATTGTGAGCACGCGATTTTTGCCTTACGAATACTACTCCAAAATGAATAAATTAATTTCTTTTAGTGTGCAATTTTAGAAAATTGTTTTGCATTTATTAATTGTTTGTGTTTTATCCGTAAACGTTTGCTTTGTTATAATTAAACAAAAAATTAAAATAAAAATACATGTTTCATGCGTAGCTAGGATTTAATTATGCATTTAATAATTGAGTCAATTTAAAATAAAATCACAAACAAATATGCATTTGTTCTGTTTTTAATGTTTCACTGTGTGATTAATGTTTTATCTGTGTTAATGGTTATTAAAAGGTAATTAGTATTTTTGTAATGATAATTTTTGTTTTTATAATTTTGATTAGGATTTTAAAAATTAAAAATAAAATTAGGAAATAGAAAATAAGCTTTAATTATAATAATTGGACCTGGATTGAAATCCAGGCCCAAATAAAACAATTTTTCCCTTCAGCCCAATCCAGGCAACCCAGGACCGGTCCAATTCAAAGCCAAGACCAAACGACGACGTTTGGTCATATTTTATCAAGGACCGTTGGATCAAAGCCAACCAATGGCTGAGATCCCACGAACCTAACCTGTAATCATTACCCGATCCAATACCCGGTTCAACCCGTCCCCCAGCTTAAACCAAACGACATCGTTTGGTTAAGTGGATAAATCCTGGCCTTTCATTCTGCTAGATCTAACGGTCAGCATCAACCCACCCCGTCCCTATATAAGTCCAAACCCCTACCCCGGCCCCCTAACTTAACACCCCCCTCTCCACTGTTCATCATCATCTTCCTCAAACACACCCCTAACCCTAGCCGCCCTAGCATCCCACCGCCTGAAACCCGGCGGCAACAACGCCACCGGTCACCAAAATAACACCCAAGACTCCTTACCACTTCCTTTACACAGATCTGACCTTAGTTTCCTTTGAATCAGACCCCAACTCTTCGAATCTTAAATCGAAGGTTGGTCTGAAAACTCAACCCTTTCCAATGGCTTCCAAAATAACACCACAGCTTCCCCTAAATTCCCTCACCATGGATCTGTTAGTTGCATGGCTCGAATCCTACTGGAACTACTCGAATCTTCATTTGAAGATTCGAGTAAAACCTGACCCTATCCCAACCTACCTCAAACTCACACCAGTTACCCCCTGACCTCCCTCGTGCCTAGAATACCGTTGGTTTGATTCGAATCTACCCAGAAGTGTTCAGATTTAAAATCCAAGATCTGAAACCCTAAATTTTCCAAGATTGGAATCTTTTTCAATACAAATGAAGGATTGAGGTTTAATCGACCTTAGTCAAAGTATTTTCAGTTGAAAATACTTCGACTAAGGTCTGTTTGATTTCAAAAAGTCAAGTGGAATTCTAGTCTGAATAAACTGGAAGGATTCAGAGGTATTTTTCTATTTCTTTTGTGTATTCTACGTGTATTTTTGTTTGTTTTAATAACCTGTTAATTTTTCATATTTTTGTTTGATTAATTCTGTCATTTCTGTCTCTTACCAGTCTACTTAATCAAATAAATGAATTGTTTCTGTTGGTTATGTTTATTCACAATGTGTGTAATCGACTCGATTAAATTCGTCGATTAGTTATATTATGAATTCCCATTTGTGATAATACTGATTGAAATAATCTATTTGTATAGACTGTTTGTTGACAATTGTTGTAAATAATCAGCTTAAGTTAATACTCGTCAGTGAAATCACCCTTGTTTGTAAATTAATAAGTCTGTCAGAATAATTGTTGTATGTATATTGTTTCCTGAACATTAAGTTTCAGGGCATTGTCAGTATATTGACAATGCTCCTGTTTGCCTGATTCTAGTTCAATGTTGAAGTTCAAGTTTGAATTATTATAATAAATTCAGTGTAATGTTGTTGTGATGTTAGTTCTGAACTCAAGTTTACAAAGGTTGGGTAAATACAATTGTATTAGGAGGTTAATCATAGGATTGGTTGTTAGCTGCTAGACAAGTTTAAATTCAGATAACTTGTTAAAGTCTGGGACAGTAATTACAGTAGGTCAGGGGCATTTCTGGGAATGAAACAGTAAAAACAGTGTGTTAGTGCTAGTGTATTATAATGTAATGTTAGTGGCTATAGTTTAAGATAATAATGGGGAACAAGGGATAATGGGGCTGCTTAAAATCGGGATAAGATCATTTAAAGTATTCAAAAGCAGTTTTAATGGAACTTTCTGATTTTAAAAAGAAGAAGGGGTCCAAGAAGCACTAAAAGGAAATAGGACAGACCTGTATAAGTACAGGGACTGGAAATTTGAAAAGGAGATCATATTTTAAGAGGGAATTTGGAGAGAGAGAGAAATCAGTTTTCAGACAGAGATTTTAGAGATCATTTTTCAGAGAGATTTAAGGAGATTTAGATCAGATTTTAAGAGGGAATTTGGAGAAGAAAAAATCTGATTTGAGAGATAGTTTTTCAGAGAGTTTTTTAAGAGAGGCTGATTTTTAAGGCATTAAGATATATACACAGAAATATATATACATAGAGAGAAATCTGGATAGAAGAAGAGAAGAAGACAGAAACAGAAAAATCAGAAATAGGAATCCGAAAGAGGAAGAAACTGAAATCTGAAAAAATGTTATTCTTCTAGAATCTGTCCGTTGTTTGTTTTGTGGATATTGTTCAGTTTGAATCTGAAATCTTTCTCTCAAGTTTTTGAAACTGTTCATCTGGGTTAACGGGTCTTGTTCAGACTTGCTGTATACTGTTATTCTGCTGAATTTGTTACTGCTGCTACTGCTGAAATCTTAACTCCTTCTTCCTTCATTGCCAGGTACATATCTTTTAAAACCTATGTTGTGAAGGGTTTCAACATGACAATAAATAAAGTTTGAATTGTAATACCATCTTCTATTCATTTGAGCTTTTTTAGTTAAAAATTCAGCTTTGTTTCATGATTAAACAAGTAGTATATGTTGACAGGATGACTGTAAGTTAAATGTCATTTCTTGAAGTTTGTATAAGTATTGTAATAAGGTTAATTTCTAAATTTTCATTAAAGGAAGATATAATTAAGTTGTCAAGGTAGGGAATATAGCATGAATGTTGGCCATTATTTAAATTTTTTTTGGTGTTGTTAGCTAAGTAAAGAATAATGTAGAAATATCAAGAAACTACACTAGTAACATCTATTGTTAAATAAGGTTAAGATGGTATTGGTGGTATTTTTTATATAAGATAATAGATGTGTGTATAACCATTGGCGAAAGGTGATATGATATAGCTTGTCACGATGTTTACGACACACAGTTAGGTTGCATGTAAGGCAATTTTATTGAATCGGCTTGTATAACAATTCCTTTCTTATCAACTTGATGCCTATCTACCCTCATAAATAAATTAACCAAATAATTAGGCCTATTAGATTAAAAGCAAGTATATGAGACGTACAAGCATAAATTGCAACACTTTATATCAATGGTAAGTAGAAATAGAATTTGCACTAAATAAAAATAATAAAAATTCTTCAAAAAATATTTCTTCCTTTCATAAATCATTCTTGTTAGTTTCATATACAATTCATTTTTTGGCATATATATATGTTGTATTTGCTAAAAACAGTATTAATCATATTTTTATTCTTTTCTTTGAATCAGAATAGTATGGATGAATATAATTTATACTCGGAAATTATAATCGACGGGCAATATTTAATAAATTGTGAATTCTTTTTAAAAAATTTAAAGGCATCCCTTAAATGTGAATTTCTCAGGAATTTCATATAAAATGTGTAGATATAATAAACAATTTTGTGGAAAATCCATAATATTATTACAAAATTTTTTTGCGCAATTAGGGATGCGTTCGCGTACCCTGACTATATTTTTAAAAGCACATTCGGATTATGCGTACGCGCAATTTCGAGCGAATATTTAATAAAAAGGATTCCTCCAAAATGATAAAATAATTTCATATAACCCGGGATGTGCAGTTCACTGTTTAAATATAAGGGTGGTGACGTTCTTAATTCTATTTTAAATCACGAACATATGAATTTGTAATAAAGGATATAATATGATCAATTATATTGTGTACACGTATGCGTGACATGATCCCCGTAATTATGAAAGGTATATAATGCGAATATACGTACGCGTAATTCGTTTATATAATTGTAAACAATAAGTAAAAGTGGTAGTAAAATCATGCAATAAAAAACGTATTTAGTAAAAATCAAGATAATTAAGCCAATAATAAAAACAGTTGAGCGACCGTGCTAGAACCACGGAATTCGGAAATGCCTAACACCTTCTTCCGGATTAACAGAATTCCTTACTCAGGATTTCTGGTTCGCAGAATAATAAACAGAGTCATATTCTCCTCGATTCAGGGATTAAAACCGGTGACTTGGGACGCCTTAAAATTCCCAGGTGGCGACTCTGAAATAATTAAATAAATCCCGTTTCGACTGTCCTTCAATTGGAGAAAACTCCCCACGCGCCCCGCGGGCGCGGTAAAAAGGAGGTGCGACAGCTCTGGCGACTCTGCTGGGGACAAAAGTACAATGTAAACTGTAACCCAGAACCATTGGTTCAAGGTTTAAAGAATTCGAGCTTAAAATATCTGTGTTAATTGGCTTTATTTACTATATGATTTTCAACTGTTTATATGCTAATATGCTAAATGTTGCTTTTTACCGCTTTAATATTATTTGAATTGTGAATATATACAACTGCTACGAAACCCCCTTCTTTCTGAGTCTTCTAAATTTATGGTGCACACGTGCGCGTGGCCCACCTTTCTGTTAAAGTCATACCAAATAAGACGAAGTTGGGACAAGTAACTAGGCCGGGTAGACTTTCGTGCTCCCGGTACGTTGCCCCCGCTTCGGCTCAAACTGTCCGTTTGGGTAAGCCAGGTTTAGAACAATCAACCTCAGGTTTTTCACCTAGAATAACTCAGCCATGTACCGGATCCCTAGTAGGAACGTCTATTTGCATCATGTACATTTGGCCTTGGAGACTCAACACAGGGGTTGGGTCTGTCTAGGACAGGTGAACCCGAAACAAAAAGACCATCCTGATGCATCCTACTTGCTACTTGTGCATTCATTTGCCTCGAACATGCTTGTTGACCAGCTTAAATGAAATCATGGTGAGAACCAAGGAATAAAATGGGTTGTTTTACAAATTCCCAAAAATAGTTTTAAATCTTGAAATAAGGGTATTTAATAAATAAAAAAATTGAATTTTTTTTAGTGTATATTTTTTAAAATGAGTCTTGACTTTATTAAAATTAAATTTCAGATACAAAATGAGCACCACACAAAACCCCCCATCCACGAATACAGAAGAGTTTCTATTTCAGCTTCAAATGTGGTGGTATGATTTAGGCGAAGATGGTCAAAAATGGGTCGTCAAGCATTTGGGAAGTCTCACGGATGTCATGAAAGTTAAACCCCGTGATGATCTGATTGCGGCGTTAGTAACTTTTTGGGACCCTGTTCACAATGTCTTTCGTTTCTCTGACTTCGAGCTTACTCCTACATTAGAGGAGATAGCTGGATATGCTGGTTTTGACGGAAGTCTAAGAAATCAAAGCCTGATATTCACAAAGGCTCCCTCGGTACATCGATTCTTCGGTCTTCTGAACATCAGCAGTCAAATCAGGAAAAGCAATGTCATCAATGGATGTTGTTCCTTCAACTTTTTGTATTCAAGGTTCGGAAAGTCAGATGGGTTCGAAATTCATGAGAAAGGCCTTACTAACAAGCAAAACAAAGACACTTGGCAGATTCACCGTCGCTTTGCCTTCATGGTGGCTTTTCTAGGAATCATGGTCTTCCCAAACAAAGAGCGAACAATTGATATTCGCACCGCGAAAGTTGTGCAAATCCTCACCACCAAAGAAAATCACACCCTTGTCCCCATCATTCTCTCAGACATTTATCGGGCTTTGACTTTATGTAAATCAGGAGCAAAAGTCTTCGAAGGATGCAAAATTTTGTTGCAAATGTGGGTGATTGAACATCTCCAACAACAGCCCAAGAGCATACAGTATGGGCCAAACAATGATAATTACATCGAGAGTTATGAGGAAAGAATAAAAAATTATCAGGCTCCAGAAGGGATAGAAGCATGGGTATCTCATCTAAGGGCTTTAATGGCAAATCAAATTGAATGGACTTTGGGATGGCTCCCGATGAGGGAAGTGATACACATGTCAACCTCAAATAGTTATCTGCTACTATTGGGATTGAGAAGCATCCAGCCGTATGCGCCACTAAGAGTCCTAAGACAACTAGGGAGATATCAAGTAGTTCCTGATGATGAAGATTTGAGTATGCAAGTAATCGAATTACACCCAGAAGCCACTATTCCTGAGGCTCTACTTCAGCAGATGTGGAATGGATGTCGATACTTGAAAAGTGAATACTCAAGTCCCAGACACTACAAAGGGTGAGATAAATCCTAGATATGCAAGGTGGTTTGAGAAACGGTCTCGCGTGGATGATGTACCAGAACCTGAGCTAAGAAGGCTAACAAAAAGACCCCATGTTCAAAACTTTAATGATAAAATCCAAGAGCGGTTGATCTGGGGAGAAAAGGAAAAAAGGTACAAAGCAACTATCCATGCCTTAAAAGAAAATCTAAGGAGCCTCAGTCTGGAGAAAGATTTGCAAGCACAAGAAGCCGAAGGCGAGAAAAAGAGTCTAGCTTGTGAGAATGAAAACCTTCATGCTCGATTCCAAAAAATGAAAAGGGTTTCTGAAACACCAAAGAGGAGCTGGAAGGATCAAAAAACCATCGCCAATCTTTTTGAAAGAATGCAAGATTATGATTCCATTCTTGCGGAAAACGAAAGGGCGTTGAGAAAAGCCAAAGAAAAATCCAACAATTAAACGAAGAGGCCAGATCTAATAAGGAACGCCAAGTAAGGCAATCCGAAGAAGACAGGGCACAATTCAAGAAGGAAAAAGACCATTGGATACGATCAGAAAACCAGCTTCGTGCACAACTAGAAGAGGCAAGAAGATGCAACAGAGAGCATCAACAAGCAGACATCGACAGGGAAAGAGCGCATGCAAGATTAGAGCAGGCCAGACTCCAAGCTCTATTAGAGTCAGCTCTAGATCGTGAAAACCGTGTCAGAGATATAGCCACCACTCGCCAGCAGGAATTGCAGGACCAAGACCAACGTCTCCAAGATTTCAGGGCACAAATCCACGACCTGGCGGTCTACACCTCTCAAAGTTACGTAAACTTCCAAGGAATGGATTATGAAAGGTTTACAGAGCATGCACCCATTTTTGCCCGTCATCTAGCAATGGAGTTGGAAAGGATGTATCGTACGCTGGGAGGTCATCCAGGTCAAGCCCCACATTGAGCAAATAATCTATTAATTTACAACACAAGTGGAAAGTGGGGCACGTTGTGAGATGTTAAGAATTGTATCTTTTATTTTGATTTAAGTGTGTGTGTTTCAAGCCATTTTCTTACAAAGTTTTCAAATGTAATGTTTGTTCATCTTTGTATAATGAATAAAAATGCTTGCCTCATGTCCGAACTACGCAAGGTCTGATTCATGCGGGGGCATGATTCGTAGGCAATCTCTATAAGATTCGACCACCACAATAAAAGATATATATAATAAATAAAATTAAAAGTGAATAACAATAAAAATTTCAAGAAAGCTGGGACGACACAAGCAGCCGAGCAAATGCATAATAGAAAGGGATTATTTGTCTAGGAGCATTGCATCTCAACGTGTAATTATATATGTGTTAAACTCTCAAAACTAACAAGTTTGTTCATTTTCAGAATTCAAGCAGTTAGTTTCTCTAAAGAGTATACTGGCATATTATCATTATCACACGAGATCAAAAGGACCAATACCCGAGAGTATGTCTATCCCAGATGTTGACACAGGTATTGAGCTAGAGGAGATGGATGTCGGGAAAATGAAAGAAGAGATGTTTAAACTCAAACAGCAAATGGCTGAAATGTACCAGGCTTGGTCTACAGGGCAGTTACCCCTATCTTACCCAACTAACCCTGCTCCATCAATGACCCAAACTCAGGATAATATTACCACTGAATTATCCCCAAATTTCCCCATTTACCAACACTACCGAGGAACCACCTCTCAAACACCGCAGTCTCCACCTCCAAAACCAGTTTCATACTTTCCTCCACCTGTGACTCCTGTTTTCGTAGCACCTCCCCCGGCTACATTCCACAAATCTCCTAGTGAGCCTACATTCCAGGCCCAGGACAACCAATATTACCCCCGGAACCCACCCTCAAAGCCTCTGAAATCCATTCAACTACTCCTCGTTTTGACCTCCCAACCGAAATTGACAAGCCAGCCAAAAATGCTGAACAAGAAGAGATGTTCAGGAAGGTCAAAAGTCTAGAACAATCGTTCCGAGACATGCGGGGATTAGGTGGGCAAGTCAGTGTAGCCTACAAGGATTTGTGCTTGTTCCCAAACGTACAATTACCAGTTGGCTTCAAGATGCCTAAATTTGACCTATACAATGGGCACGGCGACCCAGTAGCCCACTTAAGGGGTTTCTGTAGCAAGATGCGAGGAGCTGGGGGAAAGGATGAATTATTGATGGCTTACTTCAGTCAAAGTTTAAGCGGATCAGCTTTGGAGTGGTATACACGCCAGGACCATGGGAGATGGTACACCTGGGATGACCTGGCACAGGCATTCGCATACCATTTCCAATACAATCTGGAAATCATCCCAGATCGACTATCTTTGACAAAATTTGAGAAGAAACACAATGAAAGTTTCAGAGAGTATGGTTTCCGGTGGAGAGAACAGGCAGCACGAGTGGATCCTCCTATGAAGGAGAGTGAAATGGTAGACTACTTCCTCCAAGCCTTGGAACCAACTTACTATGCCCATTTGGTTTCAGCGGTTGGGAAATCATTCAACGAAGTGGTGAAGATGGGAGGTATGGTGGAAGAAGGCCTCAAGACAAATAAAATCATGAGCTATTCAGCGATTAAGGCGACTACTCAAGCTATTCAAGGCGGGGTAGGAGGAATCGGAAGAAAGAAGAGGGAGGAAGCAGCGGTAGTTGATTCAGGAATTTGGTCAGGACCCAGAGGTTCACCGCCTTACTATAATCAACAACGACCTCGCCAATCAACTTACCACCACGATTCATCCCAACACTACTATCACCCTTCGGAGCCTCATTTTTCCATTAACCATGCTCAAGCATACAATCAGCCACCTGTTCACGCCAATTGGCGTGCTCCTGCCATACCAAGTACTTACCCACGAGCCTATCCCGGACCAGATTTCAGGCCTAGGCCGGCATTCAGGGGAGAAAGGGAACAGAAAAAGAAAACCTACACTCCATTGGGAGAGTCTTACACTAGTCTGTTCCACAGGCTGAGACAGCTGGACATGCTAAGACCAATACAATCCAAGCTACCCAATCCTCCTCCAAAGAATCTGGATTACACCATTAGCTGTGAATATTGCTCCGGTACACCAGGCCATGATACGGAGAAATGCTGGCATTTGAAAAATGCAATACAAGAGCTGATTGATACTAATAAAATCGAGGTTCAAACCCCCGATGCTCCCAATATCAATAGAAATCCAATGCCAGCCCATCAGGAGGCCAATATGATAGAAATCATACAAGCTGATGGGGAGACAAAGAAGCCGTCACAAATTGTCATGATGATCAGGTCTCATGAAGCCAAGCCAGATAAGCAGTTAACAGAGGAGAAGCCGGTACCTAAGCAGAACAGAAATGGTGATGAACCATCTATGATAGTCGAGGAGGGATCATCGAGCAAAGTTGCCACAAAACAAGAAAGGCCGAAAGTGATAGTACCAGGGGTTGCTAACAAACCCATTGTATTCGTGGAAGGAGCCCGTACAGATCGGGTTATTATCACACCTGTAACCCAGCTGCCAGTCATCAACAACAAAGCCATCCCATGGAACTATGAACGGGTGACTGTAATGTACAAGGGAAAAGAAGTCAAGGAAGAAGTGTGTGAGGTGCAAGGCTTGACTCGTTCGGGAAGATGTTTTACGCCCGAAGAGTTAAGAAAAACTAAAAATAATCCAACACCAATAAAGAGAGCTGTGACGGAAGAAGAGGCGGAAGAGTTTTTAAGAAAAATGAAACTCCATGACTATTCCATTGTGGATCAATTGAAGAAGACGCCCGCTCAAATTTCATTGTTGTCATTATTGATCCATTCAGAGGAGCACCGTCTGGCTTTGATGAAAATCCTGAATGAGGCTCATGTTCCTGAAAAAATCTCTGTAAATCATTTGGGAAGAATAGCCAACAGAATCTTTGAGGCAAACATAATTACATTTTCTGATGATGAATTGCCTATGGAAGGTACCGAGCACAACATAGCACTTTACCTCACCGTGAAATGTGAAAACTCCGTAGTAACCCGGGTATTGGTTGACAATGGGTCAAGTGCAAACATTTGCCCTCTCTCCACTTTAAGCAAATTGAAAATCAAAGAAGAGAGGATCCAGAAAAATAGTATTTGCGTACGGGGGTTTGACGGTGGAAGCAGAGATTCATGTGGCGACATAGTGTTGGAACTGACAATAGGGCCAGTTGAATTCACAATGGATTTTCAAGTACTGGACATAACTGTTTCTTATAATTTGTTGTTGGGTCGACCATGGATCCATGCTGCTAAAGCAGTCCCGTCAACACTACACCAGGCGGTCAAGTTTGAATGGGATCATCAAGAAATAGTTGTGCATGGAGAAGAAAGTTTAAATGCTCATAGCAGTGCTATTGTACCGGTCGAGGGAACAGAAAATGACCAGGGACCATGGGTATACCAAGTGGCCGACACAGTGTCGGTAGAGAAAATTCCAGAGGGGAAGTACCTTCCGAATCCAAAAATATCCTCTGCATCAGTCATGGTAGCCTATGAAATGTTAAAAAATGGTTTTATACCCGGCAAAGGTCTAGGCTCATCGTTACAAGGAATTACACAACCAGTATCTCTCCCCGAGAACTGGGGAACATTCGGTTTGGGGTTCATACCCACTGTCAATGACGTGATAAAGGCCAGAAAGTTGAAACACAAAGCATGGGTTCTTCCAAAACCAGTCCCACGTCTGTCAAAGTCTTTTGTCAAGCCCGGTGCTAAAAATCGCCCGATAACAACAATTCCTAAATCCCGGGTCAATCCTGAGGAGGAATTAATTGAAGATTCGAGAAATTGTTTAATGATGTGAATATGTTGGAAAGCGGAGAAGGGTGTAGCAACGCAGAAGTTCAATTCGTTGGGCCAGAAACAAAGCTTAATAATTGGAAAGCCACTCCTCTCCCCATTCGAAAGGAGTCTTGGTAGTTTATTTTGATTTTCTTTCAGTTTGTTTGGGTTACCTCAGGGTTGTAATCCCAATGCTTATCTTACAGTTTGTTTGAAGTGTGCAAACCTTGTTATCTTTCATCATCCAATAAAATACAGTTTCCTTTTTCATTATCATTCCTGATAGTTTCTTTTTCCATTTCTTCTTTTTCTGTACAGTTCTTTTTACGCTGGCTCTAGTGATATGGCATGCATGAGGAATCCTCAGCCCAGTCTTAAAAATCAATCTGGTTCCGAAGTAATAATTCAAGAAATATATTGTGATTATGAATCAGAATATGATGAAGATGAGGTTTTTGAAGAGATTAGTAAAGAGTTAATTCACTTTGAGGAAAAAATCAAACCTAACTTGAGTGATACCGAGGACATCAATATAGGGGACACGAGTAATATCCGGGAAACTAAAATAAGTGTCCATCTCGAACCAAAGATCCGAGAAGAGTTAATTAAAGCACTCATAGAATTCAAAGATGTTTTTGCATGGTCATATGACGACATGCCGGGCCTGAGCACTGATTTAGTGGTTCACAAATTGCCCACCGATCCAACGGTGCCTCCTGTCAAGCAGAGGCTGAGAAAATTCAAGCCTGATATGAGTGTGAGAATTAAGGAAGAAATCACCAAACAGTTGGAAGCAAAGGTCATTCGAGTCACTCGATATCCTATTTGGTTAGCTAATATCGTTCCTGTGCCAAAGAAAGACGGCAAAATTAGAGTATGCGTCGACTACCGCAATCTCAACAAAGCAAGTCCGAAGGATAATTTCCCATTACCCAATATCCATATTTTGATCGATAATTGTGCCAAGCATGATATAGGATCTTTCGTGGATTGTTATGCCGGGTATCATCAAATTCTAATGGATGAAGAAGACGCAGAAAAGACGGCATTCATCACACCATGGGGAACGTATTGCTACCGGGTAATGCCGTTCGGTTTAAAGAACGCCGGAGCAACCTATATGAGAGCAATGACCACAGTGTTTCATGATATGATACACAAGGAGATTGAGGTATACGTGGACGATGTGATCATAAAATCAAAGCATCAGGCCGACCACGTTGGGGATTTGAGGAAGTTCTTCTTAAGACTTCGCAGGTACAACCTCAAGCTTAACCCTGCCAAATGCGCATTTGGAGTTCCATCTGGAAAGTTGCTGGGATTCATAGTCAGTCGGCGAGGCATCGAGCTAGACCCATCAAAAATCAAAGCCATCCAAGAATTGCCACCTCCAAGGAACAAAACTGAAGTAATGAGTTTGCTGGGAAGGTTAAATTACATCAGCAGGTTTATTGCTCAGCTCACAACAACCTGTGAGCCAATTTTCAAATTGTTGAAAAAGGATGCTGCGGTCAAATGGACCGATGAGTGTCAAGAAGGCATTTGACAAAATAAAAGGATACCTGTCAAGCCCACCCGTGTTGGTCCCGCCAGAGCCAGGAAGACCTCTGATTCTTTACTTGACGGTCTTGGAAAATTCATTTGGTTGTGTATTGGGGCAACATGACCTCACTGGCAGAAAAGAACAGGCCATCTACTACCTTAGCAAGAAGTTCACAGCTTATGAGGTTAAGTATACTCATCTGGAAAAGACATGTTGCGCCCTAACATGGGTGGCTCAGAAGTTAAAACACTATTTGTCGTCCTACACTACTTACCTCATTTCGCGTCTGGATCCATTGAAATATATTTTTCAAAAGCCTATGCCAACGGGAAGACTTGCAAAGTGGCAGATATTGCTCACAGAATTTGACATCATCTATGTGACTCGGACTGCAATGAAAGCCCAAGCACTGGCTGATCATTTAGCTGAAAACCCGGTCGACGAGGAGTACGAGCCGTTGAAAACCTATTTTCCCGATGAAGAAATAATGCATATCAATGAGATGGAGCGAATTGAAAAACCTGGCTGGAAACTTTTCTTTGATGGAGCCGCTAACATGAAAGGAGTCGGGATAGGAGCTGTAATCATCTCTGAAACAGGGCATCACTATCCTGTTACGGCTCAACTGCGATTTTATTGCACCAATAATATGGCTGAATATGAAGCTTGTATTATGGGTTTAAGGCTAGCCGCAGACATGGGTATCCAAGAAATCTTAGTCATGGGAGATTCGGATCTTCTGGTACATCAAATTCAAGGAGAATGGGAAACCCGAGACTTAAAGCTCATACCATACCGACAATGTCTACATGATCTTTGTCAGCGGTTTCAATCAGTGGAATTCCGGCATATTCCAAGGATTCATAATGAGGTTGCCGATGCATTGGCTACTTTGGCATCAATGTTGCACCATCCAGACAAAGCTTATGTGGATCCACTACATATTCGAGTCCACGATCAGCACGCTTATTGCAATATGGTTGAAGAAGAATTTGATGGTGAACCATGGTTCCACGACATCAAGGAGTATATCAGGATGGGGATATATCCCGCACAAGCCACAGGAGATCAAAAGAGGACCATTAGGCGATTGGCAAATGGATTCTTCTTAAGCGGAGGAGTTTTGTATAAAAGAACACCAGATCTTGGATTATTAAGATGCATAGATGCCAGACAAGCTACAGCTGTCATGTCTGAAGTACATTCGGGAGTTTGCGGACCCCACATGAGCGGATATGTGTTGGTAAAGAAAATCCTCCGAGATGGTTACTATTGGCTTACCATGGAGCGAGATTGTATCAGTTTTGTGCGCAAGTGTCATCAATGCCAAATACACGGAGATTTGATTCATTCTCCACCATCCGAGCTGCACACAATGTCGGCACCATGGCCCTTCGTTGCCTGGGGCATGGATGTGATTGGACCAATTGAGCCGGCAGCATCCAATGGGCACAGGTTCATTCTGGTAGCCATTGATTATTTTACCAAATGGGTTGAGGCCAAGACATTCAAATCGGTGACCAAGAAAGCTGTGGTCGATTTTGTCCACTCAAATATCATATGTCGATTCGGAATCCCAAAGGTGATCATCACAGATAACGGTGCTAATCTTAACAGCAACTTAATGAAGGAAGTATGTCAACAGTTTAAGATTACACATCGCAACTCTACCCCATATCGGCCCAAGGCGAATGGAGCAGTCGAGGCAGCCAACAAAAACATAAAGAAGATACTTCGGAAAATGGTAGAAGGTTCAAGACAATGGCACGAAAAACTACCATTTGCGTTATTGGGATATCGCACTACTGTTCGCACTTCAGTAGGAGCAACTCCTTATTTGTTGGTATATGGCACTGAAGCAGTAATTCCTGCAGAAGTTGAGATTCCTTCCCTTCGGATCATCGCCGAAGCAAAGATTGATGATGATGAATGGGTCAAAACCCGTCTAGAACAGTTAAACTTGATTGATGAAAAACGATTGGCCGCAGTATGTCATGGTCAATTATATCAAAGAAGAATAGCAAGAGCATACAATAAAAAGGTGCGTCCACGGAAGTTCGAAGTGGGTCAACATGTGCTGAAACGTATTCTTCCACATCAGGTTGAGGCAAAAGGCAAATTTGCCCCGAATTGGCAAGGACCATTCATTGTGACCAGAGTATTATCGAATGGTGCACTATGATTAACAGATATTGAAGGCAAATGCATAGATATGGCGATCAATTCTGACGCGGTAAAAAGATATTATGCATAACTTTTGAATGTTTGTATTTAGCATTATTTCGAAGATTGGAATAACAAAGGCAATTTATTCTGCTATCCAAACACTATACCATTTGCTTCCCCTTCGAGCCATATTTGTTTCTTTCTTACCCTCTCTTGGAATCAATGAAAATCAAATATGAAATAAAAAAAAAGAATAGAAAATCACTATTATTTAGTGAACTACGTTTGACCTGATTCCTCAAAGAAGGATACGTAGGCGCTTCACGGCTCAGTCATAGGGTGCACAATATACATAATGTGCACAAAAAGAAACATCAAGCGACCCCAATCAAGAAACTGGGGCAAGAACTGTATTGGAAATAAGAAAAAGATTCCAAGAGTTGTAATTTTAAACACATACCAAAACTGTTTAGCTTTTGATACCTTTCCATTACCACACACCAAAAAGACCTTTCGATCAATCTTAGAAAAATGCTGAGTCAAGCAAATGAAGATGATTCATAACACTCTGGTACAAACAAGAAAAGAAAGTAAAATTAGAGAGTCTTATAGGTGAAAACCCACACGGGCGCCATAAGATGACGAAAGTTGAGAGAAAGTAAAATGAGAGAGTCTTATTGGTGAAAACCTTCGCAGACACCATAAGGAGAAAAGGAATAAGGAAGGTTTGTCGGTGAAAACTCTTTGAGATATTACAAGTCAAAACATATCTGTAAAATGAGAAATGAAGTTGGGTTATGGAAATTTTGGGGAAAACAAAATGAGACAATTAAAAGGAGATTGATTAAAAGACTGGGTTGATTAATCCAAAATGCATACCCTGATCATTGGCGCCAGTGACTCCAATCAGATAAGTTTTTATTCCTTCTCCAACAGTCATCCAAATTTGGATTTTTCTTTTCATTCTATAATTGTCGAAATCAGCGTGTTTCGTCACTAATAATCTTACTTTTCTAAAGCTTTGAGATAAGTTTTATTCCAAACAAATAAGAAGGAATGTCAGGGTATACTACCAAGATTCAAGATCACATGATGCAAAATACGGCCATGAAAGGTGGGAGATAAAAATAATAAGATATGGGAGGAAGAAAAGTGAAATCAAAGGGGGACCAGCAATGTCAGGAGAGACATATGATTACGATTAAAAGGGTTCGAAGTAAAAACAACAGTTGGTGATCCTATATTCAAGGATCAATTACAAAGACAAAACAGTCTTTTCAACCATTCCAAGGCAATAAAACAAGACGAAGAGAAGACCCACCATCGGCGAGAATGCCCAGTTAACCATCTTGTTTTAAAATTAACAAAGTTTTCTTTGATTTTAAAACAGGGGCAAAAACAACATTTGTGTCAGGAAAAACTCGAGGACAAAGAATTAAAGAAGTCAGGCGTCCACCTGGAGAATGAGGATGAGAATTAAAGAAGTCAGGCGTCCACCTGGAGAATGAGGATGAGAATTAAAGAAATCAGGCGTCCACCTGGAGAATGAGGATGAAGAAAAGAAGAAATCAAGCGTCCACCTGGAGAATGAAGATGAGAAAAAAAGAAGTCAGGCGTCCACCTGGAGAATGAGGACAAAGAATTAAAGAAGGAATCAGGCGTCCACCTGGAGAACGAGGATGAAGAATTAAAGAAGGAATCAGGCGTCCACCTGGAGAACGAGGATGAGAATTAAAGAAGGAATCAGGCGTCCACCTGGAGAACGAGGATGAGAATTAAAGAAGTCAGGCGTCCACCTGAAGAATGAGGATGAGAATTAAAGAAGTCAGGCGTCCACCTGGAGAATGAGGATGAGAATTAAAGAAATCAGGCATCCACCTGGAGAATGAGGATGAGAAAAGAAGAAATCAGGCGTCCACCTGGAGAATGAGGATGAGAAAAGAAGAAGTCAGGCGTCCACCTGGAGAACGAGGATGAAGAATTAAAGAAGGAATCAGGCGTCCACCTGGAGAACGAGGATGAGAATTAAAGAAGTCAGGCATCCACCTGGAGAATGAGGATGAGAATTAAAAAAGTCAGGCGTCCACCTGGAGAATGAGGAAAGAATTAAAGAAGGAATCAGGCGTCCACCTGGAGAACGAGGATGAAGAATTAAAGAAGGAATCAGGCGTCCACCTGGAGAACGAGGATGAAGAATTAAAGAAGGAATCAGGCGTCCACCTGGAGAACGAGGATGCAGAATTGAAGAAATCAGGCGTCCACCTGGAGAATGAGGATGTAAAAAAGAAGTCAGGCGTCCACCTGGAGAATGAGGACAAAGAATTAAAGAAGGAATCAGACGTCCACCTGGAGAACGAGGATGAAGAATTAAAGAAGGAATCAGGCGTCCACCTGGAGAATGAGGATGAGAATTGAAGAAATCAGGCGTCCACCTGGAGAATGAGGACAAAGAATTGAAGAAGTCAGGCGTCCACCTGGAGAATGAGGACAAAGAAAAGAAGCAGTCAGGCGCCCACCTGGAGAACAAGGGAATACAATTAAAGCAGACAGAAGTCAGGCACCCACCTGGAGAACAAGGGAATACAATTGAAGTGTTGAAATCCAAAAACCCGCTCATATGAGAAAGGAGCACATTTAGAGTCAATAAAGCAGAGGAGTCCAACAAAGTCCCCAGCAGGAAACAACAAGAATCCCAAACAGATAAAGAAAATACGGGACACAATGAAAAGGAATACGGAATAAGCCAAATGCCCAAGAGTCACCAAGATATCAAGACAACAAGAAACGCAAGGGCATGATCTAGATAAGATTTTATAATTCATGTACCATAGTCTAGTTTAGCTTTTTGTATTACCTTTGAAGTAAGGTGTAATAAGGAGGTCAGCAAGCAGTAAAAACAGCACGAAGCAGCAGTAACATCACAGTCCCACGGTAGTCCCAGCTACCCAAAACTTCCCGAACTACATTGACCTGATTCCTTTATAGCCAAGGATATGTAGGAAACCTTTGAAGCAGAGGTTCGGTCAAATCTTTCAAAAAATGCTTCCCACGGAGTATTTGAACGGGCAAAAATCGCTCGTATCCGCTCACTTTATCTTTGCACGAAAACTCTTCGAGTTTCCGCACAAAGAGGGGCAGCTGTGAGCACGTGATTTTTGCCTTACGAAAACTACTCCAAAATAAATCAAAAAATAAAATAAATTTCTTTTACTGTGTAATTCTTGAATTTGCGTGGTGTTAAATATTTGTGTTATGTCCGTAAATGTTTACTTTGTTATAATTAAACAAAAAATAAAAATAAAAATACATGTTTCATGCGTAGCTAGGATTTAATTATGCATTTAATAATTGAGTTAATTTAAAATAAAATCACAAAAAAATATGCATTTGTTCTGTTTTTAATGTTTCACTGTGTGATTAATGTTTTATCTGTGTTAATGGTTATTAAAAGGTAATTAGTATTTTTGTAATGATAATTTTTGTTTTTATAATTTTGATTAGGATTTTAAAAATTAAAAATAAAATTAGGAAATGGAAAATAAGCTTTAATTATAATAATTGGACCTGGATTGAAATCCAGGCCCAAATAAAACAATTTTTCCCTTCAGCCCAATCCAGGCAACCCAGGACCGGTCCAATTCAAAGCCAAGACCAAACGACGACGTTTGGTCACATTTTATCAAGGACCGTTGGATCAAAGCCAACCAACGGCTGAGATCCCACGAACCTAACCCGTAATCATTACCCGATCCAATACCCGGTTCAACCCGTGCCCCCAGCTTACACCAAACGACATCGTTTGGTTAAGTGGATAAATCCTGGCCTTTCATTCTGCTAGATCTAATGGTCAGCATTAACCCACCCCGTCCCTATATAAGTCCAAACCCCTACCCCGGCCCCCTAACTTAACACCCCCCTCTACACTGTTCATCATCATCTTCCTCAAACACACTCCTAACCCTAGCCGCCCTAGCATCCCACCACCTGAAACCCGGCGGCAACAACGCCGCCGGTCACCAAAATAACACCCCAGACTCCTCACCACTTCCTCTACACAGATCTAACCTTAGTTTCCTTCGAATCAGACCCCAACTCTTCGAATCTTAAATCGAAGGTTGGTCTGAAAACTCAACCCTTTCCAATGGCTTCTAAAATAACACCACAGTTTCCCCTAAATTCCCTCACCATGGATCTGTTAGTTGCATGGCTCGAATCCTAATGGAACTACTCGAATCTTCATTTGAAGATTCGAGTAAAACCTGACCCTATCCCAACCTACCTCAAACTCACACCAGTTACCCCCTGACCTCCCTCGTGCCTAGAATACCGTTGGTTTGATTCGAATCTACCCAGAAGTGTTCGGATTTAAAATCCAAGATCTGAAACCCTAAATTTTCCAAGATTGGAATCTTTTTCAATACAAATGAAGGATTGAGGTTTAATCGACCTTAGTCAAAGTATTTTCAGTTGAAAATACTTCGACTAAGGTCTGTTTGATTTCAAAAAGTCAAGTGGAATTCTAGTCCTAATAAATTGGAAGGATTCAGAGGTATTTTTCTATTTCTTTTGTGTATTCTACGTGTATTTTTGTTTGTTTTAATAACCTGTTAATTTTTCATATTTTTGTTTGATTAATTCTGTCATTTCTGTCTCTTACCAGTCTACTTAATCAAATAAATGAATTGTTTCTGTTGGTTATGTTTATTCACAATGTGTGTAATCGACTCGATTAAATTCGTCGATTAGTTATATTATGAATTCCCATTTGTGATAATACTGATTGAAATAATCTATTTCTATAGACTGTTTGTTGACAATTGTTGTAAATAATCAGCTTAAGTTAATACTCGTCAGTGAATTCACCCTTGTTTGTAAATCAATAAGTCTGTCAGAATAATTGTTGTATGTATATTGTTTCCTGAACATTAAGTTTCAGGGCATTGTCAGTATATTGACAATGCTCCTGTTTGCCTGATTCTAGTTCAATGTTGAAGTTCAAGTTTGAATTATTATAATAAATTCAGTGTAATGTTGTTGTGATGTTAGTTCTGAACTCAAGTTTACAAAGGTTGGGTAAATACAATTGTATTAGGAGGTTAATCATAGGATTGGTTGTTAGCTACTAGACAAGTTTAAATTCAGATAACTTGTTAAAGTCTGGGACAGTAATTACAGTAGGTCAGGGGCATTTCTGGGAATGAAACAGTAAAAACAGTGTGTTAGTGCTAGTGTATTATAATGTAATGTTAGTGGCTATAGTTTAAGATAATAATGGGGAACAAGGGATAATGAGGCTGCTTAAAATCGGGATAAGATCATTTAAAGTATTCAAAAGCAGTTTTTAATGGAACTTTCTGATTTTAAAAAGAAGAAGGGGGTCCAAGAAGCACTAAAAGGAAATAGGACAGACCTGTATAAGTACAGGGACTGGAAATTTGAAAAGGAGATCAGATTTTAAGAGGGAATTTGGAGAGAGAGAGAAATCAGTTTTCAGACTGAGATTTTAGAGATCATTTTTCAGAGAGATTTAAGGAGATTTAGATCAGATTTTAAGAGGGAATTTGGAGAAGAAAAAATCTGATTTGAGAGGCAGTTTTTCAGAGAGTTTTTTAAGAGAGGCTGATTTTTAAGGCATTAAGATATATACACAGAAATATATATACATAGAGAGAAATCTGGATAGAAGAAGAGAAGAAGACAGAAACAGAAAAATCAGAAATAGGAATCCGAAAGAGGAAGAAACTGAAATCTGAAAAAATGTTATTCTTCTAGAATCTGTCCGTTGTTTGTTTTGTGGATATTGTTCAGTTTGAATCTAAATCTTTCTCTCAAGTTTTTGAAACTGTTCATCTGGGTTAACGGGTCTTGTTCAGACTTGCTGTATACTGTTATTCTGCTGAATTTGTTACTGCTGCTACTGCTGAAATCTTAACTCCTTCTTCCTTCATTGCCAGGTACATATCTTTTAAAACCTATGTTGTGAAGGGTTTCAACATGACAATAAATAAAGTTTGAATTGTAATACCATCTTCTATTCATTTGAGCTTTTTTAGTTAAAAATTCAGCTTTGTTTCATGATTAAACAAGTAGTATATGTTGACAGGATGACTGTAAGTTAAATGTCATTTCTTGAAGTTTGTATAAGTATTGTAATAAGGTTAATTTCTAAATTTTCATTAAAGGAAGATATAATTAAGTTGTCAAGGTAGGGAATATAGCATGAATGTTGGCCATTATTTAAATTTTTTTTGGTGTTGTTAGCTAAGTAAAGAATAATGTAGAAATATCAAGAAACTACACTAGTAACATCTATTGTTAAATAAGGTTAAGATGGTATTGGTGGTATTTTTTATATAAGATAATAGATGTGTGTATAACCATTGGCGAAAGGTGATATGATATAGCTTGTCACGATGTTTACGACACACAGTTAGGCTGCATGTAAGGCAATTTTATTGAATCGGCTTGTATAACAATTCCTTTCTTATCAACTTGATGCCTATCTACCCTCATAAATAAATTAACACCCTCATAAATAAATTAACCAAATAATTAGGCCTATTAGATTAAAAGCAAGTATATGAGACGTACAAGCATAAATTGCAACACTTTATATCAATGGTAAGTAGAAATAGAATTTGCACTAAATAAAAATAATAAAAATTCTTCAAAAAATATTTCTTCCTTTCATAAATCATTCTTGTTAGTTTCATATACAATTCATTTTTTGGCATATATATATGTTGTATTTGCTAAAAACAGTATTAATCATATTTTTATTCTTTTCTTTGAATCAGAATAGTGTGGATGAATATAATTTATACTCGGAAATTATAATCGACGGGCAATATTTAATAAATTGTGAATTCTTTTAAAAGAATTTAAAGGCATCCCTTAAATGTGAATTTCTCAGGAATTTCATATAAAATGTGTAGATATAATAAACAATTTTGTGGAAAATCCATAATATTATTACAAAATTTTTTTGCGCAATTAGGGATGCGTTCGCGTACCCTGACTATATTTTTAAAAGCACATTCGGATTATGCGTACGCGCAATTTCGAGCGAATATTTAATAAAAAGGATTCCTCCAAAATGATAAAATAATTTCATATAACCCGGGATGTGCAGTTCACTGTTTAAATATAAGGGTGGTGACGTTCTTAATTCTATTTTAAATCACGAACATATGAATTTGTAATAAAGGATATAATATGATCAATTATATTGTGTACACGTATGCGTGACATGATCCCCGTAATTATGAAAGGTATATAATACGAATATACGTACGCGTAATTCGTTTATATAATTGTAAACAATAAGTAAAAGCGGTAGTAAAATCATGCAATAAAAACGTATTTAGTAAAAATCAAGATAATTAAGCCAATAATAAAAATAGTTGAGCGACCGTGCTAGAACCACGGAATTCGGAAATGCCTAACACCTTCTTCCGGATTAACAGAATTCCTTACTCAGGATTTCTGGTTCGCAGAATAATAAACAGAGTCATATTCTCCTCGATTCAGGGATTAAAACCGGTGACTTGGGACGCCTTAAAATTCCCAGGTGGCGACTCTGAAATAATTAAATAAATCCCGTTTCGACTGTCCTTCAATTGGAGAAAACTCCCCATGCGCCCCGCGGGCGCGGTAAAAAGGAGGTGCGACAACAATTAGGCCAAATCTCTCAAGCATTGAATACTCTTCCCAAGGGTGTGCTACCAAGTGATACGATAGTGAATCCGAAGGGTGGGAATAATAATCATGTGATGGCGGTTACAACAAGAAGTGGGAGAGGGGGTGATAAGAATGCCTCGATGCAAAAGCAAGTTATGGATGAAGATGTTGAGTTGTGGGATGATGATCTACCTTTGATTGTTGATGATGTGGTTAATCAAAATGTGAATAATGATGTGCGGATTGATATTAATGATGAGGACGAGGTAGGGACTCAAGATGCCGTGAACCCGTCTAGGGAACACGTGATTGATATGCCCGAGCCGGTTGTACAAAGAGCCAAGGCACCTCTGCCTAGGCCACCTCCACCTTATCCTCAATGGTTAGCAAAGCAAAAGAGTGACAATCAATTCAAAAAATTCATTGACATGATGAAGAGCCTCACAATCAATGTCCCTTTGGTTGAGGCACTTGAGCAAATGTCGGGGAATGCGAAGTTCATGAAAGATTTGGTTACAAAGAAGATGTCGATGGAGTGTGAAACAATTAATATGACTCATCAAGTGAGTGCCATAGTGAATTCAATGGCACCCAAGCTTGAGGATCCCGGAGCTTTTACTATCCCTTGTACCATCGAAAGTGCAAATTTTGCAAAGGCCCTTTGTGACTTGAGGGCTAGTATTAATTTGATGACGTACTCGGTCTTCAAGACTTTGGGAATTGGGAAACTTCGACCTACCTCAATAAGACTTCAAATGGTAGATCGATCGATGAAGCGACCCTTGGGCATAATCGATGATGTTCTTGTCCGTGTTGATAAATTCATATTGCCGGCCAACTTTGTCATATTAGATTGTGAGGTGAATTTTGAAGTGCCGATTATTCTTGGAAGACCTTTCCTAGCTACGGGGAAGGCATTGATTGATGTTGAAGCGGGTGAGTTGACATTTCGAGTTGGGTATGAGAAGGTGGTATTCCATGTTTGCAAATCAATGAGACAACCCAATAGCACGAAGGTGTGTTGATTTGTGGACATTGTCACAGCTGTGATAGTGGATGACACAAGTTCCATGATCAATGTTGAAGATCCTCTTGAGGTCGTGCTTCTTAACATGGATATCAATGATGATGCTAGTAGAGTGGAGTGCGTGAATGCATTGCATGGTATGAGTTCATATTCTTATGATTCTAGAAGGCTATCTTTAGATCTTGAAAACCGCAAAACTCCACCAACGAAGCCATCGATTGAGGAGCCACCGGTGTTGGAGTTGAAGCCACTTCCTCCACACCTCAGGTATGAATTCCTGGGTTCAAATTCTACTTTAACTATTATTCTTTCTTCTTTCCTTACTAACATGCAGGTTGAGGCCACCTTGGCGGTTCTTCAAAAAGCGAAAAAGGGCAATTGGATGGACTCTAGCTGATATTCGGGGTATAAGCCCCGCCTTTTGCATGCACAAAATCATATTGGAGGAGGATGTGAGGCCTTCACTTGAGAATCAAAGAAGACTAAATTAGGCTATGCAAGAAGTGGTAAAGAAAGAGGTTATCAAGTGGCTTGACGCAGGTGTGGTTTATCCCATTTCTGACAGTTCATGGACTTCTCCGGTGCAATATGTACCGAAAAAGGGTAGAATGACTGTGGTGACCAAAACAACAATGAGCTTATTCAGACTCGGACAGTGACGGGTTGGAGAGTTTGCATGGATTACCGGAAGCTGAACAAGGTGATTAGAAAAGATCATTTCCCATTGCCATTCCTTGACCAAATGCTTGATCATCTTGCGGGTTGGGCTTTTTATTGTTTTTTGGATGGTTACTCGGGGTACAATCAAATTCTCATTTCCCCGGAGTACCAAGAGAAGACGACTTCCACATGTACTTATGGCACATTCGCTTTCTCTAGAATGCCATTTGGATTATGTAATGCTCCGGCGACCTTCCAATGTTGCATGATGGCTATTTTCACCGACATGGTGGAGGATATATTGAAGGTCTTCATGGATGATTTTAGCGTGGTTAGGGATTCTTTTGAGGAGTTCTTGGTAAATTTGGATAGAGTGTTGGCTCGGTGTGAAGATACCAACCTTGTTCTAAACTGGGAAAAGTGCCATTTTATGGTAGAAAAAGGTATAGTGTTGGGTCACAAGATCTTGAAGCGAGGAATTGAAGTGGATAAGGCCAAGATCGAGGTTATTTCAAGGTTTCCTCCCCCTACTTTTGTCAAAGGGGTGAGAAGTTTTCTTGGGCACACGGGATTCTACCGGAGGTTCATCAAAGATTTTTCTAAGGTAGTTAACCCCTTGTGCAAGTTGCTAGAGAAAGATGCCAAGTTTATTTTTGATGAGAAATGCATGGAGGCTTTTGAGCTCCTTAAACAAAAGTTGACAACTACCCCCATCATCACCGCACCAAATTGGAGCTTACCATTCGAGCTTATGTGCGACGCGAGTGACGTTGCGGTGGGGGTGGTTTTAGGCCAAAGGATCAACAAGATGTTCCATCTGGTGTACTACTCAAGCAAGACCATGAATGAGGCTCAAAGGAACTACACAGTCACCGAAAAGGAGTTGTTGGCTATTGTTTTTGCTATGGAAAAGTTCCGTCCTTACCTTATGGGGGCCGAAGTTATTGTGCACACCGATCATGCCGCCCTTAGGTATTTGATGACCAAGAAAGGTTCAAAGGCAAGATTGATGAGATGGGTTCTTCTTCTTCAAGAGTTTGTTTAGAAATTGTTAACCGGAAGGGTAGTGAGAATCAAGTGGCGGACCACTTGTCCCGTTTGGAGGAGGAGGGAGGCCTTGTGATGGCCTTGAGATCAATGATACATTTCCCTGACGAGCAACTCCTTGCGGTGTCAATGAGTGGAATGTCGTGGTTCGCCGATGTTGCAAATTATCTTGTTACCGGAATCATCCCGTGTGAGCTCTCTTCTAACCAAAGGAAGAAGCTCAAGCGGGATAGTTTGGATTATTATTGGGGCGAGCCTTATTTGTTTAAGATTTGCACCGATGGTGTGATTCGACGATGTATCCCGGAGAAGGAGCAATTGGGTATTTTGGAAGCTTGCCATTCCTCTCCCTATGGTGGCCATCATGGCGGGGCGAGGATGACTTCTAAAGTGCTTAGTTGCGGATTTTATTGGCCTACCTTGTTTAAAGATGCCGGTGAAGTGGTCAAAAGATGTGATGAATGCCAACGAGATGGTGGAATTTCAAAAAGGGATGAAATGCCTCTCAATACAATTCTCGAGGTAGATATTTTTTATGTTTGGGGCATCGACTTCATGGGTCCTTTCGTGAGATCTTGTGAAAACACTTACATTCTGGTGGCGGTAGATTATGTCTCCAAGTGGGTTGAAGCCGTGGCTTTGCCCAACAATGAAGCCCGGAGTGTTGTGGCATTTCTTAAAAAGAGTATCTTCATGAGGTTTGGCACTTCCCGTGCTATCATTAGTGAAGGGGGATCTCACTTTTGCAACAAAGCTTTTGATTCATTGCTATCCAAATATGGAGTCAATCACAAAGTAACCACCCTTATCATCCTCAAGCTAGCGGTCAAGTGGAAGTCTCCAACTGAGAAATTAAGAGTATCTTGTCTAAAACTGTAAATGCAAATAGGATCGATTGGTCGAAAAAATTGGATAATGCTCTTTGGGCCTATCGGACAGCTTACAAGACTCTGATTGGTATGTCTCCGTACCGGTTGGTATTTGGGAAAGCTTGCCTCTCCGGTGGAATTGGATCACAAGGCTATGTGGGCCTTGAGAAAGTTGAACTTAGAATAGGATGTTGCTGCAAATCTGTAGGTTGAACAACTCAATGAGCTCTATGAATTTAGATTCCATGCATACTCCACCTCGTCCTTGTACAAGGATAAAATAAAGTACCTTCACAACAAATATGCTCGGGGCAAGGAGTTCAAAGTTGGAGATATGGTTCTCTTGTTCAATTCCTGGTTACGTCTGTTTCCGGGTAAGCTCAAGTCAAAGTGGAGTGGGCCATTTGAAGTTGTGTTCGTAACCCCGTCTGGTGCTCTTGATCTAAAAAACAAAAATGGTGAAGTCTTCAGAGTCAATGGCCATCGGGTCAAGCATTATCTTGGAAAGTTCGATGGCAGCCACGTAGTGGCGCTTCTTCATCTGAAGTGATTGGTGGTAACATGCGTCGTGCCGCGATGTTAAACCAGGCGCTTCTTGGGAGGCAACCCATGTCTTTTTTTTGTAGCTTAGGATTTTTGAGCTAACTGTTTATGAGATGTTGCAGGGATTGTGTTGAAGCAGTGCAAAACAAAGTTGAAAAGTGGCATAGCCTCTGAAGATTGCCAGCGCGGCCGCGGTGCACTTTGTGCGGTCCGCGTTGGCATGAGTCAAAAGGAGGACTCTCTGAAGTTCTTCACCGCAGCCGCGGTGAAGTTAGTGCGGTCCGCGGTGGGCTGACGCGGCCACGTTCCACGTTTGTACGGTCCGCGGTCACTTTTGTTCGGCCGCGCTAGTAGGTAAGTACGGGTCCTACAGGGTCTCTATAAATAGAGACCAAGGGTCTCATTTTACCCTTTTTGCAAATTGATAACCCAGACCCCTAATTCTACTGTTCATCCCCGTCCAAGACTGAGATTCTTGCTTATTTGGATAGATTGCTTTCATTCTTTATAATCCTGGTAACATTTCATGCATTTATGATTAATTACTCTCTTAGTTTTATTTTAATTGCTTGCTAGTAGCCTATAACTTCTTTTTCTTCACAATTTTCTTTGAATTGTTAGTCTAGGGTAGCTTCCATGTTAGTTTAAAGTAACTAAGGATTGAGTATCTAAGTAGGGACAGGTAGGGGTAAAAATTTGAACAAAAATAGAACAAAGCATGCAACCCTAGCTTAGTCCCTGAACCTAACCCAGTGCGGCCCGCGGTCACCTTAGCGCGGACCGCGGTGCCCTAACGCGATCCGCGATGCTTGAATGACTGAGGATCCACTTGTATCCAATGCGGCCGCGGTAACTTTTGTGCGGTCCGCGATGGACCACCGCGGCCGCGACCCCATTTTGTGCGGACCGCGGTGTATGATTCAGAGAAGACCCTTCCTGAGGTTTTGGTCAGTGCGGCCCGCGGTCGCCTTAACGCGGGCCACGATGCATCCAATGCGGCCGCACTTCTGATGGTGCGATCCGCGGTGCCTGGTTCTACAGCAGTGTCTGCAACTTTCATTTTATTGTCTGCAATTTCAATTCAGTCACCTATTTCACTGCATGTGCTTCAACTAACAATATTAGATGTGTTTGCTTGCAGACAATGGTAAAGCAAAGCGGAAGAGGTGCTAAACAGCCCGGCCAAGGTGACTCCTCCCGGGGAGGAAAGGGAAAATAAGTTAAACTCACTTCCCGACCTAAACTGAAAACAAGGAGACAAATTGTTATAGACGACCAATCGGGGAGCGAGTACGTACCCTCTCAAGACCTCTCTTCTGATTCAGGGCCAGCTATTACAGTCCCAGCTTCACATACTTCCCAAGCCCCTTAACGTATACCTTCTGAGTCGTCTGATGGCTCAGCAGTAGGTAGCGGTGAATACTCTACCTCCCCCACAGCTTCAGTGTTTAGGGAGAGTGCAGAAGGTGGGACTAATAGTGATAATGAGGTACCAAACAGTGGTGTGCCCCAGGTTGGGGGTGTTGAGAGAACTAGAAAACCTAAAGTTTGGGAAGATCGATTTGTCAGCCAGGTGGCGTTCCACAAATTTAGGGAATGGTGGCCGTCACGGAAGTTGATTCTTGAGTGGAGCTTTATTGACAAAGACCTTCTACCCCTAAACCCCAATGTGCATAGACAGTTTCAGGCTCGAGTGGGTTGGAAGTTCTTTAAAGACAATTGTTTCAAGGCGAATGAGCATATGGTCAAGGAGTTTTACAGCAATGTGGCTCATATCTTGAAATGCACTAAAGTGACGAAAGTGAGAAACAAAAATGTGGTATTCACCGGGAAGGCATTGAATGAATATTTGAGGTTCAATGATGAAGATGAGTCCCTTTACAATGAAAAGTTAGCAATGGGCGAGGAGGTTCGTCCGTGGTTAGCTTCATACCTGGCAATCCCGGGTACAGTTCCAGAATGGTTACAAGCAGGGGTTAAAATACTTCGGAGAACTTTCAACTTCGAGGCTAGAGTGTGGTTGACCTTTGTATACAGTCAGCTCGACCCGACTACTCATGATCAGACTATTCCACTTGCCCGGGCGATTCTTGTTGCTTCTATTATGGCAGGTTATCTGATCAATGTGGGAAATGTGATGCCCCGCACCATTTCTGTAGTAGGGGTTGAGCATGACCGGAACTACCCTTTCCCTTACTATGTATTTTCGGGACTTGGAGGTGGAGAAGAGACCGCTTGACACCAAGGTCAAACCTGTGGCTCCGTTCTCCTGGTACAGTTTGAAGGGTCCAGACAACCCCAAAGATAAAAGTTACAAGCCGCTTTCCTCTACCCCAGCTGGCCAGTCTGAGGAGCCAGTTGCGGTAGTGTCTTCTGTTGAGCCCCCCACAGAGCCTTCCACCATGCCTGCTATCACCACTAATGATGAGTTGCCTCCACAACCCTCCTCTTCTACTGGCCCCAGTACTTCAGTTGACACGGGGGTCCCTTCTTTTCAGACTCATCCTTTCACGGCCCAGCAGTTGAGCCGGACACTAGCCAGTTTGAACAACTGGATGTCAGCTGCGACATCCAAGTTGTCTACATTGTCTGCTACAGTTGAGGCCCATTCAGCACCTTCCACTACTCAGATTCCTCAGTCCATTGAGGATACACTGAAGAAGCTCCTGGAAAATCAGGAGAAGATTATGAGGACTCAGGATGCCTTGACTATGGCGGTAGATTCACATGGAAAGGCTTTAAGGGAGCTTGCCAAGGAGCACAAGAAGATGAGGAAGTCAAGGGCGTCCAAAGAATAGATGAGAGTGCTACGGACTGATGTGGACAAGCTAATGGCAGACCAGATGCCTTTAGACTTGTTATTCGGGGATCCAGCCCCAGCAGCAGCACTAGTGCCACACCAGGAGCAGGAGCAGGCACCCCGGCCCCCAAGAAAGAAGAGGAAGCTCCCCAGTTCAGTTGGTGAAGTTATTGAGCTAGCAGACCCACAGGAGACCCCTCCAGTGATGCACCTATCAGTCAGCCGATTCAAGAGCAAGCCCCAGTCCCAGCAGCTGAGCAGCAGGAGATCGGGAACCAGTTTGAGGTTCCCGTACATACAGAGGACTTGGGGACCACTGATGATCCCATGCAGACGGACCGGGCCTAGGGAGCTCCTATATCCTTTCTTTTGTTTTGATATTTATTTGATAGTTGGCATTGAGGACAATGCCAGCTTTTATTCGTGGGGTGTGCCCTACTTTTTTCTGGATGACTGTATATATATAGATTCTTAGTTTATTTTTATTGATTTTGTATTTTTTACTTTGGGTTGTATATAACTTTACATTTCTGTATATATTCATCCCCCGTTGTATATTCTACTCCCCTATTGTACATATTAATTCTATTTTCTATTTTCGCAAAATTTTCGTTTTTTAGCTTTGGAGTTAGGCTCGTAGCCTCTTGTCTTGATTTTGGCGTTTCCAATAAGCCCTTGGTTTTCTTAATGTCACAGTTCTTTCCAAGGGTGGAGTATTGTGCGAACCGGGTGGCTCTTCCCAATGATATATGGCGTGACAACCTTCTTAAGGGTTTGAGTTCGTTTCTTTGATTTTTCTTTTGTTTTTGATAGTGTAGTTAAAGGCACCTCAAGCAAAGCTTCACTTGGGCCTAGCACATTTGCCTTTGATCCCATGGTCAAAGACATAATGTTGTGTTCAGGATGGTGAAAGTCGTGGCTTTGAGACTCTTGCGTTGACCAAACAATCATCATGTGGTCTTTTTGGACCATTGTGTGTTTAAATCGTAACTAAGGTCGTTGTGGGCCCTCGACTCGATGTCTTTAGCAAATCCCTAGCGTGTGTGGTGAGGAATTGAAATTTGAGTCCAAGTCCCGAGCCAATGGTCTAGAACTTGCCCTGAATGTCTGTTGAGGCGAAATCCTAGGTGAAATTTGACTTGAGAAATGATTATAGGCTCTCCTTGATCCAAATGCTAAGTTGAACAATTTCATAGCCTTCCAATGAAATAATCCCTAGTTAACCCTTTTGAGCCTTAAACCTTTTTCTTTCAAGAACCAATGCTACAAGCCTATACCCGTTCTAAACGATTATGCTCTCTTGGCACCCAAATCTTCCCTTGAGTAATGGAAAAAATCTAAGCTTGGGGGGAGAAACAAGAAAGGAAGCAAAGCAGTAAGGTACAAAAGAAAGAAAAGAAGGCAATGGAAAAGCAAGAAAAGAAAAAGGACAAAAAGAAAGTCTCATGTGAACAAGAATAAAAAGGGATTCAAGGAAAATAAAAGTGAAAAAAGGTGTGGAGAAAGTAGAAAAAAGGAGAAATGTTTTGAATTGTATAAGAAAGAGTGACAATGTGTCTCTCTAACCCTTTGTGAAAAAGTGAAATCCTCAAAAAGAGTCAAGAAAGTTGCGCCAAAATGAATCGAAAGAAGTGCTTAAGGGAAGATTAAACCCACTTGAATAAAAATATGTCCTACCCTTACCTAAAAGCCTTCACAATGACTCCGCAAAATCCCTATTTGATCTCAAGTTGAAGGGAGCTTACATTAGTGGATACTTACATAAGGGGCAAACATATGGTACTTAGAGCCAGACTTGTGACCTTCCTTTTTGAGAGATATGAGTGAAATGTCATTAGCCTCGATTTGTGGGTCAATATTTAAAAGGTGAGGTTCGCTTAGGGAGAGTTGAGTATGTGAGAATTTGGGTTCCACAATGACCAAAGTAAATAAGAAAAGCTCTTTGATGAAATGTGTCAACTCTTGATGCTCTTGTGTCACACTTGATACATAGTTTTCAAAGTTTTAAATGTGTTAATGATGCATTCGTATTGAAGGCAATTATTAATCCCAATTGATGCTTGTTGAGGCTATTTTAGGGTAGCTGGAATTACTTGGATGTTCTTTTAAGGGGTGGGTCTTATTTTGTTTGCTTGAGGACAAGCAAAGGTTTAAGTTTGAGGGAGTTGATAAGTTAGGATTTTAACGTGTTTATGCCCCTACTTGCCTATGCTTTGAGTATAAATTGATACAAAAATAGTCCTAAAATGCTCACAAGTTGTGCTTGATTGCAGGTTTGATCAACAAAGTGACGAAATGTCAAAGATCGGCTCAAAAAGGAGTGAAACCTGCTCAAGTATCAAAGACCAAGAGAAGTGAAGAAAAAGGGGCCTAGTGCGGACCACGTAACAATAACTGCGACCGCACTAGGAGGTTCAGAGACATGGCATGTTCGGGCTTAAGGTCACGCGGTCGTGGTAGGACATGCGCGGTCTGCGGTGAAGCTCCGCGGCCGCACTCCTGCTTTGTGTGGTCCGCGTTCATAAGGTTCAGAGAAGGGCACATTTGAGCACGTGGTCCGCGGTCACGCAAGCGCGGTCCGCGGTAAAGCAGACCGCTCATAAGGGCACATTTGATCACGCGGTCCACGGTCACGTCTGCGCGGACCGCGCCAGTTGCCAGTGCGGCCGTAGTCCGATTTGTGCGGCCCGCACTGACCCCGTAGAGGTATTTTTGTCCAGTTTTTCCAGCTTAGTATAAATAGAACATTTTACTATTCTTTTAAAAGAAGCGGTCAGATCTGAGAACAAAAGGACAAATGCGCTTGGTGTTGTAGCCATTTTTTGGTATATATTGCTTTTCATTAACAATAAATTATTGTAGTTTCTTCTTAGTAATCAATTAATATGTGTAGTTCTTCATCTATTTCTTCAGTTTCTTCTTTAATTATGTGTAGCTAAATTCACTAGCTAGGGTTGTGGCTCAACCCTAGTGTGGGTAATTAATGGGTGTTGCCATCTACGGTTAGATTGATATTGGGTGTTTGCTATTTGGGTTGATTTTATGTTTTCATTCAAGAATTAGTGGTTGCAAACACTGATTCAAGCTTAGTGGGTTAACTCTTCTTGAGAAAGAGAGTCTATGACCCCAAAATTGATCCAACAAGGAATTGGGATGGACCCATGAGTAATGGTAGTCCCAATTAACGGGTTAAATCTCGAGAGAGTAATCACCCTACTTGAACCCTAGTTGCTTGGTCTCATTGGCCTACCCATTTGGTCTCGAGAGAGTCAATTGGGCAAAAACACTCTCTCTACCGAGAGGTGTGAGAGTGGGTGCAATTGTGCAACGGTTATAGAATAATCCCCAAATATGTCAATCTATCCTTAGCAACATCTACCCGTCAATTAGCCACCTAGGTGACGCTACAACCCTAGTGATCTTCTTCCCATTAATTACAACTTAGCAATATTCTCCTAGCATAATCTAGCTTTAATCCGTAGTTTTATAATAGTAGTTATAAATACAAAAACTCAAAAGATGTTTGAAGTGACATTAGAAGCACAACCGCAACTCTAAGCTAGACAGAAAATACAACTCCACTACTAGATCCCTGTGGAAATTCGATCCCGGACCTCTATTCGGGTAAAAGCTATTGCGATCTGCTCTTCCTACCATAGTGTAGTGTCGAGTCGGCAGCGATCAGTAACCCGTAGTTGGATTAATTGTTTTGGTAGAGAGCATTTGCTTGTTTTTCTATCTTTTCTACTAGTGTTTTAAGTTTAAGGTATCATCCATCCCTTTTAATTCTTTGCTTGCATAGGGGTAATTTCTTAGACGCGGTATATTCATTGTTCTAGTTCCTGCTCGCGTTACTATTCTCGTAGTAGCGCCTCTAAGTTGTTTTTAGATCTCGGGTTCCTAGCTTGTAGTCCTTCGTTCATATTACTTGTTCTTAGGGGTAGTGTTTACCTAATGGCTTTTGCTTATAGCGACGGTAGTGAACGATGTGAGAGTAAGGTCATGTCCTCGGGTGAGGCAGGTGTAGGGTCCAGGGGTGGGAGGGGGGGGGGGTAAAAAAGCCTCTAGGCTGAGAGTTGGGTCTTGGAACATTGGGACGTTAACTGGGAAGTCTATAGAGTTAGGTAAAAGTCTTCAGAAGAGGAAGATCAACATAGCGTGTGTTCAGGAGACTAAGTGGAACGGTACTAGGGCACGAGATGTGGACGGGTTTAAACTATGGTACTTAGGAAGCGCCGGGGGTAAGAATGTAGTAGGTATTTTAGTTGACAGAGAGCTCGTGGTCGAGGTTAGGAGGGTGAATGATAGGTTGATGAGTATTAATCTTGTAGTTAGTGAGTTTACTATAAACGTGATTAGTGTATACGCTCCTCAGGTAGGTTTGGACCAGGAGGTCAAGAAGCAATTCTGGGAGTATTTGGACGAGATGGTGTGTAGTATGCCGCAAACAGAGAAGTTGTTCATTGGTGGAGATTTCAATGGCCATATTGGGGCTAAAACTAGGGGTTATAATGATGTGCATGGTGGGTTAGGTTTTGGGGATAGGAATGAGGAAGGTAATTCACTATTGTATTTCGCTAGAGCTTTTGATTTGGTTATAGCTAACTCGAGTTTTTTGAAGAGGGAAGAGCACCTGGTCACTTTCCAGAACTCAATGGGCAAGACTCAGATTGATTATCTTCTCTGCAGAAAATGCGATAAAGGTCTGTGCACTGATTGTAAGGTCATCCTAAGTGAGCACCTCACGACCCTATATAGGCTCTTAGTTATGGACCTAGATATCAAGAGGAGTAGGAGGAAGAGGGCGGTGCGTAGGAAACCTAAGATCAAGTGGGTAACTTGACCAAGGACAAGGCTCAGGAGTTAGGGGAGAAGTTGTTGGCTATGAGGGCCAGGATGAGTAGGGGACGCGTCTAGTATGTGGTTCACGACTGTGAATTACATTAGGGTAGTTGCTACAGAGGTCTTAGGGGGAGCGTCTAGTATGTGGTTCACGACTGTGAATTGCATTAGGGTAGTTGCTATAGAGGTCTTAGGGTCATAAAGGGCTCTCCTGGGGGTCATAGAGGGGACTGGTGGTGGAATGGAGAGGTCCAAGTTAAAGTGGAAACTAAGAAAACTGCTTATTTAAAGCTAGTGGAGAGTACAAATGAGGAGGAAAAAAGGACTTATCGGGAGTGTTATAGAAACACAAAGAAAGAGGCAAAGTTGGTAGTTACGAATGCTAAAAATGTGGCGTCTGCTTGTTTGTACGAGGAGCTCAGGGGCAAAGGCGGGGACAAGAAGTTGTACCGGTTGGCCAAGGTAAGGGAGAGGAAGGCCCGTGTCTTAGACCAAGTCAAGTGCATCAAGGACGAGGATGGCAAGGTATTGATGGATGAGGTATTTATTAGGAGAAGATGACAAACATACTTCCATAAACTGTTGAACTAGGAGGGGGATAGAAGCATTATGCTGGGTGAGTTAGAACACTCTGAGAGTCGACAGGATTTTGGGTACTGTAGGCGGATTACGGTAGAGGAGGTAGAAGGGGCGATGCGTAAGATGTGCAACGGCAGAGCGATGGGGCCAGATGAAATCCTGGTGGAATTCTGGAAGAGCACAGGGCGAGCAGGTTTGGAGTGACTCACTAGGCTGTTTAATGTTATTTATAAGACGAAGAAGATGCCCAAAGAATGGAGGTGGAGTACGATGGTTCTGCTTTACAAGAACAAGGGTGATATCCAAAATTGTAACAATTATAGGGGTATCAAGCTGTTGAGTCATACTATGAAGATTTGGGAGAGGGTGGTGGAGGCCAAGGTGAGGAGGTGCGTGTCTATTTTCGATAATCAGTTTGTATTCATGTCGGGGCGTTCGACTACGGAAGCGATTCATCTGGTGAGGAGATTAGTGAAGCAGTACAGGGAGATGAAGAAGGACTTGCATATGGTGTTTATTGACCTTGAGAAAGCGTACGATAAAGTCCTAGAGAGGTCTTGTTGAGGTGTTTGGAGGCTAGTGACGTTCCAGTAGCGTACATTAAAGTGATTACGGATATGTATGACGATGCTAAGACTCGGGTGAGGACTGTGGGTAGTGACTCAGAGCATTTTCCTGTGGTGATGGAGTTGCCCCAGGGGTCGTCTCTTAGACCATTTTTATTTGCCATAGCAATGGATGTACTGTCACGACACATCCAAAGGGAGGTGCCTTGGTGCATACTATTTGCTGATGATATAGTGTTGATTGACGAGACACGAAGCGGAGTGAACGCAAGGTTGGAGGTTTGGAGACAGACCTTGGAGTCTAAAGGTTTCAAATTGAGTAGAATCAAAACAGAATACTTGGAGTGCAAATTCAGTGATGAGACCCATGAAGCAGACGTAGAGGTAAAACTTGATGGTCAAGTTATCCCCAAGAGAGCGAGTTTTAAGTATCTTGGGTCTATTATCAAAGGTAACATGGAGATTGACGAAGATGTCACACATCGCATCGGAGCGGGTTGAATGAAGTGGAGGCTCGCTTCCGGTGTTTTATGTGACAAGAAGCCGCCAAGACTTAAGAGTAAGTTTTATAGAGTGGTGGTTTGACCGGCTATGCTGTATGGGGCTGTGTGTTGGCCAGTCAAGAACTCCCACGTGCAGAAGATGAAAGTAGCAGAGATAAGGATGTTGCGATGTATGTGTGAGTGTACCAGGAGAGATAAGATTAAGAATGAAGTTATCCGAGACAGAGTAGGGGTAGCCTCCATGGAGGACAAGATGCGGGAGTCGAGGCTGAGATGGTTTTGACATATTAAGAGAAAAAGCATTGATGCTCCTGTTAGGAGGTGTGAGAGGTTGGCCATGGCGAGTTTGAGAAGAGGTCGAGGTAGGCCTAAGAAGTACTGGGGATAGGTGATTAGACAGGACATGACACTGATTCAGCTTACTGAGTACATGACCCTTGATAGGAGGGTGTGGAGGTCGAGAATTAAGGTAGAATGTTAGTGGGTAGTTTTTAGTTGCTCACGGATAGTCTTAGTAGCACGCATGTCCCTTCATATTCTTAGATTTTTATTATGTTATATGATTTTGTTCGCATCAGATATTGTATTCTCTATTACTATTATTTGGTACTACTTATTCTGCTGTCCCTTTTTCTTTTCTCTTCCCTCTTTCTTCCTTTCTTACTTTCTTACTTTCCTCTTTTTCTTATTACCCTTCCTGAGCCGAGAGTCTATTGGAAATAGCCTCTCTACCTGTTAGGTAGAGATAAGGTCTGCGTACAGATTACCCTCCCCAAGCCCCACCTAATGGGAATATACTGGTTTGTTGTTGTTGTTCTTTATAGTTATTGTATTATTTATTATTTAATATTATTATACTATCATATAATTTTTTATTAGCTTAATAATTAAATTAATGTCTTGCTTATTATCCTTTTAATAGTCTTTAATAATTATAAATATTTTATTCTTCAAATTTGGTATATTTTTATGCTTGTATCCTCTTATTCGGAAGTTTTTAATCATTTAAATTTATCAGTAATATTTTTTAAATATTTAATTATTTCATTTATTTATTTTTAAATTAATTTAAAGTATAAGTATCCTCACACTACCTCTATTTTTTTTTTATATTTTCTTCCCCACTGTAAATTTTAATTAGTTTTTATATTAATGTTTTATCTATAATCAAAATAATATTATATTTTATTTTAAATTTAACAGCCTCTCTACTCCTTCGGGGTAGGGTTAAGGTCTACGTATACACTACCCTCCCCAGATCCCACTAGTAGGATTTCACTGGGTTGTTGTTGTTGTTGTTGTTGTTGTTGTATTTTAAATTCAACTTTGAATTAGTCTAAAATATTAATACATAAGTTATTTGATCATTATGTTCCAAATGTATTGAGTTCTCTCATAATTATTTTTGTAATAGATGCAGTTAACTTTTCTTTCTTTTTAGCTTTAAGATAAAAATTTAATTTTAAATTTTTATTAGTAAATTACCTATATTTTAACTTTATTATTTATTTGTAAAATTTTTATTTTATCATAGAAAAATATTTCCTTAATTGTTTGAACATATTATATCTAAATATTGTTTGAAAATATTTCTTATTACAATCTAGTTTTTGTAATACCTTACAGCTTGTTTGGATGGTTGTTACCTATTGTATTGTATCATATTGTTACTTTAAATACAATATTTGTTTTGATTGTTACTTAAATTTTATCATATCGTATCGTTAAATCCGTCGTTACGTAACGATGAAATGTGTCACTTTATGTAACGACCGATTTGGTGTGATCGCGTCGTTACCTTGTCCTTTTCTCTCAATATCACCATTCATTATTATTAAATAATTTTATTTTATCATTTACCCTACCTTTTCATATATTGTATCATAATTTTTCTTTATAATATTGCAAGCTTATTCATCATATTATTGGTGCGTGGTAACATGAAACAACAGCAAAACGATACAATTCATCCAAACATTATATTGATCAAACGATACAATACAGTACAATACAATACGATATGATACATTACGAAACGATATAAAACAACCATCCAAACAAGCTGTTATTAATGGTGGTCAATTGATCACTAAACTATATGTGTAGGGACAAAAGAATTAAGTTAATTATGGTGTATCGTATTTTAATTTGGCTACGATCAAGAAAGACATTCAAATTTTGAAGATCTAACTTTTATAGAACCTTTAAGTACCATAGTTCAAAAAAAAAAAAAAAGAACCTTTAAGTACCTAATAAAAATTACATTATTTTTTAGTTGCACAATAGTATTATTTATAAAATATTCAAAATCCCAAACTGACAGTTCGACGGGCTGTATTTCCTCGGCAACTCAATCAGCTCCGATCAGTTGAAATTCGACGCTCTTATATTGATCGCTGTTGCTTCCGGCCTCCGCCGACGAGAATTGCTCCGTCGGAGGCGACGCCTTAGAAGAAATGAACGGCCGGGGATCCAGTAACCGGCTATCATCCACCTCCGGTTTCCGATCTCGAATTTCGTTTTTAATGCTCTCTATGTTCTCTACCATGGCTGCTCTTTATGTCGCCGGCAGGTAACCTCTCTCTGTCTCTCTCTCACACACACACTTGTATAGTATGTCTGCATATATATATGTGTGATAGGCAGCGTAAAAATAGTTAGATTGTGAGATTGAGGTGCAGTTGATTATTTGAATGACTGATATTTAAGTTTTTATTTTTTATTTTTTATGATTAATTGTGGCAACTGGTAAATGCGTAATTGACAGGTTGTGGCTGGACTCTGAGAATAGGGTATATCTTATTCAAGAGCTTGATAGGAGAACGGGACAGGTATTTTCAATCTGGTGGTAGTATTGTTATATTTAATTGGTAGGTAAAGCTGATTTCCCCCCCAAATTATTTGGCCACAGACAAATGGCTAAACAAAAATTAAGTTGGACATTAGCCAGTAGAAGAGCATGAGGGCTGTTCAATCTCGCTTGTACAACTATAAGTACAGCGCAAGTTGATGTTTTTAAACGTACATAAACTACTTCATTAAATTATTTTTACCAGAGGCAGAAGATGAATTAGTAGCCGTGTATGAAACCGAATATTCAAGAATCAAATTTGGTTCACTGAAACCACAATAAGGTCTATATTGTCTTAATACGCTTAGGGCATACAGAAGTAAAGTTTTAGTTAAAAAAAGATCCAAGTAGGGATCAAAGAGCTGCACCTCAATCTAGGCAATATAGTCCAAACTTAGACAAAGAGGAATTTGGATACGAAGCATTGCGGGGTAGACCATGGCCCATACCATTCTTAATTTGATATAATCATATTCGTATTCGGAAAATTCGGATAGTTTAATGATGTTGGGAACTTGGCAATTGGCATCAAGATCTCAAATCAAGTGCTGTTTTATTGCTGCCGACGAGTTTAGCAGAGATACTAGGGTTTATCAAAGGTGATAGATATACTTATCTTCCTTTGCAGGGCCATTCGGCAATATCAGTAGATGATACATTGAAGATCATAACCTGCAGGTTGGATGATTATAACAAATTTCTGTCCAATTTAGGGAGAATTTCTTCTCGTATTGGAGTTTTATACTGGGGCTATACGGGCTGATGATTTCTTTGCCAGGGAACAACAGAAGAGGCTAGCTGCACTTCAGACTGAGCTGGGAAAAGCCAGTCAGGAAGGTTTTGTATCAAAGAATCTATTGGATAACAGTGAGAGGGATTCAAAGAAAAAGCTTCTAGCGGTTGTAGGTGTCTCAACAAATTTTGGCAACAAAAAGAACAGAGATGCGATCCGCAAAGCATGGATGCCTACTGGTTGGGCTTTCTTTTTCTCCCCCCTTTTTTCTTGGTTTCTTTTGGTTGGGCTTGTGAAGCTAAAATTCCCGACTCCACTAAGAGGCTGAACTTATGTTTCAGCTCTGTTGAACACATTTAGACTGGACTGTGTTGAATTCCTAGCAATATCATTGTCTTGTCTTAATTATAAGTATCTGTAGTATAACCGCTATCATGATGAATTAACTGACTTAACGTTCTTTCTACTAAATTTATAAGCTATTTTTGGCAGGTGCTGCTCTTAAAAAATTAGAGGAGGAGAAAGGTATAGTAATACGATTCGTCATAGGAAGAAGGTATCTACCTCGATAAATTTGAACTGAATGAAGGGTACACCATAAGGCTCTTTGCAAAACGAATTGCTAGATGCTTCTTTCAATGTTTGTACTTAATTGACTTTACATCTCATGCAGTTCAAGTCACAGAGACAGTTCAGATAGAGCCATTGATGATGAGAGCAGGCATTCCAATGACTTCATCATTCTTGTATGTGCATCTTTTGCTCATCATATCTTACAAGCTTAGTGTCTTGTTATCTACTAAAAGTAGCAAGTTTGCAACCATAAAAGAAACGAGCTTGGAGAATTAAATTGACCGACAATTGTTTTTCGAACTATCAAAGTGGATCAAATCTTCCTGGATAAACAATAATTAATAAAGGGGATATCGATAATGTTGTTGTTAACAGACTCATGTTGTACAGACTTGTTTTCATGTCTGTACGTATATGCCTTACCAATGTTCTGAAAATCGGTTTACTTACTGTGTAAATTCCAGTTCTAGAAGGATATGTATCTACAAGACTTGATATGTTAATATTATTTTCTTTCTAAGCAGAATGATCATGTGGAGTCCCCTCAAGAGCAAGCAAAAAAGACAAAGTTATTTTTCGTTCATGCTGCTGAGCATTGGGATGCTGAGTTTTATGCCAAGGTCAACGACAATATCTATGTTAATATCGGTACGCAGTATTAGGAGCCTCCAATACATACATTAGCATTTCAATTTTACTTTCTATAGTCTGCGCTCTGCAGATGTCTTTCCCTTTTCTATGATTTAATTTTGCTTTCCTTTTAGGAAACTGTTATGGGAGATTTGAAATTATCAAATTCTGTAGACTTAAGTGTGGGAATATGATCTACTAAAGAGTTTTGAATTGTATAGCATTGGCATCTTGAATCTGGAAGTGGAATAAAGAACTAGAATGAAATAGTACCTAGGCGATTCTTAGATTTTCATTCCTGTCAAGGTGTAGGCTTCTCAAACAGTGAATAAGGATTTTACATAAAGTCACAAAAATGTACAAAAAGGCAGTTGCAGGTGCCATGTTACCTTAATATTAAAAGGCATGGTGCCAGTGTGTGGTCAACCAGGCCTAGATTGATTACCCAGAGTGAGCAAAAGTAGAATTGGCCATATTGCATCGAGGTTGTTCAAACAAAACATCGCTTCATTTTACAAAGCTAGTATCAAAATGAATCCGATTGAATTATGATTTTGAGAGTTCCAACAACTACCGTGAATTCCTTATGTCAGGGTTTCTTTTGATTAAAGAAAGAATAAAGTAACTATGAATATGAAATCGTTGTCTATTTATTCAATAGATTGTATCTAGATGCCAATGAGAAATCTTTTAGGATTTTCTTTGTCTCTACTCTCTAACCATCAGTCAGAGTTGATTGGAGAGAGCCCCTTGAGATAGTAACATCCTAGAGATAGAATCTGGATCGGCTATGTCCTTTACAGAATACAACAACAGATAGCTCATGAAACATAATACCATAGCCCATATCTGATGATCTTCTATGCTGGATTCTTAACACATATATATATATATATATATATATATATATATGTTAAAAAATGCCTCATGCTTATTAGCTTTAGTTTATCCACAGATGCTGTTGGAGCCGTACTTGCCAGCCATTTGGATAAGCCTCGTGTCTACATAGGGTGTATGAAATCTGGCGAAGTCTTTTCACAGCCGTGAGTTTGTCTTGTTAATTGGATGATTGCTATTTTGCTGAAATAGTAATCTGAGAATAGAGTATAATTTAACCATAACCTAAATTTTATTTCTTATTCACAGGGAAAACAAATGGTATGAGCCAGAATGGTGGAAATTTGGGGATGGAAAATCGTGAGTTCTTCCTTCTATTACTATAAATCATCTGGCTGATGCAAGCAGTGCTAGATATGACTATAGAGGTTTACCGCTTCATGTGTTGTGTTTATACCTCTCTTCTGTCTGGTGCTAGTTGCTGGTGACTCTTGATTGAAACTATTGATCATGCTGTATTGGATTGATATATTTTTCCTTTTGTTCGTTCTTTATTCTTTGTGTTAGAAACCTTGAAGAAGGCTAATTTCCTTATGCTAATATTTGCTGGATAAGTTGAACACAATATTTGTGAATGGAGATTATTTAGAGATGTATAACTGCCACCAAGAGGGGCTTTCTTGACATTCTGTTTCTTCGATTTTCTTGTTATCATTGTGGTTCTAGGGAAATGGTTTGCTTAACAGCATTATTTGGCTTTCTAAAGCTTCTGCAGCTTCCTGAACTCCAAAACTTGTTATTTTGATCTATGAAGCAGGATAGGGAGGGATTAATCTCTTTGTTTTCGGGTTGATATCCAGTGATTTTACAGCCTAAAAAAGAGGTGCATAGACCAAAATGGAAGGCTTGCAAACAGATTGGGAAGTTTAGGAAAGTGGAATTCTAATTTTTTGGAACATACACCAAACTTGTGTCTCTCTATCAGTAATTCCAACTCGGACGTCTGAAATGCTGATTACATAGTATTTGAAATTTCTAGCAAAAGGGGAGGAGTGAAATGGCATCTGCTATCATGAAACTCTGGAGTACATGTAACTTTGATGTTATTCGTCCCATTAGGAGGCTAAGAGATTCGAGGTTCATAGATATGTAGAATTCTGTATCCCCAGTATGCTGCATTAGCCAAGTTGCCTAATAGTAGAAACTGCAACTTTTCAAGTATCTATGGCACTTACAACAGGTTTCATTATTAAGAAAATCTGGATATGAATATTAAGCATTTAGAATACTGTGCTCCTGCTCCTGCTTGATGGTTAGGAGGCAAGGTTACGCCTAACCAAGGTTGAGGAGCTAAGAGAATTGCAGTTCTCCCTCCCCGGGCCCAAAAAAAAGGAAGAAAAGTAGATATGTACTCATGATTTTTCTTGTCATGCTGCTGTTCTGCTGATATGTAATCAGGCACGACAAACCTCAAGATCTGCATACTGATGAGTTCTGCAACTTGTTTGGATGCTAATTCTTTCATCTTTTTTGTACTCTTTCACAAACAGGTACTTCAGGCACGCTTCCGGTGAAATATTTGCGATATCAAAGACCTTAGCGCAATTCATTTCTATCAACAAGTAAGATTTGTGGAATTAAGAATGTACTTAATCAAAAGAAATGTGATTAACAATATGTTTCTATTGCCAACAAGGCTTTGCTGAAGCGGCAAATGCTGAGGTGCCAAGAACCTTCACTTCACTCAAAAAGAAAAACAAAACCATATATTTCCATCAATTTTGATGGCAATAGTAAAATGCTTATTGTTTTGTCTCCCTCCACTTTGTAGATCAATACTTCGCACATATGCTCATGATGATGTGAGCGCTGGATCCTGGTTCATCGGCCTTGATGTGAAGCACGTTGATGAAGGGAAGTTCTGCTGCGCTTCCTGGTCATCAGGTCTCTCTCTCTCTCCTAGATATCAAGGAGGGTGAAAAAGAAAACGCAATTGCTTCCTTTTGCAGCAGTTATTGATAGTATAAGCGAATAGCTGTCTCCATATGAGTTGTGGATTGTTTTCTCTAGGAGGTTCTACCGGATAACTGTGATCCAAGTACAAAAAATCACTTTTTCATATTAAAATTAATAATAGAGAGCTATTGATTTATAAATTTTATGTTCCTCTATTAAATTATGGGTGATAAAGCTATACTGGTCTGAGTATACTGAGAATTACTTTTATTAGGAAAAAGAAGGTTTTCGCATAGGGATAGCGTGGTCACAAACTCACAATATGATGATGCTATCCTTATGTTAAAGCTTGGTTTAACTTGGTGTCTTAGTCTGAAGCTGGAGTACATGCTACCTCAATTACCTTGTTTTCCTTTCCTTCTAGAATTGATCCACTTGGTAGGGAGTGGTAGAAGAGACCAAATATCGTACTAGAAAAGGAACTTTAGCGAATTGTTGACTGAGATATTATATGAGTAGGCATTTGGGTCTAAAGAATTATATAAGTAGGGGTGGGGAAAATATTGCTATTGGTGAGGCCACTCAAAGTTATCTCTTTTCTTTTCTATTTCAATCTCGATTCAGCATGCAAGAAACAGTTTGAACTTGAGGTCAGTTCATTATTTAAAAGAACTGATTTGAGGTTAATTGCTTTTTTGTTTTCATCTTAGTCATTTTGCACTCTTGACTGATGAGTTCAGATGTATAGATATTGCTAGCTTTTATCCAAGAAATACTCCTTAAGATTATTTCTTAGCAGAATCAGGAAACAAACTTGAAAAAGAACTACTACTTCGTTGCTATTGTTACTTGGCGACTTGGTTGCTCATTGTGATGAGATAGGTATTTAGGATTTTTAAGTGCATACTTCAGTGAAGGAACTATCATCCTTAAGTACTTTATCCCAGCATTATGTATCCTTAACGGGTCGTTTGGTACGCGGACAAAATAGTACCGGGATTATAATCCCGGTACTAATTTATACCACTTGAGATATGGTATAAAATAATACCACATTTGATGGCATAAGATGGGATAATAAGTGGGATTAAATTTATACCTTGTTTGGTTGGAGGTATAAATTTATCCTGGGATTAATTTATGCCTCCAACCAAACAAGGTATAAATTTAATCCCACCTCTTATCCCACCTAAGTACTTTATGTATCCCAGCATTATGTTTCATTGTAGTTAACCATCATGATAATGAGTAGTTCTTGTTTTCTCTTTGTGGGGTTTTCAGGGTCTGTATGCGCAGCAGCTTGATTGGATCGCCTCTTTAGTAAATGTGGAGATCATTCATGTCACAAATCATTGTGAAGATCTGTCTTTGGAAGACAGATCATCTTTGCCGGAGTTTGCTTTTGCCTTTTGGTGCCTGGGGCAAAGGAGCTCGAAGTTTTTGACTTCAACTGCCAAGAGCCCTATGGTAGAGAGCACCTTGGTTTCGGACACACCTCGAGGAATGTACAAAGGGTTTTTTGGAGTATAGGGACTATAGTCGGATAAATTCATTGTATGGTGATTAATTTACAGAGTGACATTGTCCATTATGTCATCGTGTACTATGGACATTCTCTTCTGGAAATATACAGTTCGGTGGTCCCTTTAGAGTGCGCTTCAATAGCAATTTGCAGACTAATTCACCAAGATGGCATCATCTATGTTGAACTGTGTGATCATTTCCTCATATTTTTTTTTGTTAAATACGCAGTGATGAGATTTGAACATAGCACTTCTGCTTTTCTTATACTAATTGCTTCATCTAAAGACAACAATGATAATATATGATAATTGATACATTTACATTTGCTTAAACCTCCTAGAAGAACGACAATCACATACATATATATGGACTCAACCGCATATTTAGTGCCAAGCTTCTCTGCACAATACTTTCTCACAAAGAGAAACACTGGTGTCACAGGGTTAGGATATGTTTTGAGAAGGGTTTAAACTGGTGATTTACCTTGGTTTTGTACAGCCACTTGATAATTAATAGAACTTTCTTTAATTGCCAAAAAAAGTTACTGCTTCTTAGAACCTTATGGTTTATTACTTTGGAGGAATTTCCCAGGCAACAATATAATTGTCACTTTGGATCCTTTGATAAACTAGATTAAAAACAAGGGCAAAAATTACAATTTTTAAGTTGTTTCATGGGTAAATTGTCAATTCCAATTTTTGAGGAATAAAAAACCATAGCAGTAAAAGTCAGCCATTATTATTCTAAGCAAGCAGTGTAACATCCTATGAATATTCTAAACGAACATAAAAATTGAAGTTTTAGACGTGGCCACTAAAGTAATTATTTTAAGCTCCATAAATTGAAGGCTCCAAATGAACTAAATTATTAATTTTTTAACTTCAAAATAGATTTGAACTATTTATGTACAAAATTATTGACTTTCTATTCAGTGGTAAAATCTGAAATCACTAGACAAAGAGAATTTGAAAAAAATATTTATCGAGCCATTTCTTTTACTTCAAAGCAAATTTATGCTATTCAAAATGTATAGAATTATTTCTTATATTCTACTTAATGTTAAGAAACTCTTGAATATTTTTTAAAACAATACATAATTTCTTTGTGAATGGTAGATATGCATACAAGTGACTCGAATACCATCGTTATTCTTCACATGCTTAGCCTGATAGTGGCTATGTATGCCCTCAAAGGTGGGGCTCTTGATCTTAGTAGTGCAGCCACTAGAAAATATAGAAAAACAAAAATAGTACTTACTGCTATAAAATATAACCCAAAATAACAATATAGAACAAGCAAAAACAAACTAAGAGATATAAAGAGAAAGAGAGGAAGAAAGATTCTTATTTCTTCTTCAATTGTGTGTTTTTTCCTATCTATTACAAGGCCTTTATATAGGCATAAAAAGTGAAGAAAATATGTCATGGAATATGTCATTGAACATACAAATTATGTCATTGAATATGTCATTAAGCATTTTAGATGAAGATCATGGAAGAAGAGTAGACATCCACCATAATGTGATATTCATCATAACACTCCCCTTGGATGTCCATAGATAATGTACCTTGTTAAAAACTCTCTAAAAAAAATATTGGGATGTACATAATTATTTATGATATGTATTGCTTGCTGCCTCATTAAAAACCTTACCAGGAAAACCCAGTGGGACAAAACCTTGGTTAAGGAAAAGAGTGCAGCGTATAGTTACTCTCCCTGATGAAAAATCACTTAATGTCTCGAAGATGACGCATTCCAATCTTATATATCAGCTTTTCAAATATTGAGGTTGGTAATGCCTTAGTGAACAGATCAGCCAAATTATCACTTGAACGAACTTGTTGTACATCTATTTCACCATTCTTCTGAAGATCATGAGTGAAAAAGAATTTTGGTGAAATGTGTTTTGTTCTATCTCCTTTGATATATCCTCCTTTCAATTGAGCTATGCATGCAGCATTGTCTTCATACAATATTGTTGGAATATTCTCTTTCGAAGAAAAACCACATGTTTGCTGAATGTGTTGAGTTATAGATCTTAACCAAACGCATTCTCGACTTGCTTCGTGAATGGCTATTATCTCTGCATGATTTGAAGAAGTAGCAACCATAGTTTGTTTTGTCGAACGCCATGATATGGTTGTACCTCCACTTGTAAATAAATAGCCTGTCTGAGATCGACCTTTGTGTGGATCAGACAAATATCCTGCATCTGCATAACCAATCAATGATGGCTTGGATTCGTTTGAATAAAATAAACCCATATCAATGGTCCCTTGGAGGTATCTGAATATATGTTTAATACCATTCCAGTGTCTTTGTGTTGGCGAAGTACTAAATCTTGCCAATAAACTTACTGAGAAAGCTATATCTGGTCGGGAATTATTGGCAAGATACATTAATGCCCCAATTGCACTAAGATATGGTACTTCGGCACCAAGAAGCTCTTCATCATTTTCATGAGGTCGGAATGGATCTTTCTTTATATCAAGTGATCTCACAACCATCGGGGTACTCAATGGATGTGCTTTATCCATATAGAATCGCTTTAAAATCTTTTCGGTATATGTTGATTGATGGACAAATATTCCATCTTTCATATACTCAATTTGTAGACCAAGACAAAATTTTGTCTTTCCAAGATCTTTCATTTCAAATTCTTTCTTCAAACAGTCTACTGTTTTTGGAAGCTCCCCAGGAGTTCCAATGATATTTAAATCATCAACATACACAGCGATTATAACAAATTCAGATCCAGACCTTTTTATAAAGACACAAGGACAAATTGGATCATTCTTGTACCCTTCTTTCAACAGGTATTCACTCAGGCGATTGTACCACATACGACCTGATTGTTTCAATCCGTATAAAGATTTCTGAAGCTTTATTGAACAAGTTTCTCGAAAACTTTTATATGCTTCTGGCACTTTAAATCCCTCAGGTACTTTCATAAAAATTTCGTTGTCTAATGATCCATACAAATAGGCTGTAACAACATCCATTAGATGCATATCAAGTTTTTCTTGCACTGCCATATTTATGAGATACCTGAAGGTGATAACATCCACTACAGGAGAATATGTCTCCATATAATCAATTCCAGGCCTTTGGGAAAACCCACCCTTGTGCCACAAGTCGTGTTTTATATCTAACGACTTCATTTTTATCATTTCGTTTTCGCACAAAAACCCATTTATACCCTACTGGCTTTATGCCTTCAGGTGTTCGAACTATGGGTCCGAAGACTTCACGTTTTCCAAGTGAAGTTAACTCTGCCTGGATAGCGTCTTTCCATTTTGGCCAATCATTTCTCTGTCTACATTCATTGACAGATTTTGGTTCAAGATCCTCATCTTGTTGCATTATTTCAACAGCAACATTATAAGCAAAAATGTTATCGATAACAACATTATTTCGGTTCCATCTTTTCCCGGTTGAGACGTAACTTATTGATATCTCTTCATTTTTATTATTTTCAGGTACCTGGACCTCCCCTAAGGTCTTATCATTTGTTACGTCTTGGGGCTCTTCTTGAGCCACTACCTCCGTGTTATGTTCACTTTGATCATTTACTCCTTTTCTTCTTCGAGGATTTTTATCTTTAGAACCGATTGGTCTACAACGTTTCAAGCAATGTGTAGACTCATTTGCTTTAATTAATTGTCCTGTCGGGATATTAACTCGAATTGGTGCATTAGCAGCTGGAATATGTGACTTGGTCACCCTTGGTAGCTCAGTGAATGCATCTGGCAATTGATTTGCAATATTTTGCAAATGAATAATCTTTTGAACCTCTTGTTCACATTGATTTGTTCGAGGATCTAAATGAGATAGTGATAATGCATTCCAATCTATATTCTTTTTCAGCTGTTTATTTTCTCCCCCTAATGTTGGATATACTGATTCATCAAAATGACAATCAGAAAATCTTGCCGTAAATAAATCTCCAGTCATCGGCTCTAGATATTTTATAATTGAAGGAGATTCATATCCAACATATATCCCCAACCTTCTTTGAGGACCCATCTTTGTGCGTTGTGGTGGAGCAATTGGAACATATATCGCACAACCAAAGATCCTAAGATGGGAAATATTTGGCTCCTGACCAAAAGCCAATTGCAATGGGGAGACTTTATGATAACTTGTGGGCCTTATCCGCACAAGTGATGCTGCGTGCAAAATAGCATGACCCCATACTGAAATGGGAAGTTTTGTTCTCATAAGCATTGGTCTAGCAATTAATTGGAGGCGTTTGATCAATGATTCTGCTAGACCATTTTGTGTATGAACATGAGCAACCGGATGCTCAATTGTTATCCCAGTTGAAATACAATAATCATTAAAGGCTTGGGATGTAAACTCACCAGCATTATCAAGACGGATTGTCTTAATTGCATAATCTGGAAATTGTGCTCTTAGCTTTATTATTTGAGCCAACAATCTCGCAAATGCCATATTGCGAGTTGATAGTAAGCACACATGTGACCATCTTGTAGATGCATCTATCAAAACCATATAATATTTGAATGGTCCACATGGAGGGTGAATGGGCCCACATATATCACCTTGTATACGTTCCAGAAATGCAAGGGATTCCATCCTAACTTTAATAGTTGATGGTCTAATAATTAATTTTCCTTGAGAACATGCAACACAAGAGAATTCCTTAAATTGAAGAATTTTCTGATTCTTCATTGCATGTCCATGTGAATTCTCAATTATTTTACGCATCATATTAGAACCAAGATGGCCCAACCGGTCATGCCAAATAATAAAATTATCTTGATTAGTAAACTTCTTGTTTACTACGGCATGTGTTTCAATCCTGCTAATACTTGTGTAGTATAAGCCGGAGGAAAAAGCGGGTAACATTTCAAGCACATATTTCTTACCGGACGTTATTGTAGTAATATAAAGATATTCAATCTTTTCATCATTTGTAGTCTCAATATGATAGCCATTTTGGCGAATATCTTTGAAACTTAATAAGTTTCTTTGAGATTTACTACAATATAGTGCTTCATCAATAGCCAAATTTGTTCCTCCTGGTAGTAATAAATTGGCTCTTCCAGAACCTTCAATTAATCTTGTACTACCGGATATTGTATTAACATTCGCTTCTTTCATTACCAAATAAGAGAAATATCTCTTATCTTTTAAAATAGTGTGTGTTGTAGCACTATCCAGAAGACATATATCATCTTTATTAATCTTGAGTCCAACTGAAGACTGGGGAATTTTCATATTCTTCATAAAAAAGACAAATAATACATCATAAGAAATATGAAAGACAAGCAAAAAAAACATTAAGAAATACATTAGAAATATAGAAACTAGCAATACATGATGCATTAGGAAAATACACTCAAGAAAAAATAAACTAGTTGCAAACATAAACATAACAACTTTTATAACTTCATTCCCCAGTAAGATGATTCATTCTTCAGTCAATATCCTCAAAGAAGTCTCCAACTTCTAAATGAGTAATATTTGTTAAGCCTTCAAAATCATCATCTTTATATGCAGGATGTGCCTTAGAATCATATTTATTTGAGGGACCCGCTTCATCATTATTATTTTGAAAGGTCAAGTGTGCCTCCACATTATTTTCTTTTTTCTTGAGGGAGACTTGATAAAGTTTGACAAAATGTTCTGGCGTACGACAAATGCGTGCCCAATGATCTCTCATACCACATCAGTGACACATACTAGGTTTACCTTTTGAATGATTAATTTGAGAACCCTTATTGTTCTCCAATTTATTTCCACCGTAATGACGATAATTGTTTCGCCCCCTACCACATCCACGTTTACGACCATGTCCACGACCATGGTAATTATTTTGTTTTCTTTCAAACTTATCATATGTTGCTACAGCATTCACTTCCGGAAATGGAGCTGACCCAGTGGGACGGGTTTCATGATTTTTCATTAATAGAGTATTATTCTGCTCAGCCACAAGTAGGCATGTGATTAACTCGGAATATTTCTTAAAACCTTTTTTACGGTATTGTTGTTGTAGCACCACATTTGAAGCGTGAAAAGTAGAAAATGTTTTTTCCAATAAGTCCTCATCTGTGATAGTGTCTCCACATAATTTTAATAGAGAACTTACTTTAAAGATAGCAGAATTATACTCACTTACAGTTTTAAAGTCTTGCAACCTTAAATGTATCCACTCATACCGAGCTTTCGGTAATACCGTAAGTTTTAGGTGGTCATATCGATCCTTCAAATTAATCCATAATTCAAGTGGCTCTTTTACTGTTAAATATTCAGTTTTTAACCCTTCATGTAAATGGCAAAGGAAAATCATGGCCTTCGCTTTATCCTGATTTGATGCTTCATTTCCTTGTATAATCGTATTTCCAAGACCTTTAGCGTCAAGGTGAATTTCAGCATCAAGGACCCATGATAAATAGTTCTTCCCGGTGATGTCAAGTGCCACAAATTCAAGTTTTGATAAATTTGACATAGTGAAAACTATCATAAAAGATGAATAAGTTAGAGAAATAATTATAATAATAAACAATTAATGAAACAAATCGATTAAGGTAAAAGAAATGAAAATAAAGCTATATCATGTTAGCAATCTACTATTTCATTTTATTCATGCCATAAAATAGAAACTATATATTATTTCATTTCACTTTATATTATTGATATATATAGAATTTATATACATATAGAATTTAACGTTTTATTAGTTGCAGTGACTAGATAATGTATACACTACATACATATGCATACATTTTTTTTAATGGTATTGTGTCAGGTGTGAAAAACAACATGATAAACAAAAATATGAAAAAGGGAACAACAACATGAATGATGTAAATTATCAAAAATTGCAAAGAAAAATTTAGGTTGTAAGAATTAAGCATATGATATATGTACTGCCATAAATAAAATGATTATAATGATACATACCTCAATAAAATATGACTCAACTTAGTTGGAGTTAAGAATAAAATTAGAGCTTTGTGCTGATAACGTGTTATAAAATATAACCCAAAATAACAATATAGAACAAGCAAAAACAAACTAAGAGATATAGAGAGAAAGAGAGGAAGAGAGATTCTTATTTCTTCTTCAATTGTGTGTTTTTTCCTATCTATTACAAGGCCTTTATATAGGCATAAAAAGTGAAGAAAATATGTCATGGAATATGTCATTGAACATACAAATTATGTCATTGAATATGTCATTAAGCATTTTAGATGAAGATCATGGAAGAAGAGTAGACATCCACCATAATGTGATATTCATCATAACACTTACGAAATTTAGCGAGAGCCTCAAAGGTGAGGCTTGATCTTAAGATTGACACTCTTGATCATAAATTAGCACTTACAAGCATCATTGACTTCAACATTCCGCAAATACAAAAAACACACAAAAAATAAAATAAAATAAATTAGAGCTAGTTAGCTTGAGTCAGATGATCAATGTTAAAAGTAATTTTCATAAGAAGTTCACTTTTGCTAATATGCATTGTCATATCAAGGTTAAGCATCCGAAGTTTAAAGTTGCGTGTGAATTTGGTGACATGCCCGATCATGTTCCTCATTCAAATTGACATGAAAACTCATTACAACGAGGAATACAGCAAGCGGCAAATCTAACGTGTAATAGCTTCATAATATATAATAGAAAGTTAGGGGTTTTCTTTACGTGTTTTTTCCCGGATGGTAAGTAGTTGAACATGTAATTTTGATTTTGAATTTTTAGTGTTAGTTTTGTGGAAAAAAAATGGTACTCTATAATATTCATGATTTTCCGGCGAAATTTTTCAATCGGAAAAATTCGGAAAAAAATATAGATCGATTTTGCTAGTTGTAATCGTTATCATCTGTTGAAACACTAACGTGATTGAAATTTCCCCTTTTTGTATATATAATAGATAGTTGGGACTAACCTACAAATTTCTTTATGTTCTTGTATACAGCCGCACATGAGCGAATTTTCCGTTGCATTCACTGCACATACCACGATACTAAAGAGTTCACTTTTGATGGTCTTCGTTCCCACAGCAAGGCTAAGCATCCAAAGTTCAGAGTTTCCTGTGATTTGGTGACATGCCGAAGCTTGTTCCTCACTGTAAATGACATGAAGACTCATTTCAATGAGGAACACAGCAAGCGACAGGTCTGATACAATCTAGATAGCCATCACTTCAAATTCTAATTGGAGGCTACTTTCAAAACGGGATGACTACATGTGCAATTTGGCCAATTAAAGACTACATTACATTTGTTGGCTATACTTGTAATACTTAGCTCTCTAGTATAAACAACCCTTATGGCTCTCATTTTAGACATAGCTTATTTTGATATTGATGAATGTTAAACTCCTTGAGTGAGTGTAAGGATGAACTCTTTGATTGAATTACAAACTTGTTAATGTGGCTTTTATGGGGGTTCTTACCCTTGAGGGTCATCTTATAGTCTAGGGTTAATTAGGTTTTAATTGAATGAGTATTTGTAATAGATTTCAAATGTTCTTTCATTTCCCTAATTAGTTCTTTGCTAAATTCCATCTTTCTATTCTTTTATTTGTGTTTGTTATTTTCGCTTCAACGTTTCGTATCATCTTGGTATCAGAGTGTAGGTCAAGGATTTGTTCTTACAAATTCCTTGTTTATTGCACTTATTATCAAATTAGAAAACAGAAAAGAAAAGAAAAATTCAAAAATAGTGTCACTGTTCTTGTTGGGTTTCACTCAATGTTTTGAAAGGCATTTTTGGGGCGAATACTGGGGTGAGGCACATTAGAAATACCATCGCTTGAAAAACTTTCAAGAGGCATACACCCAACAATTCGGGGCATACGCCCGGGCTTTTGAGGTGCGTTTTGTAGTGAGGCGAAGCCCTAGAGACTTTTTCAAATTAAAACAAAATTTGTTGAATAAGTACTTCACATAATACCCAAATTCTCAAAAGTGAGCTTATAATTACTCAAAAGTTTTAAAAAGGAATTGAAATATTAAATTTAAAGTTCAAGAACTTTTTCTATTGATAGAAGCCCTAATTTATAGTCTTTCGCAATATTTTATCTTGTCCGCTAGTCTACTACTATCTCCCAAAAGCAACGAATAATCAATTTTTTATTTGCAAATACAAAGAGAATTTCATTCTCCTTTGCATCAACAAGTTCAAAGTTCAAATTGCATGTTAGTCATTCTTTTTGTCCTCCACGTAGAAAACTTTATTCTTTTCAACTCAAGTTACTTATGTTTGTAAGTAACGAATAATTAATTGTTTTGACTAATTTTCTGTGGGGATGGAGCATATCTATATATATATATATATTTCATATATTTATAATTTTCTTCAGTTTTTATTCAATTTTACCTATTTATAAATATTTATTATAATCATATTATTTTATAAAATATTAAAAGTTAAATATCCATGTGTCTTATGCCTCGTTAAGTATGTATAAAATGCCTCCTTTACTATGTCGATTTGGGTTTAAGTTGACTGTTAAATTGTTATCGGGTGTTTGAGAGTTTATTTGGAGATCTTATTGTTGAGCTGAAAACTAAACCAATGAGCTGGGTTTTAAATAGCAGATCTGTTGTTGAAGATTTCTGGTGCGGTGAGCTTGGAAGTTTTTGTTAGTGGAGCTTGGGGTTTAAATTGATTGTTGAGAATTCTGAACTTGCAGTAATTTTGTGTGAAAACTTTGTATCTAGCTGCTATTGTGACTTTGTGGAGGAGAAATAGACGTGACCTCCATAGTTGTTCTTTGAGAAATTCAAAGCTGCGATCGATATTAAAATTTTTGGAGCTTATTTGATTTTGGAGGTTGCTTGATATTGTTCCTTGAGCTTTATATTGTTGTTTCCCAGCTGAAAGGTGAAGAAAACATGGCTTCAAATAATAGTAGCCATTGTTAGTGTTTGAAGCTTGGAAGAAGAAATTTGAAAATGGGTTTCGAATTTTTCGTGGTGATTTGGAAAAATCAATTTTTGGAGTTTATTTATGAAATGTCGGGAACTTGTATCTCAGATTTGATGAAGTTTAGTGAAGATTTGAGGTGTTTTCTATTGGATTTGGGATTGAAGATAAAGAGGAACTTTGAAGAACATTGCTGGAATTTTCGGATTTTACAGAAATAGCCCAAATTCGTCCACTTTCTGTCCAGTGACCACTTGCACCTAGTGACCAATTTTCTGCCCAAATCTTCAATATAGCCTTTTTCAGTTTATTTTTCCTTTCTTTTCTTGTTTACTCTAGTTAATTTACTTAAGTGTTCGTTCATACTTAGTGATAAACTAGTTTTTGTGTGCCTTCTTTTATTGCGTGCTAATTTTCTTTCTGCTTTTCTCTTTAGTTTTCGTTGTTAATTTCTTACTTCCATTGTCCGTTAGTTATTTTAGCTTCTTTGTTGAGTCACATAAACTCCATTTTCGCCCCGAAATTGTAAGATCCACTTGAAAGTATCTTGATTGAGTTCGATATCAACTTTAGATATTCATCAAAAAGTGAAAAAATGCCCGAGCGTTGAGATTCTTAGAGTGTGTACCAAAAAGGCAAGTGCACAACTGATAAAATTTCAGTGCAATCTTTGAGGGATACACTAAAAGAGTGAATTGGAGAGGTCCTTATATTTTATTTTTAAACTTGTTTTCTTTGTTTGTAGGTACTATGTCTTTTGGATATTGGCGGTACTTCAACTCCATAGGAGGGAGTCTCTAATGAGACCACTTTGGAGGCTTTGCAAACTTTGATTATGAAAGTTGACAACATGGAATATATGGTCAAGTCTCATGAAAACCTTCTTAACCAATGGCAAGGCTTATCACATAATCTTAACCAAGGAGTGGGAACTAGTGCAACACAACAAAATAATTCTACTCCCACTGCACCACACATTGTAAGCCTAATCAATCAACCACAAGTTGCTAACAATCAAGTACCACAACAAGGTCCACTTCCACAAGGTAGATAAGCAAAAGTTGAGCATCAACAACCTCTTAGGCCACAACAACTGCAAAATAAATTGATGATGATTTGGACTATGATGAGAAATATGATGAATCGATTAGAGTCCAACCTAGATGGAATAGACAAGGAGGCTTTTGAGGGAGATGTGGAAAGCATGGTAGAAATTATCAAGGTAGAAACTTGAATAATGATTATGATGGAAATGTTGGTAATGAATAACATGGTAGAAGGTGGGGAGATGAAGAAGACTAAGGTCTTAACAACATCAAGATTTCACTTCCTACTTTCAAAAGAAGTAGTGACCTCGAGGAATTTTTAGAATGGAAAATACAAATGAAAAAGATGTTTGAGCTTAACAATGCATCTGATAAAAATAGGCTCAAGCCTGTCATTTCTAGATTTGTTGGTTAAGCTTCTTCTTGGTAAGAGAAAGAGAAACGAGATAATAGAAATGGAGATATTCCCATTGATTCTTGGGGGTTTCTTAGAGTGGAGCAAGATTTATACCCGAAGAATATGTGAATGACTTGATTACCAAATTTTACAACATGCAAGGGAAGAAGAATGTGGAGGCTTACTTTGAAGAGTTGGAGACAATTAGGGTTAGAGACAATCTTGATGATAACGGAAGACTCATGATTTCTAGATTTTTGGCGGGGCTTAAGCATGAAATCTCTAGGCGAATGACTTTGCACAAATTTGTTACTATACATGAGGCACTCCAAGAGGCTATCAAGGTTGAAAATAAACTCCAAGAAGAGAAGCAACTCAAAGAGAGCAAATCCAAAAGTTACAACACTTCATGGAGCAAAAACGAGGAACTTGGCAATCTTTTTCAAATGAAAATAAGTCATTGACTCCAAGTGGAAAAATGACAAAGGCAAACCAAAGGTGGAGGCTAAGAAGGGAGGTGACAATTCTAAACCTTGCTTCAAAATCCTAACTATAATAGGTGCTTTAAATGTGAAGGTAATGGTCATAAAATGAGTGGATGTCCTAATAGAAGACCATAATTCTTATGGAGGAGGCCTATGAAAGATAAGAAAGTAGAGAATTATGTGACGAAGAGAAGGCTTGATAAAGTGGAATATGACACTCCTAATATGCCTTTTTATGTTGTTAGGAGAGTGTTGAGTACCCAAATTATGGAAGATGTGAAGGTTTAAGATTAAAGATTAAGTGTGTTCTTTGATTATTAATGATGGTAGTTGTGCTAATGTTGCTAGTGCTTCTATGGTTAACAAGTTGAACTTGAGAACTCAAAGACATATTCGTTCTTATAAACTCTAATGGCTTAATGAATATGATGAATTTAAAGTGACTAAACAAGTCTTGGTGAGTTTCAAATTAGAAAGTATGTTGATGATATTCTTTATGATGTGATGTGCATGCAAACATTTCATTTATTGTTGGCCAGATCAAATGATATAAATAAAAAACCTACATTTTTAGTTGGTATTCGGTAATAATACAAAGATCACATTGCTACTACTGAAGTTGGTTAAGACGCAACAACAAATTTTACTCAACCAAGTGTTAAACATTCAAGTATAACTTTTAATTTCTTTTTGAATGGCCAAAAGGAAAAATAAGATTGCTTTTTTTTGATCCGAAGAAAAATAAAATCCAAGCACATTATAAACTATCAAAATAGCGGAAAAGAGAATACTTTCAGGTTGAGGACAACAAGCACAAAAGTGTGAAAGAGCTTATTATTACACGTAATTTTTTTGTATAATTATTCGCTATTCGTAATCCACTAACCCAACTAATATGGATTCGCACTATATAAGGTCCATTAATGAGGGGAAGGGGTCCTTATTAAGATTTTTTTCATTTACATTGCTCGAGCTCAAAATCTCTAATTAAAAATGAAGGGGTCCAATTCATCCGCCACAATCCGTGATGGTTAGTCAGCAATGACAGTGAAAACATGTGGGTTAGTTAGCATGGTAGCGAGTATAAAATTAAACCTAAAAAAAAGAAAAAACAATTAAAAGGTAGCAGGTGATCAAGATGAAAATAGCACTCTCGGAGTCTATTACACAAATGGTCACTCAACTATCTCAAATTATCTCCTAAAATCACTTTTTTTTTTCATTTGTAACAACAAAATCACTGAACTATGCCTATTACACTCAGAAGGTCACTCAACTAGATTTTCCAAATTTTGGATTGCCGAATACCTATTTTACCCTCTAAATTATAAATATTTATCTTCTTTTTATTTTTTTTAAAACTTTTTAGTATTAACAACAAAAATTCAAAAATTTATTTATACAATTCAGAATGAAAGAAAATAAAGGTTGTAAAATATATATTTCATGCACATAATATAAAAATAATTAATTTAAATAAAGGTATTTTTATAATATAAATTATATATTTTTGAAAATTATGCTCAATTATATTACTATGTTTCCACTAACTTTCCGACGACACAAATTTATGTTACCGAAAAGTAGGGGGGCTATCTGTTTAGGGTAAAATATGCTCTGTTAAGTGGTGCATGTAATATATATATATATATATATAATACAATTGAGCATAATTTTCAGGAATATATAATTTATATTATAAAAATACCTTTATTTAAATAATTATTTTTATATTACGTGCATGGAATATATATTTTACAACCTTTATTTTCTTTCATTCTTAATTGTCTGAATAAATTTTTGAATTTTTGTTGTTAATACTAAAATTATTATTACTAAATAATTATTCTAATTAATTTTTTTACCATGCTCATTATTTTGTTATTCCAGCATTATATATGCTTAAATACTTTTTATTTTTTTAATTTATAAATAATATTTATTTATTCTATAGGTAAGTCTATAATGTAAATTAAAAAGGAAAAAAATCATAATATTAAAAAGTTTTTTTAAAAAAAAAAGATAAATATTTATAATTTAGAGGGTAAAATAGGTATTTAGCAATTCAAAATTTGAAAAATCTAGTTGAGTGACCTTTTGAGTGTTTTAGGCATAGTTCAACGATTTTGTTGTTATAAACGAAAGAAAAGTGACTTTAGGAGATAATTTGGGATAGTTGAGTGACTATTTGAGTAATAGACTCAGCACTCTCGTGAGCATCATTGAGCAAGATCATTCCACCAAAATGTTTTTCATTCCGTGAATTAGGTGGTACTAGTATTTTCTTGAGGATAGAACAATGCTAATTGATTGTCATAAATAAATAGTAGTAACAGTTAGCAGTGTACACTAAAGGGTAGTTCGGTGCACTAAGTTCCAACTATGTGCAGGATTCGGAAAAGGGCTGAATTACATAGGTCTATTATACGCAGTCTTACTCTTTATTAGTTACGCCAAGGCTCTCCTTCTATCAATGTATACTATGAAATTTAAAATTTTGTGCTTGACATGTAAAAATTCTGTGTTTTACATATACATAACAATATGAACAAAAAGTTGATGCTTGAATGTTTTAGTAAGAAGGCAATTAGTAAAAGGATTTATAGTTGTGATTTAATTGATTTATAAGTTTAATTTTATGCACATGTACATGATTTTTTTTATTTCTTATATCTTGACAAACTTATAAAAAGAAAAAAAATGTATATTTAGTATAATAATGTTCTCATGACCGCTCGAAGCGCGGATAAATTTATATATATATAAGAGTAAAACTAGAGTATATGAAACTGATTGCTTGGTAAAATATCGTAGAAATGACACCAGGTAGCCACTCTAAAGGTTGCTATTTAAAAATTAGCCAGTGTGTTCTGAATTTCTATTTTTCAGTTCAAATTTTTGGGACAAAAATAACTTGAATTTTTCAGAAGTTAAGATTTAGTTTAAAATTTCAGGACAAAAATAAGTACTATTGACTAATCTCTAAATAGCATTCCTAAAATTGGCTATATGTGCACTTGCCCAACCAAGCTCCGCCTTTCCATCTTTGTCCTTGTCACAGGCCCAGGACTGCTCCTTAATGAAATCTTCAGAGTTGTATATGTACCAAATTGGTGTTGGCCACATCCACATACCACATCCCGTGTTTGTCATTATTTTTGCATCGCAAGAACTTTGTGGATCTACTATATCCAAGTCATAGAAACCAATATCATGACCTCCACAAACACCAACCAGTGACCGAAGTTAGAAATTTTTCCCAGGATGTTAAAATTTAAAAGAAGTGAAAAAAACTGCCGATACAGGGTGTTCAATATATGTTATATACACCTATAAAATGTAATATTTCACCTCTATATACAATGTAATTTTTTCGACGAAGGGTGTTGACCACGCTTGTGACCGTGTGGCTTCGCCACTGACACCAACCTTGTGCTCGTCGAGATTATCATCCGTGAAATAAATGTTGTTCCCCTTAGAATATTCGTAAGGAGGAAGATCACCGGATGTTATTGTAATTGATGTGTTTAGTCCCAAAAAGATCACATTTTCACCTATATTTTCTACTTTACACCAACTTCTACTGCTTGATTCAAACATATATAGCTTGAAGCAGCTTGTTTGATAACTACGCGCGATTGTCACCAGTTGCAAGTCCTCTCATTGGTTGGTGAACCTGGAGCAGCCCCGTAGAAGTATATATTGCGGAAGCCAAATGTATATAGTGTGAATGAGTCACAACTACTATACCAAAAATTATGGCAGCCACTAAATAATAAATAAGACAATAAGACAACATTAAAAGGAACACCAGAATTTACGAGTTTCGGCTAATTTTGCCTACTTCCTCGGACACAATCAATATTTTATTCCACTCCAAAAATACAAGTGAAATAATACTAAAGAGAGAAGATACAAATGCCTTAAGAAGATGAGAAGACAAATGAGAGGTGTGTTTAAATTCTAATCATTAGGCCTCCTTTTATAGGAAAAAATTCCCAACCAATTTGGTCCTCCACCGATGTGGGAGTTTTGGCATTCAACAAATCTCCACCTTGGCAAAATTTCACATCTTCAATTTTCTCTCAATAACAAAGTTTTGGTTGTGTCTTCATCTTCAATCTTCAGTGTTAAACAATGTTGATCAAATCCAAACAATGTTGAAACTTGACCGCAGTCACCACTTTTGTCAGCATATCAGCAGGATTCTCCGTAGTATGAATTTTCTTCACCGTGACTCTACCTTCTTCTATGATTTCTCGTACGAAATGATACTGAACATCAATATGCTTCGTCCTTGCATGATAAACTTGGTTCTTCGCTAATTGAATAGCACTTTGACTATCACAAAAAATTGTGATACTTTTTTATCCAATACCAAGCTCTTTTAGCAATCCCTGAAGCCAAATTGTCTCCTTCACAGCCTCTGTAATAACCATGTACTCTGCCTCTGTTGTAGACAAAGCAACCGTTGACTGTAAAGTAGACTTCCAACTAATTGGTACTTTTGCAAAAGTAAACACATAACCAGTAGTTGATCTTCGTTTGTCCAGGTCACCCGCAAAATTTGAGTCATAATATCCAACTACGGACTGATTGCATTCCTGCTAAAAAACTAACCCAACATCTACAGTATTATGAATATACCGTAGAATCCACTTCACAGCTTGTCAATGCTCCTTTCCTGGATTATGCATATATCTGCTAATAACTCCAACAACTTGTGAAATGTCAGGTCTCGTACAGATCATTGCATACATCAAGCTACCAACAACATTTGCGTATGATACCTTTGACATATACTCTCATTCAGCTTCGTCTTTTGGCGACATAGTAGTAATTAGCTTAAAATGGGGAGCAAGTGGAGTACGAACTGGCTTAGTCTTTTTATCTATGCCAAAACGTTGTAGTACTCTTTTTAAATATTCTTTCTGAGATTCTTTGAACGTCTATCTCTTATTATCTCCATGCCAAGAATTTTCTTTGCCTCACCCAAATCCTTCATCTCGAACTCCTTCTTCAGTTGAATCTTCAACTTATCAATTTCTTCCGAATTCTTGGAAGCTATCAACATATAGGAGAAGATATACAAAGGAACCAACTTTAAGCTTGCACAAATACGCATAATGATTGTATTTGCTTCTCTTGTACCCTTGCCGCAACATAAACTTGTCAAATCGCTTGTACCATTGTCTAGAAGATTGTCTCAATCCGTTCAATGATTTTTCAAGTTTGCTTTTCCAGCAACTTTGAATCCTTCTGGCTGAGTCATGTAGATTTCCTCCTCCAAGTTTCCATGTAAAAACGCAGTTTTTACATCCATCTGAACTAGTTCCAAATCCAATTGTGCTACCAAAGCCAACATAATTCTAATGGAGGAATGTTTTACAACTGGAGAAAATACTTCATTGTAATCAATTCCCTCCTTTTGAGCATATCCTTTGGCCACCAATCTTGCTTTGTAGCGAACATCTTCTTGGTTAGGAAATCCTTCTTTCTTTGCAAATACCCATTTGCACCCAATTGCTTTCTTTCCCTTCGGGAGATTGGCCAATCTCCATGTATGATTCTGATGAAGGGACTGTATTTCATCATTCATGGCAATCCTCCACTTATCTTCTTCTGAACTTTGGACAGCGTCTTTATAAGTGGTAGGAACATCATCAGCTACAATTGAGGTTGCACAAGCAACCGTCTCTATGAGACGAACAGGTTTCGTTATTGTTCTTTTTGGCCTGCTGGTTGCTATTGATTCAAGTTGTTGTTGAGGTTCCTGAGTTGGAATCTCCTCTACTGGCTCTCCTTCCAGAGGGTAATCTTCATTTGTTTCCTCCTCTGCTTCTTGTGTAGGAAAAATAAATTTTCCCTCAAACTCCACCTGCTTAGAAGCACCTTCATTTTGTTTGGTATCTTCTGTTACCTTATTTACCATAGCAAATTCATCAAAGGTAACATCTCTGCTGAATATTACTTTCTTTGTCGTAGGACACCATAAGCGATATCATTTGACTCCAGAAGTAATCCCCATAAAAATAGCCTTCTTTGCCCTTGGATCCAATTTTGACTCTGTCACATGATAATATGCAGTTGAGCCAAACACGTGCAAAGAGTCATAATCTACAACAGGCTTTCCATACCATTTTTCAAATGGTGTCTTGCCATCAATAGCAGCAGATGGTAGACGATTAATGAGGTGGCATGCATATGTAACTGCCTCAGCCCAAAATTCTTTGCCCAAGCCAGCATTGGACAACATACACCGTACCTTCTCCAGCAAGGTCCGGTTCATACGTTCTGCCACTCCATTATGTTGTGGTGTATGTCTGACAGTGAAGTATCGAACGATGCCATCATTTTCACAAACATTATTAAAATGATCATTTTTGTATTCACCTCTATTGTCTGTGCGAATACACTTGATCCTCCTACCTGTTTGATTCTCCGCCATCATTTTTTATTTGAGAAAAATTCCCAACACTTCATCTTTGCTCTTCATTGTATACACCCACACTCTTCGGGAAAAATCATCAACAAAGGTTACAAAATAGTGTTTTCCACCCAATGAAGGTGTTTTGGAAGGACCCCAAATATCAGAGTGTACATAATCCAAAATGCCTTTAGTATTATGGATCGTTGTACCAAATTTAACTTTTTTTTGTTTCCCTTTGACACAATGCTCGCAAAACTCCAAGTTGCAAGCCTTTATTCCTTTTAACAATCCTTGATCTGATAAAGTTTTTAAGGATTTTCCTCCAGCATGTCCCAAACGCATATGCCATAACCTGGTTGCTTCTGCCTCTTTTTCGTCACTGGATGTTACTGTCGTTGTCCCAATAACTGTACTACCGCGATAACGGTACATGTTATTGGAGCAGGTAGTGATTGATCGAGAGATCGGTTGCATATATTTTCAACTAGGAGACCCAAGGTAGTCTTGCTGGCGTCCTCTGGAATCCCCTTCTACATCTCTGTATTACTATTTTCTTTATTTCCAAAATAGTTGTAACTTCTTTCAGACTGATGTTTGTAGAAAATCATAGTGTGTTTGTGAATTGTGATACCGGATCTCTGGGCAGAAGTATTCTGTAAATAAAACCGATATCTATACATCTTACATCTATTTCACTTCATTTGTCTGTTTACTGACGATTACTAAAACAGTAGAAAGAAATGGCTAAGTAACTTCTAACATTGGCTTGCTTGGCAAGTGTTATGTTAGGCGCCATCACTGTTCCGACGGTAGAAAATTCGGGTCGTGACATTCATCTACCTAATGGTAATGCAGTGTCAATTGCACACACATGAAGTACATATGTGTTGGATAATCAGAAGATTTCTAATGTACTATATATTCTAGGCTTTAAGTTCAATTTACTCTCAGTATCACAACTCACCAAGGAACTAAAGTATATGGTAGGCTTCTTTCCTGACTTTTATATTTTCCAGGATCTTTACAATGGGTAGGTGAAAGGGATTGGTGGAGTGGAACATGGACTTTATGTGCTTAAAGGAGTTATCTCAGAACATTTTTTAGCTCAAATCTCAAATAAAAGTGCATCTACAGCTACTACTCCTTCTCTTGCAGGCTCAAGCTGTTTGTGGCATAGGAGATTGGGACATGCTTCCTTAGATGTAACAAGAATAGTAGACAAGTTGAATAAGCTGACTGCTAGCGACAATCACCACTGCACTGTGTGTCCACAAGCCAAGCAAACCAAACTTCATTTCCTACTTAGTAATCTTGTAACTAAGTCTATCTCTGAATTAGTTCACTGTGACATTTGGGGTCCATACAAATTACTTACTCATGATGGAAGAAGATTCTTTGTCACTATAGTAGATGACTATAGTAGATATACTTGGATCTATCTGTTAACCTCTAAGTCTGAAGTTTATGTTGTGCTAAAGAATTTCCTTGTTCAAGTTCAATATGTATTTTCCACAACTGTAAAAACACTGAGAACTGATAATGAAAGTTAGTATTTTAGCACTGATTTCAAAAGTCTGCTATCTAATCTTGGTATTATGCATGAAAGTACATATGTATATACACCCCAACAGAATGGGGTTGTAGAAAGAAAACATAGAACCATTCTAAATATGGCAAGGGCAGTCAGGTTTCAAGCTTCTGTTCCCTTAAGGTTTTGGGGTGAGTGTGTTACTATTACTGTATATCTACTGAACATACTTCCTTCTAAAGTGGTTGACTACAAATCACCTTTTAAGATGCTATATTTGCATTCTCCTTCTTTGTCTCACTTGAGAGTTTGGTTGTCTGTGCTATGCTGCCACTCCCAAAGTACTAGACAAGTTCTCACCTAAGGCTGTTCTTGTTGTGCTTATGGGATACTCTTCAACATAAAAGGGCTATCTCCTATATGAATTGCACTAAAAACCTTTCTAGTGAGCATAAATGTAATATTCAAAGAAGATATTTTTCCTTTCAAACATGTCAAGTCATATGGCAATCATGTGTTTCTTGTTTTGGATTTACTCTCCCCAGTGGTGGTTTATGAAATTCTATAGTACCTATTATTCCAAAATTATCATCCTTGAATTCAAGGATTGACAACTTCTCAAACATTGAGTTACAACGGACATCTGATGCAACTACAATTCCTTCACCAGAAGAGCTTATGCAGATACTTGACAATTTTGAGCCTACTGTTGCACTTGATAATTCTGAACTTGTTGCTGAAATTCCTGCTTCAGATGCAATCCGTGATGAACCTCCCACAGTTTGTAAAAGATCTTCCCGATCAAGCAAGCCTCTTATTTGGCTACAGGACTATGTCACAAAGATTAAAGGAACCAAGTGCAACTTCCCTATATCTGCATATGTGGACTATGCTCATCTTTCCCCTGCTTATAGACAAGCAATCTCAGCCTACTCAGCAGCTTCAAACCAACTTCTTTCAAGGAAGCTGCATCTGATCCTAGGTGGATAGAAGCCATGCAGCTTGACTTACATGTCTTGGAGGATAACAATACATGGTCTGTTGTAGACCTACCTCCTGGTAAAAAACCTATTAGTTGTAGGTGGGTGTTCAGGATCAAGTACAAGGCTACAAGTGAAGTTGAAAGGTTCAAGGCTCGACTAGTGGCTAAGGGGTATAGTCAAAGAGAAGGATTGGACAATGGAGAAACATTCTCAATAGTGGCCAAAATGGTCACAGTGAGATCTGTTGATGCTATTGCTGCCTCAAAGCATTGGCACATCTATCAAATGGATGTACATAATGCTTTTCTCAATGGTGACCTAGATGAAGAAGTGTACATGGTTTTTCCTGAGGGTTTTGCTAAACAGGGGGAGTCTCAGAAGGTCTGCAAAATCCACAAGTCCTTGTATGGCCTTAAGCAAGCACCCAGGCAGTGGAATCTAAAGCTTACAGAAGCACTAGTACACATGGGGTTTCAAATGACTATTCCCTATTTGTCAGAAAAGTTGGGGATAATATTATGATTATTCTTGTATGTGTAGATGATTTTCTAATTACTAGCAACAATCATAAGCTGCTATATGACACAAGGTCAGATCTTCAAGAAAGATTCAAAATGAAGGACCTGGGAGAACTAAAGTTCTTTCTAGGAATTGAATTTGCAAGTTCAAATAAGGGGATCATAATGAGTCAAAGGAAATATGCTTTAGAGTTTATCTCTGAAGCAGGTCTCAGTGGAGCAAAGCCAGCTAGCACACCTATGAAGCTGACCGGGTCATTTGCCTCGGCATAATGGTAACACTATTCTTATGGGATCGGGTCGTTCGCCTAGGCAGTATGATAACACTATTCTTATGTAATCGGGTCGTTCGCCTCGGCAGTATGACAACACTATTCTTATGGGATCGAGTCATTAGCCTCGACAGTACTGAGTACTGCTATTCCTATGGAATTGTCGCCTCGACAGCTTTGTGCTTAATAACGAAACCGGGTTATGGTTTGGGTATAATTGAGTTAGCGCCTTCACGGTCGGTTATGATATGTTGGTGATTTGGTATAGACTCCTGAGTGGATTTACTATAGTTGCTCTTATTTACTTCATTGATACTTGTTGTACACTCACCATGTCTACTTTATGCATTTATATGATTATTATTTGAACTCTAGTAAGTGTCTAGTCGATCCTTCATCACTACTTCTTCGAGGTTAGACTAGATACTTACTCAGTAAGCGTTATTTTTCGTACTTACGCTACATTTCTACACTGACGTGTAGGTACTGAGACAGGTACTACCAGTGGTCACGCGGGCGCATAGCCGAACATCCACGAAGACTTAGTGGTGAGTTGCTTTCCTTGCTACGATCTGCAGCACCGGAGTCCCCCTCTACCTTATTTACTATTTTTGTCTATCACTTTCAGACACTAGTTTTAGTAGTTTGTATATTCTCTAGAATGCTCATATACTTGTGACGCTGGATTTCAAGGACTTGTATCATCTATGTACTGCTGTACTCATCATTTCTATCACCACAATGGATGTTCTTATTATTCTGGTATTTTGTTTAAAAAGAGTTGTTACGATTGCAAGAATTCTTGCTTAATTCGTTATTATAAAAGGAAAGCTTCCGTTTTAAAATGTTAAAAAGGGGTAAATAAATAGTAGTTTCACTTGTGGGCTTGCCTAACGGCGACATTAGGTGCCATCGCGACCTATTATGGATTTTAGGTCGTGACATTTAACTTCCCGAATGGAACCTATATTCAGATGTTTGGATACCTCGTCCTTGATAAATTCGTGTTTGATCTCGGATTGTGGCTTCTCTTATGCTTAACCGAATGGAACTTCGGATCCAAGCTTAGTTTGTAAGTGGTTACCTCTGGTGGGATCCCTGTCATGTCTAGATAGGACCAGGCAAAACAATCGGCGTTAACTTTAAGAAAATCAATAAGTTTATTCCTGAGCTCAGGGGTTAACCCCGTCCCAGGTATACCTTTCGATCCGGTAGATGTCGTTCAATATAACTTGTTCCAACTCCACGATCGTCGATTTGGTGGCATCAGTGTCATAGGGTGCTATGAATGATCTCGGGATGTCGTAATCATCGTCATCATCTGCTCTGTGTTCCTTCTATTTTTCCGGCTCGACTAAGGTCGGTATCATTTATTGCTATTTAGTTTCTTTTTTTTAGTCGGTTCCCCACTTTATTATGTTGAAACTGTAGGCACCGAGATTACTTCATCGACAACAAACGTTTTTCTTGCGACTGACTGTTCTCTGTAGTGGGAAATTTCATCGCCTAGTGTAAGGTTGAAGGCACCGCTCTCATACTGTGAACCCACGACCTTCCGAACAAGGTGTTGTACCTTATATCCCCTTCGATCACGTAGAACTTTGTTTCTTTGGTGGTCCCAGTAGTGTTTACTGGTAAGGTTGTCTCACCTTTCTTTGTCTCGCACGCCATGTTGAATCCATTCAATACCCGGATCGCCAGTACGATTTGATCCTGTAACCCCAGTTGCTCTATGACCCTCGATCTGATGATGTTGGACGGGCTACCTGGATCAATCAACACACATTTAACCCGAGATTTATTGATAAGTACATATATTACAAGTGCATCGTTGTGAGGCTGTATGATGCCCTCAGCGTCTTCATCGCTGAATGATATAGCTCCTTTTGGGACGTAATCCCGAGTGCATTTTTCTCTCGTGATAGAAACTTTGGTGCGTTTTATCATCGGCCCTTGGGGGACATTAACTCCCCCAATGATCATGTTGATTACGTGTTGAGACTCCTCTTGTTCGACCTGTTTGTTGGTGTCCCTGTTTCTGAAGTGATTTTTGGCTCACTCGCTTAGGAATCCTCAAAGGTGCCTATTGTTGAACAATCGAGCAACTTCTTCTCTTAATTGTAGGCAATATTTGGTCCAATGACCATGAGTACTGTGGTACTTACACATCAAATTAGGACCTCTCTAGGTAGGGTCAGACTTCAATGGTCGGGGCCACTTAGTTTCTTTGATGCGCCCTATGGCTGACACTATGCTTGCAACATACTCGTTGACAATATACTCTAATAATCTTGGTGCATCCCTACTACCGAGTGATATGTCAAACCATATCTTGCTCATCAAGCCCCGACTGCTCGATCCTCGATCATTTCTCTTCTCGTTCCTTGTCGGGTGACGCCTGAATCTGCTTCCCCTCTGATCTGCGTTGTATGGTTGATATCGATCTCGGACCGGCCTTGTCTCCTGATCCATGGTTCTCCTAGACCTATCATCGGTTATGATAGGGTAAACAGAACCCGAAGGGGCCCCGAGTTGGTCATCTTCGACCCTAATCTTCGATTGATATCAGTTATGGACATCTGCCCAGGTGACTGCTGGGTACTCCACTGAGTTTTGCTTTAGCTGTTGAGAGGTCAAGGAACTTCGGGAGCTGAGCCCTTGAGTAAATGCCTGAGCGTCCCAATCATCTACAACTGGTGGCAGATCCATCCGTTCCATCTAGAACCTCGACACGAACTTCTTGAGCATCTCGTTATCCCTCTATTTGACCTTGAAAAGGTCCGACTTCCTGGTCTTGACCTCGACGACACTAGAATGGTCCTTCACGAAAGCATCTGCAAGCATAGTAAATGAATCGATAGAATTCGGAGGTAAGTTGTGATACGATATAATTTCTCCCTTGGACAGGGTTTCCCCAAAAAATTTCAGCAATACCGACTCGATTTAGTCATCTTCCAAGTCATTCCTTTTGGTCGCGCATGTATAGGAGGTTACATGCTCATTTGAATCCGTGGTCCCATTATACTTGGGAATGTCGGGCATTCGAAACCTCTTCGGGATCGGCTTCTGTGTCGCGCTCGGGAAGAAAGGCTTCTGAATAAACCTTTTGGAGGCCAGTCCCTTCAATATCGGAGGCGCTCCTGGGGTCTGATCGATCCTGGAGTTGTACGTTTCTACCTTCTTGTCGTTGGCCTCAATCTTTTTCTCGCCTGACTCCACCCGTTTTGCTAATGCTTCGAGCATCTTCATCACCTCGGAAGTTTTCCCAGGCCTGAATTCACCCGGTTCCACAACAACTTGTTTATCCCTACAAGTATTTTCCCAGGACTACTCGAGTTCGACCCTGTTAGGGGCGTGGCTTTGGTTATGCAACTGCGCTATTGCCGTTTGCTGAGCCTACAACATTTCGAAAATCAACCGCAGGATCACCCCATCACCTTCACCTTCGGGCGCCTTCGAGCCGCTGGCCGGGGTCCCCTGCGAACACTGTATTTGGGATCAGTCGGTAGATTGATGTTGATGGCCACTTGCCAGTTAGCATCGACCAGGTCGGCGGCTGAGACACCACTGGGATAGACAAGAGGCACATCATTGCTAGGCATCACGTTATTATTCTCACCATGATGGCCTGACTCAGCGTCAACGTTCAAGTGTGCAGACTGAGAATTTGAGCTCCTTAGGCTAACCTGGAATCAAAACTTCAAAGAACAAGCGTAAAATAGCATGCGTTATATTATTATCAAATCACCACTATTATCCTTAGCCCCATGGTGGGCGCTAAACTGTTTACCCTCAAAATTGAGTAACAATTAAATTTGTACGCGGTTTAAAGGATATGTGATTTAATTCAATATGAATAGTCTAAGAACAACAAGGAATTAAGTTAAGGATATAGTAAAAGATCAAACTAATCGTAATATGATGATCAAGTCTAGTCTTAGGTTGGACAGTGAAATTTAGCCTAGATCGGACCCTCGATATGAGCTCGTTTTAGAATAAAGAAGAGAACAAATGAAGAACACTTTGAATAAAGGATAGAAGATAAAAATAAATTTTTTATTGCTTTGATTTGCGTGTCACATCATGTCAAAATACAAGAAACATTCCCCTTTATATAGTAGGGGAATTTCAGTCCTAGTACAAGTCTAAATAAGGTAAAAATCTCCGTTTTTCGGTAAATGCCGATCCGCAGTTGATATCGGACGGGATTCGCGCTGTAATATCCGGTTGAGGGCGAATATTACGGCTTCCTACTTGTCATGCATAATCGTTCTCTGCATTTTCCGTGGCCCATAAACCCTACTCGGTCTGGATCCGTTATTTAACCGTGTCTGATCCCAGATGCATCGTTCACTCCTTCCGGGTTGCGATAAGAGGAGTCAGGCGGCCTCGCTTGTACTCGTGTCGAGCCGTGCTTCCCTTTTGTTTCCTCATTGGAGAATCGGGAAAAACTCTGTCCCCAATTTTACCTGTTACACAAACTTACCATACAAAAATGTGATCAGGTAACCGTACTTAGATAAGAAGAACAAAACCCATAGGTTGGACAAAGATTTCATAGATGAATCATTAAGTTACTATGCACAATACGTCAACACTGTTTTCAATTGGAGTAAAGGAATGAATTGTACAGAATATATATATTTTCTTTTCTTTTTTTCCTTTCCAGAATACAGTTGCTTTTCTCAGCGACTAGAAAGAAATTAGATGTAGCGAAATGAAATTCCAGAACCGATGAAGAAATGTGCTATGTTGTCGTTGAACAATTTTAAAGTCAATAAACACGAAGCATGTACTATTAAGAAAATCTATGGAGTAGAAGAAAAAACCTTCTAAATATCAAACAAGCTTTACTTTATATTGTGTTTTGCTTACTCTAACTCATGTCTAAAATATTCAAACTATTGGCATGTTAAACCTTCTAAACTGTTACATCGTCTTTTCAAAAGAGAACTTCTCAATATTAGGGTTGTGCACGGATCGGATCGGATCGGATCGGATCGGATTTAGCATATTTCGGATTCGAATTTCGGATTCTAGAAAATGCAATCCGAATTCGATCCGAATTATATCGGATCAGATCGGATTTTAAAGTTTGGATCGGATCGGATATCGGATCGTATTATTATGCCTCAAAGTTAAACTAATATGTATATTTTCTTTGTAAAAGAGGCAATACATTAAAAAAAATTCATGTTTATGCAATTATAAGAATATTATGGTGCCAATATAGCTAGCAATTGTAAAGGTAATAACTTGGAGGTTGATGTAAATTAAAGTGTAGTATTTATACATGTTCTAATAATTTCGGATTTCGGATTGGATTGGATTAAAATATACCAATCCGAAATCCGATCCGAAATCCGAAATTTTAATAAACATAATCCGAAATCCGATCCAATCCGAAATCCAAAATTCAAAATTGAATGGATCGGTTCAGATTTCGGATATCCGATCCGAATGAACAGCCCTACTCCATATAGTTGGAATATATTCACGGAACCCTTATGCCATCTTTGTTCTAAACTTAAGACAATACACTAATTAAGATATAAAACATATCTAAGGGTTTTAAATATTAAAACCAAAAAAATGCACCTCATCTTCTTGAAATCATTATGTCAGCTTTCACTACAACTTAATTCACATGTGTAGTTCGTTATATGTCAGTTAATAAACCAAGTAGAGCCATAACATTTATGAAGATGAAACAGAAAGCTAACTAAAAGAACCAAGTCGAACTTGTCATCAGCAAAGTAGCACACAACAACGAACATGACATTTCAGCAAAAGCAAGTCTTACCTTTCAGCAGAACTCGTAATTTTAGGCAGATGAGTTGTACAGGTAGACAAGTCTTAGACCCTAGTGACGTATTTTAAAATTGTGCAGGCTTAGACCCAAATGAAATAATACCGGGAGAAATTCAAAAATAATCACATTTACAAGTGGTCATTAAAAAATAGTCACAGTTTCAAATCGAAATTTAGCCACTTTTCACATAAAAATAAATCTGAACGAAGACACTGTTCAAATTCCGGAAAATATTCCATCATAATATACTGGAGTTCCAGCATAATATACTGGAGTTCCAGTATAATATACCGGTCCAGTATCATAATATGCTGGAAGTTTATACACAAGTGTTCCAATCTCCAGTATATTATGCTGGAACTTTCCGTGTTGCAGCAAAATAGTGGTTATTTTTTAATGATTTAGCAAACGATGACTATTTTTTAATTACCAATCCGAAAGTTGGCTAGCCCGTTCTATTTTTACAACAATATCATTAGGAGACTAATTGTTACATATGATATCAGAGTCACTCCAATAAATCTCAACGGTCAAATGAGGTTTTGCAACATTTTTGAGAAGGTGGGTGGGGCAAGTTGGGCTATTTCAATAATGCACCATCTTGTTATAGTTGTGAAACTACTGTTGTTCAAGGATCTGATTACATCGTTCTCAAAGTATAATTATGTACATTTGTCAATGGTGAAAAGGTCTAATTATAAAAAAACAAAACAAAAAATGGAAAAAGTCTAAGATGTTATGGACAACCATAATGTCATTTCTCTTTTTACTCGGTCCGTTTTAGATCAATTCATCAATTATGTCGTAATTCTATATTAGTTGGTGTCTTGTATGTACATGTTCTATTATTTTGAGAATACAACAAATTAGGATTATTTTTATCAATGGTCGTCAACTTACAGTTAGCTTTAACTTTTCCTCCACATTTTAACTTCTTTGTATGGTCATAGTATAATTTTTTTTAAACCAAGTTGGCTTACAACAACAGACAACTATGCATATGAAGTATGAATAAGTAACCTGGCATACTGTTGAGGGCAAAGATTACTTTTAGCTTTCGGTCGAAACTATTTATATTTGATAGCGATAAAAATATATAAAAATTGTACTATATATTTTGTATATAACATGTAGAAATGTATTTGCGTATGTATATATAGTGGCGGAGTCAGGATTTTCACCAAGGGATATCAAAATATATGAATTAAAATACACAATAAAATCAAGGGGAGTCAATATATAATAAATATACATAAAATAAAATAAAATATCAAGAAGTGTGTGTGTGTGTATATATATATATATATATATATATATATATATATATATATATATATATATATATATATACAGTGGCGAAACTAGGAATTTCTCCAAGGGTGTTCAAATTTAAAAGAAGTGGAAAAAAAATCCGACAAAGGGTGTTAAATATGTGTTTTATACTTCTGAAACATAATATTTTACCTTATCAACATGTGGCTTCGCCACTGCACAAGGGTCTATTGTACGCAACCTTACCCTGCATTTCTGCAAGAGGTTATTTCTACGGCTTGAACCCGTGACCTTCTGGTCACATGGCAATAACTTTATCAGTTACACCAAGGCTCCCCTTCAGTTAATTACTCAATATAATTGGTAAAATTACAATAATGGTCTAGAAAAATTTGCATTATTAGTGCATATAATTTATGTCATTTCTTCCTTTATCTGCAAACTTACATTTGTGTGGCTCTTCTATAGACCTCTTAATATTCCCATATTTATGAAGATGGGGTAAGTGGTGTCTTTTGAATCTTGTCACTAAGCTGTAGATGGCCCCATATTTTCTTCTAGGACGGCTATGGAGTTTGGCACTTATCCCTCAATCCTAGCATTGGCCCCATCTCTCTTTTTGTTGGTTTTTCTCAATTATTTTCTTCCATAATTCATGTATAAATCACCATTTTTAAAACAAATAATGAATGGATTCGCCTGAACCCAATAAGTTCGACACGACGCATAGACATATGTAAAAAATTACTAAAATTTTAAAAATTGATTCAATAATAAAAAGTGAAGATTGAACTCATCAAATCTAAATCCTAATTTGTCGTTGATTATGTAAACCGAAAACATCTCCTTTGAGAAAAAAGAACTTTTATCCCAATAATTATTTAAATAATTTTTGGAGCTAAATTTTAATCATTTGATAGAACTTTATTTAAAATAAAAAATGGCAGTTCGGTGCACTAAGCTCCCATTATGTGCAGAATTCGGGGAAAAGCCGGATTAGAAGGGTCTATTATACAGAATTTTACCCTACATTTTCGCAAAATGCCCTCTTGATCACACGAGAACAATTTTCCGGCTAAACCCTAAACCCTAAAGGTATGAACTTTATTCTACTTTTAAAATGTCTGCTTTTGCTTTCTAAATATTGAAAAATCAAGGTCAAGTATTAGATCTGAAAAAATTGACCATTAGAGTCCACTTAGGACACCTAAAGAGACGGAAGAAAAAAATGACCGACATAAACTGATAATAATGGGCTAATTATTTACGACTAACAATGATTAACCCTTATTAGCGATATGATTAAATCCAATTATTAACTAAACAGCATATTTAGTTTTCTCCGTTGGCTCTTGATACCCTTATATTCCCCACCTCACGCTCTCTTGTTCAAGAAAAAAAAATTCTTAGAAAATTGTTTTTGATTTTTTTTTTAGAAAATTATATTTAAATTTTTCTTAATATTCTAGATGTGGTTCATCAATTATCTTTAATTTCTTTTTTTTTCTTTGCTGACGAGAGCTTAAATTATGTTGGAATCATCAGCCATCCAAGTTGTGCTTGAATTTGGATACACTTGCAAAGTTATTTAGTAAAATATTGGAGCTTTTTTTTTCTTTTTTCTTTTCCTTTTTTTTATTTAGTCAAGGATAGAGGTCTTAATCTAAAAGTTCAATGTTCATATCTCATTCTTCCCCTCCTTGGAATTGACCTAATCATATTGCAGAGAAAAATCCAAAAATTCTAATTTAGTAGACGGATGAATAGAATAATAGATATATTACAAGAAAAGCTTGAAAGAGAGAACATGAATGAAGTAACGAGACCAAATAAGCAAAATGTCACGAAGATTGACGACAAGAACATAAGACTTTATGCAAGAAGTTCATAATGAACACGATTAGGGCTTTTATCCCGAGACTATAGTGTTATTTTTACCCTTAAGGGGCCGTAAGGTTGAGAAACAAGTTATTCTAGGATTGAGATGAGTTTATTCCATGTTTCATTTGGATAAAATCACAGTATAACTAATCCCGGGATTAGTTATTCCGGTATTGTAATGTTGTTTTTACCCCTAAAAGGTTGTATGGCTGGAACACAAGTTATCCCAAGATTATCATCTCACTGTTCATAGAGATAAAACTAACACTACGATTTCGGGTAACTAATCCTGAGATTTGTTATATCACAATTTTATCTCAACTAAAAATAAGATAAGTTCATCTCAAATTTAATTTCGGAATTAATTATCTCTTTATCCCCTTTAGTGTATAGCATCAAACACTTATTGATGTTTTGTGACAAAGGGGTTAGACTTAATATAAACATATGTTTAAAAAAATTAATTTACATATATAATTCGAGTTGTAAACAACGTACAATAAGGGTGTGAGCCCCAGTTTCTTCTTGGAGTAATATTTTAGGTTTCTCACACAACAAAACAGTTGGGGGCAAAGGTTAAAAAAGAAAAAGTAAACAGGACAAATATTTTGACCAAAGATAGACTTCAAAGGCCGTTAATTCAGGTAATCAACGTCTTATTAAGTGTGGAACTGACAAATTCTCAGCATTAACTCTCCAAATTCTCCATTTCAAATATCTAACTTTTCAATATTTTTCTTAGTAGCTGCAAATAAGTCCAAGACCCACTACGACAAAAAAAAAATTACTATTCTCCTTTTTCGAAAATAATTAGTTGGAGAATTTTGAATCTTCCCTTGTTTGTTCTTGAAATTCTAGACAATTATAGATTCTTGGGGTTGCTTCTTTTTGAAAAATTTAAAAGTTAAAATCTTTCTGACTTGTGAAGTTTTGTTCATTTCTTGATTTCTATGGTCATTAATTTCCTCAAGAAGATAACTGGGTCTTGAATTTGTGGAGAGGAGAAGTAGTTAATTTCAGGTAGTTAGGATTTTGGTAGAGGTTCACGGGAAAATTGGGATTGTCACAAGAAAGGTATCAAGGAAAAAGCCACCGATTTTCAACTGCCTTCAGTGATTGCAGCTCAAGTGTTTGTGGTTTTGTCTCTCTTAGAAATTGGTGTAGTCAGTATAAAGGTCTAGGCTTTATGCTGTGTTTTATTAGAGAAAAACACAAGTTAGTTCATCCTATTGATATCCAATTTGTGTTCTTGAAATGGAGCATTCTGCAGCAGATAGGGATCCTAAAGCTGTAGAATTTGCAAAGGATAAGAATGGAGTTGGTCAAGTTTTGCTTCGAAATCCACGTGGCGCCTCTGTTCGAGTTAGTTTCTTTTGAGATTAAGCTTTCTATTTGGCTGAAAGCTATGTTCATAATCTGAAGTCTTTGAGAAACTGAGGTTTTTGTATTGTTTTATCCAGGTTAGCCTGCATGGAGGACAGGTTCTTTCTTGGAAGAATGACCATGGTGAAGAATTACTTTTTATAAGCAGTAAGGTACATTTTTGAAGCCAATTGTGCTGAAGCAATCCTTCTGGTTTTCGTACTTTTGTTGTTCTTCTCGATTTGATTTATGGGAGAAAGGTTTATAGGACTCTTGTTTCGGCTAATCTTGCAATGAAAACTGCTTTAAGTTTATGTTCAACCAGGCTATTTCTGAGCTTCTTTAAAATTTCTTGGCTAATGAAATGAGAATATCACTATGTTGAAAATTTTGCTACCTGGTCATAATCTTGTTATCAGATTCACCCTTTTCAGAGGGTGAGCTTCTGTTTCCTGCATTGACATGGTTTTCTCAAGTCTGGCTAGTTTAAGGATTTGATTTTAGAGAAATCGTGGAAGTAACTTGGTAAACTCAAGAAATGGAAAGACTTAAAGATATATGAAACTGAGAATTTGTTGCTATGTACAAACTGATAGCTTGCTCTTTTTGTTGGGACTCTTCATCTTTAGGCAACTTTTAAGCCGCCAACAGCTGTGAGAGGAGGAATTCCAATTTGTTTTCCACAGGTACATAATTGTTGTTCAGTGCTTCATATTCTCCTAACATATGACTCATACTGAATTTTCAAAATGTGACTGATGCGTGTGATTCTGAAGTTTGGAAACCGGGGCTCCCTCGAGCAACATGGATTTGCCAGAAATAGGATGTGGATCATTGATGATAATCCTCCTCCTCTACACCCTAATGATTCCAATGGCAAAGCATTCACCGATTTACTACTTAAATCATCTGATGATGATCTTAAAGTCTGGCCTCATGGGTATGAACTTTACTACTTAAATCATGTGAGATTCTTTCAATATAATCCATCTCTTTTCTCAATAGGCAGCATAGTTATAAATGTGTAAGTAGTATGCTAATACATTTATTTTGTTGTGATTCGGTCTTGATCATGTTGTCAAGTTAGTCCAGCTACTGATGTTAGTCCTCTCTCTATTCTCTTTCTCTAGTTTTGAATTTCGGCTGAGAGTAACTTTGGCTGTTGATGGATCTCTTACCCTGATATCACGCATCAGAAATGTCAACTGCAAGCCGTTTAGTTTCTCCATTGCATACCATACATATTTTGCTCTCTCAGATATCAGGTAACTATCATAAACAGCTCGTGACTGAACGATTCTTCTAAACAGAATGATGGTTTTCGAACTCTAGTTTAGACTGATAAAACATTGCTATGTAGTATTGAGAAGTTTGCATACTATCTCAGTATCTGCAGTCAAAGTTCTTATATGAACACAAGTAAGAGTATGAGATAAGTTTTTCAATTATAAAACGAGTATACCCCTTTGTTACTCACACTTTCTGGAGCATAAAGCTGCAACATAACATAGAAAAAGCGGGATGAATATGTTTTCATCACCCTCCCTATCTGTCAGCAAAGAAAGTTTGCTGTTCAAATTTTGAAAAATCACTAGGTACATATCGTGTTGTTCAATTCTCATGGATCTCCGACAGAGTGTAATCTGTTGTGTTTGATGGTTATTTCAGGCCTTTGAAAAACCAAAAGCAAATTGATAAACTCATTTTATGTCATGCTATTCATCTATTTCAACAATGGCCTAGATTAACTTATGGATTTCATGACATATACTGTACAGTCTCCCAATTCAGAACTTGAAAACAAAGCTAAACTAGCTGCTCTTATGACAGTGAAGTGAGAGTGGAAGGCTTGGAGACTCTTGACTACCTTGACAACTTGTGCAACAGAGAACGTTTCACTGAGCAAGGAGATGCCTTAACATTTGAAACCGAGGTAAGGAGTTACATACTATTTGATCGTGCAAGGGAGGTAATTTTCAGCATGTGCCATATCAAACTCACATGCCATAGTTCAATAAGGCGCTTCGAGTACCATTCGGCTATTAGCCAGTCTAGCCACTGTATGTTCTATAATTTTCTTTCTGCTATTGCTTAATATTTGGCTCCTCGGTGGGTGACACGTACTTATGTTGATTCTCCACCCCGTCCCCCTTCTAAGCATGTACAACAACAACAACAGCATACCCAGTATTACCCTCTTCTAAGCATGTATTGAAAAAATATTTATGTTGCTTTATGTTACTAATCCAGTACGAGTGGTAAGCCACAGTATACGTATTGCCCCTCTTTACCCATTTGTTTTAGAATAATTGTAAGTTGCTCGCACTGGTGCTCTAAGCATGACGTAAGCTGTGGATCATTTCTGGGGGTGTAGCAGTAGGTACTGGTTATGATATTGTCAAACCGTTTTGATCCCTAAAATTTTAACTTTCTTGTTTCAATTCAGTAATTTAGTCCTGCTTCAAACTTCTGTCTCTCTTCCTTTTAATGAAAAATGAGTCAAACAAATGAAATCAAAAATGAAATGATGATCAATAGTAGAATCAATGTCTGCCTTGGCTGGATAATCATCTATGGGAGCATAATATTTACTGAACTTGTGTGATGAGATCATTTTATGTTTCATATAACTGGTTTGTGTATTTGTAACTCCACCTTTTTCTACAAACTAAAGATAATCTGCATCTGTTTTCTTTGTGGCAGGTGGATCGAGTTTATCTTAGTTCATCAGATGTGATAGCAATTTTTGATCACGAGAAAAAGCGGACTTTTGTGATAAAGAGGGAAGGGCTTCCTGATGTTGGTGAGCTTGACAGTCCTTATGCATTTACTTATGTTCTATAAAACCAAGCCAAAAATAATTAAATAAATAGCAGCACTCTAGACAACTTGGGATGGTCAAAAATATTTCTGAAGCATACGAACATAGTCGCCACCTAAACTATGGGAGGATTGTCGTTAATTGCCAAGTATTTGATGATTTTTTTAATTAGAAAATAAAAGCTGAAAAACTGTAAATGAAGAGAAACAAAGATCAGAGAGGAGAAGAGATCCATTATAGAGAGTCCTTAGGTGATTTTTCAAGCAACAACGCAGAGTTTCTGTATATATAATCCCTTTGTGAAAGGATGTTACTATGATTATTGATATAAACTCCAGAGCCCGTATTGGTTAATTGATTGAAAGCAACTGATAAGCATCACTTCCTGAAGTTGATTTCGTAACTACTTCGTAACTAAGTAGTTACGTAGGATAAAGGTGTTGAAGCTGGTAAGTAATGTCTAATAGAGTCTTGGCATGCCGTATATTCATTTCATTCATCACTTCTTAGATTTGGTTAGTCTGGTGTCAAAACATCTGATGTGTTCAGTTTAGTAATCTAGTTACTGCATCTGATTATCTTTAAACATTGTACATTAACCTATGACAGTGGTTTGGAATCCATGGGAGAAGAAATCTAAAACCATAGCAGATTTTGGAGATGACGAGTACAGACATATGCTTTGTGTAGACGGAGCAGCAATTGAGAAACCAATCACCTTGAAGCCAGGTGAAGAATGGACTGGAAGGTTGGAACTGTCCGTCATGCCTTCAAGTTGAAGGATCACTAACAACAACAATGTCCTAAGCCACGAGCTGAGTCTCACGTCCCAAGTTAAACACAGAATTCATGCAACGTATGGCCTCCTTAATATTAGCAGCGAAGTCGTACACTAAGAACCAATATCGATGTATTATTGGTGTGAATTTGTAGTACTTAGATGATTGATGTTTGAAAGTTCCATTTGTTATTCTTGTGTATGTTTACATGTAATGGAATTGGGGAAAGGTCCTTTTTAATGTTTCCCCTCAACATTGTTGTAATTTGAATGGCTACTTCATAAATTGTAGAAATGAGTTACCTTATGCAGCTATATTGTATTCTCCTTTATATCACAAAAATACCTAATGTATTTGTCTCTTTTCGTCTTCTTGAGCGAGGTCTTTCAGAAATAGCCTCTTTACTCCGTCAAGGTAGGGGCAAGGTCTGCGTACGCGATTTCACTAAATTGTTGTTGTTGTTGTTGTTTATGTAAATTCAGATAAAGGTTTGATTCAAAAAAACTGGGCAAAGAGGGAAGGTGCTCTCTCAAATATCAGAGCCAGGTTTCGATCCTGGGACCTGTGGGTTATGGGCCCACCACGCTTCCGCTGCGCCACTCTGATTTGCTGGTATAGTGCCTCTAACAAATAAATAATAATATTGTTTTAAATTTCCCCAAAAAGTCTCTTGTTTTGTTCTCCAGTAATTTCTAGTCTCTATAGAAAGATCTTGTGTAATAGAACTTCTTGGAAAAAACTATATTTGGGTTACTTTTCCATCGAAGAGAGATCTTCAAGTTGTTGTTTTTTTTTTCAAAGGAGGGACTAATTTCATAAATTTGTTAATTTAGGCGTCAATTTAAATTTTGTTGAAATCGACTTAATGAAATTGTGAGTTTGATTTGTGTTCCCAAAATAGCTTGTTTGGAGAATCCAACAACTTATCGATGAATTTTCCGTTCAGATTAATTGTTGTTTCCGCAGCTACAAAAGTTTAAATTTTTTAAACCTTTATACACTTGAAGTTTTTTAAAATCACCATTCGACACGAGATATTGACAAGTCGATAATTAATTACTTATTGAAAAATCGAATAAGAAATGAAAAAATCCTACTATAACAACTAAAAATAAACATTTAATTGCTCATATTTTGATCGACAACACACCGTTTTTCTTTAAGAGAAGAGGTCAAGATTTTTTCGTGATATTCATTAATACAAACCAATAAATCCAAAAACTAGTCAAATAAGAAAAAATAAAAACTTAATAGCAAGACAATACACATGGATTCTAATGTATATCAAAAACAAAGCAAAAGGAATAATTGCAAATTGTTCCTTTCAAATATATGAATCTGTATATTTAAGGACAAATTGTGATGGTTAATTGAAAGGAAATTACAACTTGAACTGTCGCTGTTTTTATAGGATACTCCCAAAAGAGCAGTTGACTATCTCTATTATCCTAAATAATTATTACTATATATAGCATGATTATTTTTCTCCTTTTTTTTTCTTTTTTTAATAATGATATATATGATGGAAGTGCTTTTTGAGATTCCACATTGACAAAGCATTCTACCAACCAACATGAAAAAACCATTGTCAATTATTTAAAACATTAGCTAGGTTATACAATATTCTCTAAATAAAAGTAAAAATAAAACAATGTTTTTTTTTAGGAGTTTGGAGAAGATATACATAGCTCTGATAGGAACGTGTGAAAGTCGAGTATTATGATTGTAGGCTAAGAGATTGTCGAGCATTTTTTCCTCTTTGTACCGGATAGTCTGATAGAGTTTTGTCTAGGACTGCTAGCAGTTTATATTGTGTTCACGCTATTTTTTTTGTTTTGCATAGTATTGTATTATTTCCCTTCCATTTATTTGGTGTCTATTACGGCGTCGTTATTTTTTTTTTGTGTTGTTATGGATCTATTCTTTTGTTTCTTTTCTGATATTATTGTCTCTTCTATTGATCCGAGGGTCTCTCGGAAACAACATCTCTATCTTTCTAGGGCAGGGTTAAGATCTGCGTACGCCCTACCCTCCGAGACCCAATATTTAAAAAGTAACCTATGGAAATAACTTAAAGGAGATATTAATGAAATTATATCCCGATAAAGTATGAATGCTCATTTGTCATTCACGTGGAAGTGTATGGACCATCACTTGCATTTATTCATATGAATAATTTCGAAAAATGAAAACTATATTTTCCAAAGCAAAATACTCGAGACAAGAAAGTACTTTCAATCGTGCTCGTTTTTTAACGAAAGTATTTTTTCTGAAAATATGATCGATAAACAATTGTTATGTTCGCAATTCTTTCTCCACCGATAGATAAAATGTTTTAGTGGGCGTTTGGACATAAGAATTGTAAAATTCCAAAAAAGAATAGTAAAAAGACAATTCAAGTAAAAATAGTATTTGAAAATTAGCATTGTGTTTGGACATAAATATAATTTTGGGTTGTTTTTAAAATTTTGTGAGTGATTTGAGTGAAAATTCTGAAAAATAATTTTTTAGAATTTTTTAAATTTTAAAAAATTTCAAAATTCATCTTCAAATAAAAATTAAAAATTTTATAACCTGACACTAATTTTGAAGAAAAGTGAAAAAATTTCGAGAAAAAGTAAAAAATTTCTTATGTCCAAACGGGCTCCTCATTTCCATTTCATATGAAGTCGGAAAGTAAATTGGTAATAGGTCGTACAAAAACTCTTTTTTTGTATAGTATCAATTTACAAAATTCGCCCTAGAATTGGACAAATGACTGAGTAATTATAATTGGATGGACATGTGTTGGTTTGTTGAAGGAAGCCAAAAGTGTTATCATCATTTCCAAATTTGTCCTATTTTTATCTGCCAAACTGTATGATATATACTTTTTTTTTAATATATGATAATATTGATACACGTATAATAGTGCCCACTCATTTTGTACGAAATATTGAATCCCATTATGTATACGACAAATACAGCACGGATTGAAAATTGGAATTAGTCGTTTATTGGTTGTACTCCCTCGTTCCAGTTTACGTGAACCTATTTCCTTTTTGATCCGTTCTAAAAAAAGATTACTTTCTAAATTTAAAAATAATTTAACTTAAATTTCTAATTCTACCCTTAATGAGAAGCTTTTATAACCACGCAAATACTCTGGACCCCTTTCTGACTTGTTTAGGACCACAAATTCAAAAAAAAATCATTTTTTCTTAAACTCCGTGCTCAATCAAATAAGTTCACATAAATTAGGACTGAGAGAGTATATAGGGAAAAAAAATGTTAACATAATATTTCGTCGAACTAATAAAATGGTCATATAATTATGACTTTTTTTCATTAAATTCATATAACTTTGTTTTCTCACACAAAAATTATAAAACTTTCACTAACTCACACAAATATCATAATAACCAAAAAAACTTATTTTCTTATTCCACATATTTTATTTTTTTATTTTCATTCTAATAAATAGTAACTCAATTAATGCAAAGTCCGGAATCTGATATAATACTTTGCATAATAATACAATATTTCGTTCATAGTATTTAAACTTTGCATTGCTTATACTCGCTCATGTGAGAATTATATATTATTTATGTGAAATAATATATATATATATATATATATATATATATATATATATATATTATTTTAAAGTATGTAAATACAAAAATGCTCTTAAAACAGACAATTCATACTTAACGTATACTAATCCATGTTAAAATTTTCAAATAGGTGTGATTTTGTGAAATGCTCTTTCACTATGGACTTTCAAGAAAAAATCAAAAGTGAAAAACTCGTTCTGTACTAATGCGAAATACCAACTTCATTAAATTACGTTGTGGTAAAAGAAATTTACCCCACATGTTATATTTTATGCGGTATAACTTAAAAATCAAACAATTCTTTGTTTGACTACGATTTTTTAAAATATTATGTGAATAATTTAATACTAAGAAATTGCCATTCATTAAAACGTACTATTAGTTTGACTACTGTTTTAAGCATCTAAGTTTAACTTTAGTTCTTTTAAGAAATCAAAATCCAAAGTCTATAAAGATAAAATAGTCCCTCTGAATTTGGTCAGTTATAAGAAGTCAAATCATTTAGTCGTCTCTTCAATCGAGTTATACTAGCAACAAATTTGGTGGTGACTTTTGGGTAGTGTCCGTCGCGCAAGACTTGCCTAGTACAGTTTATATCCGCTGTATAATTTACAGATTATTATACAAGGGAGATTTACACAGTATACACAAAGTGCTCACAGAAAAATAAAGACTGCGAGTTTTCCCTCTAAAAACAAATTTGGTGGACATAGTTTTTTTTTTGGTGTGGGGGGGGGGGTTTGGGGGGTGTTAAATGCCAATGAAATCACTTTCATATGTTCATCTCGTGACATAACTCTATTTTCTGAACAGATAGGTCCACTCACCATATCAATTACTACTATTATCGGTTGACAATATTTCATCACTTATTGCTGCCTCCTGCGTACATATATTTAATGCTATAATTTTATTTAAGCATCACTCACTCTCATTGAATGAACAATTTACTACTCGATAATTAGATTAACCAAACGTATTGAAAAAATAAGCTATAATTGAACGTAGTTAAGTTGCAAATATAAGATTTTAGTGTTTAAAATTACATTTAGTTAAAGAGACATTACTTTGAATAATTTTATATGTCATTCCTCTTCAACAACAACAATATACCCGATATGGTCCCACACGTAGGGTTTAGGAAAGATAATGTGTACACAGATCTTAACCATACATTGTGAAAATAGAGGTACTATTTTCGATAGACCGTCAATTCAAAAATGTATCAATTCTTCTTTGAGTTTAATTTTTATGCATTGTATGTGGAATTTTTAAAAAATATATTTGTGTATCTCATAAAAAAATAAGATTTAGGACTTAAATAAAGCAGATTAGTTGCTACAACAGCAAATATATATATTCTTTTTTCCTTTGAAAACCAAAAACAAAATGTATCATATTATTGGGTCTAATAATGAATATGAGAAAGAATTGGCATAAACTAAGTACTTGTTCTCAGCTAACCAAGAGGGGAAAGTTTCATATTAGAGCTGCTTATAAAACTTTGAGAGGTACAATAGTAAATGTTCCTTGGAAGAATTTGACTTGTCACAATGCTGCTACTCCTAAACAAGTATTCATTCTATGGCTTGCATTGCTTGGTAAACTAAGAACCAAAGATGTCCTACTGAGTTGAGGCATTAGTGTGGATAGTGTATGTATGTTATGTAACTCCTGCCCAGAAACTTCTTCACATATCTTTTTTGAATGTCCTTACTCAAGATCAATATGACAGGATGTGCTAAATTGGATGAAGTGGCAAAGAACCATCTTGAACTGAGAATTGGAGTGGCGATGGGTTTCGAAGATAGCTAAAAGAAGAACTGCACCAGGTGTTCTGCTAAAGACATGCTTTGCTGCTGTTATATATGAAATATGGATTGAGAGGAATAACCGGGTGTATCAACACAAGGCCAAAAGCAGGGAAGCAATACTACATGACCTGAAGACTTATCTATGTATAAGAGTTAGAGGCAACAGGAAATTATTTGGGTTTATTTGTTCATTATAGGTGTTTTTGACGTCCACTATAGGTATATAGATGTTTTTAAGGCTTCTAGTTGCATAGGATACAATATTTTTGAGAGGGGCGTGAACTAGTTTGTTTTGCCCCCGTTTTGTACAACTACTCATTAATTAATAAAATTTCTTTAATTGCCAAAAAAAAATAGTGAGATACCATCATTCCAATTCTTTTCACCCATTCACATGAGTATTCACAAGTGAATTGAAATGCAAAATTTTGAGAAAAATGTTACTCCCTTCGTTCATTTTACTTGTCCACTATTAACTTTGTATACCCCTAAAAATAATAAATAAAGTATATAATTTACACATAATAATCATATTAATTATGCATATTTTTAATGGATCTGAGAAAATGATTTAAAATGAGTAATTAATATTAAAAGTATAAAGGAAAAAAATTATATTATCTTAATATGCAAAAATTGACAAATAATATTAAAAATCTATTTTTAAAATACTGAACAAATAAAAGTGAACAGAAGCAGGAAAACACAAAAAAAACTCACATGATGGCAAAAGATGGTGAATTGTGGAATAAACTACTGTCCTTGTTCCTACGCTCCACTCACGAGCCTTATTAATTTATATAATTAAAAACCAAAGTATTTAGCTTTCCCACCAATTAATTCATCATTGCCCATCTCATTTCTCAATGAACAAGAACTCAAGTGAAAAATTCAGGACAAAGTGAACCATTTTCTATTACTTTTTTTCTGTCTATTATTCTGAGAAAGTATCTTGGTTTTGGCATTCAAATGGAAAGTTAAAGCACAAAGAACAAAAAGAAAAGCTTCTACTACTACTACTACTATTACAGATTCTGACTAACAGCTTGCTTTTATTTAAAATTACTCCCTTTTGACCATAAATTCTACCTATCCTTATTTCAAACCTTGTGACCTCCATTTTTTTAATCCCTTTTTTCACAACCCCACATTGCTTTTACCAGACACCATTCTTGGGAATTTGACTCTTTTTCTCACTTTCTTCACTCCTATATATATACACATGCATTCTCATTTTGTTGTCAGTGTGCATTTCTTTTTTCTTTTTTTTTCTTTTTCACTTTAAGCTTGTGCTAAGCTGCTGCTCTCTCCAAAAGCTTTAGTTTTTCTGAGGTTTTGATTTAAAGTTTTGAGCTTTAGATTTCCTTTTGGGTGTTTGTGTGTGTTTCAGAGTGTTTAAAATAGTTTAAAGTTTTGAACTTTAGATTCTTGAGTTCCTTTCTTCTTCTTATGTGACTACAAAAGCTTAGTTTTAGTGAGGTTTTAATTTAAAGTTTTGAGCTTTAGATTTCCTTTTATGGGTTTGAGGGTGTTTTTGACTCTTTGAAATAGTTTAAAGTTTTAAACTTTGGATTCTTGATGCTCATTCCTTCTTCTTATGTGACTACAACAGCTCAGTTTTTGTGGGGTTGGGGGTGTTTAGAGTGTTTGAAATAGTTTAAAGTTTTGAACTTTAGATTCTTGATGCTCATTTCTTGTTTTTATGTGACTACAAAGGCTAAGTTTTTGTGGGGTGGTGTTCAAGAATCTTTGAAATGGTTAAAGTTTTGAGCTTTAGGTTCTTGAAAATGGAGTGGAGGGGGATTTTGTGTTTGGGTTTCTTGGTTGGTTTGTTTCTGTTGTCAGAAATCACTGCTGCTGCTGCTGTTCTTGTTGAAAATGATAAGCAAGCTTTATTGGATTTTGTTAACAAGTTGCCTCATTTGCACCCTTTAAATTGGGATGCAAATTCTCCAATTTGCAAAAACTGGACTGGAGTGACATGTAGTGAAGATGGGTCTAGAGTAATAGCACTAAGGTTACCTGGGGTTGGTTTCAATGGTCCAATTCCTAATAATACTCTTAGCCGTTTAACAGCATTGCAGATCTTGAGCCTTAGATCTAATGGTATTAATGGTACTTTTCCTATGGATTTTATTAACCTCAAAAACTTGTCATATCTTTATCTTCATTACAATAGTTTCTCAGGTCCTCTGCCTATTGATTTCTCTGTTTGGAAAAATCTTACTAGTCTCAACTTGTCACACAATAGATTCAATGGCACTATTCCTAGCTCAATTTCTGGTTTGAGTCATCTTAGTTCACTGAATCTTGCTAATAACTCATTTTCTGGTAATATTCCTGATTTGCATTTGCCTAACTTGCAGCTATTGAATTTGTCAAACAATAATCTTATAGGTAAAGTGCCAAAATCACTTCAAAGATTTCCAAAGAATGTGTTCATTGGTAATGATATGTCTTTACTTGACTATACTGTTTCAAATTCTCCTGTTGTTGTTTCACTTCCTGAGCAACCAATTCCAAAATCCAAGAACGATAGGAAATTGAGTGAGAGAGCTTTGCTTGGGATAATAGTGGCTAGTAGTGTAATTGGGATTCTTGGATTTTGTTTCTTGTTGGTTGTTTGTTGTTTTAGAAGAAAAAAAGAAGATGGTTTATTTCCTGGTAAGATGGAGAAGGGAGATATGTCTCCTGAGAAGGCGATTTCGCGGAGTCAAGATGCTAATAATAGATTGGTTTTCTTTGAGGGTTGTAACTATGCATTTGATTTAGAAGATTTGCTTAGAGCTTCTGCTGAGGTATTGGGGAAAGGCACATTCGGCATGGCGTATAAAGCAATATTAGAAGATGCTACCACAGTGGTTGTGAAGAGGTTGAAGGATGTAGGTGCCGGGAAGAAGGAGTTCGAGCAACAAATGGAGGTGGTTGGAAGTATAAAACATGAAAATGTCGTTGAGCTTCGAGCATATTACTATTCAAAAGATGAGAAGCTTACTGTCTCTGATTATTTCAGTGAGGGTAGTGTTGCTGCAATGCTCCATGGTATTTCACTTTATGCATATTCATACTGCTTTATTGTTTGCTTTGAATAGGTATTTTAGTTAGTTTTGCAAATATGATTGTTAAAACAAGCTTTCCCTAAGTGATGTCTCACAATCGGACATGTTAAAGGGAAGCCGGTGCACAAGACATCCCGCGTTTAAGCAGGGTCCGGGAAGGGCGATGTAGACAACCTACCCTAATGCAAACAGTAGTGGTTGTTCCTACGACTCGAATAGGTCACACGGAGACAACTTTACCGTTGCTTCACGGCCTTCCTTAAACATATAGCAATCAGACATGTTAATTCAATGAATTGAAGAACATTTAATAATTCAGAAAGGCATAGAATCTTCTAATCTAAAGGCCAACTAATATAATTTGTTGTGTTATGGTAGAGACAGAGATGTAAGTGGGAATCCATTGAGGTATATTGTAGGTTCCATATATTCTCTTTCCAGCCTAATAAATAGTTAGTTGTACATAAAAAAAAGGTGAGATGATCCTAACATGTGGTTTAAGCATCTCTGTGGGGCAGTGGACTCCTTTCTGTTAATAAGATATGCAAAATCCTATCTCTATTTTAAATTCCAACATACTTAACTATACAAATCTTTGTCACTTCTGCTTTGTCATTAGTCTTTCATTTCATCCACTAGTTGATTGAACTATTTCATAGCATGTGGATAATCATTTCTGATTTCTGTTCCCTTTTATGGTAAGTCAAAATAATTCATGATTTTGTCGAGAAGCTTACTTTTTTCCTAAGTTTTTGTCCATCAAGCAAATATATATGATGTCAAATCTCATGAATAGCTAAGCTTTTTAGATAACTAGTAGGACCTGATTTAATTAAATAGAAGTCTAGAATAGTGAATCCTAAGCTATTGTCAACCTTATTCTGTATAGAATCTTTTACGAACATCACGACAGAATTCTTTATGTTTATGTTGCTTTTTTCCTCCCCCGGTTTTGGTGTTAGAACTAGGAGTTCTGTTGTTCTTCTCAAACCAAATGGAGTGAAATGATTTGTAGAAAGTCGATGGTTATCTACTTATTGTATTTTAGTTAAGCCAACCTAATATTTCATCTGAGTGTAATTGTGTAGCTTTCGACTAAGATGATGAGTTGTGCAATAGATGTTTTAACTTTTAAGTTTTATCGACCAATGCATTCTGATTATTCTAATCTTCGGCATGTTATTCAAATGATAACTAAAAAATGAACAAATGAGAGACACAGAGGATTGAACTCCGATCCCTTGCTTCTGTTAAAAACGGAATGGTGGTATTTTGGTCTAATGGGGCACAGATAGGTCACCTAATTACTGAAAATTTTGACTCTGATACATGTTATCTCCTTTTTTTTTTATCGTCTTTTAAGGCAATTGGTATCTTTGTCATCTCTGTTTGATCACTGTATTACCTGTTATTGAGTATTGTTTTTGTTACTGGCTCGTTGACTATCATCTATGAATATACAACTTGTAGGTAAACGGGGAGATAACAGGATCCCTTTAAATTGGGAAACTCGACTTAGGATAGCCATTGGTGCAGCGAGAGGTATTGCCAGGATACATGCCGAGAATGGTGGCAAGCTAGTCCATGGAAACGTCAAATCCTCTAATATCTTTCTGAACTCTAAACAATATGGTTGTGTATCCGATGTTGGTCTATCATCAATAATGAGCTCGTTAGCTCATCCAGTTGCTCGTGCTGCTGGTTTCCGTGCCCCTGAAATAACAGACACCCGAAAAGCCACTCAACCTTCTGATGTCTACAGCTATGGCGTGTTGTTATTGGAACTCCTTACAGGTAAATCCCCTGTCCATACAACGAATGGAGATGAGATTATACATTTGGTCCGGTGGGTTCATTCAGTAGTCCGAGAGGAGTGGACTGCTGAAGTATTCGACTTGGAACTATTGAGGTACCCAAATATAGAGGAAGAAATGGTGGAAATGTTACAGATAGCAATGTCTTGTGTGGTAAGGATGGCTGATCAAAGACCAAAAATGTCCGAGGTCGTTAAAATGATCGAGAATGTTCGGCCTACTGGGTTAGAGAATCAGTTTTCATCTGAAGGCAGAACAGAAAATTCAACACCAAGAGCAGCCACACCTGTGCCTGAGACACAATCTGATACTCAATGAGCTACTCAAGACCATTTTCTTTGTAGCCATTTTTATTACTGTTTACCATCTTAATTCATATTTAAATGCTTACTTCACTCTCTCAGTGAACAATATGAATAGTTGTAACCTGATATTAGTTCATGTTTAGAGTGGTTAGAGTGTACCAAAGATACTATTTTAAGGTATTCTTGAAATTGTACTCTGATTATAAATTCTAGGTTCTCTTTCTCACTCTCAAGATATTATCTTTTCCATGTTCTTGAATGGTGTGAATGTTCAACAAATTCAAGGCGGGAGAAATTAAAAAATAGCCGGATTTACAAGTGATATCGAAAAATAGCCAGAGATTCAAAAGTAATCGGAATTTAGTCACTTTTCATGTAAAAGATAAATTTGAAAAAAAGCTATTCAAAATTCGAAAATATTCCAGCATAATATGCTGGAGTTTGAATTTTGTACATATGAACTTCTAGTATAACATGACGGAATTTCATAATGTAGTGGAGTTCCAACATATTATGCTGGAGTTTGAATTTTGTACATATGAACTTCTAGTATAACATGCTGGAATTTAATAATGTTGTGGAGTTCCAACATATTATGCTGGAAGTCTATACACAGGTGCTCCAATCTCCAGTATATTATGTTGAAGCTTTCCGTAAATTATGCTGTAACTTTTCATGTTGCAGTAGAATAGTGGCTAGTTTTCAATCACCTTGCAAACGCTGACTATTTTTCAATTATCAGTCCGAAAACTGACTAACTCGTGCTATTTTAACATTCCAGGTTTACAAAATTCGAAATGTGTGCGTTTTATAAAATATATATATATCTGAATTAGGCCCAATGTCTATTTTTTTACCATCGAACAAGATATGATAAGAAATTACACCTCTACCTCTAAAATAAATTTCTTCTGATTGTAGGCTTTAAGTGTATTCTATGGGTGGTGCACACAATGGAATCTTGAGCGTATGCAACGTGCTGCTATATTCATTGTTCTCGACTCGAACTATATATGTGTGTAAAGAATTTACTAACGTTTATATGCGTCCACACACTTAATTCGAACAGTACTAACCAAATTTCTTATCAACCTTTGATGATGCAGAGTTGTGATTTAACGAAATAGATGAACTTATGACAATTATCTGAAGGTTCATTTTGTATGAGAAAATAATGGTAGTTTGATATTTTTTTGCTTAGAAATTTTTTATATGAACCTTGGGCCTTATATATCGGGCTCTTTAAGTTAGTGTCCAAGACAAAATAGGAGAGGGGACCTTTATTTCGATATAATCTTTATAACTCTATCTAATAATCAATCCAAAGCCTTTCGGTAGAGAATTTTCTTAGTCATTCAACTGACGAATATATTTACATTTACAAAATTAATTAAATCACTTAATCTTCACCCTATAATACTATTTTATTTTATTTTGGTAAATAAAGATTTTATTAAATACTACAACTAGCATCTCCATATAAAACCAAAAAACATTTTACTTTAAATTATAACATGTTCTAGAAGTAAAAATTTGCGAAAAGAAAGAACATAAATTGGACGTATACTACAGTTATTGAAGAAATTAAGGGATCTAAGTATAAATTGTTCAAACATTTTGGGTGTAGCTGTAAGTCGGCCAACAGAGATACGAAAACCTTTATATTGAAACAAAGTTCTGAGTTCCACATTGTACTGTTCGCTTCTCAGAATCTGAAAATAGCATCTTTGTAGGTTAATCTCTCAGGTAAAAAATTATTTTCTCTTCTTTCTCTTTTTCTAGTTGTGATTTTTTATGCTATGCATGTCTTCTCTGCATGTATGTTTCTTCTATTGGAACAATTATGCGACACAACAAACATATATATTGTATTTACCGTTTGTAGCTATACTTTTAGAAAATTACCATTCATAGCAATATTTGAATTTTATAGTAAATTTACTTATAGTACTAAAGGTGTGTAAAGTTACCTTCATATGACCAGGAGGTCACGGGTTCAAGCATAAGGCTGTGCACAACACACCTTTATGGTCTGGTCCTTTTCCAGACCCCGCCCATAGCGAGATCGGGTCAGAGTTTACTTATTATTTTGAATTGCAACAAGCTTTCGTAGTTTAGTTGGTTAGAGCACACTCTTAGTAAGTGAAAGATCTTGAGTTCGACTCTTAGTAATAATATTTTATTTTCTGTATTTCTGTATTTCGACTTGGTTGTATTTTTTGCGTGAACGAATTATTCATTACGCGTTTGAATACAATTAAAAAAATGCTCTTTCTTTATTTATAGTCAAACCTCTCTGTAATAGTCGTCCTTTATAACATAACTTCACTATAATAGTCATATTTTCTTTAAAACCAATTATTCATGCTATGTTGTCATATATATTTTCTATAATAAACAAAAAAAAAATGTCCAGAACAATCGAGATTGTTATGAAAAGGTTTGGCTTGATTTATTTATTTATATATAGAGATGATTTGGGTTATTTTACTTATCTTTTGTAGAGGGATTTGGTCGAGGATGGCGTCCAAGAGGATTTTAAAAGAGCTCGAGGCTGTCGTGAAAGATCCTCCTGTCTTTTGCACTCTTGGTTTGTTTCTAGAACCTTCTTTTCCTTTTACTTTGTCCCGAGGGCTTTGGTATAATAGCAAGAGTGTACTATGTGATAATGTGAGTTAAATGCATGTAACAGGTTCAAACATGCAAATGCTTAATTGGTTTACACCAAACCAATTAATTTAACTTTGGTAGTTAAAAATTGATGTGAAATGGTTAAGTGATAAATGTGTGTGCCAAATACGCATGTTTTGTATTTATTGGTTTGATATAAAAATCGAGTGTGAATCTGTCGTAGATGAAAAGTTGGTATTTAAGTGGAGACGGTGGAGGGATGGACTTATTGTTGCGGACTTTGGAGTTTTGAACCGTGCAACACTAGCCATTGCAATTCTAGGTTATAAAACAAAAACCTTCTTTTCTTAGTTTGAACTTTTGTTTTTTCTTCTTTTGAATTAGTAGTCATTTTCATCCCCCTCCCCCCTCCCAATCCCAAACAAGTTAACCGCGCTAAGATTTATCATTAGGTGCTCTCCTATATGATTGCAACTGCCAAGGGAGGTTTTTTTTTGGGGTGGGGGGGGGGTGGGGGGAGGGTTGAGTGAACTTTAGAGGAAGTGTTAGGGTAGACGTGTGTGCCTCTTCCCCAGCTTACCATGTCCCTTCTCAGATAGATGGAGTCAGAATTTAAGGTTTTTCTGTTCAGGATTCTAGTCCTTTTTAAGTAATGTATATATCTTTAATGAATTTATTAAGACAACTACTTGGTTGGAATCAAAATTACTTGGTTCCTTCGAACCCGTAACACACATTAGCTCCGCCCCTGCTTGAGACTTGTTTACGTTCTGGAAAAAGGTTCTCTGGTTCTCTGTGCTTTTGTGTTTGCGCGCATTTTTTAGGCAACCTGCTGTAAATATGCTTGCACTAAGCCTAAATGCCCAAACACGTAGTAAAAATGTGTCTTAAGGTTGCATTGAAAAGTTCTCTGATTGTTATGCTTTTGCTTCCTGTTGTTTGGTATTTAGGTCCAGTTGCTGCCGACGATTTGTTTCACTGGGAAGCAACCATTTTTGGTCCGCCTGATAGTTCCTATGCCTGTGGAATGTTTCTTGTTACCATTCATTTTCCGCGTGATTATCCATTTAAGCCACCCAAGGTACTCTTTCCCATAGCATGATGTGCACACAAACTTCTTTATGACTTGCCTGATAAGGCAGCCCGATACACTAAGCTCCCGCTATGCACGGGGTTCGGGGAAGGGCCAGACCACAAGGGTCTATCGCACGCAGTCGTACTCTGCATTTTTGCAAGAGGTTGTTTTCACGGCTCAAACCCGTGACCTCCTGGTCACATGGCAACAACTTTACCAGTTAGCCAAGGCTCCTCTTTACAGGCTCATAAGCTCCTAATTGTTTAAATTGTGCAAAGGATACTTTTCACAGAATCAAAGAAGCTATCGTTTTCGTTTTCTTGGGTTGTAAATTTGCAATATCATAGAGTTAACAAGTATATTTGTTCATGCTAATCTTCTAATGAATATAACAGATATTTAAGCTCATTTGCTAGGGAGAGAACTGGTCACAATTGATATGAATAGTTGACTGGCTTAGTACATTGGTCTAGAAGATGTCCAATTTATATGTTAGATTCAGTTTGATAAGTACATTAAGTTCAACAAATGTACCAATCAATCGGCAACTACGCCTCAACTCCAAACTAGTCGGGCACAGTGGCGGAGCCACATGCACCCAAGGGGGTATGTATGTATGTATGTATGTATGTATGTATGTATGTATGTATGTATGTATGTATGTATGTATGTATGTATGTATGTATGTATGTATGTATGTATGTATGTATGTATGTATGTTGGGTGTCCCCGGAAGAATCTTTTCTGTAATGCCTTTGGATTTTCTTGTTTTTTTAAAAAATACACTCTTTTTCCTGGACAAATTTATATGACAATACGAGATAAATGTGCAGATACGTTTTAGGACAAAGGTTTTCCACCCAAATATCAACAGCAGTGGTAGAATTTGCCTTGACGTTTTGAAGGAACAATGGAGCCCAGCACTTACAATCTCCGCGGTGAAGTTCATTTCCTGTTGTTCCCATGCTGATTTAATCTTCTTGTTTTCACTCTTTGCTGAGAACGTTGTCGATCAAATGTATTTCAATGGTGGATACTGAGGACTTTTACGTCGATTATTTTGTTCTTGTTCTAAACTAACATAAGTGAGTCAACCATAAGAGATTAAATTACATTTACCTAATGAAACTCTAGCATCAGCTTTCTTTCTTTTTTCTTTTTTGGTACTGATGGTGTTCGAGTTAACATGTTCACACATCGACTATTACACTGGGTACCTGCTGCTTCCCACCAGCGCAGATACCAAGTAACTTTTTCTATCAAGGCTTAAGCAGATGGGAAGAAATTAGGTAGTGTTTTTGCGGTTGGATATTCTTCTTCTTAATTCTTAAACTTAATATGTATTCAAATTGTTCGTTGTTTCAAACACCTTTAAGCATAATCTATTGATCAAGGTGCGGGCTGGCATGCTTATTTTTGTATTTGTTCGTTGCAGATGTTGATGTCTGTATGTTCTCTACTAACAGACCCTAATCCTGATGATCCTTTGGTGCCGGAGATTGGTCATATGTACAAAACTGATAGAAACAGGTATGAAACAACTGCCAGGACTTGGACCCGAGCATATGCCATGGGTTAGTTAAGATAGTTTCTGGGATTTTGGGCATATTATTAGTGGTATGTTAAGAAAATGAAGTGTTTTTTATGCATAATTAGCTCAATGGGAAAGGTTATGTTGTTGCTTCTTGAAACACTTCAATTTTGCTTTTTGATTTGTGTTATGATATAACGGTTTTGTAACTCTATGGATGGGTTCAAATTAAGCAAGTTTGACCCTTTACAGCTTGTTTGGATGGTTGTTACCTCTTGTATTGTATCGTATTGTTACTTTAAATATAATATTTGTTTTGATTGTTACTTAAAGTTTATTGTTTAATATCGTTAAATTCGTCATTACGTAACGACGAAAAGTACCACTTTATGGAAAGACCGATTTGGTGCAGTTGCGTCGTTACCTTATTTAATTTTTCTCTCATCTTGCCGGCCCTTCCTTATTATTAAATAATCTTATTTGACAAGGTGGGTTTCTCTGATGGTAAGCATCCTCCACTTCCAACCAAAAGGTTGTGAGTTCGAGTCACCCCAAGAGCAAGGTGAGGAGTTCTTAGAGGGAATAATGTCGAGGGTCTATTGGAAACAACCTCTCTACCCCACGGTAGAGGTAAAGTCTGCGTACACACTACCCTCCCCAGACCCCACTAGTGGGATTATACTGGGTTGTTGTTGTTTATCTTTTACCCTACTTCTTATATTAATAAATCTATCTTGTATCTTACTTCTTTATACTTCTTTATGATATTGCAAGTTTATTCTTCATATTGCCCAATGTCCATTTTCTTACCGTCGAATAAGATATGTTACAACTTGTTTGGATGGTTGTTACCTGTTGTATTGTATCGTATTATTGCTTTAAGTACAATGTTTGTTTTGATTGTTACTTAACTTTTATTGTACTGTATCGTTTAAATTCGTCGTTACGTATTGACGAAAAGTGTCACTTTATGGAACGACCGATTTGGTGTAGTCGCGACGTTTCTTTCTTTTCCCCCTCATCGTGCCCCTTTTTATTATTAAATAATCCTATTTTATCCTTTATCCGACCTTTTTATATAATAATATTACTTCGTACCTTACTTTTTCTTTATAATATTGCAAATTTATTCTTCATATTGTTGGTGCATGACATCATGAAACAACAATAAATAATACAATCTATCCAAATATTGCATATATCAAAATGATACAGTACAATACAATAAATGAAACAATACATAACAACTATCCAAACAAGCTGTAAAGGAATTACACCTCTACCGTTAAAATAAATTTCATGTGATAGTAGGCTTTAAGTGGATTCCATGGATGGTGCACACAATGGAATCTTGAGCGTATGCAATGTGCAGCTATATTCATCGTTCTCGACTCGAACTATATATGTGTGTAAAGAATTTACTAGACGTTTATATGCGTCCAAAAATAAACGACACTTAATTCGAACAGTACTAACCAAAATCTTTATCAACCTTTGATGATGCAGAGTTGTAATCTAACGTAATAGATGAACTTATGACAATTATCTGAAGGTTCATTTTGCATGAGAAAATAGTGGTAGTTTGATAGTTTTTTGCTAAGAAATTTTTTATATGAACCTTGGGCCTTTTATATCAGGCTCTTTAAGTTAGAGAGAAATTCAAAAATAGTCAGATTTATAAGTGCTTATTCAAAAGTAGCCACAATTTCAAAATTACTTGAAATTTATTTATTTTTCATGTAAAGATAAGTATATTGGAACTCCAGTAGAGTGGAGCACCGGTGCTTCAATCTCTAGTATATTATACTGGAACTTTCCGCTTGTTGGAGTTCCAGCATAATATGCTGGAAGTTCATACACAGGTGCACCGATCTCCTGTATATTATGTTGGAACTTTTCGTGTTGCAGCAAAATAGTGGCTATTTTCAATGAATTTACAAACGCTGGCTATTTTTGAATGACCAGTCCGAAAACTGGCTAGGCAGTGCTATTTTTACTTTAAGTTAGTGTCCACGATAGGAGAGGGGACCTTCATTTCGATATAATCTATATTACTCCATCTAATAGTTAAAATAGCACGGGCTAGCCAGTTTTTGGATTGGTAATTAAAAAATAGCCAATGTTTGCAAAGTCATTAAAAAATAGCCATTATTTTACTGCAACACGGAAAGTTCCAGCAAAATATACTGGAGAGTGGTGCACCTGTGTATGAACTTCCAGCATATTATATTGGAACTCCAGCACACGGAAAGTTCCAGCATTACATACTGAGATTGGAGCACCTTTGTATGGATTCCAGCATATTATGTTGGAACTTCAGCACATTATGGAATTCTAGCATGTTATGCTGGAAGTTCACATGTAAAAAATTCGAACTCCAGCATATTATGCTGGAATATTTTCGGGCTTTGAACATTGTTTTTGTTCAAATTTATCTTTTACATAAAAAATGGCAAAATTTCGATTATTTTTGAAACTGTTGCTATTTTACATTTACCACTTGTAAATCTGGTTATTTTTTAATTTCTCCCCATCTAATAATCAATCCAGAGCCTTTCGGCAGAGAATTTTCTTAGTCATTTCACTGACGAATATATTCACATTTACAACATTAAGTAAATCACTTAATCTTCACTACTTAATCTTCACCCTATGATACTATTAAATACTACAAGTAGCATCTCCATATAAAACCAAAAAAACGTTTTTCTTTAAATTATAACATGTTCTAGAAGTAAAAATTTGCGAAAAGAAAGAACACAAATTGGACGTATACTACAGTTATTGAAGAAATTAAGGGATCTCAGGTAAACTTTTCTTTCTCTTTCTCTAGTTATGATTTTTTTCTTCTCTGCATGTATGTTTCTTCTATTGGAAAAATTATGCCATACAGCAAACATATAGTACTATATTGTATTTACTATTTGTAGCTATACTTTCACAAAATTATCATTTCTAGCTATATTTGAATTTTATAGCAAATCTATTTGTAGTACTAAAACAAGAAATTAATTATTTTGAACTGTAACAAAAAAGCAACAAGCTCTTGTAGCTTAATTGGTTAGAGCACACGCTTAGTAAGTGAAGATCTTGAGTTCGACTTTCAATAACAATATTTTATTTTTCTATATTTCTGTATTCGTATTGGTTGTATTTATTGCGTGAACTAATTATTCATTGCCCGTTTGAATACAATTGAAAATTTTCTCTTTCTTTATTTACAGTCAAACCTCTCACTATAATAGTCATATTTTCTTTAGAACTAATTATTCATGCTATGTTATAATATATATTTTATATAACAATACTTCGCTATAACAACCAAACAACCGAGGTTATTTTAAAAAGGTATGACTTGATTTATTTATTTATATATAGAGCTGATTTGGGTTATTTTACTTATTTTTTGTAGAGGGATTTGGTCGAGGATGGCGTCCAAGAGGATTCTAAAAGAGCTCGAGGATCTTGTGTCTTTTGCACTCTTGGTTTGTTTCTAACCTTCTTTTCCTTTTACTTTGTCCCGAGGGCTTTGGTTTAATGGAAAGAGAGTAATATGTGATAATGTGAGTTAAATGCTTGTAACAGGTTCAAATATGTAAATGCTTATTTGCAATCGGTGTTTACACCAAACCAATTAATTTAACTTTGGTAGTTAAAAATTGAAGTAAAATGGTTAAGTGATAAATATGTGTATCAAATACGCATGTTTTTTATTTATTGATCTGATGTGAACATCGAGTGCGAATCCTGCCGTAGATGAAAAGTTGGTATTTAAGTGGAGAAGGGTGGAGGGATGGACTTATTATTGCGGAGTTTGGAGTTTTGAACCATGCAACACTCGCCGTTGCAATTCTAGGTTATAAAAAAACTTATTTTCTTAGTTTGAACTTATGTTTCTTCTTCTTTTGAATTAGTAGTGATTCTTCAAACCCCCCCCCCCAATCCCAAACAAGTTAACCGCGCTAAGATTTATCATTAGGTGCTCTCCTATATGATTGCAACCGCCAAGGGAGGTTTTTTTGGGGGAGGGGGAGTGAAGTTTAGATGAAGTGTTAGGGTAGACATGTGTTCCTCTTCCCCAGCTTACCATGTCCATGCTCAGATAGGTAGAGTCGTGGAGTCAGAATTTGAAGTTTTTCAGTTCAAGATTCTAGTCCTTTTAAGTAATGTACATATTTTTAATGAATTTATTAAGACAACTACTTGGTTGGGATCAAAATTAGTTGGTTCGTTCGAACCCGTAACACACATTAGCTCCGCCCCTGCTTGAGACTTATTTACGTTCTGGAAAAAAGGTTATATGGTTCTCTGTGTTGTTCCTCTATACTTGTAAATAATGATTCTGGAAATTAGAACGTTAGCTTATAAACGTAAATATAAATAAAAAACATAAATTAATTCGAGCCCACTGAATTCACAGTGTTTCCTTAAGGAATTTAATCCCCTCCTAGTACCCAAGGTTATAGATTATTTCCTCCCAGGATAGAACGAATTACACACTGGTGTAGCGGTACTTCAAACCCCAGTGTTTCAGCGAACACAAAGTTCGGCAACAAATCACACTTATGGATGCTTTGTTTGTAGTTAAAAACAATGCAGAATAAGGAGGACAACTCAGAAGTCGAATGGAAATTCTGAGAGGAAGGAATGCAAAGTATAGCCAATGTTGAATTCTTACTGAAGAGAATATCAAATTGCAATTCGTTTTTCCAGTGTATACGCAGTGTATACAGAGTGTATATCCAGTATATGCAGAGTGTATATCCAGTGTATACAGAGTGTATATTAAGTGTATACAGAGTGTTTCAAGTGTTTTTTCCGATGTGTTCTTCTTTCTCTCCAACTTATGCTCTATTTATAGCAGTTATTTGAGAGAAATCCGCCCCTTCCATGGTGCAACAAGCACTAGATCATGGAGAAAGCACTTACATGGTGGTATATACACTTGCTTGGTGGGAGGAACACTTGCACCATTGTGGGAGGTGCACTAGGCTGCATTGTTGCTTAGTGTTGCAACACAATACACGGATTGGAAAACATCCGTTACAAACACGGATTATATCACGTTAATATTCACTATTAACAAATAAATTTGGTCCAAAAAATTAATCAATCGATCGATCATTTGACCAAATCCGAATCCAAATCCCATTTCCCATTCACTCTAATTTTAAGACTATTTCATCTTAAACAAAAACTCAACAATCCCCCACATGAATGGGGAATGGCTATATCACGGAAGTATGCATGAAAAACTTGTGTGATTTGCAAACAAGAATTAATTGCATCTGGATAAGTAGGTTTCCCTTTGAACTTTCCGTAGTGAACTTATGTCGGATATACTCGGTCAATCGGTAGATTTGATATCTTTGAACCGTCGAACTTTAGTGTATACCTAGACAACCATAAGTCACACAATCAATCCCTTAACCGTCTTTGGTTCTCATTGTTGTGTTCGTTTCAGCCATGAACACTGCCTGGTTTCATAAGTGCGTAGAGAATTGGCCTTGCAAAATTCTCCTTGAAGCGGCTAATACTTCACACTTACATAGGTGATTCCTAAACGTGTCATCTCATAGATACACTATTTGATATACCCTGTATCAAATTTAGAAATCATTAAAAAGCCTTAATGCTTTATCCTTGGTACTGAACATTGTCTCATCACGAGAATGGACTAAAACAAATTTTGTTGACAATGTTGAACCGTCATTAATGACTTTGTTTGATCTCCTTGAACCTAGATCTTGGGATCTCCAGTCTTCTAGGTAGAGTTACCGCCACAATGACTTGTTCTCGGCCATAGTCCCATTCCCCTCGATGATTTCTCAACTACCTCTCTAGTTAGGCCTTTTGTAAGTGGATCTGACACATTATCACTTGACTTTACATAGTCAATCGTGATAATTCCTCTAGAGAGAAGTTGCCTAACGGTTTTATGTCTTCGTCGTATATGACGAGATTTACCGTTATACATAACGCTCCCAGCCCTTCCAATTGCCGCTTGGCTATCACAGTGTATGCATATTGGTGCCAACGGTTTGGGCCAAAATGGAATATCTTCCAAGAAATTCCGGAGCCATTCAGCTTCTTCACCGGCTTTATCTAAGGCTATGAACTCAGCCTCCATTGTAGAGCGGGCAATACATGTTTGTTTGGACGACTTCCAAGATACCGCTCCTCCACCAATAGTGAATACATATCCACTTGTGGACTTCGAATCAGTTGAACCGGTGATCCAATTTGCATCACAATATCCTTCAATCACCGCAGGATATTTACTGTAGTGCAAATCAAAGTTTTGGGTATGTTCTAAGTATCCCAAAACTCGTTTCATTGCCATCCAGTGAGATTGGCTTGGATTGCTCGTGTATCGACTTAGTTTACTTATAGCACAAGCTATATCTGGTCGTGTACAATTCATGATGTACATTAAGCATCCCAACACACGAGCATAATCCAATTGTGATATGCTTTGGCCTTTGTTCTTTGCTAGTGCAAGATTCACGTCAATTGGAGTCTTTGCAACTTTAAAGCCCAAGTGCTTGAATTTTTCAAGTACTGTCTTAATATAATGAGATTGTGACAATGCCAGACCTTGAGGAGTCTTTTGGATCTTAATCCCCAGAATTAAATCCGCAATTCCCAAGTCCTTCATATCAAACTTGCTAGTTAGCATACGCTTAGTAGCATTTATGTTGGCAATGTTATTACTCATTATCAGCATATCATCCACATATAGGCAAACAATGACTATGTGATTTGGAACATTTTTAATGTACACACATTTATCACATTCATTTATCTTAAAACCATTTGACAACATTGTTTGGTCAAATTTCGCATGCCATTGTTTGGGTGCTTGTTTTAGTCCGTAAAGGGACTTAACAAGTCTACATACCTTATTTTCTTTACCTGGAACCACAAACCCTTCAGGTTGTTCCATGTAAATTTCTTCCTCCAACTCTCCATTTAAGAAGGCCGTTTTAACATCCATTTGATGAATTTCAAGACCATACACTGCAGCTAATGCTACTAACATCCGTATGGACGTAATCCTTGTAACTGGGGAGTATGTATCAAAGTAGTCAAGACCTTCTCGTTGTCTATACCCTTTGACAACAAGTCTTGCCTTGAATTTATCAATAGTGCCATCATCTTTCATTTTTCTCTTAAAAATCCATTTAGAACCCAAAGGTTTATTTCCAGGAGGAAGATCAACCAATTCCCATGTATGGTTGTTCAATATGGATTCTATTTCACTATTGACTGCCTCTTTCCAGAACAATGATTCCGAAGAAGACATAGCTTCTTTAAATGTTCGAGGCTCATTTTCCAATAAGAAAGTCACAAAATCTGGTCCAAACGAAGTAGACGTTCTTTGACGTTTACTACGTCTTGGATCCCCCTGATTAAATGTACTTTCTTTTGTTTCTTCCCGAGGTCGTTTAGATCCTTCACCAATCGACACGCATTCCTTTTTATACGGATATATATTTTCAAAGAACTCAGCATTATCTGATTCTATAACCGTATTATTATGAATGTCGGGATTTTCTGATTTATGAACCAGAAATCGATATGCTTTACTATTAGTTGCATATCCTATGAAAACACAATCAACTGTTTTCGGTCCTATTTTTACCCTTTTGGGTTTAGGAACTTGCACCTTTGCCAAACACCCCCACACTTTAAAATAATTCAAGTTGGGCTTCCTTCCTTTCCATTTTTCATATGGAATGGATTGTGTTTTACTATGGGGTACTCGATTTAGTATTCGGCTGGCCGTAAGAATGGCTTCCCCCCACAAGTTCTGTGGCAAACCAGAACTTATCAACAATGCGTTCATCATCTCCTTTAATGAACGATTCTTTCTTTCCGCAATCCCATTGGATTGGGGCGTGTAAGGGGCTGTTGTTTGATGAATAATTCCATATTCTAAACATATTTGTTCAAAAGGAGATTCATATTCACCACCCCTATCACTTCTTATCATTTTGATTTTCTTGTTAAGTTGCGTTTCAACTTCATTTTTGTATTGCTTGAATGCGTCTATTGCTTCATCTTTACTATTAAGTAAGTAAACATAGCAATATCGAGTACTATCGTCAATAAAAGTTATGAAATACTTCTTTCCACCGCGAGATGGTATTGACTTCATGTCACAAATATCTGTGTGAATTAAGTCTAAAGGATTTGAATTCCTTTCAACCGACTTATAAGGATGTTTAACATACTTAGATTCCACACATATTTGACATTTTGATTTTTCGCATTCAAACTTAGGCAATACTTCCAAGTTTATCATTTTTCGCAAGGTTTTATAATTGACATGACCTAAACGTACATGCCATAAATCATTTGACTCAAGTAAGTAAGAAGAAGCTGAAGTTTTATTATTAGTTTCAACAACTATTACATTCAGCTTGAAAAGGCCCTCAGTAAGGTAACCTTTTCCTACAAACATTTCATTCTTACTAATCACTACCTTGTCAGATACAAAAACGCACTTGAAACCGTGCTTTACAAGAAGTCCAGTAGAGACTAAGTTCTTCCTAATCTCGGGAACATGAAGGACGTTGTTCAAAGTCATGACCTTGCCAGAAGTCATCTTGAGAAATATCTTACCGTATCCTTCAATTTTTGTTGTAGCAGCATTTCCCATAGAGAGCGTCTCTTCGGGTCCAGCAGAAGCATATGTAGAAAATGCTTCCCTCACAGCACAAACATGGCGAGTGGCTCCAGAATCAATCCACCACTCCTTTGGGTTTCCTACCAGGTTGCATTCAGAAAGCATGGCGCACAAGTCATCAACATCATCATGCTTTTCTACCATGTTTGCTTGACCCCTTTGCTTGTCTTTCTTCCGAGCACGACACTCCGTAGATTTGTGTCCGGTTTTCCCACAGTTGTAGCAGTTTCCACTGAACCGCTTCTTGCTTGGGTTGTATTTCGGACCAGAAGCCTTCTTTCTCTTTTTGTTATCTTCAACAATATTTGCTCCCATTATTGTTGAATTTCCACGGCCTCTTCTCTCAGCAGCTTTGTTGTCCTCTTCGATTCTCAATCGAACAATGAGATCTTCAAGGGACATCTCCTTTCGTTTGTGTTTCAAATAATTTTTGAAGTCCTTCCACAATGGAGGCAACTTCTCAATTATTGCTGCTACTTGGAATGCTTCATTGATGACAAGACCTTCAATGAAAATTCCGTTAGTAAAATTACTAAAAAATTTACTTTCAATATCAGTATTTATTTGAAACATACCTTCAGCAAGTAGATCATGAATAATCACTTGCAATTCCTGGACTTGGGTAATAACAGACTTGCTATCTACCATTTTGTAGTCCAAAAATTTTGCGGCGACGAATTTCTTCATCCCGGCATCTTCAGTTTTGTACTTCTTTTCAAGCGCATTCCACAATTCTTTTGACGTCTCCACGCCACTGTATACATTATACAGATTATCCTCCAGTCCGCTAAGAATATAATTCCTGCACAAGAAGTCAGAATGCTTCCACGCCTCAATCACGAGAAAGCTATCATTCTCTGGAGTTTCATCTGGAAGATCAGGAACATCTTCCTTGATGAACTTCTGTAGACATAACGTAGTCAGGTAGAAGAACATCTTTTGCTGCCAGCGCTTGAAATCCATCCCGGAAAATTTTCCGGGTTTCTCTGCCGGTGCCAACGCCGGAGTTCGACTTGTCGATGCGTTGACAGTCATCATCGGAACAGTTTTGATTTCCGTCATTCGCCATTTTTACTGTAAAAATGACACAATCAAACGTTTAATAAACGTTTAAAACTGGAGTGAAAAATCACGTAGATTTTAATCTCCAACAAAATGCCACGAAGGCTTTAAAACTGGAGTAAAAATCACGTAGATTTTAATCTCCAACAAACCGCCACGAAGGCTTTACTCTCCGAACGGGAGTACACAAAAAACCACAAAGGTTATAGTTTCCAGAATAATAAAAGTAACACAAATACAGAAATTAAATTATTAAATTATTAAATTCCTTAAGATTGTTGTTCCTCTGTACTTGTAAATAATGATTCTGGAAATTAGAACGTTAGCTTATAAACGTAAATATAAATAAAAAACAGAAATTAATTCGAGCCCACTGAATTCACAGTGTTTCCTTAAGGAATTTAATCCCCTCCTAGTACCCAAGGTTATAGATTATTTCCTCCCAGGATAGAACGAATTACACACTGGTGTAGCGGTACTTCAAACCCCAGTGTTTCAGCGAACACAAAGTTCGGCAACAAATCACACTTATGGATGCTTTGTTTGTAGTTAAAAACAATGCAGAATAAGGAGGACAACTCAGAAGTCGAATGGAAATTCTGAGAGGAAGGAATGCAAAGTATAGCCAATGTTGAATTCTTACTGAAGAGAATATCAAATTGCAATTCGTTTTTCCAGTGTATACGCAGTGTATACAGAGTGTATATCCAGTATATGCAGAGTGTATATCCAGTGTATACAGAGTGTATATTAAGTGTATACAGAGTGTTTCAAGTGTTTTTTCCGATGTGTTCTTCTTTCTCTCCAACTTATGCTCTATTTATAGCAGTTATTTGAGAGAAATCCGCCCCTTCCATGGTGCAACAAGCACTAGATCATGGAGAAAGCACTTACATGGTGGTATATACACTTGTTTGGTGGGAGGAGCATTTGCACCATTATGGGAGGTGCACTAGGCTGCATTGTTGCTTAGTGTTGCAACACAATACACGGATTGGAAAACATCCGTTACAAACACGGATTATTTCACGTTAATACTCACTATTAACAAATAAATTTGGTCCAAAAATTAATCAATCGATCGATCATTTGACCAAATCCGAATCCAAATCCCATTTCCCATTCACTCTAATTTTAAGACTATTTCATCTTAAACAAAAACTCAACACTCTGTGCTTTTGTGTTTGCGCGATTTTAGGCAAGCTGCTGTAGATATGCTTGCACTAAGCCTAAATGCCCAAATGACAAGTAAAAATGTGTCTTAAGGTTACATTGAAGAGTTCTCTGATTGTTATGCTTTTGCTTCCTGTTGTTTCTATTTAGGTCCAGTTGCTGCCGACGACTTCTTTCACTGGGAAGCAACAATTATTGGTCCGCCTGATAGTCCCTATGCCGGTGGAATGTTTCTTGTTACCATTCATTTTCCGCCTGATTATCCATTTAAGCCACCCAAGGTATTCTTCCTATAGCATGAAGTGCACACAATCTTCTTTATGACTTGCGGGTAGCCCAGCGCACTAAGCTCCCGCTATGTGCGGGGTCCTGTGAAGGGCCGGACCAAAAGGGTCTATCGTACGCAGTCTTACCTTACATATTTGCAAGAGGCCCGTGACCTCCTGGTCACATAGCAATAACTTTACGAGTTACGCCAAGGCTCCTAATTGTTTAAATTGTGCAAAGGATTCTTTTCACGGAATCAAAGAAGAAATAGTTTTAGTTTTCTTGGCTTGTAAATTTGCAGTATCATAGAGTTAACAAGTGTATTTCTTCATGCTAGTCTTCTAACGAGTATACAGATATTTAAGCTCATTTGCTAGGGAGAGAACTGCTTACAATTGATATGAATAGTTGACTGGCTTAGTACATTTATCTAGAAGAAGTCCAATTTATATGTTAGATTCTGCTGGATAAGTACATTAGTATAGAAAAAGTTCAACAAATGTACCAATCAATCGACAGCTACACCTCAACTCCAAACTAGTCGGGCGCAGTGGCGGAGCCACATGCACCCAAGGGGACAAATTATGTATATATACTATATAATGACACCCGTTGACTTCGATGGTGGATCATGAGGACTTTTACGTCGAATATTTAGTTCTTGTTCTAAACTAACATAAATGAGTCAAACATAGGAGATTAAAATACATTCACCTAATACCTTGCTTTTTGTTTGGATTCTTTTATCGTATACAACTATACATGAAACATCTTCTATATTTTCAGATTGAACTTATGTGAGAACCAGCAACTTTAATCTTTTGCTTCTTGAACGTGTAACATTACTATTATCCTCCTTCCAAATGAAACTCTTGCATCAGTTGAATTTCTTCTTCCTTTTTCCGATGGTGTCCGAGTCAACATGCGCATACCTCGACTATTACACCGGGTACCTATTAATTCCCACCGGGATAGGTACTTGGTAACTAATAACTATTCCCATCAAGACTTAGGTAGATGGGAAGAAATTAGTTAGTGTTTTTGGCAGTTGATGTGCTTCCCACCAGCGCGGTTACTGCTTATTGTTACTGCTTCCTTCCATCTAATTTTCTGGCTCTTAGATGTAACGAAATGGTGGTACCTTGAGCTCCAAAGTGGTACATTGATATTAAAGTGTTAAGAATGTGCCAAGTCAGGATGAAGTTTTAACATTTATAGTTTAGTCCTACTTGTTATATTATTTTCATTAGTTACCTCATTAGCTAGTTCACGCTTTTATACTCTGTTAGGGCTCATTGTAGAAGATGTTGAATAAAAAATCTCAATTTTTATCTTTTAATTAGTGGTATGTTAAGAAAATGAAGTGTTTCTTATGCATAATTAGCTCAAGGGGAAAGGTTATGTTGTTGCTTCTTGAAACACTTCAATTTAGTTTTTTGGTTTTTGTTATGATATAATGGTTTTGTAACTCTATGGATGGATTTAAATTAAGCAAGTTTGATCCTTTAGTTTAAACTAGGGAAGTAAATAACTTAGTTTTCTGCTCATCCCTGGGATCCAGCATACTGTTAGTTTTTTTCTTTTTGATTTTTCCCTCCCAACTAATCCAATATGGTATTATTTGAGAGGCTAGAAGCACTGCTTAGATTAAAAACTAAGAAGAATTAACCCGATTAGCCGCTCATTCAATCGTCTAAACTAAAAATAACCGGCAGAGATATAATATGTGTATAATTTATGTTTAATATATGTATAATCATGTATAATCAATGTATAATATATGTATATGACTAGAAAAAACAAACAATGAATATGACTGGCTACTTGTGTAAAATCATTTAGCCCAAATTCCAAAAATCAGAAGGGCCTAAGTGACAAAGCCCAAGCATCTGTTATGGTCCAGTTCATTACTTTTTCTTCTTTCATCTCTTACATACCTTGGTTATATGGAAAATAATGTGATTAGGAGAAAAAGAAACTTAAGCCTAAATATACCCTCGAGACTTGCCTGTAAGGATAATTTGCACAAATAGGATATTTTAGGTGCTACTCTTGATTTTTCGACCCGTTCATGGGCGTAACTTCAAGTTTAATAATTTTTGCCTGCCACTTACTTCATGGGTAACACGTTTGACTTTTGAACTTAAAGGTAATTCAAAAGGTTTGCTCATGGGACAAACGAGGGTTCAAAAAATCAAGACCATTTATTTTCAACGTCATTGGGTGTAATTTCCTGTACCTTGCAAAGGATCCATGGATGACCAAGAAAGGTTATTTCATAAGCTTCTATTGCACTTAGGAGAGATGCAACTCTAAGCTTGAACCAAATGGTCGAGCCTACGTCATAATTTGTGACATCATGAACTACGTTTATGGACCGTTATTTCTCAAAATATATGTTAGATTAAACGTTATCCCATTCCCCATATATATATCCAAGTCTTGTCAATTATCAATATATAATCATGTTACTGCAATTTCTATGTTTAGCACAAGCTAAACTTAATAGAAATGTAATATATAGTTAAATTGGCCTAGAAATAAGCTAGTATGCAATCGTAATAGAAATGTAATTCTCTCATGCGTTCTATATACTCCACTTCATTTCCATTAATAGGATTTAGTTCATCGATCAAATTATTGCCTTCGTCTCAAATTATTTGTCGTGGTTTTTAAAAATAGTTGTCTCAAATTATTTGTCATTTAGAAGTTCAAGAGCAAATTATTATTTTTTTCCTTTTCTATCATTAATATTAATTGTTTTTGAAGACTACAAATACCTTAATTATGAGTAAGTATTAAATGAAGAGATATTATATATTAAGACATAAATAAGGAAAAAATAATCAAAAATCTTTCTTATTTAATATTTTTTTAAGAAACGTGTAAAAGAAAAATAACAATTTGAGATGGAAGGAGTAATGAAATAGACCACATATTTATACTTTGAAGAGCAAATTTTTGGACAAAATCCAATGCCTTTGTAGATATGTTATAGAACATAGCATTTAATGTGTGGGGAAAGTATAATGTGTTAATTTAATGTGTAACATGAATTGTAATTTAAGGGGAAAAAACAGACAATCAAACATTTGCAGAATGCATTTGAAGTTTTCTGCTAAAGTAGTTTGACATTTAATGTAAAAAAAAAAAAAAAAAAAAAAAAACTAGACTTATGAAAACTAAAAGAATTAGGTATGCTCTACCATACTCATTTATGAGCAATATATATACAAAGCAGTGAGTTTAATTCCAAAGCAAAATAGTATAACAGCATGATTTTCCCACAACTATTATTCTTCTTTCGAATTACGAGTTGTCCTTTTCTTCCTTTTTAATATGTTCAAAAAATTATTAATTAAAGAAGATTTAGAATATCTTCCTAGAAATTGTCGTTGATCATTAGTATATTTGCAGTACTACAAATTAAATCACAATCAACCCAAAATTCAAGCACTTGTCAAATCAAATGCAATAAATCCTAGCACTAGTTAAAATTATAGTGAAATTCATAAATACAACACACTCGTAAAGATGTCATAATATGCGGAGGTGATATCAGAATTTAAAGTTTGTAGGTTCGAAAATTTCATCTATTTAAATTTATTGAACCCTTAATTAATAATTTGTATATCCAATAAATTTCTTAAGATAAATACCAGTTTAGACCAAAGTTAATATAGTCAGTCGAACCCTTAACCTACATGCTAACTCCGCCCCTAGAGTCATCGTTTTATTTGCCTAAGCCCCGATAGGCATATTTAGGTGTTTGTTCTGGTTCGAGATGGCAGGTACTCGCAAAATTTCAGATACCACTATTATAAAAAAATATGGGGTTTGGAAGGAAATAAATTTGGAAATAAGTTCAATGCACCTAATATGGAATATTGGTTTTTACTACGTCCACATATTTGCTGTTTATTTATGAACCAAAAACATTACTATAAGATTACCATTTCACCAGTTCTATATACATTCAGTATTTGTCGATTCATAGCGTAAAAAACGGAGTCAATATTCAAGAAATGTAATTTAAATTGGATTTCTTTAATATTTCCCAGAAAAAGAAAGTGGGTTTAAAGCAAATAAAGCGCTGTTATATCTTCTTTTAATTATTGGCTTTTTATATGGGGAACTGTGACCTATGTCTTTTACTGTGGAATTTTATTCAACCTTTTAATTTATTAATTAATCCTTTTTTCAGTTAAATAAACAAAGACAAGATACCTTTTATTTAAAAAAATCTGTTTTTTTCAGCATAAAATATGGCACGTGCAAACCCTATTCAAGAACAAAAAGAATTAATTCAAAATTTGTAGCTTAGTCCAGGCAAAGTATAGTCGTGCACACGAGTGGTGGAGCATATTAGATTCTGGTTATTAAGTCTTAATTAAACCAATTAATGCTAAACCCTCTAGTTTATTTCCTAATAATGTACTTAGATGTTGTCTCTATTATAACTGGAAAAGCTTTAAGAATCACAGCCTGACCTTCCACCCAATCTTGACCAAAGATTTTAAATCAGGAAAGCAAAATACAATAATACATACTATTCATTTGTGAAGATATAGCGTGTAAACAACTAGTTCAACTGAATTTAGTATTTTTGGCACATAATATGTGTGTGAAGAATTATCAAGATTTTAACAAATATTTTTAAAAGTCCAATATGTGTAGTTCTAAAAATTTTAAAAGTTGAATCAATCAAATTTAAAATTTAAATTTGCTTATGTTCCTAATAATATAAGGAAAAGGACAAAACACGATATTTTTGTGTTACTATTGATTTTTTTTTAACCCCATCAACGGAAGTTTTGAGAAAAAAAATCTCATGTGTGTTATATTTAAACACACCAAACAGGATTTTTCCTGATCGCCAAAATTTTAAAGTATACTTGGCAGAATTTCAACAATTATGGTGATCGTCAGGATGTTGCCGCAAATCCTATCGGATTACCAACAGATTTTACCATTCTGGCTGAACATTGACGATCGTCAGAATTTTTGATGCTTTAAAACTCTGGTATTGAAAATTTTAATGTTCTTCATAATTTTTGGTGCTTTAAAATTCTAACGAGCGTGTTTTGAAATTTGACGCAGTTATTATCTCAAAATAAATTATAATGAGGACAAAATATGAATAATGATTTAAAAAAAGATCCATACATTCTCAGTTTCATTTCTATGATGATATGTATGGATGTTTGCTAGTTGAGTTACCACATGGATGCTTAGCCATTGCTGACTTGGAATTCCTTGATTCTTTATTTTTAAAATATTAATTTGTATATATCCAGCCTAATAATTCCCTAATCATGATTAAGTTGGTCTACTCTTTTATTAATCATTTGAATCTAAGTTCTTAAATTTATGAGTTGCCTTTTGGGTACCTCAAATGTACTATGAATTGTCCTTTTGATTAAGAAGTAAGTGTTGGCATAGATATTTTTTTTCTTTTTTAACTTACTTTTGAGTTGTCCACTACAAATTTTTTTAGACAAATAGTAGTGATGACTAGTCATACTTTTCTTTAATTTATTGTTATTTTTAAATTATTAAGAGCGGTGACAATATATGTATTTTGTAAGAAGCAAAAGTGCATTTTAAGCTAGCAAAAAAGAATTAAGACAGAATTAATGTCACAAAAAAACTATGGTCAACCCTAGTTTGTTATAGCTCCATAATGGAGGAAAAATTAAAATATTAAACTATATATTAAAACACATATCTAGCAATATATAGGCATACATTCCAAGCGTGTTTCAGTACTTTCATGTCCCCTACCTAAACCTCCATTTAATATTTTAAACTAATTACATGTAGTCAATTATAATATAGTATATGTATATATAAATACATCTTTTTTGTTTGGGTGAAAAAGAAGTTCGGTTAAACCTCTCTATAACAGCCTCATTTGTTCCGAATATTTTTGGATGTTATAGTGAAGTGTTGTTATAGAAACACACACACACACACACATATATTATAACATAGCATAAAAATTGGTTCCGGAAAAGTTTGACTTTTATAGTGAAGTGTTGTATAGTTAATATAGCACATGCTAGCCAGTTTTCGGACTGGTCATTCAAAATAGCCAGCATTTGCAAAGTCATTGAAAATTAGCCACTATTGTGCTGCAACACGGAAAGTTCCAGCATAATATACTGGAGATCGGTGCACCTGTGTATGAACTTCCAGCATATTGTGCTCCAATCTCCAGTATATTATGCCGGACCGGTATATTATTATACTGGAGTTCCGTATATTATACTGGAGTATTTTTTAAAATTTTGAACAGTATTTTCGTTCAAATTTATTTTTATATGAAAAGTGACTAAATTTCGATTACTTTTGAAACTGTTGCTATTTTTGAATGACCACTTGTAAATCTGATTATTTTTTAATTTCTTCCATTATTATATAGGAATATTGTTATAAAGAAGTATGATGGTAATTGCGCCGCCTATTCACGACAAAATCTAAAAAGGTTCCAATGAATCTAGCCTTTTCTGAAGAATAAAAGAAAAAAGAAAAATTTCTTTATTTAAAAGGATTATTAAGTAAGGCTGGAAGAATAATATAATATATTAAAGTTGATTTATATTTATTGTTCACAAAGGATACAAAGTATGTTGCCTCCACTTTTTCCTTATTAATGTTCTTTGTTCGAATACCATGTCATAATAAATTGGTTAGAATAACCAAGCAAAAACAAATTAGGAATATATTGTTAAAATTACAGAAATAGTTACGTGGTTAAAAAGATACTGCTGGTTTAAATGTAAAACAAAAAATAAGTTAGTCACAGAAAATAGGATTAGACAAAAGATCGATTAGTGCTGATTTTAAATATAAGAGAAATTTACTTGTATTCAATCTTTTCACCAAACTAAAAGATTTAACCGTATACGTCACAAATTGATATATAACATAAATATGATTTATTTATAGTTAACTTATAAAAGTTATTTTCCATTTATTAATTTGACAAGAATATAATATGTAAATTACCCATCTGAATTAACAACTATGTAGAAAACAGTCTTTTTCATCTGGCGTTCAATATTTTAGACTCTGATTAATTAAATTCTAATCGGGAAATTCCTGATTGAAATACTACGCCCCTTATAAAAAATTATTTTATTCTCATGGCTCAAGCTTAAAATTTATGACTAAGAATGTAAAGATATTTATTATCCACCATAACATTTGGTAAGTCCTACGTTATATATATATATATATATATATATATATCATCCCGTATTCGATACTCATAATCCGATTTGAATTCGCGTCGGAAAGTCTTATATCAAGGATAATTGTTCCTAATAAAGGCGACTTCATACTTAAGATTCGAATTTGAATCAAATATTTTAATATTTCACCACAATCATTGTTAGTCATGGCCCAGGGGCGGGTGCACGCTTACCGAAGCGGTGTCGCACGACATCGCTTCGTCGAAATTTTTTACTAAATATATATTTATATATATTAATACTGTACGAAAACAGATAAGTAGGAAAAAATGACACCATTTGACATTAATTGTATCCTGATTTTTTAGTTATATGCTTGATATTGCTCTAATAGGTTAAAGGTTCAAACCTCAACTAACACTTTTTTGTTTTGCAAATATATGAGGGAGCCTTCGTAATTAAAAATTGTGATGAAATAGAATTGAACTCAAGGACCTTTTCTAACTTAAGCTCAACAAAATCAATAAACTAGGACTATTTCTTGTCTAAAAATATAATAATCAAAATTATATTCTAATTCTTTTATAAATTTCTTATTTACGCCCAGAGTCATGCCTCTTATATTCTCTATTCAATGAGCACTACTATTCCATCTCTACTATAGTAAATAATAAATAAATGTAAAAAAACAAAAGTGGTTAAAATTTTCTGACTTCTCAAATTTCCAAGCTACGTCGACGTCACGTGAAGGTACACGTTTCAGCTAGTTAACGGACGGAGCATAAACGGTGCCGGTAACGGGAGTATTCAAATGGGTGGTGGACATGTGTCAGCGTGGAACCGGTTGTGGGCCCATAGAGAGTCCAAAAAACAAGTCCATTAAATTGTTTTGGACTTCCGAGACATGGCCCGTACGATCCGCTTGTTCTTCCCATGAACTTTCTCACCTAAATTTTACCAATTTATTAATTACTTCCCAACTTTGTAAGTACACAAATTCTAGTCCCACTTGCAATGCTGCATTTACTAATTGTATCAATACTAACGTCAAACTTTTCTATAATAGCGTTATTTATTTGGATATTTTATTGATCGATTTAGTAAAGTATTGTTATATAAAATATACATTATAATATACCTCTTTCGGTCCACAACAAGTGATTATTTTTTTTTTTTTTTCTGGTCCAAAATAAGTATTCATTTACATAATAACGAATGCATTAATTTTATTTTTTCAAAATTTGCCCTTATTTACATATTTTATGTGTCAAGGTAGGAAGGCTCCCCCCTACCCACGTGAGTCCCGTCCTGCCCAGCCTTGAACTAAAACTCGGAAACCAGGACACATAACTATAAGAGAGTAGCTGTCAACGAGAGCGTGAGCATCCCACTATTCTTTCTTCTCGCGGAGGCCATTCTAATAGAAAATAAGACTCTTATAAGTGGTAGTACCTAGTTGGATGGTTAATTTAATGAATATATCTTTTTTTTACTAGAAATTCTATTTTCTTAATGAGTACGTGCCACAAGTAAAATGGTCGCTCATTGTGGACCAGAAAGACTAACATGAAAAATTGGTTCCAAAGAAAACTTGACTATTATAGTGAAGTGTTGTTATAAAGGAACTGTTGTAAAGTGATTTGACTGTATCATTTTTTTAATCTCCTGCAAATGCTTTTTATATTTGCATATAATTACGGAAATATTTGTTCAATAAAATAGCATTGATATGAGATTAGATCCGCTAAGCGAGAGTTCTTCCACCTGGAATTTCAAGATCATACGATCGTCTTTTGTTTTTATTTAATCAATCGATTTTACATCAAATAGACGTGTACCGTTACCTTCACGAGCAGAATCTTAGCTCGAGTCAACTTCACATACCTTTATTTGGATCTGAATACGATGAGTAATCTATACCTTAAATTTGTGACCTATAACAAGTATTTATCACATTAGAAATTCTATAATATGCGAGTATTTCTAATTTAAGACTCCATAGCATTTGTTTTCACCGGACACAATTGACTATTCAGTTGGAACATCTGTAAAGTTGATGTCATGTGATTGAAGGAGGTCATGGATTCGAGATGTGAAAACAGTCTCTTGCAGAAATGTAGGATTAGGCTGCGTACAATAGACCTTTGTGATTCAGCTCTTCCCCGGACCCCGCTCATAGCGGAAGCAGTTTAATGCTCCGGACTGTCCTTTTTAACCATCATCAGACAATACCCTTATTTTTAACAATATAATAATTGATGATATGCTACTAAATACTAACACATGTCACAAGCTTTTACGTCTATCCAAAGATGCTACACGACGTATTTTTGCCATTTTGCATGATAAATTCTCTTTTTCATGAATAAAATTACAGCATACCAGACAATAGCCAATGAGATTTTTCACATAAGACACACTAGAAAAAGGTAATTTCTCCGTTCTAGTTTACGTAGGGATGTTTTGATCACAAAATTTAAGAAATAAATGAAGACTTTTGACATGTAACGTAAATATATATATGCGACTAAATTAGAAGTAGTAGAGTTTCACATGTTCTTTCATATTATATTTTCATATAATATAATACGTCATGTCATTAAGGCTGGGTAAAATGTGCAATATCAGATGAAACAGCTTTCTATAGAAATACGATAATTATAAAGAGTATCACATGAACGGAGAGCGTATTACTTCTTAAAAAATAATATTTCTTGTGTCGTGACCTATATATGTAACAAATTTACCAAAAAAGAGAAGAAGAAAAACATTCTTACATAGCGAAGTCGAGCATCATCACCGTCATATGCTTTTCATATACGTACCAAGGCTCAAGTTCTCATCTGCCTTTTTATAACAACTTCGTTAGTTCTGATATTTCTCTATTGCTATAATGAAATGCCGCTATAAACAAAATATGTTGTAATATAACATAAAAAATTAGTTCCAAAGAAAATTTAGTCATTATAGTGAAGTTCTGTTACAGAGAATGACTGTTATGGAAAAGTGTGACGGCACATAGCCAACATCACCATTTATGAATATGAAATTGCAGTAGAATTAATGTAAGTAGTGCTAGAGAAGTAGCTCGCACGAAGGAAAAAAACAAATAAATTGGCTAAGTGAAGAAAGAAACACATACAAAATTTATGAGAGGGCTAAATATATGAATATATTCATGAAAATCGAGGGGCATCACGTGACTTCAGTACAATTTCAGGCTTTCAGCCCATACTTCACAAATTCTATTATATACTATTAACATGCTGTTTTGCTGGTGCAGGAAAAGGCAGGAGAAACGAATTCAGAAATGACTAAGAATTTTAGCACCATTACTAAAGCCATTGACCTGTCAAGAGCTTATTTATATAACACCATCATATTTGGAAACTTCTATTTGGAACTTTGCCCCTTCCGAATCACTCAATAAATTTAAGGTATCTTTACAAAAATAGTCGGATCGAATTTACTGTTTAGTTTTTCTAGCCGAGAGATGAGCTGAAGATTTGAATCTTATGGATTCACGATTCTACTCCTTTTAAGTTACTATATTCTAAATTATTAATTTATACTAGTAATTTGTGGAATAGACTTCTGATTCATATATACTGAATGATGTATTTTTATTATTCAAATCATCATGTAAACAATACGCAGTTATACTAGATAATATTTTATACTTTGGTATAACTATATATGTTATATTGATTTAAATCTTTAATGTGTATATTTAATTTATGTTTTATATTTTAATTAAATAAAACAAAAACACTAAAAGTATCAAATGATAAAATATGTAAGTTCATTTTTCTCTATAAAATAATTATAAGACCATGGTACTATTTTTTTTTTTTGGTAATTTGACACTCAAAAGTATTTTTTGGGAAAGATCGGCCAAACACAATTTGTTTTTCAAATATTGCAAAAGTACTTCTTAAATGAATTGGCCAAACACAAACTGTTTTTTTTTCAAAAATATTTTTGGAAAAAGTACTTCTAAAAATAAGTACTGTCACGACCCGAAATTCCCACAATCGGGACCGTGATGGCGCCTAATATTTCACTTGATAGGCAAACCAATCTTAGATATAATTATTAGCCATTTTTAACAATTCAAATCAAATGATACCAATAAGCTGAATAAATTGAATTAGAGTAAATAAACTAAACTAATGTCGATATCCAAATACAATCCTAGCTAGAACTGGTGTCACGAATGCATGAGCATCTAGAGTGATACAAATAATGGTCTGAATAAAAGAATAATTGTCTGAATCGACATAAACAACTAAGGTAATATAGAAGGGGACTTTAGGTCTACGAACGTTGTGCAGTTGTACCTCAAGTGTCTGTCAAGCACTGGATCCAAGCAATCTGCTGACCGCCGCCAGGACCAACTTCAAAATCTGTACAGGAAATGCAGAGTGTAGAATGAGTACAACCGTCTCCATATACTCTGTAAGTGTCGAGCCTAACCTCGACGAAGTAGTGACGAGGCTAATGCGGGTCACTTACAATAATATGTACGCAGTAATAATAATAATAATAATAATAATAATAATAATAATAATAATAATAATAATAATAATAATAATAGTGAAGGAAACAGAAAATGACGATAAAGTAGTTAATTTATGAAAATAAGCTCAATCTTCACCATCATAGAATCCAGAAATAACCGATCTCATAATTTCATATAACAAAGCTGGAAACCAACATAGTAACAACAACAGATACAACATACACAACTCGTTGCAGCGCGCAATCCGATCCCGCTGTACACACAAAATCCTCCCTTATTCCACCATAACACCATTTAACAATATCAAGAATCACATACAAAATCGATTGTGGCGCGCAACCCGATCCCACCATATCATCAGAATCAAAATCATAATCTTCCCTTATTTTACCATATCATAGTTTATCAAAAACAAGTATTACGTACACAACCGTTGTGGCGCTCAACCCGATCCCACTATATTATGATAATCAATATCAAAATCCTCCCTTATTTCACCATATCACAACCGTTGTGGCATGACAAGTCAAGTACACTCGTCACCTCGCATATACGTCATTACACCCGTAATTTACATAACATAGAGTTCAAGGGTCCCTAATTCCCTCAAATCAAGGTTAGACCCAATAATTACCTCGTTTCGCAACCAAATCAAAGCTTAACTGGGGCTTTTCCTCTAAAATTCGTATCCAAACCAGTCAAATCTAAATAAAATAGACTTAATATCATCAAAAAATACTAGGAAAATCAATTACAATAGATAAACCAAAGATCAACCTCGAGCCCGCTTGGTCAAAACCCGAGATTCAAACCAAAACTCAATTACCCATTCACTCCCGAGCCCGATTAATTGGAAGTCTAAATCTCAATTTTACAAAAATCCTCAATTCTACCCAAATCCTCATTTCTACCATGAAAAAGCATATAGATTAAAAGTTAGAAATCAATGAGTGTTGATGGAAATAGAAGAAAACGAGTTAAAATGTACTAACCTACGAGGTGGGGATGAAATTCCTCTTCAAAATTGCCTCTAGGCCGAGTCTAATGAGAAGATGGTGAAAAATAAAGAAAATCCCGTCTTTGGGATATTTTAAATAACTGGCGACAGGTCTTCGTCGCGTTCGCGAAGGACCTCAAGCAATCGCAAAGCACTGCGGCCCGATTGGCCTTCGCGTTTACGAGATGCTCTTCGCGTTCGCGATGGTTCTTCCCCTCTGGCCTTCGTATTTGTGACCCTTTGATCATATTCATGTAGAACACCCAACTGCATGACTACTACTTCAGGGTCTGCCCGACAGAGAGTAGAGAGTTCCACTCCTAGTGCTCAGGATCCACGGGAGTTTACTCTGAAGACTATGTCTTCGATAAGAGAGGAGCATCTGGAGCTAGTGAGGAGAGACTGCGGATGGGGCCAGGGGTTAGCGTTGCAGGCGCTTCCCCCGAACGAGGGTATCACGAACCTCGCCGATGGATTCCTGAACGTGTACTTGTACCCTTTTGTACTACGCCCCCCTGATAGGGTCGTGCTCGATTTCTGTTTAAGTACCAGGTTACTTTGGCGCAGATACATCCGTCGTTTTGGTGAATAGTGTTGATGATGAGGTTCTTTGTAGAGAAAGCGAGGCTTGAATTCACGCTCAGTCACCTCGTCAGACTGTACCAACCCTTTTATCAGCGAGGCCTGCTAACCTTGCGGTGTCGTTCGTCTTCGTCTTTTGTTATTGATGATGAGGAAGATGGGGATCGAGAGTAGATTAGTCAATTAGTCTAGGTTCGGACGACTGATGTTATCCCTGTGGAACTTATGTCGTTCCCCGAGGAATGGAATTACACGCGTAAGTGGAGCGTCTCGTGTTTTCTCAGATTCGCTCATGTTGAAAGCTAGTTTAGTAATCGCGTTTCCTTCTTTTCTGCAGCAATTTCATGGGCGCCGAGCGAAGTTCCTGATTTGACCGGCCGGGTCCGGTAGCTGGTGACTTATTCGACTTGTGACGAGCGTAGGTGGCGATCTGTATCCCGGGGCAGATGGGAAGATAAATACCACAGTACGTGCATACGCTGCTTTTACCTTGTCCTTCATGTAATAATCTTGTCGTTATAGGTGTTGGAGGGTCTCAAAGGGTGAGGTTGTGCTCCTCTGGAGAGGGAGTGAAGTTGCTAGCTTTCGAGCTGAAGGACGATAATGCTAATTGGAATATGCATTTGCAGTGCGATGGAGCTCACAGCAGGACAAAACTTGTCCAAGTCTTAGTTGAGAAAACATCGCCCGAGCCTGCTGTACCCGAAGTCTTCGGCTCTGGAAAGGTGGTTCCTCCGAGTGATCATGCTTCGACTGAGGTTGGTTCTTCAAGGTCCGAGGGGTCTAGATCAACAGAAGTGTGCTCGGCCTTCGAATAAGTCTGCCGACTTCACTTTGCGGTGAGTTTTGGCACAGGCCTTCCGCATCTCGCGTCTTCCCTTCCTTATCGAGTTTTTCTTTTGCAGGCTTTTGACAGGCTTAGGTCTGAGCTGCTCCGTCATGGGGCTAGGCTCCGAAAATCTCTGGATGAGGGTAGGTCCCTTAGGATCCTTTGCGAGGAGAAGGAAGTTGCGTTGACACACTGGCGATATGAGGTGTACCGGAGCTCGAATTACGAGAGCTATTTGATGGAGCAGGTAATTTCTCGTGGTATGCATTTTGCTTTTAACCTTTTGGGTTAAATTTTTGCCTATCCCAATTGCAGAGAAAGACGGAGGCTCTGGAGCGCCTTAGAGATGAAGCCGACCGAGTAAGGAATGATTGTGGTGAGCTAAGAGCTCAGGCACAGGCTTTAGCTTCAGAGGAAAAGGGTTCCTGGGCTAAAGTTCCTGCCTTCGAGACCCAACTCCGCTTGTCTCGTGACAACACTTCAGTTCAAGTGGATATGATTATGAAGCTCGAGTCCAAACTTTCGAAGGTCAGGGCTGAGATCGTTGATGCTTGGTCTGAAGCAGTATTGAGCCGGACTAAGGCTGATTAGGAAATGGCAATTCATTTGATGGATGCTACTAATGCCCAAACCGAGTTGAAGAAGGTCCTCGATCGTGAAGAGAGGATCGATGAATATGTTCGTTGCAGATCCCGAAGAAGGGTTCTTGAGGAGATCAGCGCCAGGGGTTTTGTTCTCTCGGAAAAGCTGGCGCGAGCGAGGGCGGACGAGCGTGACACTCGGTCACTCCTGTCCGGCGACGAGGAGAGTGAAGTCAAGGATGATAAGTTGTAGAGTCAGGGGCAGGGCATAGATTCTGCCGTCTTGTATGTGATATTTCCAGAGCACGTTTGTAGATGGAGGATGCACTTTTTTACGTATGTAAAATAGAAGAGAACTTGAAGCTTTATTCCTTATGTACCCTTTTCTGCTTCGCTTCCGACCAGGTGGAGTGGTTTTGGAGTTGGTGAGAGTCCTTAGAGTCGTAATACGGCTCCGGGGCTCATCAGGGGTGCCCAGGTGCTCTTACGCGTTTGGTCGATGCGACCTTTAGTGTAAGCTGGCGTTGGAGCTCTTATGCTTTGCTCAACTATTTTGGGTTTGGTCTACGAGTCGGGCTTCGACTCGAGCCCATTCGACCCTCAAGCTTTTGTGTCTGCTTGGGCGGGCGACAATGGTTCTTACGCCTTACCCTTGGGCATTTGTATTTTAACTATTTTAGGTTCAGTCTCCGAGTGGGGTTTCGACTCGAGCACAATTGACCCTCTAGTTCTGTATTTGCATGGGCTGGCGACAACGGCTCTTATGCCTTGTGTCAAAGTGACCTTTTATGTGCGTGGCCCCGAGGTTCATGATTCTGGCGACGATGGCTCCTACGCTTTGCCCTTGGGCATGTATAGTTAACTATTTTGGTTCTAGTCTCCGATTCGGGTTGCGACTCGAGTTCACTTTGACCCTCAAGCTTTCAAATTTTTAAGTTGGCGACAGCGGCTCTTACACTTTTGGTCGTTGTGACCGTTTAGTGTGTGTGGCCCTGAGGCTCATTAGGTTGGCGACAATGGCTCTTACGCTTTGCCCCTTAGGCATTTGTAGGCTTTGTTTTCCTCTTGTTAAGGTCTTTTTGAAATGATTGCCTGACCCGTCGTCGGTTCGTGAAGAACCTCGATTTCAAGTCGTTTGCTGCGATGTTCGAGCATCTATAAAAGGTTTAGCTCGTAGGTAGAGTAGCTCGAAGCCCTGTGATTTGGAGCTGACATGGTCGAAGCTCGTTTGCCTATCGAGTGTAGCCTATTTAATGGGCTCTTTTCGAAGTAGATTCAAAGTAATGGCCTATTATTTTATAGCAACGTTTGGGCGTCCCCAAACCGCGTTAATTTAGTTGGTGAAGCCGTATTGACCGTAGTCATTTGTGTTTGGTCGGAGCCATTTTTAATCCCGAGTGTGGTAGTTTAGGCGTCTACACCAAGGGTATGCCTTTTTGGGAGTCTTAAAAATGCGACATATAGCCTAAACTTCGGGATCGAGTTTTATGCCTGTAGTAAGGTTTTACAAAATTTTCACGCCTGTTGAGGTCTTACAATTTTTTCATGTCTGTTGAGGTCTTACAGTTTCGTCATGCCTGTTGAGGTCTTAAAGTTTTGTCACGCTTGTTGTGGTCTTACAGTTTTGTCATGCCTGTTGAGGTTTCACAGTATGTTCATGCCTGTTGAGGTCTAACAATATATTCATGCCTGTTGAGGTTTTACAGTATGTTCAAGCTTGTTGATTCTCGGTGCGAGTTTTTATTTGAGACCGGGTCTACCCGCTTGGGGTCTTGCGGCCACGGGTTTTTAACGAATGGCGATTGGTGACAGTCTCCGAGTTGTCGAGTTTGCTTAGGCTCGGAGGCCGTTACTTGTGAGCTCGGAGTTGCTTCATCGAGGGCCTATGAATATGGAACTATGACCCTGAGGCCATGCAGGTGCCGATTTATTGACGCTAGTATCTCGGAGCATTCTCGGCGGAGGGATCCTTGTTGTGAAAATGCTAAATTTTCTTTGGAGTACGAGATGCTTTGGCGAAAGATATATTTTGATTGTTTTGGCATAAGTACATGTTGTTTTGTTGCCGTGAGCCCGGCTTGTGTAGACACAGCTATTTTGACCGTTTGCCCCGGTACATTGTTTCCTATTGGAACTTAGTTAGTCACCCCTGGTTCTTCCGAGCGGAAGGCCTCTCAAAGGGGTGCCCCCCAGTGTTCGGGGTTGATTGCAAAAGAAGCCCTGCAAGCTTGTCGGATCCTTCTTTGGTGGCGCGTGTATGTTGCCTCGTTAAAAACTTTGCTGGTAAAATTTTGGGACAAAAGCTCGGCCCAAGGAAAAGAACGCAACGGATGCCGCTAAGGCCTTGAGATCTTCGGGTTGGGTCAGCATTTCCGACCGCCTCGATCGGGTATCTGCACAGGGGTTAGTGTAAAGTAATGAAAGAAGGAGGTGGTCTTACCTTATCGTGGGGTGCGCAGGCAATGTTCCGAGGTCTGATGTGTCCCTGTTATTTGGAGAGATGACTCGATACGGTCCTCCGCTCTGCTTAGCCGAAGACGTAGTTTGATTATCCTTTGACCTTTTTGAGAGTAGAGATATTGGTGCCGGCATTACATTACGTAATGCGAACACTTCCCTTGATGCGTGTTGTTCCCCGTAGACGGTTTTAATTCCGTCCTTTGTTGGGATTCCATCATTTGGTGAAGGGGGGATGGTACCACTCTCATGCGGTGCGTTCGTGGCCATCCGAATAATTAGGCATTTATGCCACGCGTCTCCTTCGACGTCATGGAATTTGGTGTTCCGGTCTGCGTCGACCGTGCCGGCTGAGAGAATGGTTTCTCCTTTTGTTGTTTCGATTGCCGTGTTGAATCCATTGAGGATTCGATAGGCGAGCATGATTTGGTCTAGCAGTCCGAGCTACTCTATCACCCTCGACCCGATAATGTTGGTCGAGCTACCTAGATTCACAAGCCCACGTTTTATTCGAAATGGATGAATGAGGAAAGAGGTTACCAGTGCGTTGTTATAAAGTTGGGGCGAGGTTTTAAAGCCTTCCCTGCTGAATGTGAAGGCACCTTTGGGTACGTATCCCCGGGTTCGTCTTTCTCTGGCGATGGATATTTTTGTCCTTCTCTTCACAAGTTCCCAGGGAGTGCCGACGCCCTTCCAATACCATGATAACGTGTCGTGGCCCATTTGATTCATTCTTCTTGGCCACCTTTCTTTATCGGAGCTGAACTTGAGCCCGATCGCTCAAAAGTTCTCGGCGTCGACTTTTACTGAGTAGCTTGGCGATTTCCTTTCAGAGCTGGTGGCAATCTTGGGTCCTGTGATTGTGCGAATTATGAAGCTCACATACCAAGTTGTGACTCCTCTGGGAAGGATCCGACTGAATAGGCCTGGGCCATTTGATGTCCCTAGTTTTGCTGATGGTAGATGCGATTTCCGATGCAACGACGTTGAAGTTGTATCTTGATAGACGAGGTGCCCCCGTTGGCCTCGTGTCTCCGTCGAATATGGCTCTGTTGATGAGTCCTCGAAGATATTATCCTTGATCCATTCTCCGACCGTTGCGAGGTACGCTTCGGGGCATTCTTCCTATCTTCGATGTATTGTTGGTATCTTTCTTTGTTTGGTTTTAGTTCCATTGTCAGAAGTCTTCTCGGATATACTGAGCCCGAGGGGGCTCCCAACTAGTTATCCTCGACCCTGATTTCAACTGGTACCGGTTGTGGACGTTCGACCAGGTCGTAACTGGATACTCGATCAAGTTCTGTTTCAACTGTCTTAAAGCCACTGGGCATCGTTCATTTAGGCCTTGAGTGAAGGCCTTCACCGCCCGGTCGTCGGAGACCGGGGGTAGCTCCGTTCGTTCCGTCTGAAAATGAGATACGAATTCTCGCAGCATTTCATTCTCCCTTTTCTTAATCTTGAATACGTCGGACTTTCTTGTTGCTACTTTGATGGCACCGACGTGTGCCTTTGTGAAGGAATCTACCAGCATGGCAAATGAATCTATGGAGTCGGGATCTAGGTTGTGATGCCACATCATGGCCCCCTTCAAGAGAGTTTCTTCGAACTTCTTCAGTGAGATGGATTCGATCTCGTCGTCTCCTATGTCATTGCCCTTTACCGCGCACGGGTAGGCAGTGACATGTTCGTTGAGATATGAGGTCCCGTTGTATTTTGGGAGTTCTGACATTATGAACTTCTTTGGAATGGTTTTCGGAGCTGCTTCTTCTGGGAACGGCCGTTGCACGAACTTCTTCGAATCTACACCTTTCAGGACCGGGGGTGCGCCCGGGATGTGGTCGACCCTGGAGTTGTAGGTCTCGACCTTCTTATCGTTGGCTGCTATCATTTTCTCGCCTAATTCGATCCTTTTGGTGAGGTCCTCCAGCATTTTCATGATGGCAGGGTCGGCTATCGATCCTTTGTTGCTCGATCTCTCCGGTACCTATTCGGTCGGGGGAGTAGTTTCCGGTGCTACTGTGCTAGGAGTCTTCGGGTGGCTTTGCAACTAAGTGATAGCCAACTGTTGGGCCTGCAACATTTCAAAAATAACATGAAGACTAACTTCATGTTCTTCCCGGGCTGGAGTTTTTTGGGCGTTCTGTTGGTCGCCATGTTGTATACTCCTGTCGGTGTGTGAGGTTTCGTCGACCTGCTGTGCGTCTTGCGAATCCGTGTCCGCCTGAATTGGTCTAGGTGCGTTATTAGATGTCTGCGGGGGCGCGCCAGCAACTGGAACAGCCACACCGTTTTCTCCATGATTTTCAAGGTTGTCGTTCTCAACTCTGTTTACCAAGCCAGACATCTTGACCTAAAATCGAAGATCTTGGACAAGAAAAAGTGTGAAAGATAACTTGCGTGTGTAATGAAACCAGCAAGAAAATAATCACTATTATTTTTAGCCGCACGGTGGGTGCCAAACTGTTTACAGTGAAAATGGTAATAACAATTAAATTTATTGATGGGACTCTAAAAATTCGTGATCTATTTTTATGCTATTTGTTAGAGCAGTTGATGCTAGATATGTGAGGCTTAACGAAAAAACACGAACGAAAATAGGGTTATAGTCAAACCGAGGGGCTTGCTGTCCGGTCCTCGGAATAACCGATAAGCGACCTCGAGGTCGATGCCTGGGCTCGGGCTCGAGCTATTGTGGATAATCAGGAAAGGGCTAATAGTTAGGATATAATTAAAGGAGGCTATTTATGTCCAATATCAAGTAGCAAATGAAGAACAAGTATGAAAACAATAAATGAAAGAGGTAGTCTCGAGCGAGTAAGTTAGAGAGAAAGGAGAGAGAGAGAGTGTTGTTATTGATCTTATGTAGAATAGTTGGAGCTACAACAACCCTTCACAAAATGATGAGGATCCCCTTTATATAGGAGGGGAATCCCGTCATAGTACAAAATACATTAATTGTAAAGGCATGGAGATGGGACGGCTAGACACGACGCCTCGATACAAGCTCTAGGTAGGTCGGTTTTGTCAGACTTAGCCGTGTGCCTTATGAATTCCCCATTTTACTCTAGCCTCGATCTATGTCCTCTTTAAGTCGGACCTCGACGAGCTCCGAGGGAGGGAACTTGGTCACAGTTTCGCATCCTCGGGGTCTCGAGGTGTTCTTCTGAAGTAACGCAATAGCAAGAAATTAGGCCCTCTGATTTCGCCGTATACAAATTCCTTCTGTCCTTATAGCTCTGGATCACCCTAGGATATGGTTCAACTATCAAATCCTAATAGGCGACCAACTATGTGTTCATGTCAAATATAATCGACCATTGAATGACCTAAGAAACTCATTTCTTCTTTCATTCAATTGCCCTGGCCAAGGTCTTAGTTTTGTCGTTTATAATTCATGACAACATGGAGCTTAAACTCATTATTAAGAATTGACAGATTCCATCTTGATCAATCACTAATTCTACAAGTATTTAATCATACCCAATATCCTTTCAACTATCGCCCTAGGTCCATATGTGTCTAGTATCAAAGCACAATAAATAACTTGTCAATTACTGTGACGATCTCAGGTCAAAGAAAATTCTTACATCACATTCTTCAAGAGAATATCATATTGACAGTTTATGGTAATTCTAACCATTAGGAATTATCCAATGAGTCGATTCAATGATCATATCTCTATATGCATCATCTATCTATGTAATTTAGTTAATGAGATCAACTAATCTTTATCCCATAAAGACGATCACATAAATATTGATCTAACCGGATTACTAATGTCCAAATTAATAATCCTACGATCAAGAACAAATTTAGATTAAATTATAAGAAACTTTACTCTCATTATCATGATCTCCATCACGATGACAAGTCTCAAAATTTAATCAAGGACCTTATCAAATAAATAAATCAATTAATAATAATGATAAAAGAATATCAAATGTCATATATATTTTATATCAAATAACGTTCACAAAAATATGTTCAAATCATCAAATATGATATTGGATCTAGGGCATATCTACAATATCCCAACAGTTGTAGCTTGTATATTACTGAAAAGATGAATTAAAATTTAGGTATCTAAACAAGTTGCAGTACTAAACCTCAAAGAAGATCCAAGTTTTGTCTGCTAATAAGTTAGTTTAATGCCTGGAACTATATTCTTCTTTGAATAATTATTGTAATTTTGGCCTCTTTGTCTGTCGAATAATAATTATAATTTATAAAAATGAATTTTAATTTGCTGTATTAGGAATGAATTTAGTCGACTACACTAAACCTGTCTTATTTGTTGTCCTATGAAAACGTATAGGTACAATAATATACTGATTTGACATGTACAAAATCTAAAATAACACATGCAGACAAATATCTTCTTTTTCCTCTCCCTTAATTTATAACGAAAATCCGATGAATTTTCCATGTCATTTTTCTTTCAAAATGTACTATGACAAATGTAGCTTAAATTTTCCCATTTCTAAAATCCTTTCTCTTGTCTACTTTCACATAACACTATATATTTGGAGTCAAATCATTTTTTTCTTGACTATGCTGTTAAAAAAAACTCTATTAATCTTTAATATAGTAGCCGTGCTATAATATTCTTTTTGTAGATGTATAACTCTGCTTAATAAAACTTAAGAAATCAATGTACGAGTATATACGAAATTAACTTAGATGAACTATTTAAGAATGTGGTGGAATCGAGTTTCTTAATTCATCTGATTTGAGTTTTGAGGATGAAGTTTTTTTTTTTTTTTTTTCGTAGGACTTAGGGAGCAACTACTAGAAATTCGGCAAAAACAGATCATAATGGTCGGTCAAAAAATAGGCCAAAAACTGACCAAAGTTGGTCGGTTTTCAAAATATTTTTTTTTTTTTTTTTACGAAACCAACTAACTTTGGTCGATTTTCTTTTGCGCAAAAATGCGGGAAATTATTTTTGAGTCCCGCGAAATTTATTTTTCAAGAAACCGACCAACTTTGATCGGTTTTTCATTTAAAATAAATTAAAATTAATATTAAAAAACCGACCGAAATCCGTCGGTAATTCGGACGGTCATTTTAAAAAATCGACCAACTTTGGTTAGTTATTTTCGTGTGAAAATACAATTAAAGAGTATAAATGAAATAAAAGACAGTCTTAAAATAAAATACACCAATGGTCTAGTGGTAGAATAGTATCTTGCCACAATACAGACCCCGGTTCGATTCTCATATGGTGCATTTTTTAATTACATAATTAAAATATCAACCAACTTAGTTTTTTCGGTTTTTTTTTTTTTGAATTTAATTGAACGACCAACTTTGGTCGGTATGTGTTGCGTTTTTTTTTTCTTTAAAGGGTGTGAATGAGAAATGGAAGAGGCACCTTTTGGGTTGCACCTTTTGGGTTGCACCTCTCCATATCATCCTTCCTTTGTCTGTAAATTTAGAGGCTTGGCCTCATTTTTGAGACATGAAAAATCTGAAAATATCTCTCATCTTTTCTGCATTGTAGCATTATTTTTTCAAATAAATAAAGTGTCAAATGTGATTTGCTCCGTTTATTGAGTTCGCTGTAATTTGTAGTGCCGCTATCACATAATAGTTATTCCTTTCTATCCGGGAGGAATTAATCCATAACCTTGGGCAACAGTGAGGGGATTAAATCCTTAAGGACATACAATAAACTTGTGGGCTCGGAATTTCTGTTTTCATTTATTGAACTAGCATTTCTTTACTTCTCTGATTTTCTGGTTTCGAACATAGATTAGCAACAGTATGCACTTCCGACCTTCAAAATACCGTCCACACGTAAATGGTCGCGTTTTGGACGGTTATTGGCCATTATCGACCCACTTTGGTCGGTTTTTTTGAACGATCTTGCCCGAAATTTTAGTAGTGGGCGCTAAAACAGTAAATGCTTGAAGAAAAAATTAAAGATAACTTAAATGTTTTTTTTTTGTTTTTTTCATTATTTTGGACGAGTTATTTTTCTTGAATCAAGGGTTTATCGGAATAACTTTTCTATCTAGCATAAAGTAGGAGAAAAGTCTACATATACATTATATTCTTTTCAGACTCCACTCATGCAATTACACTGGATATATTGTTGTTGCTATATTATTTTAGACAAATGAAACCTTTCCCCTTTACCGACTTCATCCCTATAATATAATGGGTTCGTAATTCTATTAAGCACACAGCATAAATCAAGGTAGTAATCTGGAACTTGATGCATAATTTTGACATAGAACCCAATTAGAAACTACTATAATTCTGTCTCCAATTAAAAAAAGGATTAATTATTTTGAATTGTTTTTCTCCATTTTTCGTGGCTCAAAGTAATCAACCTTACTACTCCACTTGCTATCTTGGGGTTGATGCTTTTTGTTTGTTGTTTTGTATTCTATGAAACTTCTTGCCCCCCCCCCCCCCCTCCCCCCAAAGTTATACTCAACAAATAAACAAATAATTAGAAATTTCGTCGTATTTTTGAGAATCCAAAAAACAATCAATGAAAACATTAACAACGTCAAAGTCTTTCAAGATTTGAGAAATCCAAACAAACATCAATTAATGTAAAATTTAACGAGAAACTTTCTCAAGAGAGTACTTTGTCGATTCTAATGTTTCATAATTGCTTGTCGTCTTTTGTCTGTGGTCTCATGCACGTTGAATATTTTGTTTAGTCCAAGAAAAAGAAAACCACAAAACTAGCTCTTATTTTGTCTTTGCTAATACCTATAATTAACTCTTCTTCACTTTCACCCTTGGATCTTATAAACATACACCCAAAAAAAAATAAAAAAAAATAAGGCAATTTATGCCAATTTTTTCAACTATTTCCACATAGAACCACACACCTTATGATTCGAATGCTAGCTAAGCTTACCTTTTTCTTTTGAGTTTTCCCAAAATATTCTACACTTTTTATAAATGAAAAGCTTTAATATATCTTATATACATAAAATTTATGTTACTCATTTTTACTTTTCTTCAATACAACTTTGTACTCTATTATTGTTTTTGTAATTTTTATTAACTCCTCATATTTCCCAACGAAATATAAAAATATTCATATTTCTAACTCTTTAATTACATAGTAATTGTGCTTAATACTACTATATTTTTTTCTAAACCCAAGATAATTTAATGATGCGAGTGTCCTTATAGTACTTGTTATTCATTTACTAATCAACATAAGTCGTGATTAAATACTAGTGTGTCTCACATACTTCCTTAATTGTTGGTTGTCTCCAGCTAATAGCCACCGACCCATCCCCAGTACTCCCAACCCCAATGAAACAAACGAAAAAAATGAAATTCCTTAAAACATGGTTTAGTTGCTAATAAAGATGGAGTTTAACTTCTAAATAATAGAACAAAAGATGGGATTAGCAACCTCAAAAATATGACATGTTACCTTCTATAACCTGTCACGACCCGGAATTCCCACCCTCGGAAGTCATGATGACGCCTACTAATGTGAGCTAGGCAAGTCAATCCTTAACAACTTACTTCATTAACAAATCACTTCTTTTAACGATTATCAGTGATAGCATGAAAACAACGAAATTTAATGAATATACGGAAGACTTAAATTAAAGAAACTAAACAATAATACGGAAATCAACATATGTCTCTACCCAAGAACTGGTGTCACATTACTCACGAACTTCTAAGAGTACTAAATATAACTGTTTGAAAGAAAAATATAAACTGTTTGTCTCGAATACATGAGATAACAGACTGAAATAAAGATAGAGGAGACGCCGGGCCTGCGGACGCTTGCAAGGCTACCTCGGTGTCTCACTGGACTGAAAGTTGGCTCCCTTGCTACTACTGCTGTCCAAGACCTGGATCTGTGCAAATGAGCACAGAATGTAGTATCAGCACAACCGACCCCATGTACTGGTAAGTGTCTGGCCTAACCCCGGCGAGGTAGTGACGAGGCTAGGACCAGACTCCAGATAAATCTGTGCAGTTATATACTATATGGCGGAAAAGTAAACATTTAATAAGCAATCAAAGCTGGGAAAGGGGAAACATGCTCCGGAAGTAGCAGATAAAACAGAATATCAAAGAATAGTAAGGAAACTACAATTTAACTTCTAACACGGATAAAGAAAAATAAGGCAACTTTCACTTTCAGTTTCATCTTGTTGCAGGTGTGCAACCCGATCCCATTTCTCATATCTTGTGGTAGGTGTATATACCACCCGCTCCCATTTCAGTATATCTTGTGGTAGACGTACCACCCGCTCCCATTTCAGTATATCTTGTGGTAGGCGTACCACCTGCTCCCATTTCATCATATCTCGTGGTAGGCGTACCACCCTCTCCCATTTCATTATATCTTGTGGTAGGCGTACCACCCGCTCCCATTTCATTATATCTCGTGGTAGAAGTACCACTCGCTCTCATTTCATTATATCTCGTGGTAGGCATACCACTTGCTCCCATTTTATTATATCTTGTGCTAGGCGTACCATCCGCTCCCATTTCATTACGTTTCGTGGTAGGCGTACCACCCGCTCCCATTTCATTATATCTTCTGGTAGACGTACCACCCGCTCCCTTTTACATTTCATCACACAATCACAAGAAATCCCGGCAAAAAAACATAAAAAATATAATAACTTCCCGGCAAGGGAACAAAACAATATTATAATTTTCCCGGCAAGGGAACAACAATATTGAATTAGTCATCCCGGCAAGGGAGAATCACCTATAACCAATCTCAACTCAACTTGTACTCAGTTTAATTATTGAAAATGCTCAATCATAGAAGATCATTAAGTAAAGCACCCAAGTGTCATTTAAGAACACAACAACTTTCAATTTAAGACTCGCGATCATGCTTGACACCAACGTATAGATACTCATCGCCATGCGTATACGTCGTACTCAACAAGAAGTAAGTAGCAAGTATGACTCAACTCCTAATCCTTCAAGCTAGGGTTAGACCAAATACTTACCTCGATGCCTTGATCACCACTTAAGTCTCAACTATAGCTTTACCCCTTGATTCCACCACCAATTCGCTTGAATCTAGTAACAAGTTACTTAATTACATCAATAAGTGCTAAATGAATCAACCCCAATGCATGAAAATGAGTTTTCTAAAGTTTTACCCAAAAGTCAGAAATCATCCCCAGGCTCACGTGGTCGAAACCCGAGGTTCGGATCAAAACCTGATTACCCATTCCCCCACGAATCCAAATATATAATTTATTTTGAAATCGGACCTCAAATTGAGGTCCAAATTCCAATTTTAGAAAACTTAGGATCTACCCAAAACACCCAATTTCCCCCATGAAAAATATTTGATTTGAAGTTGAAATCATGTTAAAAGATGTTAAGGAGTGAAGAAAATGAGTTAGAAATCACTTACCAACGTTTTGGAGAAGAAAAGTTGTTTGAAAAATCGTCTCATATGTTTTGGGGTTTTGAAAAGTAAAAATTAATTGAAATTCCCGTTTATTTATACCCCTCTCAGACCCCCAGTGCGGAGCGCATCAAATGGACCGCGGCCACACAGCCTCCACCGCGGACCGCGCTAAGGCGACCGCGGCCGCGCTGGCCCCTCCCTTAAAACCTGCAGTTGAGCACCCTGTGCGGACCGCACAAAGGCGACTGCGGCCGCAGAGCTTCCACCGCGGACCGCACAAAGGCCACCGCGGCCGCGCTGGCCCCTCCGCTGTCACACGCTATTTCTCGCGGACCGCACTAGAGGGTTCAAAGACTGTGGCTTCCTGAACCTGCAACACCAGACTTTCTAAGCCTAAGGCATCTCGGAACCTACTCGAAACTCACCCGAGCCCTCGAAACTCGTACCCAAGTATACACACAACCTCAAAAACATTCTACGGACATATTCGTGTACTCAAATTACCAAAATAACATCACGAGCATCGAATTAAACCTCGAGATCAATAATATTTCTCAAAACTCTTTTAAACATCAAATTTCTCAATTAAGGTCCGGATCACGTCAAACGACGTTCGTTTTTAACCAAATTTCACAGGAATGACTCAAGTCATATATAAGACCTGTACCCGGGGCCGGAACCAAAATACGGGCCCGATACCATTGCTTTCTAATTAGTTTTCACTTCAAATTTCCTTAAACAATTTCTGAAAATAATTTCACTTAAAAATTCATTTCTCGAGCTAGGGACCTCGGAATTCGATTTCGGGCATACGCCCGAGTCCCATATTTTCATACGGACCCTCCGGGACCGTCAAATCACGGGTCCGGATCCGTTTACCCAAAATATTGACCGAATTCAAATTTATTCATTTTAAAGTCAAGACTTAACCTTTTTTCACAGAATTTCATATTTTAGCTTTCCGGCTACGCGCCCGGACTGCGCACGTAGATCGAAGCGACTCTAAATGAGGTTTTCAAGACCTCGGAAGCACATAATGGGTAAGAAAACAGGTGATGACCCTTTGGGTCGTCACATAACCATATTTAACTTCTAAGTAATCGAGAAAAAAAGAAATAGTAATAACCTGAAAAATAGGACATATTACCTTCTACAACATGGTGAAAAACATTGATGGTGCAAAATATTTTTATACTATCAGCAGTGGTTGAGCTAGTAATTTTATTTAAGGGTGTCAAGATATACAAAAGTAAACACACAAAAAAATAAATAAGGTGAGCCAACATAATATATATATATATATATATATATATATATATATATATATATATATATATATATATATATATATATATATACATAAAAATTAAATTTTCACCTAACTAAACAATTTAATATTTCGGCAAAAAGGTGTCAATTAACATCTCTCAGCATAGGTTGCTCCGTACTGAGTTTAATCACTGCATTCTTGATATGTTTATGATGCTATGAAACAATAAAGACATAATAAAAACTATTTCTTAAAACTGTATACAGAGGAAATCGGAGCTACTCGATTTCGTGGGCTCGAGGGTTACTTCAAGAGTGAGATCGAAATAGATCAGGAGCGAGCCCAATAAGGGGCTTCGAAGATCAAAGTGTCTGATAAACATCGAGGCCAAACGTGACCAGCCTCGAGATAATGTCGTTACGAGTTTGTAACAGAATGAGCAAGACTTCCGCTACGTCCCCAAGATCGTGGCGTAAATTCCGGAATAGATTTGTACGAATTAGTACAAATCCGTACTAGGCGGTTATACAGCTGTCCCAATAAGATTTCCTACTGTAAATAGAAATGTACCTTATTTAGGGTTCCCCTACTATATAAAGGGGACCCCAATTATTTGTAAACATAATCTAATCATTGGCAAAGAATATACACTCTTATTTTTTCGCTCATCGTTCATCAGAATTGTCCTTTAGCTTTATTATTCTTGTTTTAATGTTCTTGGTCCATCTCGAGGTCGATACTGCCTAGCAAACACTGGTTTAATTGTTACTCGTATTTCCGAGGTAAACAAAAACAAATGCCCAAAATAATATATAGCGTGGAGATATTGATTAATAGATTGGAATGGAGGACAATAATATACTCCAACAACCTTTATTGTTATTATGAATATATGAGAGAACAATTTATCAACAAAGTTAGCAAACTTATAGCATTGTATACTATACACTTTGTTCTCTTCCCTTTGGGTAGATTCTTTTATTCAACGAGTTTGAAATTGCATAATTAAGCTCTAATAAAACAAGAGGAATCAATATTAATAGGATCAAATTTCACTGCAGTCTTTTTTTGAATCACGTAGTGAAGTGTACTATAGCTAGTTTAGGCTATTGCCTTAATGAGAATTAATCAATCCTTGCTCTTTGCTTAACGACAACATGGTCAAACTTATGTAAAATTCAATGGTTTACATCAATTGTTAAGTACACATTAATTCTTTTACAAGGTCCCCATATGTTAATCACGTTTTTTTATTCGGTAATTTAAATATTTTTTGCCCCCCTTTGAGATATAAAAACAAGTAATAAATACTAAGCGGAAAGTGATGATAAATGATCCAAAAGCTATATAAAGGACAAATTAAACGGCAAATACTTATGAGTTATTTTGTATATTTTGGTTAGACCAAACAAATAATGATTCAAAGATACCTAAAAACACATCATTTATAAGTTCATAGCTTAATGGGGTAATGCCAGGCAAACAAAAAGGGGCCCTTATGTTGATTGTATTGGAATAAATTAATCCCAACAAAATTATTATTTCGCATAAAATACTAAAATACTTACTTGGTTGCGTAAAATTTTTTTTGCCTTTATTTACGGTATTAAATAATATTCATATTAAGTTATGCGAAAAATCATGCTAGATAAATACCCTTTTAAAGTAAGTACATAAATAATCCTTGTATTATATTATCTATCAAGGAAATATGACAATATATAGCAGCTCTAAAAAATAATAGTCGAAAAATTGTGTGTGTGCGTGTGTGTATATATATATATTGTATATTATATACAAAAATTATATAAATTTTATACACTTTTTTGGTTACTGAATGCAAATAATTGTTTACGCGGGCTAAAACTGAAAAAGACCCTAGTTGATAACTTAACAAATTAAATATGTATTAACCTCTATCCTACATAAACTAAGTGCTAAAGAAGAAAAAGACTTGAATCAACTTTTTCATATACGTTAGGAGAATTTTGTTTGCATCTTTTATTATCAAGTTACTAATTTTGGCTTGATTATGATTTTTTTGTTTGGATATAGATCATATCAAGTGGAATTTGGAACATCATTATTCTTATAACAGCGACATTAATATTACATGACAATTATTCTCTATAACCTGTCATTTGTTTTGTTTCAAATGGCCGCTCAAATATATTTCTTAAATATTTTCAACTTGTAGCCTCCTTTTACTAGTCCAATTTTTTCACTCTAAAGTCAAATACAATTAATGTAAGTCTTCAATTAAAGAAGTAATTATTTCCTCTGGCCAAAATTGATTCAGCACTTGGCTAATCACAAACCTTTTAAAGTGATTTTTTTTGTTGCCTACAAACTAGTTATGGTTTATAATGGTAGTAACTGAGACGCATCCAAAATAAAAAAAATTATTTTATCAAAACATTGATAAAAGAGCAATATTATTAGAACTTTAAATTTGTAATGAGTTGTTTCTCCCCATGCAAATCTTTTGTACTGACAAGTATTTTACATATTAATTAATTAGTAGCTTATGTAATGATTTTCATTTTTTTCCTATATCAGTGTAAAAGATTTTTACACAATAACCTAATTTAAAATTAAATGCAGATAGCCTGATAATTTCCTGATAATATAACTTGGCTGAGTTGATTAGTAAGATGTTTCCCACATGGGAAAGCTGGGACCGATTGCCCTCATCAGAAGTCTCTTTGGCCAAAGCTCGTCGCACCGAGTTTTCCTAGTATGGTTTACATCTCCTGTATGGTTTGCGAGTTATCTCACATTGAGCAAATTATCCAGTATCTACTCGAAGAATAGCAGCCGCAAGTTTCGCTCGAAATTTTCCAAATTTTTTTTTAGTGTACTTGGTTATCTGAAGTTGATTTGACAGTTGCTAGTCATTGCAATAGGAAACTGCTAAAAACCTCATATTAATGTCAAAAGACAACTCCAAACTCTACAAAACGTTCGATTTTTACTATGGAAGTGGAAAGTTTAGTTAATTATCTTACTGCTATAACCGAGTAATTACTTATCCGGCATTAAAAGGAAAAATTAATCATGGTATGGTGGCCATGATTATAAATGATTAGCCGCTCTTAAGAAATTTTAATTCGAAAATTTTATTTTAAAAAAAAATGATCGAATGAAACAAAGACTAGACGGCTGTGTTTGTTTGATATGGTGTTAAGGAATGTTTGGATTTGTTAGTAATCAAGCAACCCAATAACCTTGGACCGGCTAAGTAGTTTTCCTAGTAATCTCAGACAGCTTTAGTTCCCAAGTTAGTATTATACTCTGCATGGGGTAAAATCAGTTGATAACAAGTAGCTAAACAGCGAGGTGATACGTGGAACTGAGAACAAATAAAAGTTGTATCGACGAATGATGAGAATCGATGGCGAAGTCGGTAATCGGTACGGGGTGGATCCCGAAGGGAGCACAATCAATGGTAATGACTCAAAGACTTGACATCGGATAACATTTAATTAATAAGATGTTATTATAGAGAATATTTGCATTCAAAGCCAATCGTTATGCACGCATCAATGACGGATTTTCTTATTCAAGAAGAGCTTGATTTGAGGTCTTGTCTCCCTCAATAAAGCTATAAATAGGAGGATTAACCATCACTGTGGGACATGAAAAATATTTTGCACACAAAAGCTATAACATATTGTTTCAAGCTCAATCTAAAGTATTTTTATCATTGTTACTGCTTTTGCTCTCGGAAAGACCGAACTCAGAATCGGGCTTTCTATTCTCAATTAATTTCAATCGCTAATCTTATTTTTTGTTCTATTTCTTTATCGTTTTTGGATCAAATCGATTCACTTTTCTATAAACTACGTTACACATTTAACTGTACTATTTTATGAGTAAACATATTTTTCCTTGTACTTAGTTCGTCACTTGTTCTTGTTCCTGTTCCTGTTCTGTTTCCTGGTCTGAACTTGAACCATGTAGGCAATAAATTGTTCTTCGAGTAAGAGGATGGAGCCAGAGCTCTAGCTATGACTTGGTAAAATTTAATATCTTTCGTGAAAACTCTATATTTATATTAAGTAATCTTCTGAATATATAAATAATTTATCTTTTTTTTAGAATCTTTAACTCATAAACTCAAACATTTCTCCCTCAAGACATTAATAGGCAAAAAATCTCACGACTCTCCACTCTACCAAAAGTTTCGTGTTCGGTTGAACTCAGTGTTTTGGCATTGATAAAGTTAAATATATATATATTTCCTAACTCTTTTGAAATTCAGAATCATTGCGTCTAAATTTTAAGAGTCCCATTCTTTCGTTCCTTTTAAATTCTAATCATACTTATCTTTTTTTCCATAAAAAATTCTTGAAACTTTAGCAGTTTGGTGTGGAATTAATGTTTGTTGAGAAAATCATGCATCTAGAGATGTTTGCGGTCGAATTATTTCGCTAATGACAAAAGGGAAACATTCTATTATGTTTTTGGAAAAATAAATCTTTAAATGTGTACAAGGGTTAAAGAGGGAGGCTAGTAATTATTTGCTTTAGATCATAAAAAATTTTAATAGTGGATTTTATGATTTTATTTTCCCTTAGATAGTAATGAAATTTCTTGAAAACTTTAAAAAAAAAATGTATAAAATCTTTTTTAAAAATAGAAAGAAATAAAGAGTACCTGCCTTTTAATAGTAAAAATAGTTTAAAACTTTGAATTAAACTACTCAAATCATCATGTTAGTAAATAAAAGTTTTTACAAGAAGATCCAAAGTAATATATTTTAAGGACATGGCTAACATCTTATCAACTTGAATTAACCCTTATCAAATATAAATAATAATATTGTTATGTATAGTTAATGACTTTATGTCTCATAAGAATACTTTATTATAAAAAAGGAGAACGAAAAAAATATTAATTTTTTGGTATGTGTGTGAATATCTAGATATGTAGTGTAAGAAAGTTTAATACTCTTATTAAAATTTGGCTTTAGGGGGTTAAATTTCGCATTATACCTCATTGTTAATCTCACTCAGCTCTTTAACCAATTACAACTAATCCTATATGATTATCTTTCTTTGAAATTAAAGTAGAACAAAAAAAGTTTTACTATTTCGACTATATGAGTACTTGTATTTAATTTTATCCTAAATTATCAAACATCCTGAAAATTTAACACAACTTTTAATTTCGAAGGTTATTTATGTATAATATTTTATCACTTTTATTTGATTGAAGAACTTTTAACTAGAAAAAGAAAAAATATGTGAAGCAATGTCTAAAGAGTATATTCTCGGAAAAGCGGGCGATAACAGGGAAAACAATCTACTGAAATTTTAGAAAAGTGAAAATGAGCAAGGTCAGCCGAAAATGAAAAAGGAAATACAAGACAAAACCAAAACTTTATATAAATTTTGGCCTAAACGCAAGTTGCCTTCCCACATTATTCCGAACTGTAATTAAGGAGGCAAAACTATACAATTTCATTAAAATAAAGTTTAACATGCCAAGTAGTAAAAGATTAACTTTTATGTTATAGGCCTCGAGACATTAGGTGCCAAAACACTGAACGAGGGAAATTAGCAAATATACTAAAAAGAAATTGTTAATTTAATGTACTATTGATTGATAGTTACGCTAAGTTACTACTTCTTATTTACTGTAATTACTTTTGGCCCGTTAATTTTTATTTTTATTAATCTGACCACTCAAAGTTCTTTGTGTAGCAGAAAGACAATTAAATCTGTTAAAAAAATAGAAAGGCATTTTAATAGCGAGTTTAATTTTTATAAAATGACAGTTTAAATGTTAAAGTAAATTACAAATAATTATTTTTAACAAGTAATATGAATTAATAACCTGAAAAGAATGATAAATAATATACTCTATGATGAACACATGTTATTCTCTTTTTTTATTTTTAGTTGTTCATTTTTGACTTTGCACTTAATTAAAGAGAAAATAAATGAAGTATTTGTTTTACAATTTTACCCATGATAATAATATATTTCAAAATGCTTTGTGAAATGATTTATGAGTAATTAAATATAGGGGTAAAACAAGAATATTTTTTGTCTTTCTCTTGATTTGCTTAAATCGACAAATAAAAATAAAAATATATTTTTAGTATAGTAGACAAGCAAAAATAAACGAAGTGAATAATTGATAAAACACTTGTAGGTGTATTTGCATCAAACTAACAATTTGACCTTTTAAGGTTATAAATTAACGTGAAAATATTTGTCATTGAAGTGATTAAAATTTGTGATGGAGAGCCTCGGAGCAACGTTAAAGTTGTTCGCGTGTGATATATATGTTACGGGGTCGAGCCTTGAAAGTTACATTAATACTTGTATTAGAGTAGACTATTTATATCATACTTCTTGGATGCGTCACTTTCGGACCTTACGTGAACGCCGAATAACTTGTGCACCTAGCTGCTGAGGTGATCAAAATTTGTGTAAATGTCACATATTTTGCATTTTCTACGAGCTTTTATCCGGTAGAAATTTGTGTATATCTCAACGTAATTAATGGGTGGTTAAAATTACTTTTAGTCAAAGATAGACTGACGTGGTAGTACTTAAGCTATTTGACTGACTAAATTAACGGAACCGTCCGGTCCGGTATCACGTGACCTGAATCACATTTTTCAAGACTCACAAGTCCCGCCCATTGCTGAGTCAGCCCGTCCATAACACCCTTTTTCGCCCCCTTATCGATACCGTTAATTCACGCCGTTAGTGGGACCTTAATCCACGTGTCACTATCAACTGCTTCCAAAAATGCGGCGGCTCGTAAAATATCTCCATATTACAATACAATTAGAACCCAACGTTAATTTCATTTAACTTCGGATTAGTTATAAATAATCCTGTTTAAACATTTTTAATTTAACCTCACTTGCAAAATAAAAAAAAGAGTTGTACTGTTTGGACGAGCGGATCCTATATAACTGGATTTCCAGTTGTTTCGGTCTCCACTGAAACTAAACTTCCTACTTCACACTTCCTCTATTATCTCTAAAAAGCTAAACACACAGTTCAAAATCATACTCTCTCTTTCAACTTTCCCCGAGATTTTCACAAGAAAATCGACCTGAAAATAGCTACAGAATCCTAGTTTCCTCAGAACTTTTACTCCATATAGCAAGTGATTGTTTCTGTCTCTGTTTCTTCTGAAATTTTTCTGTGTATGTCCTCTTTTTTACTCCTCAGTACACCTTCTGTGTTATTGCAGGACTGACCTAGCCCATTTTCTTGTTCACTGTACTGTCTACTCTTTTGCTCTTTGAGCCTCTTAGAGAGTATAAATTCTGATATTTTTTCTATTCTTTTCTGTTACTTTTTCTTGAACTTTCTGTGCTTAAAACAGGAGGTTTCCAACACTATCAGTTTTGAAGATTTTTGTTTTTTCACTTTTCATTCCCCAAAACTGTTACTACTACAAAGCTTGTGCTTTTAAAAGAGTCCCCCCTTCTCTTCTTTAAGTCTTTATTCCAAGAATCTTTTTCCTTTTTTTCAAATGCGAATCTGAGAAAAATCACTCATAAAAATGGACCAACAAACCATGTTGTCTAGTAGAGTTAAGTATACTGAACACAGAAAGCAAACCACTATGGTTAAACCTTCAGCTCCGGCAACTGTTACCGGCCGGAGGAAGTGTCCGGAGATGAATGCTGCCAACGGTGGACCTAGGGTTGTACGTATAACTGTCACTGATGCTGACGCTACCGACTCTTCCAGTGATGAAGGGGAGGGTCTCTACGGCCGTCACAGAGTGAAAAAATTTGTTAACGAAGTGAGGATAGAGCCTTGTATGGGAGAAACCGTTAAAAGTGGCGGTAACAGTAACGGTAACAGAAGCGTTAGTGGGGTTTTGAGAAATGGGTGGTCGGAAAGTGCTGTCGCGCCAAAGAGGCGGAAGAAGAACGCCGGAGCTACCAAGGCGGAGGCCACGGCGGCGAGAGGGTTAAAAGCGAACAATGTTAAAAAGTTTCGCGGCGTACGGCAACGGCCATGGGGCAAATGGGCGGCAGAGATCAGAGATCCACTGCGACGTGTACGGCTTTGGTTAGGTACTTATGATACTGCTGAAGAAGCGGCTATGGTTTATGACCACGCGGCTATTCAGCTACGTGGACCGGACGCGCTCACTAACTTCGCCACTCCTCCTCCGGCGAAGACTACGAGCTGCTCCTCCGGCTATAACTCCGGCGAGGAGTCACACAACGATCAACGGTCGCCGAAGTCCGTTCTCCGTTGTGCTTCCACATCTTTTGAAGAGTCACAGAATAACGAAGAAGCTGAAGCTGAGTCATTACCGAGTTTACCCTCCGAATCCGCTCAGAAGAACTCGGATTTCAGGGACGAAAATGACATTTCAAACTTCTGCGAGTTTCCACCATTTGAGAGTTTGTTTCCCGATGATTTGTTCCTGTTTGAAAACCCGGTTCCCATACTCGACTTGTTTGAACCGGCAGCTTTACCCGACAACATTTTCGGAGAAACTTGCAGTGACATGTTTATCGGGTCAAGCAATGATTTCGGATTCGGGTCATCTTCCTGGCCCGAAGATGATTATTTTCAAGATATCGGAGATATATTCGGGTCTGACCCGCTTATGGCTCTATGAAATTCAAACAAACAGTTGCAGAGCCTACTAATTCTCGGCGTTGGGTTCGCTATTTTCATCGGCAGTTAAATTAAATCTCGTTTTTTAATTTTGTCTAAATTTGTTAATTAATGTTAGTTTTATGTGAGTGATTAGTGAGTAATTTAGTACTAAGTATGTAACAACTCCGTCACATTAACGGTGATGGACGAGATTTTGCGGTACAGTGTTGTTTTTGTGCTTCGTGCTCTACCACCTTTCGTTTTATTTTGTTCTTGTTTATTGCCTTACTACTGTTACGTTGATAATAATAATAAACCACTTGACAAATTATTAATAGGATATTTAAATGCTAATTTATGGTTGATTTAAATTTAACTATCTTCAATAAATGACCAATAAGTTAGTGCAACATTGAAGAATTCTGTCTGGTGAGCAGGAGTTGAAGGGTAGTTGGGGTTGGGGGGTGGGGTGGGGTGGGGTGGGGTGGGGGGTTGTCTGATAAAGGCACGTGTACGAACACGTGACTTGAGAAGCAATAGGAATTAGGTAAAAGAATGAAATGGCATGAATGCTTTAACCTGCATTTACACATGCTTAACCTGAACACATTCTCAATGCTTCATTTTTAGTTATGTATCACTTGGATTTTATTTATGTATAAGATTACTCGGATAAATTTTATAAATGATCATATAATTATGAATATTTTTCATTAAAGTGGTATAATTTTATTTTCTCATACAAAAATTATAAGATTTTTACTAACTCACACAAAAATTATTGTGACTTAAAAGTACAACTTTTCAGTATTATTTTCTTATTCCATTTTTTGTTTTTTGTTTTCTGGATAATAAATAATAATTTAATAAAAAGTCATATATGACCGTTTGTATATCTCATCTTTCCACTAACTTGATAGTATAATATTTTAAGCCGTTAGTGTAAACTTATTACATTTTTCTCTAAAACATGGAGCTGTACCAATTTACGTGCAAAATTTCTTTTTCTTCACGATTTTTTGTGACTGGTTCTCTATTATATTAGCACTTGCACTATTCGTGGAATGTAAATTTGAAAAATCAGTAAAAAAGAGAACAATTAAACAATGTTCATTTCATGTAGACTGCCCGATGCAAAAAGCATTTTTAAGTTCACGTAAGGTCCGAAAAAAGGCCGGACCGAAGAGAAAAGGTGCTAATATGACACAAAAAATAAATGTACAAAACTTTTACCTAACTATGGCTCCAACACGAATGAAAAAAGATGTATAGAGAATGAGTTGAGTAGGATAATAATTTTGGTACCACCACAATATGGTGAGGACGATAAGAGGGTATTGGTTTTGTTTTTTCCACGTTTCATTACTTTGCTCATCCAAATCCAAGATTCACAAAGCATTTGTACTTGAGACTTTCTCTTTCTCGTTAGCCAACTAATTTTGATTCTTTTTTTACCTAAATTAGAAGTGTTTTTAACTTCTCACTTCTCTTTTGGACAATTAAAGGGAAGAGATGGTCAAAGGCTGCTCTAGGATTTTATTTACCACTTGTTTTATATGTACATTGAACTCGTATTCATTTCTGAAAATATGGTTGATTTTTTTTTTTTGAAAAAATATATATAGCTCAAGTTGATGGCAATAAGTGTGTCAGCAATGGCTACTATACATCCGCCCACTGAAATAAATTCGTGAATAATGGGAGGGACAAAAAAATGAAACACTCAACCCTGGAGCAACAATAAAATTATTTTCGTGTAATGTCATGGGTCCAAACTGTCGAATTAGTTACTTGTACTTGCATCAGGGTAGACTGTTTATATTACACCCATGAGGTACGATCCATCCCCGGATCCTGTGTAAATACGAAATATTTCGTTCACTGGATTGTCATTTTTTAAATTCTAGACCTAAGATCAGGGACGACTCAACAGATTTTGTGGCCTAAAGCTAAAACATATTAAAAGGCCCTTAAATTTCTTTTTACAATTTATATAATAATGAGATACAATGCAAACTACTAAAACTTTGGTCTAACGATAAGTGTACTACGTGTGATGTGTGAATTAGGTGCACGTCACGGTTTGAAAATATGACATTAATTAAGTGGAAGAAGATAGAGGGGGCACGATGATAATCGGTTGATTTTGGAACCTTGTGCCCCATTGAATTTGTGGACTTCTCTTAAGAAGATGAAAAAAAAAATTGATTTCTAATAGATAGACCAATAAAATATGGTGAAAAGAAATAGTCAATCGGAGAAATCGAATTAAAACTAGAAAGTAAAATCACTACAAACATTAAAAGAAAATACGAGTGTACATAGAGAGAAAAAAACAAGATTTGATAATGAAGGTAAATGCATCATTTCTTTAATTAAACGAGAGAGAAATTTATCATTATTTGTCACTTAACCGTATAAATTTAATTAAAACTTTTAAAATATTTTATTAATAATAATTACATAATATATATGTAACACATAGTACTTAATATTTTGGGGGCCTAAGGCAATGGCTTCATTTGCCTTGCCCTTAGGCCACCCCTGCCTAAGATTGTAATACGAGTTTGCGGATACACTTGTTATTATAAATTTCTTTGTTCACATTCTAGATATTTGTTCAGATTTTCAATGTATTATTTGATTGTTTTTATCTTTTTAGTTTAATTAATACATGCATTCAGAATTTACTTATTTATCTAAACGCAAGAAAGCGCGACAAATAGGTCACATCTACAATAGATTATTAATAGTAAGAATTAATGAGTTTAGCACTATGCTTACAGATATATAATCCAGAACATCCTTTATAATTAAAGCCTTTAAAATTAATATAGCTAATTGAATGCCATATAATAATAGTGCAGTTATTTTATTAGTGTGCGCCTTCATTTGAACGCCATATAATAGTGCAGCTTTAATTAGTGTGAACAATTAAGCACTTTTACACATAAAATTTACGTTTGAACTCAATATGTGACTCCAAACCTAGTAAACGTATTCTCTAAATCCAAATTTAGTAAATTTATATTTTTTTCTTCACTTCTTCCTCTAATTAACATTAAAAGTCAAACAGTGGTTCGGTTAAATTCATTCTTAAAAATAAATTAGAGGGAAAAAAACTACTGTGTTTTTTATATGAAATATTATAGTACGACAGAAATTTCAGTGACAATTTTTTTTTTTGGGATATAGGAAAATGAGGTAATAATTGTAGGGTTGACGACATGTTTGTTTGGGACAGAGAGATCTCCATTTAAATCATCGAAAATAAGGTGGCGTGGATTTTTATTTTTTATTTTTCTTCAGGTGATGATTTACTGGGACCCTTTTCTCGTGCCAATGTCCTTTTCCCCAAATTAGAAATATTTAGTTATTTATAAACGGTTGATTCACCCAAGAACCCGTGGCAGCTATCTTGTGGTTTTCTGTTACAACTTGATCTTGTTATGATGATTTTTTTCAAGTCAAGACTACAAATTTTGCCAACCGTAACAATTCAATTCAACAACAGAATGGCGAAAAGGATATACTTGTATTTTTTGGTTGCTTGTTTTGTGTCAATGTAATTAATCTTAAGTAGTGGATCAGAATACTAGAAGTCTAGAATCACACTCGATAAACAGTTTGCGTGTGCGAACAAAGTTCTACATTGATAACTGAAAAAATTGAGAGCCTACATATAAGGTATGAGAATCACTTAATGGAGTAAGACCTTTTAAGAAAAAATTATGCGGGCTTGGTCTAAAGCGGACGATATCACACTATGTTAAGAGTATCTTCGTGCTGGTTAAGCCCAATAACTGGTATCGAGAGCCCAGGTTCGCCAGGACGAGTATGGCGATGGCGGAGTAATGATGAGGGGCTCGATTTGCTATCCTACGAGCTTAAAGACGCGCACACAAAAAGAAGTTAATCGTGAGCTCCGGTTGCCATAAATATTGCGATAATGTAGGTGGTACATAGTGAAGCTCAAAATTGACTTGTGGATCGTTGTGATGTGTCACGCAAAACTTAATTAGTTCGAGAAAGAGATTGATCACTCCCGTCAAACTAAGTTTAGAGATATGATAAAGACAGTAGCATAGCGCATTGAAGGCTAGAGTTCAAAAATGTTGAGCCTACCTTGCCCGAACTTTCTAAAAATATTAATGCTCATGTGATAGAGATCCCCCTCATTGCATTACTTTTGAAAGATCGAATATCTCACAATAACATTTTTCAAGAGTTCGAGCAACATAATCTTAAATGCAATAAATTAGAAATATGAAGTACCACCCACGAGCGTTATTGTACGTCTGCATGCAGTTTGGTAAGGCATCTCCTTTTTGTGCCAACATGCCATTTAGACATAAGAGATGCTAGATGATTATTCCTTCTTCTCCTTTGTTTTCATAAACTATTCCTTTGTCAAAAGAGATATAAGATGATTATATATTCTCTCTACCCCTTTTGCGATTCTCAATATGGCTATGACCTTTTTAATCCTGTTTGAAAATACTTTTTCGAGTCGATTGTCTATCGAAAACTTTCTCTCTACCTCCACAAAGTAAAGGTAAGATCTACGTACATATTATCCTTACGACCCTGGTCGTACTCCTTTTCGCGATTCTCTCTCTACTTGTTTTCTTTTCCCTGTTGGCTAGTGGGCCGGGATAAAAATAGTGATAAAAAGAGAGTTTGCAAGAATTTCAAAGACAGTTAAGATGTTTTGTAAAATCAATATCAAACTCAACATATGGTAAGTGGTCCTATAATGAGCTGTGATTGATCAGAGATAGACAAAAAATTTGGAGAAGGCAACTAGCCTCTCTCCCTGTTAGTATATAGCACTGCAACACTTATCACAAAATCTTAGCTTTATTTTACAGAAGAATTAACATACTGCCCACATATTTCAGACAAAATCCAAGAATTTCATTAATTACATATTTTGGCTTTGTTTTTCTCAGTGCCAATGTAATCTTCTCATGACCAACAAATTGACAGCAAATCCAACTTTCTATTTTTGACCCCTTAAAAGAACCTAACAGAACAAAAATGTCCCTTTCATTTTCTCCTGATTTACTGCATGCTGTAAGCTAGAGTTTTCAGCCTTTTCAGATCATTATCTCTCTTAAAAAAATAAAAATAAAGGCAGCCCGGTGCACTAGACTTCTGATATGCGCGGGGTTCGGGAAAGGGTCGGACCACAAAGTCTATTTAACATAGTCTTACCCTACATTTCTGCAAGAGGCCTTTACCAGTTAGGCCAAGGCTCCCCTTCGCCATTATATATCTCAAGTATTTGCGATTTTTTTTTTTTTAAAAAAAAAAGGGGAACTCCGTCAGTGAGGATAGCTTAGTAATGAGCATCTGGATCACCTTCAACCTACGTGTTAGGGGTCCAATTCAAGTTGGAATAAATAGGAAATTTTTTAACCGAATACATCATTTCTTGCTACGACGATCGTAAGAAGTTTTGAATACTATTGTACGAACCTCAGACATTGAATATCTTACTCGCAAACTTACTGAAGTAGCTCAACATTATATTGTTGTAAAACTACCCGAAATATTTCTGTGAGTCATTAGAATGAAATGATGCCACAAAATAATTTTTAGCAAAACATTAATTGGTCAAAACGATCGATTCGATGAAAATTAACTTCATATTTCAAGATGAGTCAGTTGATTTCAATTAGACTAGATCATCCCATAGAGAAAAAATGGATAAGTGCATTCTGATATTTCTTTTTTCCAATAAAGGAGGATATATATTTTGGTTGGTCTATAATGTTTATATTTGAAAAGAAGCAAAAAGGATAGGAAGGGGCCTACAACAAGTAGGATCTTCTGAGCTTTCTAGGCTTAGCTCCAATTTGCCTCGTAAAGACAGCAATTGGCTGGCAAAAGTCATTTTCTTTTGAAATTCTAGTATCTTTGTTTTGGGTCCCAGAAAATCTTGTAGAATAACAAGTGCATTTTCCCTCCAAATACTACTTGCAACTCTCACAAATTTCCGTGACCTGCACTTTCTTAACATTATATGTGTCGATCAGAGTCTTCTGTACGTGTAACATGGAGTGATTTATGGTGTGCTAAGAATTACCTAGGCTTCACATTATTAATTGTAGTATTTTATACATTATATGCTTCTATTTTTGCTTATATATGTAACGACCCGACCGTTTGTTTTAAGAATTAACGCTTCGATCCTCTATTAACTGCTTTTTCCGTATTTGTTTATGCTATTTGATTTGTCGGGATGTTTGGTTTTGAGTTTCGGAAAGTTTTGGGACACTTAGTCCCTAAATGAGAGTTTAAATTTTAGAATTTGGACCGTAGTTGGAACAGTGTCAAAACGGCCTCGGAATGGAATTCCGTTGGTTCCGTTAGCTTTGTTGGGTGATTTCGGGCTTAGGGGCGTGTTCGGGTTGTGTTTTGAAGGTCCGTAGCTTAATTAGGCTAGAAATACCGAAAGTTGAATTTTTGAAGTTTCCGGTTCGATAGTGAGATTTTGATATCGTGGTCGAAATGGAATTCTGGAAGCTGGAGTAGCTCCGTAATGTTGGATGTGACGTGTATGAAAAATTCCAGGTCATTCAGACGAGGTTTGATAGATTTTTTGATCGAAAGCGTAATTTGAGAGTTTTTGAAGTTCTTAGGCTTGAATCCGATGCTAATTGGTTGATTCGATGTTGTTTGAGGTGTGTTGAAGATTTGTATAAGTTTGGATAGTGGTATATGACTTGTTCGTGCTTTTGGTTGAGGTCCCTGGGACCTCGGGGTGGTTTCGGATGATTAACGGGGGATTTTGAGTTGGGTTTGGCAGCTGAAGTTCTTTCCATTGCTTTCATAACCGCACCTGTGGCTAGGGGACCGCAGGTGCGGGCCCGCAGAAGTGAGGTAGGAGCCGCAGATGCGGCCAGGCGCGTAGAGGACCAGAGTCGTAGGTGCGAGTGTATGAGCGCACCTGCGGTACCGCAGGTGCGGTATGTTGGTCGCAGGTGCGGAAGCTTGAGGCTTAATGAATTTTCGCAGGTGCGGTCCTTTCCCCGCAGAAGCGGATTTGCTGGGCAGAAAATAAGAATTTGGAGGGTTTGAAATCAAAAGTTAGAAAATTAATTTGGAGCTCGGGAGAGGGTGATTTTGGGAGGATTTTGAAGAGGAGATTCCTAATCCCTTTCTAGTTGTATTCCTACAATCTAATCTTAGTTTTGTCATTTAATTTAGGAATTGGGATGAAAATTGAGGGAAAATTGGATAAAGTTCTTAGACCTAAATTTCGAATTTTGATTGGGGATTTGATATTGGATTTGGATAATTTTGGTATGGTTAGACTCGTTAGTGTATGATGATTCTGAAAATATAAATTGTACATGATTCCGAGACGTGGGCTCGAGGGGTATTTTGGTAATTTTTCTTAATTTCGCGTATTAGCTTAGAATTTATTAGTGGAATCAGTTACTTGAAGTTATATTTACATTATACAATTGAATTGAATAGATTTGGGCCATTTGGAGTCGAGTACTCGTGGCAAGAGCGTGGTTTCAGGTTGACTTTGAGCCGGTTCGAGCTAAGTGGCTTGCCTAACCTTGTGCGTACGGAAACTCCCCTTAAGATTTGCTCTTATTGATACTTGAAATGCCTTGTACGTGAGGTGACGAGTGCGTACTTGTGCTAATTGTTGAAAAATCCGGTTTTCATTAAGTAACTATAATCGTGTTTTCCTTTCTTGATTATACTACTTGTAATTTAAGCATGTTGTTAGCTTAAGGAAACATGTATAATTGATTTACTTGCTCAAACTTCCTTATTTATATTATTTGCAACATTGTAGGCTAGAAATACAAGTTTTACCTTGGTATGGAAATTGAATTGAATTGTGTATTCTTCGTGTTATTGTAGTGTGTTTATTTTGGGACTACGTATCGGTATTCCGGGAGATCTCCCTGCACGTTTATATTGGAACTACGGGACTGCACCCGATAGATTCCCCCATTACTGAGTATTTACATTTGGGACTACGGATCGGTATTCTGGGAGATCCCCGCGCATTAAGAGTTGGACTACGGGACGGTATCCCGAGAGATCCACTAGACATTTATATTTAGGACTACATGACGGTATCCTAGGAGATCCCCGTTTGTTATCTCTATGTTGAGATGTATTCCTTTCCGTGATTATTTGGTCTCTGTTATATTTGTTGTTGTTCTTTCTATCATGTGTTACTTCTTATTGTTGTAGTTAATTATACTGTCTTATTCTACACTGTTATACTTTGTAATTCATTTAACGTTAGTAGGACCCTGATTCTCCTCGTCACTACCCGACCGAGGTTAGGTTTAGCACTTACTAAGTACCGCTGTGGTGTACTCATGCCCTTTCTGCGCATATTTTTCATATGTAGATCCATGTACTTCGACTTAGTCCTACCAACCCTGAGGCGAGGCGATTTTCCAGAGACTTCGAGGTATATCTGTCGCGTCTGTAGACCGAGGAGTCCCTTTCTATTCTCTCTTAAAGTATTAGCCTTTTGTATTTTGTTTTGTTTAGACAATCTGGAGTTAGATACTTGTAGACATTCAAAAGCTTGTAATTTCATAAGATTCTGGGTTTTGAGAAATGTAGTTTCAGTTTGAGAGTTGTATTGTATATGTCGGGCGACATCTTAAATGTTTCAGTTTTGATATTTTTCTACAGTTTTGGCTAGTTTAATTTTGTTGATTTATTTTCTGCAATTTGTTTGGCTTACCTAGTCGTAGAGACTGGGTGCCTTCACGACAGTTCACGGAGTGCGAACTTGGGTCGTGACAAGTTGGTATCAGAGCTCTAGGTTTATAGGAGTCATGAATCACAAGCCGGTTTATTAGCGTCTCGCGGATCGGTACAGAGACGTCTGTTCTTATCTGCGAGAGGCTATGTAACTGTTAGGAAAATTCCACTTCATTTGATTTCCTTGTCGTGTGAGATTTTGACATCACAATTCTAAACTTCTGTCTTCTATTCTCTCACAGATGATGAGGACACGTGCTATCAGAGATAATCAGGAACCCACGCCCCCTACTAGAGCCATCAGAGGTCGGGGCCAGGGTAGAGGCCGAGGACGTGCACGTGGTGCAGCTAGAGCACCCGCGTGATCTACCACCGAGGTACCACCAGCAGTTCCAATCGGAGTTCAGGTACCTGATACGCCTACTGCTACTACTACTCCAGCTCTCCAAGAGACTCTTGCGCAGTTCATGAGCATGTACACCACTCTAGCTCAGGCAGGGTTGCTTCCCCTTGCTGCAGCTACATCTTAGGATGGGGGAGGAGCATAGACTTCTGCCGCCCGCACTCCTGAGTAGTGAGTACATGTTGATCAGGTCCCAAAGATTATTCTTGTACCACGTGCAGTCCTAAATCAGCCTGAGGACCGGGTAACGGCTTCAAAGGATGAGCATCGGAGGCTTGAGAGGTTCAAGAAGTATGAGCCTCATGTATTCAGTGGGTTAGCATCAGATGATGCCTTGGGATTTCTGGAGAAGTTTCACTGTATCATCTGCGCTATGGGTATATCAGGATCGAGAGGGGTATCTTTCACTGCCTTCCAGCTTCAAGGAGTTGCCTATGAGTGGTGGCGCACCTATAAGTTAGACAGCCCGGATGAGGCTGCTTCCCTGACTTGGACTCAGTTTTCAGATATGTTCCTGAGAGAGTTTGTTCCTCAGAGCCTTTGGGACGCATGGCGCGCAGAGTTTGAGCATTTGCGCCAGGGTACTATGACTGTCTTGGAGTATGTTATCCGTTACACTAGCTTAGCTAGGCATGCCCTAGCCTTGGTCTCTAGTGTTTGCGAGAGGGTTCGCCGGTTTATTAAGGGGCTTATTCCCAGCATCAGGTCTAGCATGACTCGTGAGTTGGAGATGGACATTTCTTATCAGCAGGTGTTGAGCATTACTAGGAGGATAGAGGGTATGCATGCTAGGGACATAAAAATAGGGAGGCCAAGAGGTCTCGAGAGTCAGGCCATTATTCTGGTGCTCGTGCTCCAGCTGCAGTTCGCCATGGTATGGGTTATATGAGTCTCCCCGTTCATTCAACTCTTCCAGCAGTCAATGGTATTCCAGCTCCTCCTAGGCCTCAGGAGCCTTACTATGCACCTCCAATATCTAGTGCACCTCCTGCGCGGGGGTGCTTTCAGTGGCCAGCCTAGCAGACCTGGCCCGAGCTAGTCAGAGACACCACATCCTCCCAGAGCTTGTTTTAAGTGTGTTGACACATCCCATATGGTGAGGGATTGCCCCAGACTTATGAGAGGTGCACCTCCACAGACTTCTCAGCCACAGCGTGACCCGCAGAGTTCTTATGCTATGATTACAACACCAATTGCTACCCCACCTGCTCTGCCAGCTAGAGGTGGAGGTCGGGGAGGTAGAGGTCGCCCTAGAAGGGGAGGCCAGGCCAGATATTATGCCATTCCTGCCCGTAGCGAGGCTGTCGCCTTTGATTCTGTCATCACAGGTATTGTCTTGGTTTGTCATAAAGATGCATCGGTTTTATTCGATCAAGGCTCCACATATTCTTATGTGTCTTCTTACTTTGCCCCGCATTTGGGTGTATCTCAGGATTCCTTGAGTTCCTCTATTTATATTTCTACTCATGTGGGAGATTCTCTTATTGTGGACCGCGTTTATCGGTTGTGTATGGTTACTCTTAGTGGTTTTGAGATCATAGCCAATTTCTTATTGCTTAGCATAGTAGATTTTGATGTTATCTTGGGCATGGTCTGGTTGTCTCCCCATTTTGCTATTCTTGATTGTCACGCCAAAACCGTGACGATGGCTATGCCATGTGTACCGTGAGTAGAGTGGAGGGGTACCTTAGATCATACTTCCATTAGAGTTATTTCATTCCTTAAGGCTCAGCGTATGGTTGAGAAGGGGTGTGACACATATCTAGCTTATGTGAGAGATGTCAGTGTTGATACCCCTATAGTTGATTCAATCCCAATAGTACGGGATTTTCCTGATGTGCTTCCAGCTGATCTTCCGGGCATGCCGCCCGATAAAGATATTAATTTTGGCATTGATCTGTTGCCGGGCACTTAACCCATTTCTATTCCTCTGTATCGTATGGCCCCTCCTGAGTTGACGGAATTAAGTGATCAATTGTAGAAATTTCTTGATAAGGGTTTTATTCGGCCCAGTGTATCACCTTGGGGTGCTCCTGTTTTTTTGTGAAGAAAGAGGATGGTTTTATGTGTATTGATTATCGCCAGTTGAACAAAGAGTGAAGAACCGGTATCCTTTGCCTCGTATTGATGATATGTTTGACCAGTTATAGGGTGCACACGTGTTTTCTAAGATTGACTTAAGTTCAGGTTACCACCAATTGAAGATTCGGGAGCCAGATATCCCGAAAACTGCTTTCAAGACTTGGTATGGTCATTACGAGTTCCTTGTTATATCATTTGGGCTGACCATTGCCCCAACAACCTTTATGCATTTGATGCATAGTGTGTTCCAGCCATATCTTGACTCGTTTGTCATTGTCTTTATTGATGATATTCTTGTATGCTCCCAGAGTTGGGAAGATCATGAGCATCACCCGAGGACAGTGCTTCATGCTTTGAGGGAAAACAAGTTATATGCAAAGTTCTCAAAATGTGAGTTTTGGTTAGATTCTGTGGCCTTCTTGGGTCACGTGGTATCGAGTGAGGGTATACGGGTGGATCCGAAGAAAATGGAAGCAGCAGAGTTGGCCCAGACCATCCTCAGCTAAAGAGATCCGCAGTTTTCTTGGCTTGGCAGGTCATTACCGTCGATTTGTTGAGGGTTTTTTTATCTATTGCAGCACCTATGACCAGGTTGACCCAGAAGGGTGCTCTGTTCCAATGGATGGAAGAGTGTGAGGCGAGCTTCCAGAAGCTCAAGACAGTTTTGACTACAGCCCCACTTTTGATATTGCCCACAGGTTCGAGGTCTTATACTGTCTATTGTGATGCCTCGAGAATCGGCTTTGGAGCGATATTGATGCAGGACGGTAGGATGATTGCCTACGCATCCAGACAGTTGAAGGTACATGAGAAGAATTATCATGTCCATGATCTTGAGTTAGCTGCTATTGTTCACTCCTTGAAGATCTGGCGTCATTATTTGTACGGTGTTCCTTGTGAGATTTATACAGATCATCAGAGTTTGCAACACCTGTTCAAGCAAAAAGATCTTAATTTGCGCCAAAGAAGGTGGTTAGAGTTGCTGCAGAACTATGATATCACTATCTTGTATCACCCGGGCAAGGCCAATGTGGTGGACGATGCTTTAAGTCACCGGGTGGAGAGTTTGGGGAGTTTGGCTTATTTACCAGCAGTGGAGAGGCTTATGGCGATGGATGTTCAGGCCTTAGCCAGCCAGTTTGTGAGATTGGATCTTTCGGAGCCCAGCCGGGTTCTAGATTGCGTGATTTCTCGGTCTTCCTTATTTGATCGTATCAGTATGATGACCCTCATTTGCTTGTCCTTAAGGACAAGGTTCTACGCGGCGATGCCAAAGATGTGACTATTGCTGATGACAGAGTATTGAGGATGCATGGTCTTGTCTGTGTACCCAATATTGATGGGCTTCGGGAGTTGATTCTAGAGAAGGCCCATGGTTTGCGGTATTCCATTCATTCAAGTGTCATAAAGATGTATCAAGATTTGAGACAACACTATTGGTGGAGGCGGATGAAGAAAGATATAGTTGGATTTGAAGCTTGGTGCCTTAATTGTGAGCAGGTGAAGTATGAGCACCAGAGACCGGGTGGGTTGCTTCAGCAGATAGAGATTCCGAAGGGGAAGTGGGAGAGGATCACCATGGACTTCATAGTTGGACTCCCATGTACTTTTAAGAAGTTCGATGCCAATTGGGTGATTGTGGATCGACTAACGAAGTCTGCGAACTTCATTCCTATGTGTACTACTTATTCTTCGGAGCGGTTGGCGGAGATTTATATCCAGGAGATTGTTCGTCTGCATGGTATTCTAGTTTCCATCATTTCAGACAGAGGTACTCAGTTCACATCACGGTTCCGGAAGGTCGTACAACATGAGTTGGGTACTCGGGTGGAGTTGAGTACAATATTTCACCCTTAGACGAACGGATAGTCCGAACACACTATTCAGATTCTTGAGGATATGCTCCGTGTGTGTGTGATTGAGTTTGGATGGTCTTGGGATCAGCTCTTGCCATTGGCAGAGTTTGCCTACAACAACAATTATTAGTCCAGCATTCAGATGGTACCGTATGAGGCTTTGTATGGTAGGCGATGTAGATCCACGGTGGGTTAGTTTGAGCCGGTTGAGGCTAGATTATTGGGCACAGACTTGGTTCAGGATGCTTTGGAGAAAGTTAAGGTGATTCAGGATAGACTTTGTACAGCCCAGTCCAGACAGAAGAGTTACGCGGGCCGGGAAGGTTCGTAATGTTTTCTATATGGTTGGAGAGCAGGTTCTGCATCGGGTTTCGCCTATGAAGGGCGTTATGAGATTTGAGAAGAAAGGAAAGTTCAGTCCGAGGTTTATTGGACCTTTTGAGATATTGAGACGTGTTAGGGAGGTTGCTTATGAGCTTGCCTTACCTCCCAGCTTGGCAGGAGTTCATCCGGTATTTCATGTTTCGATGCTCCGAAGGTATCACGATGATCCGTCGCACGTGTTGGATTTCAGTTCAGTCCAGTTGGACAAGGATCTATCTTATGTTGAGGAGCCAGTGGCGATATTGAACATGCATGTTCGAAAGCTAAGAACAAAGAACATTGCATCAGTGAAGGTTCAGTGGCAAGTTCAGTCAGTCGAGGAGGAGACCTGGGAGACCGAGCAGGATATGCGCAGCCATTACACCTCATCTTTTTACTACTTTAGGTATATCTCTATGCTCGTCCGAGGACGAACGAATGTTTAAATGTAGGAGGATGTAATGATCCGGCCGGTCGTTTTAAGAATTAATGTCCCGATCCTCTATTAACTGCTTTCCCCGTATTTGTTTATGCTATTTTGATTTGCCGGGATGTTTGGTTTTGAGTTTCGGAGAGTTTTGGGACACGTAGTCCCTAAATGAGAGTTTAAGTTTTAGAATTTGGACCGTAGTCAGAACAATATGAAAATGGCCTCGGAATGGAATTTCGTTGCTTTCGTTAGCTCCGTTGGGTGATTTCGAGCTTAGGGGCGTGTTCGGGTTGTGTTTTAGAGGTCCATAGCTTAATTAGGCTTGAAATGCCGAAAGTTGAATTTTTAAAGTTTCCGATTGTATAGTTAGATTTTGATATCGTGGTCGAATGGAACTCTGAAAGTTGGAGTAGCTCCGTAGTGTTGGATGTGACGTGTGTGCAAAATTTTAGGTCATTCCGATGAGGTTTGATAGACTTTTTGATCGAAAGCGGAATTTGAGAGTTTTTGAAGTTCTTAGGCTTTAATCCGATGCTAATTGGTTGATTCGATGTTGTTTGAGGTGTATTGAAGATTTGTATAAGTTTGGATAGTGCTATATGACATATTCGTACTTTTGGTTGAGGTCCCGGGGGCCTCGGAGTGGTTTCAGATGGTTAACGGGAGATTTTGAGTTGGGTTTGGCAGTTGAAGTTCTTTCCATTGCTGTCATCACCGCACCTGCAGCTAGGGGAGGTTTGAAATCAAAAGTTAGAAAATTAATTTGGAGCTCGGGAGAGGGAGATTTTGGGAGGATTTTGAAGAGGAAATCAGTGGGTAACTATTCCTAATCCCTTTCTAGTTGTATTCCGATAATCTAATCTTACTTTGTCATTTAATTTCGGAATTGGGATGAAAATTTGGGGAAAATTGGACAAAGTTCTTAGACCTAAATTTCAAGTTTTGATTGGTGATTTGACTTTGGATTTGGATAATTTTAGTATGGTTAGACTCGTGAGAGTATGAGGATTCTGAAAATGTAAATTTTACCCGATTTCTAGATGTGGGCCCGAGGGGCATTTTGGTTATTTTTCTTAATTTTGCGTATTAGCTTAGAATTTATTAGTGGAATCAGTTACTTGAAGTTATATTTATATTATGCAATTGAATTGAATAGATTTGGGCCATTTGGAGTCGAGTAATCGTGGCAAGAGCGTGGTTTGGGTTGACTTTGAGCCGGTTCGAGGTAAGTGGCTTACCTAACCTTATGTGGGGGAAGCTCCCCTTAGAATTTGGTATTATTGATACTTGAAATGCCTTGTACGTGAGGTGATGAGTGCGTACTTGTGCTAAATTTTGAAAAATCCGGTTTTCATTAAGTAACTATAATCGTGTTTTCCTTTCCTGTTTATACTACTTGTAAGTTAAGCCTGTTGTTAGCTTAGGGAAGCATTTCGAATTTATTTAATTGCTTTACTTGCTCAAACTGCCTTATTTGTATTATGTGCAGCATGCTATGCTAGAAATACCTGTTTTACCTTGGTATAGAAATTGAATTGAATTGTGTATTCTTCCTGTTGTTGTTGTGTGTTTACTTTGGGACTACGGATCGGTGTTCCGGGAGATCCCCCCTGCACTTTTATATTGGAACTACGGGACTATATCCGGTAGATTCCCCCAGTATTGAGTATTTACATTTGGGACTACGGATTAGTATTTGGGGAGATCCCCGCGCATTAAGAGTTGAACTACGGGACGGTATCTCTGTGTTGAGATGTATTCCTTTCCGTGATTATTTGGTCTATGTTATATTTGTTGTTGTTCTTTCTATCCTGTGTTACTTCTTATTATTGTACTTAATTATAACGTCTTATTCTACACTGTTATACTTTGTAATTCCTTTAACCTCAGTAGGGCCCTGACTACCCGACCGAGGTTAGGTTTGGCACTTACTGAGTACCATTGTGGTGTACTCATGCCCTTTCTGAGCATGTTTTTCATGTGCAGATCTAGGTACTTCGACTCAGTCCTACCACCCCTAAGGCGAGGCAATTTTCCAGAGACTTCGAGGTATATCTGCCGCGTCCGTAGACTGAGAAGTCCCTTTCTATTCTCTCTTAAAGTATTAGCCTTCTGTATTTTCTTTTGTTTAGACACTCTGGAGTTAGATACTTGTAGACATTCAAAAGATTGTGATTTCATGAGATTCCGAATTTTGGGAAATGTAGTTTCAGTTTGAGAGTTGTATTGTATGCCGGGCGACATCTTAAATGTTTTAGTTTTGATATTTTTCTACAGTTTTGGCTAGTTTAATTCTGTTAATTTCTCTTCCGCAATTTGTTAGGCTTACCTAGTCGTAGAGACTAGGTGCCTTCATGATAGTTTACGGAGGGCGAACTTGGGTAGTGACAATATCAAATTTTAATGTAAGCTTTGTTTGCACGTCCGACAATCTCCCAACAAACTATCTTATGAGTCATCATCAAATTCACCGGCTTATTTGAATATTCATTGTGCAAAATTCAAAGAACAGTAGGGACTGATGTAGAATTGCGGTTTCGGGTTCACTGAACTCATAACTTACGATACAGAATACGAATTTGTGAGTGAAAATTTATTAATGTTGACAGTGGTAGCAAGAGAGGCTAGGTGGTGACAATTGAGAGGTTGTCATTGAGCATTTCTAGTCACACGGGAAAATAGGTCAAATGGCAAGGCTAGACCATACACCCGTTTGGCTCTTCGCTGAGTCTAGCTCACATCCAAACATCTGATAGGGGAATGGGGTAACGCCTATGAAGCTCCAGTGAAAAGGGAAGGCCTGGCAGGCTGTATACCCATGGGTGCAAGATTCTTCGAAAAAGCGTGGGCTAACTTGGAGACCTAAGACAAATGATAGGTATGAACCCATAAATTTAAAAATATAAAGGGTTCAACGTTATAAATTGTAAAAGTTGAATCCATAAAGTTTAAATCCTTGATCAGTCTCTTATCATACGAGCATTTCTGACCACCAAATCATACATGCTATATATGTACATAAATTTCAAAAATACGGGCAAATAAGAAAGATATAAACTGACCCAATCCATGCCTTCTATCCATAATTAAATCCACTGCCTTATAAAGTCAACTTTTATGGATATAACAAGACTCTTTTCTTTTTCTCTTTTCTAGAAGAATTAACAAAGAGTCCTAGCTAGATTAGATAAAGTGTGTGTGTGTGTGTGTTAGGTCCAACGCATGCTTCCAGAAAATGGAAAGAACAGTTCTTTTGCTTTATAAAAATCTTGAGGAATGTTTCTCAAAATGTGAAGAGAGGAGTTTGAATAGTGTGCCATTTGCGCATTTTATGACTCTTTCTCGTGCTTTTTCTCTATCAAATTCAAAGTCTCATCTAATGTAAGATACTTCTTAAAAAGTAAGCATGAGCTACATTTACGTTAAAGTTATACTTTGGCTGTTTAGCATTCATCCACGCTTCCAAAATATGACTTCCTTTTTCTTACTGTTTGACAAGAAGTTATGTTTTCGAAACAATTTTTATTTTTATTAGAAACTTCTCCCTATTCTACAACAATCAAAATAACGTATATTGGTGCGTATTTCTGTCTATCAAAAATAATTTTTCTATTCTATAAAAGTAAAGATAAGGTCTGCGTATATTCTATCCTGCTCAAATTCCACTTGTAGAATCGTACTGATCAATGTTGTTGTTGTTGGTGCGTATCTAAACTCCCAATTTTCTAACAAGTGGCTTTTGTATTTTAATGATATTGTGTAAGGTTAGAGTTTGGACAATTAACGAATATTTTTGTAAAAATAGCACGGGCTAGCCAGTTTTCGGACTGGTTATTCAAAAATAGTCAGGGTTTGCAAAGTTATTAAGAAATAGTCACTATTTTGCTGCAACACAGAAAGTTCCAACATTATATACTGGAGAACGATGCACATGTGTATGAACTTCCAGCATATTATGCTGCAACTCCAATACGCGAAAAATTCCAGTATATTATGTTGGACCAGTATATTATACTGGAACTCCAGTATGTTCTAGCATAAGTATACCGGAATTTCAGTATATTATACTGGAGTATTTTTCCGGATTTTAAAAAATATTTTCGTTCAGATTTATCTTTACATGAAAAGTGGCTAAATTCGATTACTTTTAAAACTGTGGCTATTTTTAAATGACCACTTATAAATATGACTATTTTTGAATTTCTCCCAATATTCTTACGTCGGTAGCGTAATAAATTTTCTTGGAAAAACAAGGTAATGTATTCTTAATGCTACCAACAATAGTTTTTTCGAAATCTTAATGCGATAATTGTCTGTTTTTTTTATCATACAAAAAAAGCATAGGACAACTTCATGTATTCGTTTTTTTAAACCACGGCCAAATATTGTCCATCATCAGCCAGAGAGACGGCAACTTAGTATATGAATCCTTGCAAGAGATATCATAACATCATATGATAGTAACTCGGCTATGAATTTAACATTGTTGCATACCTAATTAATTTTTTAATACAAATACAATGTTTGGATTAAAGCTACTGGATTAGATCGAACCCATACGTGAATCCAGTGGCGGAGGCAGAATTCTCGCTAAGAGAGTTTAGAATGGAAACAGGTTAAAATTGATTGTAACTAGTGGGAATTGAACCAATAATCTTACAAAGGTTTTGAACCGCCTTGATCACTAAGCTACATTTTTAGATTGTGTCAAGGAAATTCAAAACACAATGTACAGAGGTAAAAAATAGATTTTGCTTTATATATACAGTTTAATTTTTCGACGAAAGGAGTTCAGGTAAAGCCCTCCCGCTCCCTAAATCCGCCCATGCGTGAACCTCTAACTACGGCCCTAGAGCCATAATATTAGTTACAAGTTCAGACAAATTCAATAACTTTTACTTAGTATATTTGTATTAAAAATCTCTTAAATAAATTATAAATTTAACGACAAATTCAAAATCCATAAACTTCAAAATTGTTTAGTCCCCTCTCGTTCAAAGGAAATCAGTTAGTAGTAGTAGTCAAAGAAAGATTCTGAAACTTTCCAAAGATTGCAATCAGAGAAAGTCAGTAATATGAAAGCTCTTCTTCATTTATACTTAAAATAAATAAATATAAATACAAGTAGCACTCAGTACTGTAGTTCAACGGCATTGGGTGAGTCACTGCCGCAGTACCCCTCCACCCCCCACCCCCAACCACCCACAGAATACACACAGTAAAGTAGCAGCTGCCTCAGCTCAGATCAGCTGGTCCCTCAAAATCAGGCTCCCCACTGGCCACTTGTCCTGCCTTAGCCACCATTGCTAAAATCAATACTGTCCATTGCGGCGGCATAGCTAATTTGCGCTGGGTGCATGACTACAAAAAATAACTATTCATGTATTTATTACTCTCCTTATTTCATTTTATAATAGCTTACGCTGAATCTTATAATTTTAGTTCAAATTATGTTGTATTAATTTTAAGAGAATGATTAACAACAACAACAAACCTAGCTTAATCCCATACGTGGGATCTGAGAGGATAGTATGTATGCAGTCTTATCCCTACCCTATAAAGGCAGAGAGACTGTTTCTGTTAGACCCTAGCCTTAAGGATTTGTAAAAATTGCATGAGACGCCCTATTTGGTCGCCCCATTTAACCTACACTCATTTTTTTAAAAACTTTTAACTTGTACTCACTTTTAAATAACTTCAGCTCCCTTTCTTCTCCTCCTTCGTTTTCTTCCTTCTTTTACTGTTGTTGATGCTGCTATGAAATTTCAGTTCATGGGATGATTGCCATAAATATGGTTATTTTTTTTCTTTTTTGGGCAAAGGACTAACATTCTCATATAGTGCGCATACTCTTTTTAATCTTAATCTCCTTACCAGTGCCTTTTAATTTTCTTTTAAACAGTGATATCATGATTTTTTCTCTTTTTCTTCTATTTGAGTCAAAATATTACTGCAAATTCCGTAGTAATTTTTATTAGCAGATTCGAACTGTATTGGACTTTAGATCGATAAGCAATGTTAATTAAGCATGATTTTCTCGTCAGCAGCTTTGACCACATTGGATTTTAGATTGATAAGCTTAGTTGATTCAGCATCACCAGTTCTAGAGCTGAAGTTCGCCAGTTACAAAACAAAAACTTCAGCTCTAGAGCTGAAGTTCGCCAGTTACAAAACAAAAACTTCAGCAGCTAGAGCTGAAGTTCGCCAGTTACAAAAACAAAAATTTCAGTTCTAGAGCTGAAGTTCGCCAGTTACATAAACAAAAACTTCAGCTCTAGAGCTGAAGTTCGCGAGTTACATAAACAAAAACTTCAGCTCTAGAGCTGAAGTTCGCCAGTTACATAAACAAAAACTTCAGCAGACTTGCTACTTCAGGCCCGTCTACTAGAATGCTGAAGTTTTGCATGATTACTTTTGCTACTTCAGCCCCGTATGCTGAAATTATGCAAAAAGGCAGGTACACTTATAATTTTTTTGCAAAGCGGGCACAAGTTAAAACATGACACAAAAAGCGAATATAAATGCAAATGCCCCTAAGAATTTGGAAAAAATCGTGCAATGCGAATAATACCACACCATATTAAGAGCATCTCTGGACTGTTTTACTCCAACACACATAAAATGGGATGAAGAGTGTAAACATTAATTTTCTTTTTTTCTTTTTCATCATAGTATGAAATTATAACTTGTTCAAGGATAAAAGGGGTTATTAAAATATGTTTGTTTCTGAATTCCAATTTCAAGAAATGCACAAAAAGCGACTATATACAAAATAACCACAAAAAAGCCATAGAAAATTTGCTCTAAAACAAGTAAAATGACAAAAAGAAAGGATTTTGCTGATACCCAAGAAATTAAAAGACTGACCTGGGGGAATTCTTGGGAGAATTTCTTGAGAAATTAAAAGAGAATGAATAAGTATATAAATTATTAATTTTGAATTCAAGAATTTAAAAGGATTTGAATTTCAAACTCATAAACTTTAAATTTTGACACTGATTCTAAATTCTTATATGACGATCTTTTTCTTAGTCAGTATTGAAAAGGACAATACCCTTTTAACTGTAATTTCTTTTATTTACTCTTAAAGGATACCCTTTTTTTTTTACTCTTAATATTGTCTTTTATAATTAAGAAGTATCATGGCATGTTTAAAATCTGCACAAACTCTTAAAATATTTTTTCTATGTTTCAATTTTTTTTTTTAAATTAAATTTTGTACTAAGTCAAATAACTTTATGTAAATGAAATGGATGGATTATTATTTTCCTGTATCAGCTAATATATCTCATTTTTTGCTGATATCTCATTTTTTCATTTTGGTAAGTCTTGAAATGATTTAAGAGAACATGAATGTACAGTCTCACTTTTTATTTATTTATTAGATATAAAAGTTTTAAGAGTCGAGACGAATGCTGATCATCAACAAAACACAAAATGTTTGTCTGTTGTTCCGAGGTCCGCTTCTTTTAACCAATTAATATAATATTTAATAAGTTGAATACCATTTTAATATCTTAATACTCCCTTCGTTTTAAATTAGATGAAGTATTTTTCTTTTTAGTTTATTTCAAAATAAATAATACATTTCTAAATTTAAAAATAATTCAATTTAAACTCTTCATTTTACCTATTTTACCCTTAGTGAGAAGCTTTTATAATTACACAAATGTTATGACCATACAAAGCTTTTATCCCTTAAAGCTTTTAAGATCAGAAATTTCAAAAGTTTCTTTTTGTGTCGAGTCAAATTACCTCGTCTAAATTGAAATGGAGGGTGTAACTGTAAAAAAATTTCATATACTCCCTCCGTTTCAATTTATGTGAACCTGTTTGGTTGGGCACGAAGTTTAAGAAAAAAATGAAGGGGCTCAGAGCATTTGTGTGGTTATAAATATTTTTTATTAATGACAGAATTGTAAGTTTAAGCTAAATTGTTTCCAAATTTAGAAAGGGATCATTCTTTTTGGAACGGATAAAAAAAAATAAGTTCACATAAATTCAAACCGAGGAAATAGGAAGTATCTTTAATTTTTAGGCACGTACTTTTAAAAGGACAGAAGTTACGAAATGGTACTGGGAAATATACAAAAAGTTTTATTTTGTGTCTTATACAACTTACAATAATTATATGAGGCTCCTTTTTGTCTTACAAATTCGTGGATCCCAATCTTATACTTTTGGGTCCATAAAATTGTGAGACATAAAAGCTGTCTCATACAACTAGTATCAGTTGTATGAGACACAAAATAAAATTTTCCGAAAATATACGTAACTCCCCATTTTGCCCATTTGCCCTTTCCCTCCTTTGTAAAGGCAACCCCTCTGCCCTTCTGCATGCTATGGTCCCGCGCTTTTCCTCTCCTTTCTATTAAGTGATTTTTTGCTCTTAAGAAAGAACAATGCAATGTAAAAAATATTCTGTATTTACGTAGAATTTGGGTAAAGACTGCATCCCTAACAATTGTGACGTAGATAGTCTACCATAACGCAGTTATTAGTAGCTGTTTTCACGACTTAAAACCGTAACCTATAAGTCACAGGACAATAATTTTACCGTTGCAATAAGACTCCCTTTCATTTTTCGCTCTTAAAACTTATTTTAGAAATGCATACGAGACAGAAGTCGCAAAATGAATTGTAATGGAGGTCAGGACGGATTCAAAATTCCTGACAATGTGATTGAAGTGGATATTCTCTCCCTCTAATCTGTTCCCAAAACATTAAGATTATAATATTTTTACAAAAAAATCAGCTTATATTAGGATAGTGAAAATCGAATACCTAGTAGGAGTATTTTTTTTTCCCATTGAATGAACTCATAAAGTGAAGAAAAATTTATAGATTGCAATTTTATCTTATTATATTTTGAGAACTATATTTCTATAATTTATTATGAAGTTGTTGAGTTATTTGCAGCGGTGGAGCTAGGAGGACGGAAGAGGTTCATTTGAATTTCATTTGCCAAAAAATCCTAGTGTATATAAGGCCAAACTTTCTTTTATGTATATTTGTTAGATGTTAAATTTTCCTAGCTTCTTCTTATTTTTACTTTTTTTTTGGGTAAAAATTCTGTCTCCGCTACGGCTTATTTGAACTTCTTATTGAAGTACTAGAGTGCACATTCAGAACTATCCTTTTGCAAACAGTAGACTAGAATAATGAGAGTTGAACTTATGATAGTATGGTTGTAAGTGTAATATCTTGTCCACTTGATGTCTCTTTTGAGGAAGAAAAATAATTTAATTCATGAACCAAGAAAGAGCATAAAAAGTGGTCCACTAATGTAATAATGCATATGAACTGCTGGTAAAAATATTTTGAAAATATTTAGCAACAAAGGAGGAAGGCAGTCATGTGAAATATGTATGGTTGTACTATTATATATTTATATTGGTATGGAAGATTCTATTTCTTTTGTTAATATTTTTTTCTCTGAATAGGATTACACGTGGCAACACAGGGTAATAGCATTTTGATGGCGATGTATGGGTGAAATATGAAAGGCCATAGTTGTGTGTCCCTTCTTGCAATTAGACTGCTAAGAAGGTATTATTACTTTTAGTCCGCGCGAGAAACTATTTATATTTGATAATCAAAAAAATATATAAAATTATATTTGATGGTAAGCAACCCTCACTTCCAATCGAGAGGTTGTGAGTTTGAGTCTCCCCAAGAGCAAGGTGGGAAGTTCTTGGAGGGAAGGATGTCAGGGGTCTATTTGGAAACAGTCTCTCTACCCTAGGGTAGGGGTAAGGTCTGCGTACACACTACCCTCCCCAGACCCCACTAAGTGGGATTATACTGGGTTGTTGTTGTTGTTGTTTATATATTGCATACATAATATATATTTATATACAAAAAATATATAATTTTTTATATATTTTTTTGCATATTATTTTACAGCAGTTATAGAGTGTCATTTTCAGCTAAAAAAAAGTAGTTTTGGAAAACCCAAAATCTGGGCAAGTAGGGCCCAAAATGTCACTTTCACCTACCGACAGGAAAGTGATGGGGCGGAATGTAAGAAATCTTTGGGCTGGGCCCAGGCCCAGAATGAAAGGCTCATTTCCTTTTCTTTCTTTAATATTTTTATAATTTTATTTTATATTTTTTTATAAATTGTTTGTAAAATTGAAGCCTGTAGACACATAAAGAGGCATGATATTTTACATGACAAGTACAAATGGCTAAATTTATTATATTCACGCTTGGCATGCCACATTTGGTACATTTCTTGTGGGCCTCCTTGTACAAATACATTGTAGCAAGATTTTCAAATATCATGCTTTATATGGGGTCTCAATAAACTAGTAATGGTACATATTTTTTTGCTAACCAAAAAGTCTAACTGTTCTAGTCAACTTCATAGTCAATATGAGGCAATTCAATAGCCAATAATGTCACAATTCAACTTGTAATATGAGTATGGGGAGGGTAATGTGTACGCAGACCTTATCCCTATTTTAGGGTAGACAGATCTTATCCTTATTCTAGGGTAGAGAGACTATTTCTAAATAGACCTCCAGCATCCTTCCCTCCAAGAACTTCTACCTTGCTCTTGGGAGACTCGAACTCACAACCTCTTGGTTGGAAGTGGAGGTTGCTTACTATCAGAGCAACCCCTCTTGTCAAAAGTATCTCATGAAACAATTACAATAATGTGTCAATCTAAATTAAGTTGGGTAGATTATATGAATGTCCACTATTTTTCGGGGCAAGTGCATAGATAGTCATTCTCAGGGATGCTATTAAGAGATTAAGTAGTATTTATTTTGTCCTAAAATTTTAAATTAAAAATCTTGATTTCAGGACTATTCAGGACATTTTTGTCCTGAAAAATTAAACTGAAAAACGAAAATTCAAAACGCACTATCTAATTCCTAAATAACATCCATGTAAAGCGGCTACCTTGTGTCATTACTACCTATTTTTTCCCTCCATGTAAACCGTCTTAGTCCAATATTATTTTTTAAAAAATTAGTTTTCTAGATTTAGAAGTTCTCTTCAGTTTTGTTGACATATAAATGTTACCGGACTAAATACACTCGTCACAAACAATGACCAAAGTAAACGTATTAACATAACTAAAACTTAATTAATATTAAGTGGTATCATATGTAAATTAGAAACAAATTGTAAGTGGGAGAGAGAATAGGGGAATGTTACACTCAACTATTTTTGGCCAAAAATGCACAATATTAGCATGAAAGCCCACGGATAACTGCTGGAGTTCGCGTTTTTGAGCCTTATAACAAACATCATAAGGGGAGAAATTCAAAAATAGCCAGATTTACAAGTTGTCATTCAAAAATAGGCACAGTTTCAAAAGTAATCGAAATTTAACCACTTTTCATGTAAAGATAAATCTGAATGAAAATACTGTTTAAAATTTGGAGTTCCAGTATAAGTATACTGGAACTTCAGCATATTATAATGGAGTTCAAACATAAGTATACTAGAACTCCAGCATAATATACTGTAATCCCAGTATAATATATCGGTCCAGTATAATATGTTGGAAGTTCGTATACGAGTGCTCCAATCTCCAGTATATTATGCTGGAACTTTCTGCGTATTGGAGTTCCAGCACAATATGCTAGAAGTTCATACACAAGTGCACCGATCTTCAGTATATTATGCTGGACTGGTCCCTGTTGCAGCAAAATAATGGTTATTTTTTAATGACTTTACAAACGTTGGCTATTTTTGAATGACCAATCCGAAAACTGGCTAGACTGTGCTATTTTAACTATCATAAGCTAGGCGGTGTCAATTTTCCTATAGTTACACAAATAGCCAGTCAGATTCAATATTTACTTTTTCTAATTGGTATACATTTACCTGACCAAGCCAATGATGCTTAGCTGGTCTTTTCGGATGATCATCCACACTGGGACTGGGACACAGCCCGGACTCCCACGGGGGGCAGCAGTGGGGAACCTTGGACAATGGGCGAAAGCCCGATCCAGCAATATCGTGTGAGTGAAGAAGGGCAATGCCGCTTAATTAACATTGATTATATACATTTATACATATATTATACATCTATCGGCTATTTTTAGTTTAAGAGATTAGGTGACCGTGGTATTTTAACTACCCATCCTCAATGCTCAGCGCATATATTCGATACCTACCCGTGCTCAGCACAGATATTCGATACCTACCCATGTTTAGCCCAGGTACTTGGATCAATTTGGGCCTTTTTCCTCGAAGAGTTGAATGCATGAAGTCCACACATATCATGTTCGAATTCTTTTATTGGCAAGATCAAAACAAGACGATTTGCTGACGATAAAGATATGAACGAACACTTTACGTTAAAAAGAATTAATAATTCAGTATAGTTTTGTTGTGAAAGCGAAACAAAAAAGACAATAAACACAACAATAAGAGGGTACTCGAAAATAAAGGCTAAGAAAAAAGTTTTAAAAATGTGGAATTATATAAATTCTGTTGAAAAATCTCAGAACAAATAGCTTGTCAAAAGTTAGAATCTTTGAATAAAAATGACAAAATTTACATGTCCTAGACACACCACAACAACCTTATATATGTCCCAAAATCATAGGCACTCAAGAAATTAATTATCTTCACTGAATCAAACTTTTTTAGACACCAAAAGGGACATCAGCGGCATGAATTAAGTATGTTACTGCCAATGCCAACAACATTAATACGTAGGCAATACCTTGGTCAATTGTTGTTCCTGAACACAATAGTAAAAATCAATTAGAAAATAGATTAAGAAAAATGAAACAAAAATAGGAACTACAAGGTGGGAACGCTAATGTATTATTTATACCGGTTCATATTATTTATCTTTTAATATTTTTGTACGATAAAAGACATTTAATAGGTTTTAGTATGAGATTATTTATCTAAATTACTACTTATTTCTCTCTCTTAAATATATCATTTGATTAGCAAACCACTAATTGAAGTGGCGAAGGGGAATTTGAAAACAAAAAGGTATTTCCTCCGGTCCACTTTAAGTAATTTTTTGGTTATTGTCACACATATTAAAGAATTCATCTTTTAGCATTATTAACAATGAAATTGACTATATTAACTTTAATTTGCTCAATGAAAATATAACAAACTACTCTCGGACACTTTACTTCGAGGGCAACTTTGGAAAGAAAAAGTTAATTCTTTCTTGATATCTAAAAAATAAAAATATTGCGGGCCACAAAAAATGCCAAAAAATAACTTAAAGTGGATCGGAGGGAGTAATAAATAATTCTTGCTCTTTTAAAACATTAAAAGTTTTAAAAGAAATTTAATTTATAAGACAACTATTAATAATTGAGGCTGGAGGACGTAATTTGTCCCAATACTTGATCGGATTTAAATCGGATTTTCAAGCTTACTACCTTAAACAGGCTAATCATTATGATTATTTCCTGTTTAATTCATATTAAGCATAATATTGTAAGCATTCAACATGTATCAAAAGTTATAAATCAGATTTGCTAATTAGATTTGCTACATTTCTCAGACTTTTTTCGTAGACCTAACAAACGGGCATATATATTAAGAAAGAAAAAGGAAAAGAAATAAAAAAAATTATAAAAGAAAAAAACTAACCGTCACTTGCCGGAGCAGGGGCCGGAGCAAAAGATTCTTGACCCTGAACAGTAGGTAAAAAGATGGAGAAAATTAGGGCAAATGCAGCAAAGAAACCAAACAGCACCTTACTAGAACCAATTATCGCCATTGTTAATAATAATAATGTAATTAATATGTAATTCTTTAACTCTCTCTGCGAACAGCCCTCCTCTATTTAGAGCTTTTAAAAAAGAGCCTTATTCGCAGAGAGAGCGAAAGAACAAAATGTGCCAAAACAAAGAGAGATTTTTCACTTTAATCTCACAGCAATTTTGGGTAATTATGCAAAGTATAATTAATGAAAGATTTGTGAAATGGAAAGTATTTTGTTTTTATAATTTCTTTTCCTTGAAATTAAGGTGGATGGATGACCGGGAAGATCGGTAGCGGGTAAAATGTCGGGTAGTAAATGTGGGGTCCATCGAATTTTGCGGCTTATGACAAGAGAATCCGAATTCCCATGTGACCATTCGCCGTCTGTTAGTCTGTCTGTTCCTTCCCCTTAGTTGGCGCCATATTATGCGGTCTGAATCTTTCCACGTGTCATAATCTGATGGTCTTTTTAACTGATTGGTGTTGTTAGGCCTGGTGCTTTAGGTGACACTTCTGGTAGTCATGGGCTTTTCTGTGAGCCCAATTGTGTTATTTAAGGCCCAATCGTTTGAGTGTCTTGGTCAATATTAACATTGAGAAATTTTCATAAAGCACTATCTTTTAGTAGTAATTAACCATCTATAGATACCATTTGTTATATTACAGATTATAGATATTTTTACTGTGTTTATAAGATATATTTGATGTATTTAAGATATTGTATTCATGAATACAGTAACAAAAATAGGCGTGAATCAGGGAAGTCCAGCTAATCAGTTGTTGTATTCGATTGTATTCATGGAGAGAAATATGAGATTACAGTTGGACAGATTATTGTATTCGACTGTATTCACGGCGTGAAACAGGGGATTACACTGTTTTTAAAACGAAAAGTGAATCAATTAACATAATAGACTCCTAATATAACTCAACAAACTCAATTATAACACACAAAAATTGTATTTTCAGTTATAGAAAAGATTTTCAACCGAAAAATACCCCAAAAATATAGCAATCTTCAGAGAAATAATATAATACATCTGAATACATAAATTATATTAATTAAAAAAAACATATGAATACATTCATGGCATATAGCGAGACAGTGAATACAATAAAATACATAGAATACAACATGATACATTGAAATACAATTAAAAAAAAAGACAGTGAATGCAATAAAATACATGGAATACAACGAGATACATTGAATTACAATGGAAAAAAAGACAATGAAATACATAAAAATACATTGAAATATATTAACAAAAAATCAAGTTGATCAGCCCCAAACTCCGTCGTCTTTGTTCAAGAACAAACCCTAATTTCCGGCGAATCCGCCGTAGCAACGTTTGAAGGTCCTGTTTTTTTTTTTGGCTAAAGTGACGGTAAGTCCCTCATTCATTGCCTTAACAACATCCTTATAGGCAAGAGTATTTGGATAAGCAACATTCTCTCGAAATTAGGAACTTTAATATGTCCAAGGAAATTCATGATCACCAAATGAAGCACTAAATTACAGAAAACAAAATCTGTATAAGTACGCTCTGGTGGCAAATCTTTGAATTCATTTTTTTCTTTGTTTACTTGGATTCGGAGACAAACAGCAAAGGTTGATGTGTCAATACAAGAGAGTAACCAAAGAGAAAAGAGCTCAATGTGAAGATCCCCTGAAATTCCATGATTACCTACCTCAAAGCACCCAATCGTTGCAACCGAATCCATAATTTTCGAAATTGATTCATTGCTTAACGACGCTAAAGACTCATAATTGAGTTTTGATGGATTGCGAATGGATTTTTGCCTGGGGAAGACTCGATCAGGAAGCCTGAGATCCCCTGAAATTTCATGGTCGAAATCAGCATCTCTGAAGTGGGCTTTGCACAAATTTTGTGGAAGGAGGAGGAGATCGGAAATTTTAATGGGATGTGGGAAGAAAATGAAATGTATCAAAGTAGAGAGAGAAAGAAAATAGTGTAACTGATTAGCGTATTTAGTGGCTTAGGGCTAGGCTAGGAGGTAACCAAAATTAAATATTCTGCTATAAACCTTAAAAGGTATCTATAAAATATATATTTTTTTAAATTGTGTATTTAAAATAAATAAGGTATTAACCTTTGCTATAGGAGGTAAAAATTCGACTCTTATAATTGCCTAACCCAAAAATAATCTTTTGAATGTAATACTTCGTAAAAATTGCACGGAGCGCCCTATTTGGTCGCCCCCATTTAACTTATACCCATTTTTTTAAAAACTTTTAATTTGTACCCACTTTTTAAACAACTTCAGCTCCCTCCTCTCCTGTTTCATTTTCTTTTTTCTTCTTCTACAATGATGACTTCAACATTTCTCTCTTTGATTAATGAAGTTAAAGCAAATATACTGAGGACTTCCATTTGGATTATTATAATATTAAAAATCAGTTTCTTCATTGTCTGGAAACACAACTCCGTCATCCATTGCTGGAAATTTACTTGATACCGTAAATGTTTCTGCAGAAGGAACCCAGCCTTTAACAGTAAGTTTCAAATTTATTCTTTCCCATGCACATGGAGTTTTTTCTTCTTTTTCTTTTCTCTTTTGAGTTTTTTTTTTGGCTATGAAATGTAGCTCTTGATATATTTAAAACATGAAAGTTAACAGAGTACACAGTAGATGGAACTGAACGATGGATCTGATTACATAAAATCTAATAACGGTAAACTAAAGTTGGGTGAGTCATCAAAAACTAGAACATCTTGATAGTGGGATTCCCCAGTTACAAAGACAAAAACTTCAGCTCTAGAGCTGAAGTTTCCCAGTTACAGCACAAAAACTTCAACTCTGGAGCTGAAGTTTCCAATTACAACACAAAAACTTCAGCTCTAGAGCTGAAGTCCGCCAGTTACAAAATAACAACTTCAGCTCTAGAGCTGAACTTCAGTCTCGGCTACTAGAATGCTCAATTTTTGCGTGATTGCCTTTGCTACTTCAGCCCCATGTGCTGAAGTTATGCGAAAAAGCGGGTACACTTGTAATTTTTTTTGCAAAGCGGGCACAAGTTAAAATGTGACACAAAAAGCAGGTATAGATGCAAATGCCCCTGATACTTCGTAAAAATTGCACGAGGCGCCCTATTTGATCGCCCCCATTTAACCTATACCCATTTTTTTAAAAAAGTTTTAACTTGTACCCACTTTTTAAACAACTTCAACCCCCTTTCTCCTCCTCCTTCTCCTCCTCAAAGTTATATCCGTCCTCAATCCAATAGACACTCCTTTCTGAAGCGGTTGATTGTGAAAATATTCTAGTAATTGACATGGGGTGTGGAGATAGAAACCTTTTAGTTCATCAATTTGGTTTTAAGAAGTATACCAAATTGGAGGAATCTGACCAAGAGGATTACATAAGTTAGTGAGCACCTGTATTTCCATCTAATACTTTCAACGTTCGAATCATATGGAAAGTCAGTTAAAACTTAAACTCTAAGAAGGTTGAAGTTCGCTAGTTACAAACAAAAACTTCAGCTCTAGAGCTGAAGTTCGCCAGTTACAAAATAAAAACTTCAGCTCTAGAGCTGAAGTCGCCAGTTACAAAACAAAAACTTCAGCTCTAGAGCTGAAGTTCGCCAATTACAAAAACAAAAACTTCAGCAATTACAAATAAAAATTTCAGCAAATAGAGAATAAAACTTCAGCTACTATGCTTAAATTCAGCAATTACAAATAAAAATTTCAGCACACTTGCTACTTCAGTCCCGTCTACTAGAATGCTGAAGTTTTGCGTGATTGCCTTTGCTAGTTCAGCCCCGTATGCTGAAGTTACGCAAAAAAGTGGGTACGTTTGCAATATATATTTTGCAAAGCGGGCACAAGTTAAAACGTGACCCAAAAAGCGGGTATAGATACAAATGCCCCCGAGAACATAATTTAAATTAGTTACGATTTGATGTTGTGTATTATTATGTAAGTTACTAAGTCGAAGGTGTAATAATTGTATGGGGTAGCCACTATTTAAAGTGGTATTTACTTTTTATTCAGCATTTTTAATGTTGAGCAGAAGTAGCCACTAGTTTATTAAAATTAATATGAAAGGACGTTACCCTTTCCTTCCCAAACGGAAATATAGTGGTATCACATACAAAAATATAACATACAAAATATATATGTATGTATATATATATATATATATATATATATATATATATATATATATATATATATACATATTTTTCGGTTATTATTTTACAGCGACTATACAGTGTCATTTTCCCATTGATAAATTGACTCGACCCGCCAAAAATAAAATAATAGAAAGAAAAAAGGAAAAGTTATTTCACATATGTACCATCATTGCTGGTTCAACACATATTTAGATCCTTGAGGTCCAATTGGAGGCTTTGATTTGGCTATTGATAGTAGCAAGTGCCGTACTTGTTAGGCATATAACTGCAATTTGGTGCATGCATGAACCTGTTATAATTAAGAATCAATATTTATCTACAAAACTTGTATATACATATTTTAATTTTGACCAGGAAGTGACACACTTGTATATTTATATGCTAATAAATATACTAGTACAAACAACAAATTAGAGGGCCATTTATATCTATACCCGCTTTTTGGGTCACGTTTTAACTTGTGCCCGCTTTGTAAAAAAAATTGCAAGTGTACCCACTTTTTCGCGTAACTTCAGCATACAAGGCTGAAGTAGCAAAGGCAATCACGCAAAACTTCAGCATTCTAGTAGACGAGACTGAAGTAGCAAGTGTGTTGAACCAAGTGTGCTGAAGTTTTTGTTTGTAATTGCCGAACTTAAGCATAGTAGCTGAAGTTTTGTTCTCTATTTGCTAAAGTTTTTGTTTTTGTAACTAGCGAACTTCGGCTCTAGAGCGGAAGTTTTTGTTTTGTAACTAGTGAACTTCAGCTCTAGAGCTGAAGTTTTTATTTTGTAACTGTCGAATTTCAGCTCTAGAGCTGAAGTTTTTGTTTTGTAACTGTCGAACTTCAGCTCCAGAGCTGAAGTTTTTGTTTGTAACTGGCGAACTTCAGCCTTCTTAGAGTTGAAGTTTTAACTGACTTTTCATATGATTCGAACGTTGAAAGTATTAGACGGAAATACAAGTGGTCACCAACTTATGTAATCCTCTTGGTCAGATTCCTCCAATTTGGTATACTTCTTAAATACCAAATTGATGAACTATAAGGTTTCTATCTCCATAGCCCATGTCAATTACTGGAACATTTTCACAATCAGCGACTTCAGAAAGGAGTGGCCTATCGGATTGAGGGCGGATATAACTTTGAGGAGGAGAAGGAGGAGGAGAAAGGAGGCTGAAATTGTTTAAAAAGTGGGTACAAGTTAAAACTTTTAAAAAAAAAATAGATATAGGTTAGACGCCCCGCGTAATTTTTACCAAATTAGAGGTATCCAGTTGGACTGTTGTGTATGGGTGACGTTCAGATAATGTTTTGAAAAATTATTGGAAAACTAAAACATGTCTGAATAATAAAATTTTGCTTATAAAATATTTAAGCCAAAACAGGTACATTTCGCACATTTTTTTACAAAGGTTTTCTGGTCCAAACAGTAGCCTTTTAATAGTATATGACACTCTTAGGTTTTCAAGATTACCAACTAAGCAAACACAAATTTGTTTTCACACTCAAATTAAACCATTTCATTAAAGATATCCAAATCATATCTTAGAGAGAGACTCTTTCTTAGCATTGTTTTGGACTCAAAACATGTATTGAGATATACTACTATTTATTAGTTCATCTTTGTAATTGTAATTGTAATTATAACTGTATATTTGTATGCTGAGTCAGCAATAGTCAGTATTAGTTAGGTGTTTAGTCAGATATCATATGTATATATACTGAACAGTACAATGTACACTTAGTTGAGATTCATTTTTACATTTTATCAGATTCTCCAATATCTTTCTCTCTCTCCACGAGTTTCTTCTAGAAGCTTCAGAAACCTCCATTGAAGGAGGTCTGGAGCCCGATTCTCTTCTCAATTCTCGACAACATGCATGCAATTCTACGTCTCTATCAAGTTAGAGACGGATTCGAAATTTTAATTTGATGAGTTTAATCTTTATATTTTTACCATTAAACTAATTACACAACTTACATTATGAGTTCAAAACATAGTATTTATTGAAATTTGGCGATTTTTTACATATATATCTAAACTTTGTACGAAAATTACTTGGTTCAGATGAAACCGTACTTTAATAGTTACATCCGCCCATGTATCAAGGTAAGCTTCCTCTTCTGGATAAGTCGCTAAGATGTAATTAATATCCAAAGTACATAGCCACTCATCAATCGTGATCACTCTCTTATCATATGTGCAAAAAGTCAAGCAATTTGCTTGTAAAATAAATTCGAAAGGTGACCATTTTTGCTGTTATATACAGAAATAAACAAACGACAAAAGCGCAGAACTGAGAAGAAATTTAATTTAAGACATGCGCATTTACTGTGCTAAGTTCATGCGTGGCTGAAAATTGAAATTTCAAATATTTATTTCAACCCTTTGTGGACCTCCCAAATTTCGAATAATAGTAGAGGGTTATATGTTTCGACTAACATAAAAATAATCTGATAATGATAATTATTTCAATACTTTCGTTAGGACATGTGGAAGGAGAGCGTTGGAGCAACGGTAAAATTCTCGCGCTAAAATATATATCCAGGTTCAAGGTTCATTCTTTTTGCATATTGTATTAGAGCCCGACTGTAACGACCCGACCGATCGTTTTGAGAATTTAAGTTTCGTTCAGTAGCATAAAGTCTTGAGCAGCTTCGTATTATGTGTTATGACTTACGTGCATGGTCGAGTTCAGTTACGAGATGATTCAGAGTCAAATTGGAAGAAAGATTTAGTTTTGGAAGATTAAGGAGTTAGAATTGACCAGAATTTGACTTTTGTGTAAACGACTCCGGAATGGGGTTTGGATGATTTCAACAGCTTCGTATGGTGATTTTGGACTTAGGCGTGCGTACGGAATTGGATTTGGAGGTCCATAGGCTAATTTGGAGCATTTCGGCGAAAGTTGGAAAAGTTGAAGTTTGGAAGATGGAGAAGTTTGACCAATAGTTGACTTTTGTGATATCGGGGTCGTAATGCGGTTCCGAGAGTTGGAACAACTCCGTTATGTCATTTAGGACTTGTTTGCAAAATTTGGCGTCGTTCCGGGTTGATTTGATAGGTTTCGGCACGAGTTTTAGAAGTTGGAAGATGTGATTCGTAGTTTCGGCGTTGTTTGATGTGATTTGAGACCTCGAGTGAGTCCGTGTTAGGTTATGATTATCTTTCCGCTGCTTATCCTTAATTGAATTGTTGTATCTTCTTCGCAATTGTCCAACCTTAAAAGAAGTTTAAATATCCTATATCGTAGTTGACTTGTCCTTATTTAGAATTATTTGACTCGTGTTAGCCCCCTTGTTGTTGAACTGTATATTGTGGGATCGTTGTTATATATTATTTTCTCCATTGTTGAGTTGTTCTTATTACGCCTAGTATTCTCTATTGTGGTTATTCCTTGTGAGTTGGTTCTATCGTTTCTTTGTGATCGAAAGTTCTTGAGTTGATTTACTTGTCGTACTCTTATATTTATTGTCATTGTTGTTATTGTTGTACTTGTTGTTGAGGTGCACGAGGTTTCTGCCGTCCGGTTGTTATTGTGATGCACGAGGTTTCTGCCGTGCAGTTGTTGTTATTGCAATGCACGAGATTTCTACCGTGCGAGTGTTATTGGGTTGCACGAGGTTTTTGTCGTGCTATTGTTACTGTTGATATTTGCACATGCGGCGTGACAAGGCGGGATATATATGTGTGTGGCGCATGTGGCGAGACAAGGCTGGAACGTTATATTGCACGTGTGGCGAGACAAGAGGGCACTTATTTTATTATTGCACACGTGGCGAGACAAGGTGGGCTATGTCGAGGATTGATTTGTGATGACTTGTGATGGCCTGAGGGCATTCTTATTGTTGATATTTATGTAGTTATGCACTTACCTATGTGAGTTCTATTTTGTGAAATTGAGGGAAAACATTCTACGTGTTATCCGTTTCTTTTTCTATACTTACTAGCTGACATGATCTATGTTAGGCCACCTTCACAAGCATACACGTAGTTAAGCACTCATATCGGTTAAAAGGATGGATCTTGATATTGTTGAGTATTGATGCTTACCTTTGTTACTTGCCTTCTATGTGAGAATGACTCTCTTGGTACGTGGAGTCGCCAATGTGGTTACAAATTTGTAATGAGGGCACATGATGCCAAGTGGTTAGGGTTCCGGAATTTGGACCCGTGAATTGTGAATACTCTAAGGTTCGGTACCTCATGATGGTTATTGGCTAAAACCTGGTGTGAAAGCGGACGTCTTTGTTAAATTATTACTTGAATGTCTTTTATCTGTGATCCCGGATTTAAATAGTGTTTGCTCATCCTAGTTTGTTATTATTATAATGTTCCGCTGTTAGTTGCCACTTTCCTTTTCTTACTACAATTACCGTATCATTTTGGCATTATGCGTAGTCTTTATATAGATATTATACTCTGTTATTCTGTACTTACTCTTGTCAGGTTATTTAGTTCAGTAGGTGTCTTGACTGTTCCTCGTCACTATTCCACCGAGGTTAGTCTTGATACTTACTGGGTACCGATGTGGTGTACTCATACTATACTTTTGCATATTTTTGCGCAGATCCAGGAATTGATCGTTAGTATCGTTGTTGTGGAGACTCAAGGTAAACCTACTGCTGCGTTCGCATGCTTCGGGTCACCTTCTAGTTTTTGTATTGCACTGTTTATTCTTATTTCTGAACAATTGTATTTAGAAGTTTTCTAGCAAACACTCTGTAGAGCTTATGACTTGTACTAACGGCTTTGGGGTTGTAAATTTTAAAGAGAATTCTAATTCAATTGTTAGATGTTATTTAAATATTGTTGTTGTTTCAATTAATGTTAGGCTTACCTAGTCCCTAAGAATAGGTGCCACCACGACACCCAACGGAGGGAAAATTGGGTCTTGACACCGACTAATCCCCATATTTAGTTATCCATTATGAGCCCGCATACTAGCACATTTGATTGTCAAATATCGAGTGAACACGATATTTTTTGACTTTATAAAAAAAGAGTCCGGTGCACTAAGCTCTCGCTCTATGCAGGGTCCGGCATCATCCAATCAGCCCGATGCACTTATCTAAAAAGTTCATTTTCTCGCATATAAATTGAAGGAAAACTTGGGATCATATCTAAGCTGCAAATGCAATAATATATACCATTTTTGATCACTCAAGATTGCCTCGAGGGCACGCCTAATTAATTTCTATAAAACTTGTAATAAATGAACGAGCTACCTAATGTATTAAGATGAAGCAGTCAACATACATTGTGGTTGCAAGTAGTGGCGGATCCATAACCTACGCATTCACGGAACCAGTAGCATTTGTCCATATCTGTATATATATTAAAAGTTCATTAAATACTTATATATATTTCATTGTGAATTCAATTATTATTGTATATTAACTTGAGGTCGTTACATGAACTTCAAATTCCAGATCGTTACCACACTGCATCTGCGTGCTTGTATTACGTCTATATTATATCTATCTATTCATAATGTACGATATATTAAATTTTCACGAAAATAAGTTCCTCTTGTATTTAATTAGGGCATTGTTTAGCTGGAAATTTTACCATATGATCTCCATAAACCATAATTAATTGTTTAAAAACTCTAGATGTTTAAGCAACCTGATGATCTCAGAGGGTAGAATGTTAATGTCGGAAACAGATATTTCGCACGTTGGACTAAAGAATATTAGAAACTACGTTATAGAATCTTTCAAAAATTGAACCCATTATATCATAAAAAGTTAAAGATTTATATCTACTACGTATTTATTAAATTTTGTGAAATTTTACACATAAATTTATATTTCACGCCAAAAGTTCATATGAATTTGAAAGCCGTCAGTGAAGTGAGAGTATAGCGAGGTCTATGTTCAAATCTCAATGAAGACAAAAAATACGATGTGATTTTTTCCTACATCACAGTGAGTTTGGGTAATTCCCAAAGAATATTAAGCCTGTATTAAGAAATCCCCTTGCAAAATTATGGCAAGAATTTCAAGTGTGATGAATTTAATTAGCGTAAGAGATGAACATGAATAGAGTTGGTTTTCGAGCATAGGAAACAAAACGGAACCAAAAGAGCAACTATATATATGGTATAGCTACGTTGAGAATTCTACAATTATTATAAACAACTGATTTAATTAGCTCACATAAAATCACATCATACATAAACTAGTAAAGGGAAAAAAATAGTAAGAGAGGAAACCAAATTGAAACCACTAAGGTGTATTAAGATACATGCATGAGTCATGAGCACTCTGTGTGCACCGGGTAAATCCCGTACTGCGTAATAGCCTGCAAACCACACATGAGACATAAACCGCATTAGCCAAGCCCTATACGACAGGCTTGACCCAGAAGACAATGAAGGGGGATCGATCCCAAGTCATAGGTATGGATTACCACCCTCCAAACTAACCAGGCATCCCGAAGGGATACATATCAAATTATTTGAACATACTAATTAGTAGATAACAACAATAAAACCCACAGAACTCGTTCTAGATTCGCCTCTATGACGCTAATGAACCCGAATAATTCAAGTTCTTTGGTCAGGCCAAAGGAAAGCTCCCATGGCAAACTTCCTCTTGTTATCGACATCTCCGATCACCGGCAATCCGTACTGTTTAAGAAGGAAATCAAGTTTCCATTCCGGCATGGTATCGTAGTCGGATTTCTTGTACCTCGGATAATGTAGTGGCATCTGAAAATTACTAGTAATAATACTAGAGACATTAGTACTACTACTGCAACATGTTTTATGATTCTGGTTTTTGGTTTTATGGTGTAGTTGAATGTGATTATTACTACCACTTTGCTTAAAAGCAAACATGGTAGTATATGAAGGGGTAGGGCAAGCAGTATTTCCAGTACTCATTCTTGTTTTTTGTGTTTTGGTTTCTTTTCTTTCTTCAGTTTCTCAACATATGTAATGTCCTTTTTATAGCCATTCTTGACTGATATAGTTGGAGACTTTGAGTATTAAATGAATGATCTATCCACTACTTCATTATTGAGGTAGAGCTATTCCTTTTTGTTTGATTCCAATGACATTTAGGCTAGCTTTTCTTTGTTAAACCATCTGGTATCTAGAATCTACCACTACCAGTAAATTGCCTAAAACCGTCCAGGAATATCGACCGAGATCGGGATACTATTTTACCACTAAACCATTGATACATTTTGGTTTAAGACTATCTTTTATTTTATTTGTACTTTTTAATTGCATTTTCGCACAAAAATAACTGACCGATTTCGGTCGGTTTTATTAAAAATATAAATTACCGACCGAAATCAGTCGGTTTTTTAAAATGACTGACTGAAATAACCGATCGATTTCGGTCGATTTTTTGAATATTAATTAAAAAAATTATACAAAAATCGGTTTCTTAAAAGATAAATTTCGCGGGACGCCAAAATAGTTTCCCGCATTTTTGGGCAAAAAAACCGATCGAAGTTGGTCAATTTCGTAAAAAAAAAAATTGAAAAATAAAATATTTTAAAATACCGACCGACTTCGGTCAGTTTTTCAGTCGGTCGATTTGCCGCGATCGGTTTTGGCCGAATTTCTAGTAGTGTATACTATCTAGATCAATTGAAATTCGCATCGTGTATGACTCATTTAAGGGAAAACACTCCCTATCAAGAATTTTTTTCTATTCGCATGACTTGAACCCAAGATCATTAATTAAAGATGATAATATCTCATCCATCCCAAAACATTACTAGTGCATTAGGTTTGAAATATATATTACAGAGGCCAGTCCTCATCGCACTGAATTTATTCAAATTTACATCAAATTGATATTCTTCACAAATGAACCGTCACGGAAGTGACAAACTTTAAAAAGTCATAGATTGATTTACCCAAAAAAAATATAAATAAAATTCTCTTCTTAAGAGACAGTTGATTTATGAATATATTTTGGCATGAACCTCGTGGATTGAGCATTTAACAACTACTTGAACGATTTCCTATTGGTATTAGTGGGTAATATTTAGTGCTTCCTCTTATCCATTTTAATTGATTTTTTGGCGGTTTTACACATATTAGGAAATCCACCTTTTAATATTAATTGATCATATTAACCGTAATTTATTTATTGGAATATAACAAATACTCCTAGGCTCTTTACTCCAATGACAACTTTGAAAAAAAGAAGTCAATTCTTTTTTGATATTGATATCTAAAAAAATCAAATATTGCAAACTAAAAAAAAAGGCAAAAAAAATAAAAATCAATTAAAGTGGACCGGAAGGAATGCGTAAATTATGTGAATAGTCTTGTTATTACTTTACCTTGTGAAATGAAACATCACATATAAGCGAGTAGTTTTTTTATAAAAAAAAAAAAAATCAAGAAAATTCATAGTAGATAAGAGAATAGGATCAAGTAGTATGCTTATCGGTCATCATGGCACACTAGCTAGTCAATTATAATAGGGAAAAAGGCCATTATTACTCCTGTATTATTGGAAATAATGTATGTTTGTCCACCGTTTCACTTTACGTTAAATACCCACCCTACTGTTAACAAAGTTGATGTAATTGCCCCTAACCTAATGGATGGTCAATGTGGCAGCTCACCCATTCTATTTTTTCCAATCAGCTGCCAAGTCAGCTTTCCATTAAGTTGAAAGCCCCAAAACCCAACCTTTGCAGCCTTCCAGCTGCAAAGGTTAATGGAAAGCTAACTTGGCAGCTGACTTGGAAAAAATGGAGGAGGTCAGCTGTCACATCGATCAGTCGTGGACAATTACATCAACTTTGTTAACGGTAGGATGTGTATTGAACGTAAAGTGAAACGGAGAACAAACGTGTATTATTTCTAATAGTAGAGGGCCAATAATGGCCTTTTTCCCATTATAATAAGAGTGTTTCTCAATTGATTTTTTCTTTTATTGTAGCCTTGGTCAACAAAGAAGATGTCAATTTAAGAACATAAAGCATAGAGAGGACGATTCATTTACTTTTCTTGACAAACAATATATTAGAGTGTGTGTATGTGTATATGTGTGTGTATGGATAACTTTGAGTTAATTTTAGTTAATACCTCCCTAAGGATTGTTTTAAAAAAAAAAAAAAAAAAAAAAAGAGAGAGAAAGACAGCTAAAATCGTGGGAACATATTTAAATCAGCCCCAAAAGAAACGGAATTGTGTCAACGGCCATTTCAATTCTGAATTCCGAGGAAGCAGCCTTTCCATTTTCTTCAGGTTGGCAAGAAAAATGCTACAAGAAACCAAGAATCTTCTAATAATATAGTATGAAAAAACTAGCAGAAAATTTAACCGTAAAATACACTGGTTCTTTTGTCATTTTTAGATCAACCTACATTTTTCAGCCTTGGTAATTTAAATGCTACCATTGTTTGAGAAATTTTTGGATTGGTTGCCCTTATTTCATAAGTTTCTTGGCCTGTTTCCTTAATACCACATTGTTATAATTTGATCATATCCAGTTTTTTCTTACCAGAAAGGCGGTTTCTTGTTCAGATAAAAAAATGGGCTGGTGCTGAGTTTCTATTGGATTCATTGCAATCTAATAGAAATCAGCATTTCGCTTTTTCAAGGTGCAAATCCAACTCATGAATAACTAACAATTTTCCCTATTTTTGATGTTAGGTATGTATTTTCACTCTATAAGTTTTTTTGCTTCATATTTTTCAAATTAATTAATTCTATCCGAAACATCCGGAAGGGGAGCCTTGGTGGAGCAACGGTAGACCTATAGGTCACGGGTTCGAACCGTGAAATCAGCCACCGATGCTTGCATCAGGGTAGGCTGCCTACATCACATCCTTTAGGGTGCGGCCCTTCTCCGGACCTTGCGTGCATGCGGGATACTTTGTGCACCGGGCAATCCTTTTCTTTTTTATCAGAAACATCCTCTACCGTAAATTCTGCGTATACCTCACCCTCTTCAGACCCCATATGTGGAATTATACTGGGTATGTTGTTGGTGTTGCTCCATATGATGCAATCTTATTGCTAATCTTGCCAGCTTTAATGCTAAATTAGTCTTAGGCCATGATTAATATCATTAATTGATGTTCATTTCTTTTTCATGCAATGCAATCTCTACTAGTGTTGGTATTTTTAAGCATACTAAATTTTTTTATTTGAGATGTTTTCTTGAACTTTGTACATGTAAAACTGCAGGATGGATCAATTCAGGCAGATTGGTGAGGTAGTAGGGAGCCTAAAGGCTCTAATGGTATTGAAACATGACATTCAAATAAATCAGAAACAATGTTGTCTTCTATTTGACATGTATGTACAAGCTTTCGATACAATATCCGAGGGGATTAAGCATAATTTAAGGTTAAATGAGAGGAATACAAAGTGGAAAGCACTTGAGCATCCAATGAGAGAACTTCATAGGATCTTTAAGGAAGGCGAAATGAACATAAAAAGTTGTTTGGATGTGAAAGATTGGTGGGGGAAAGCCATAAGTTTACATCTCAACAAGGATTGTATTGAGTTTCATATTCATAACTTGCTCTGTTGTTTCCCTGTTGTGATTGAGGCTATTGAGACAGCTGCAGAAATCTCAGGATTCGACGAGGAAGATATGCAGAAGAGGAGAACTGCACTCGCCAAGAAGTACGAGGGTGAAATGTGTGATCCGAGGTTTTTTCAGTGGATGTTTGGGAAACAATACTTAGTCACTAGAGAGATATGCAGTGAATTGGATAGTTCTTGGAAAGAAGATAAATGGTATCTTCTTGAAATGATAAGGCAAAAGAAAACAGAAAATTTGGCGATGAACGAGCAAAGGCTGGCAGATTTGATGCTCAAGAAACTAAATGGATCAGAAAAACTCAACAAAATAATGCTCTTGCCTAGTTCAATCTTGATTGGAGCAAGCGACTATCATGTGAAAAGGCGTCTAGGATCGTGGGGAGGACATGTTAAGGAGATTAATTGGTTAGGAGAAACTTTTGCTTTGAGGAATTTTTTTGGAGAGCTAATTGAACCACTAGTCGATGAAATTTCTCTGGTGTTATCGCTTTCTCACCCCAACATTCTGCAATATCACTGTGGTTTTTATGATGAAGAAAGGAAAGAAGGGTACCTTGTTATGGAGCTGATGAACAAAAGTTTAGCCACTTATATAAAAGAGCATTCCGGCCAAAGGAAGAGAGGACCATTTCCTATCCCGGTTGCAGTTGATATTATGCTTCAGATTGCGAGAGGAATGGAGTATTTGCACTCGAGAAAGATCTATCACGGAGAGCTGAATCCATCTAACGTGCTCCTCAAACCAAGAAATTCCTCCGCGGAGAGTTATTTTCATGCAAAAGTCAAAGGCTTCGGGTTAACCTCTATTAAGAGTAATTACAAAGCGGCCAATTCCAATGCTGCTGATTCTTTCATATGGCATGCACCAGAAGTTTTGGCTGAACAAGAAAAGTCGGAAAGCAAATGCACTTACAAGTACACAGAGAAAGCTGATGTTTATAGCTATGGGATGGTATGCTTTCAGCTTTTAACGGGGAAAGCTCCATTCGATGAACATCTGCAAGGGGAGAAAATGGCGCGAAATATTAGAACAGGAGAGAGACCTCTCTTTCCATATCCCTCACCTAAATATCTCGCAAATTTGACCAGAAAATGCTGGCAAACGAATCCAAATCTTCGTCCTAGTTTCTCTTCTCTATGCAGAATCTTGCATTATATCAAGAAAGTCCTTGTCATAAATCCAGAACATGGCCAACCTGAATGTCCTCCTCCACTCGTAGACTATTGTGAAATCGAGGCTAGCTACTCAAAGAAATTCCCGGGAGAGGATAGCACTAGTTTGGCCCCGGTGTCACAAATTCCTTTCCAGATGTTCGCTTATAGACTTGTTGAAAAAGAGAAAATTTCTGGAAACTCCAAAGAGAAGCACTGGGATTCATCACATTATGGTTTTTCGGGCCGCAGGACAGCATCAATGCAGAGTGATGATGAGCATATGGCTACAATAGATGATCTCTTTTTCGCTCCAAGTGATCGAAGGTCAGTTTGCTCTGAGATAATAGAGAGGAAAGATTCAAGATTCTTGGATCAGAGGTCAGTCATCTCTGAGACACCACTTAGAAAAGTTTTCTCGTTCGATCAAATGTCAATTTGCTCTGAGAGTCCAGGAGAGAAATTTTTAATGGCAGTAGCTAATGAAAAGACGATTTTTGCTGATATTCCCGAAAGGAAAGCAATACTAACACCATCAGGCGATCAGTGCTCACCGCGGACTGATACATCCGAGAGAACTATTTTATCAATGAGAAAGAACCAAAAGCTGAAGTTTTTAGAAAACCAGGAGAATGCTATGTCTCCTAAGACAGGTGACAGAAAACTTTCATCGAGTGTAGCAGCCGAGCAGAAATTAGCGTCTCCTGGGATTTCAGAGAAGAAAAATTCATCAGGCGATCAGATAAGTACTAGTTCTGAGATTCAAGAAAAGGAACACACTTCAGTTGATCAGAAATTAATGATTTCTGCAATTCCAGAGGAGAAAAATTCATCTGATGATCAGGAACTAAAATGTAACGAAATTCCAGAAAAGAAGCAGTCATCAACAGCTAATGTCAAGCCCGTTCGTGGTGATTCTACACAAAGGAAAACTCTGTCGAGAAGAACGAAACCCAAGAATCCAGAGAAGAAAGTGTTATCAAGTCCAGAAGCCAATCAAAGCTCAATGTCATCTGAGAATTCTGAGACAACTGCATCCAAACCAAGAAATTCAAAGGTATCAGTAAAGAAAGCTACACTGCACAAAAAACTACAGGACAGAGAGAGTAGCACTGCACCAGGTTAGCTCTTCTATCTCTTGGCTTACAGAGATTTCAACTTGCTTGTTGTTTTTGTTAGGGGACTATTTTGTTTGGACTCTTCAACATAAACATAAATTGAATGGCTTTTTGCAGAGAAACTGATGGACTCGTCGCCAAGATCTTCACCAGCTAGAGTCAAGAAAATACAATCATCAACAATGTCTTCTCCAACACAAACACCAAAAACTTCTTCATTTCCAAGATCACCAGCAATCACCTCAAATGGAAATGGATATGGATATCAGTCCCCAAGTGCATCACCACTAAATCCATGTTCGCGCTGCGCCAGAGTAAACCGAGAGTGCCATTTTCCCTCTGCTATGAGCCCACATAGACCAAAGAAACCTCATAGCAACAGCCAATGAGTTCACAACAGTTGACAATGTTTCATATGGTTTTCAATTTAAATTTGACTAGACAACTTTGCAGCTCAAAATTTTGATGCAAAGGATGGATTGACTTTGTGCATTACGCTTATCCGTTAGGTTTTTACTTGTTGGATATGAATTATTTAACTTTTGGGGGGTCTGTACTGTCTGGATTACACAGGTTTTGAATGCTGTTCAGCTATTCACAACTGCTAAGTTCAGGAAGAAAATCTGCTATTTACATTTCTCAATCATAGTATTGAAATTTCATTCACATGAAATTGGTTTTCACTTGAAGCAGTTTTGACCTGCATATTTTAATAAATATGTTACTGCAGATTTTCTTCTGTTTTATGTCATTAGATCAATGGAGATCAAAACAGTAAAATTTTGTCATCTGTACCACAATATGGCACAAAGAAATGCCGAAAGTATTAAAATTCATCTGACAGTCGATGTACAAATTTCCTATATAATGCTTATGTAAGAAGGAAATTATGACATGTACAACCAACTCATCATCAACTAAACTGCTCCTGTAAGACATGATTTTACAATGGTCGTATCTATCTGGATGTACAAAGGAACATCACACACACCAACAAAATTTATCTTGACTGCAATTTCATATGATGGACAGAGCACTCAGCTACACCCTGCGCCTTCTAAAATATGGAGGATATCACTACTGTGCTTGCATCGATTCTGAGGGATATTTCAAGATTCAGTCAATAAGGTGGCAAAATGGCTCGTCTCCACCTATCAGACGCTTGCATTGCATCTTTGGGAACGCTACATTACATTGGGCCTAAGCGAGTAATTTCAGCGTTCACTGCCTTTCCAGCAAACTCCTTCCACCATACTACTGGTTTCTGTTCAGCTTCCTAAACTTTTGGATCTTACAACCCCACAATTGTCAAGACAGATTGAGCAGGCTTGGGTGCCTTCCCTGAGTTTAACCTTAATACTTTTAGAGAAGATATCCCAGAATTTCTCAAGGAATCATACAGCTGCATTTCAGCATGATCCACACAAAGATTCCCAGGACATTTGAGGAGGAAGGAGCAATTGAAGGCTGCAATTTTTCACCTGGTCCACATCTAAACCATCTCTAGTAGTTTTATGCAGCCACTGGAATTGGCAGCAAGAACCGTGTTTGACTTCCGTCTCCAACAAACACTTGAAACAAACTGCCCATTGTCGTCATCAGTCTCTTTACCAGAGATTGGATCAATAGAGCCAAACTTGTGAGAAGTAATAGGCATAGGCAGAGATTTGTAATAAGAGAAGACCTGCAGGAAAGAGATAAGCCAGTAATAAGAAAAATCTTCTCCTTTTTCTGTATGTTTATCCATTTCACCTCATTTGGAGATGTCAAGAAAGTTGGCAGAAAAATTAATTTCTTGAGAGATTTACAGCAAAGAAAAAGTAAAGGAAAAAATATCATTTTCTGAATGCATTCGTTTGAAAGAAAAAGGAAACTGTAATACAAGAACAAGCCAATCTTCAAGTTTCGTACACGTTTTGCAAGAAATGAGGCAGGAATTTTTTAAAGTTTCAGCTGCTTTTCTGTACTTTCCAGAACAGATGGGCAAAAAGGCAAGAAAATTAATTTCCAACAGTTTTGTTTTTCCTTGCTTAGCAGCCAAAAGGTAGCTTTGGGTCAAAGAAAGCAGTCGGGGAAATATAGTCTACCATAACAATGTGTCTTAGTATAACAAATTGGTGCAATAAATACACAAACAGTAGTCTATTCGCATTTTCTGTGATCTCAGCATGAAGCTTCTAATCTCTTTTAGAGATGCTCCTATTAAATACAGAAAGCGGGTTAAACAATTTTTCCTTTCTAAAGAAAAACATGGTTTCAAATGAGGAAATTGTAATCTGCAACAGCGGTTCTTTTTTCTGAGGGAATGGTGTCGCAAATGGTTAGCAGATGTGTTTCTTCTGCAACATCTATTTCTATACTATATTAAAAGCACGAACGCTCTTAGCGAAATGTCATTCGCCTTTTTTACCCTCAAAAATAAATTTCACATTGGACATAATTGTAATTTAAGTTACTTTCCTAATATATAGGGTATTTAAATCACCTAAAATTTTGGTAATTAAATATTTCCTTATTGAACTAAGTAAGAAGTCCTAATTTTTAGTCTTTGGCCATCATAACATATATTAATTAATAAGAAAATGTGAGTTTTTTTACACCCAATAGAATACTATTTAATAACGCTTTACGCGAGTTCTTTAATAATATTTACCTACAATAAAGGACTAAAATTTAAAGCAAATGCTTTTTCTTTTCATTTCAAACTTGATATATATATATTTTTTTTTTTTTATTTGCACCGGGTGTCCGAGTCTCTAAGAGCCCCGACTAATCCGGGGGTGCACAGGCCCTAGGCAGGAGTTTCCCGCAAGTGCACCACGGTTAATTCAGGTTTTACCCAGTCCGATGGCCCTCAGAAATTGTTTGCACCCAGTGGGTTTCGAACTTGAGACCTTGAAAGGGAGTAAACCCCAAGGCTCAAGTCAATTGCCACCAGGCCAACCCCCGAGGGTTTATATATATATATATAGAGAGAGAGAGAGAGAGAGAGAGAAGTCCCTCAATTTTATGCTAAATATTATTAGAAATACTTCATTTAATAGCTATTTAATTATTTTTTAAAATATTTAAGAGCTTAAAATTAATTAAAATTTACTTATTGATTTGTTTCTTATTTGAACCATGGAGAAAGTGATTTGTTTCTTATTTGAACCATGGAGAAGGTTAAACTTTGTTTTTTCTTTTCATTTCGAACTTTGTATAAGTCTTACAAGTAAACCATATATAAATGATAGAAAAATAAAATAAAGGAAAAATAAAAAAGTTTTAAGAAAGAAGAGGTATGGGTTCTTGGACAATAGCGTAGATAGTTCACTTTTTAAAAATATACAAGACTAACACTAATAATATTATTCAATATTATACTTTTAACTTACAAAAATTTTAAATGCACTATTGTAATTATGAGCAATATTGAGCAAAAACCAATAAAAAGCATAAAATTAACAAGATAATTTATGAGATTCTTTAATTTTTAATCCACAATATCTAGCTAAATATGAGTGGGTTTATTAGCTAGCTTTCAATTGTAGATTCTCTTACTAGCTTGCTTTATTTCTTCTTCTTTTTTAATGTCTCTTTTTGTTTATTATTGCACTTTGATTTTGTGTTTATTTAATGTTCGTAGATTATTAGGCACCTGCTTATGTGTTGTAAGTTGTATCCTTCAAGATTATTTAGATTACTAAGGTTCTTGCCCGTAAAACTGAAATTCTGAAATTATAATTTGGAACAAATTTTAAGTTGAATTATTGATGTTGAGGACTTCTAAGATAGTTTCTTTAATTATTGTCTTAGTTATGCACAATCAATATTCATGATCATCTTTAGGAACTTACACTTTTATTTTATAATTTAATACATAAATTTATATTCATTGAGACAGGATTCACGTGCATCGCGCGTACCCCAAGTCTAGTACAGAAGAATACTCAGACCTCAGTTTAAGGAACCTAAAATGTAGGACATCCAATAACTTGATCAATCAAATCAAAATTATCAATGTCAATGATATGTGACCGCATATATCCCCGTACGAGTAAAACTTAACACCTCAACCCTCCATTCCTATTAGGTCCCATCTTCAGTCATAGGAATAGAAGAGATTCATATTTATACATTCCTCATTAAAACGGGGAGCAGGAACATACCTCATTTGTTTCTGACCCGCAAGTTATGTATCCTTCGTTCACAGACATCCCCACAAAGTTCTGAGAATAAAAGAGAAGACGTCAATTCGTACACCGACAGCGAAAAGCAGTAATAGTATTATTAAGTTTAAGTGGCAGTTCAGAATTTTGGACTTCACAGATATACAAGCAAAAAAAGACTGATGTTCTATTAATAGCCAACCTTCTCGTTGGTGTGCCCTTTAAGGGTTAAGACACAAGCATCGGCTGAATAGCCACTTGAGTTGGTTTTATTGAGATCCCATATCTTCAGGCTGTTGTCAGTGGATGCAGAAATGAGCGTTTCAGCATCCAAAAATTTTGCATAACTAACAGCTTTCTCATGGCCAGCCAATACACACCAAGGAGCTGAGGTATTTCGAAGATCATAGCAATAAGTCTTGTAATCGGCAGAGCTATAAGCCAGAAAATGACTGGAGTCAGGTGAAAACTGAACACAGCAAACATTTGCTTTGTTTCTGATCGTGCACACGCTGTTCTTCTGCACAAAAGGAGAATTTGATACAATAAGCACTATGAAACAGAAGAAAATGAGATAATATCACATATGGAGCATGTTCTACTGCATTTTTGGGATAAGTTGGGTCATGCCACAGAATCTGAGAGAGGCAGTTGGAGTCTTTGGAAAGTTGATAAATCCATCAAAAATATCTGGCTTATGATCCCTGCAGTTATTTGTTGGTGTCTATGGAATGAGAGAAACCGAAGATGTTTTGATGGAATCTCAACTCCAAACCACTCACGTAAAGCCAAATGTTTTACCACTTCTTTTTGCTGGGCAAAATTGTCCCCAGTAAATAGTAATTAGTACTGGACACTTTTTGGAGTTTGTTAGCACTCTTGTCCTGGACAGAGACATTGTATAGGGCAAGCAACTCACTTTGTTCTTTTGTATTTCTGAGTCCTATAACTAAGCTCCTTGAAATACAGCATCTTCTTGATGCCTTTTCTTTTAAGGAAACAAATTACTTCATCAAATACTTTTTTTATTCCTTCATTTTTCAATTTTCTTGGATTCAGTTGTTCACTAATATATAATTAAGGGAACTATGTAGGTGACTTTTCTTTTTTCCATGATTTACAAACAGAGATAACTTATATATCTCTATTTCCTCATGGCGCCAATGCACCCAAAAGAGACAAGCAAGCCATGTCTAACTCTCATTTCATGGGCAAGTCGAACGTTCACATCCCTTGACATATTCATCTTTTCTAATTTTAAGTGGAATACAAGGTAGAAGTGAGAGAGGAGGTAGAGAAGTCAAAGAAAGGTGGTTTGCATTGTTAAATTAGACCAAAACATCTATATCAAGCTTCTTTGCAGATTCAAGGGCACCTGAATGAGAGAATCAACTTTCCAGCAATAAGATGGAGGTAAAATTAACCCGGGGGGGGGGGGGAGAGCACTTCTCAGTTATAACATGGAGGAACAATGGAGAACAGGGAAGCATGCCTCGTTGATGCTCCAAAGTTTCACCAAATGATCGTCACTTCCACTAGCTAACTTTGTGGGATCCACACGAGAAAAGTCTACAGACCATGCCCTTTCATTATGCTCAGTCAACTGCGAAAAAGCTTGACCAGTAGACGCATCCCATAACTGAAATCATTGACAGTGTCAAGAAGTTCAGACAAAACTAGTGAACTTAACACCAGCATATACAGGTCAGAGTTAATGAGCGGCAAAAGACGAGAGAAATTAAGCAGTATGTGTAATACGTAATAGTCATATAAGGGTGAAGTAAATACCAGACCAAGACCAGCAAAATCAAATTGTGAGAGAAAGAGAACAGACTTGAAGAGACACAAAGTCTAGAAGACTCGCACAATTTATTTAAGTTGTTTAAAAAGTATATCAAAAGGCATTTTAGGAGATATGCAAAAAGAAGATGAGGTAGCTATGTCATTCAAGAGTGAACAAGAATCATGATACTGTGCATGCTCATGGTTAATATCAGAGAGACCAGAAAAATGAAAATGTGGGAAACAGAAGACAAACTGAAAGAGCAAAAGCCTAGAAGATCCCAATGATTAATCAACCTCCGTCAATCCCGCATCAGTTAGGAGATATTTAGATCTCAGACTTGTCTATACATGTTTTTTTTTTTTGAAAAGGTAACATATTATATATAAATAAAAGACTACACAAAAGCTGCGAAGTCACCCATAATTACAAGGAGGCCTAATAAGAAAAGACACTCCTAATCCTTTGTCTTCTCATAAGGATTCTAAAACATCAAAAATAGAATCCTGATCTTCTAAATATTCTCCTTTACACCAAAAGTAAAAAAGAACTAAACATTTCATTTTCATCTTTTGAATGTTACTGTATCTATCTTCAAAGCATCTTTGATTTCCTTCTTCCCAGATTGTCCACCAGATGCAAGATGGGACAATCTTCCATCTATCTTTATTACTGGATAGCTTGCCTTCTCTATTTTTCTTGGCATAACCCACAATATTCCCCTCAAATTGATGAATATCCTCCATAATTGTAAAGTCACGCTACATTGCAAAAAGAGATGATTAATTGTCTCTGCCTCCTCTTCACTCTATACATGTTTAACTAGGTTAATCCCAAATTTTAGGTAATATTCCTATACGTGAAAGAATGAAAAGCCTACCCAGGTCGCATCCAAATAGAATTAGTAACGTAACCTAGAGTACATGGGCAGTTGCAGACTCATCATTTAGAGGCCTCGTGTTACCTGCCAAAGGTCCTAGCTTCACCTTAATCGACTACATTAATCCAACACTTCCAAAGTGACCTCTCGTTTTCCAAGGGTCTCGACATCCTCTCTGTCTCTGTGAAATTTCATGTCCTCCAACATTTGAACCCTAAACCCCAAGTTCAGATAACAAGGGATCAATACTCGATGTTTTTTCTACCTGATAAGAGGGATAAATGTTAGTAAATCTTGCTCATGAGAAATAACTCCCATCTACCATCATCAATTGTACACTTCTGAACAATTATCTCTTTGCACATCAGAGTAAGGATCATTCCAACCCTCTCTCAGTTGAAACTTGAAAGTGCTCCAAATCCAAATGTATTTCTAGTGGACGGGTCAATTTATCCTCTGGAACAAGGTACATCATTCACAGGCTCAAAGTACATGTTTACAAGCTTCTAGATTGCTAGGATAAAAGAAAAAAAATAATTCCTTGACATAGAGCACAGCAGATAAGTCCAAGCTCTCTCATGCTAAAGTGCAACTCACGCAAAGTGAAAGATGTGCGATGAACATAAGACTTTGAGCTTGGCGTTCCATGTTTGAATATAAATCAGACAAATAGACATCATAAGCAATAAATGAGCGTGGGACAGGTTCAACATACACACAACGCAATGCTCTACCAATGCAACTGGAAGAAAACTAAAATAAAATACACACCTTAACCGCACCATCATAGTCAGTGGTAGCCAGATAGTTCCTGATATAACTGTTCCAGCAAATGCAGCTGAGCTTAGATTTGTTTGACATCTCGATAACTGGGTAATGAATGTCGACAGAATCATTAAAGAGGGCATGATACTCAAATACTTTAATTTTCTTCGACACCCCACCAGCAGCTAAATATTCCTCATCCCTGTCAAAGCTTAGAGAACAAATGACATTTGCAGAATTATTCAGATCTGTATTTCTTAATATTCCCCTTACTCTGAACTTGCTATACCGAGCATACTTGCATAAGCCATCAAAAAAAACCCCAACCTGATCTGTGGGTCTATACTTCTCATTATCATTTCCTGTCGAGACAAAGTTCTCCTGATTATTAAAGATTTCTTCAGTTCTACGGACCATGGCAACATCATCAGAAGGCTGAATATTGGATCGCGTATAGAAGTAAGCCCTCTCAAGCTGCCTGATATTCTTGATCAATCTAGTTTCACTCTCACATACAGGTGGAAGCTTCGGATACGCATCTGAACTTGATACTCCTTTCTGAATAAACCTGTTCTCCCACAAAACAAGAGATTCCCGGTGTGAGGAAGAACACCGGCCGTTGCTGCTTTGGCGTCTCTGAACCTCTTGGACATCTGCTTCTATACATTTGAGTTCTTCCACTAGCTTTGAGGCATCCTTCTGCTTTTGATCTTGCAGTGACATGAGGAAGTACAACAACAGTTGTGACTCAGATTCCTCTTCGTGAATAGACGACAGTGATAAATCTCCACGTAATTCTTTAATACCACCAATAACTTCAGACTGTAAAATTTCCCTGTTCCAAAGCAATAATGAGATAACTGAAGTACTGTGAAAATACTAATAAAAAAAGAAGACTGAAAAAGAAACCAGGAGGTTTCAGTGCACACATGACTATAAGTTAACGTTTCACATTTAGAAAATCACAAATTTTAAGTGAGCGAGGAAGTTCCGATACATAGCAGCACTTCACTAAAGCTCATTAAATTAGGGTCAAAAGAATGTAAACAACGGCAAGAGAAGCCAGCAATCATTAGCTTGAGCTCATTTCTCCATAGGCATTCACACATATTCTCAGTTAAGGAGCCACGAGGAAACAAACAGATCCAAAAATTTTGACCACCTTGTTGTTGGACGTGCTGAAGGTTCTGGATGAAGCAGCCAAAGACAAAATCCAGCTTCTTTGGGATGCTCTGACAAGAAACAAGAGGGAAGAATCCTATGGCGAAGATCAAGCATTGCAGCTGCATGAGACCTTTCACAGTCAAATGAGCTAAGCAACTGAAAGAAAAAAAACCTATATTAGTCCCTAAAATACAGTATCAACTTAGTGCTCTAAGATACCACTTAAAAGGTGGAGAACAGTAGTTTTGCTTGCTTCACTGAGCAAAAGTAGACATATGGATGTTATAGATGCATATTCTGCTAGATATACAAAGATTAAGGATGATCGTAAACTTATCTTAGAGAAAGCGAGATATACCCTAGACCTTGTTAGAGAAATTACAAGAAATATTCTAGATTCTTACACATCCTAGCTGATGAAACTTATATATGATCCACCTTATCCACTACTTAAGCTAGAAATGAGCTAACTACCTCGCTCAAGATTTGACATCACATGACCCACATCGTACTCCTACTTAACTTCTCGAGCATTTACTGCACTACTTGGATTTCTAACAAATGACAACAGAATAGGGAAAACCACCAACTCTAGAAATTATGATGAATCAAGAATGAATGTCATTGCGATTAGAGTGCTATGACTCATGCCTAAGTGATTGAACTTCCTGCACAAATGAGACAAAATATATATATATATATATATATATATATATATATATATATATATATATATATATTTTACTAGAAGTTTATCCTCAAACCTCAAAGAGAAGAACCCCCAGGCAGTAGATGTTTGATGAAAATGTGCAGCCACCCTCACTGAACTGCTCAGGACTGGTATACCACTTCTTCTCCAAGTTAAAGCTCATGGAAGTCAGCAATGGTTTTGACATAATGGACAGTTGAGGCAATATAAAATTGTTCGAGTTAAGTTCTGTCTTGAGGCAATCCTCTGCATTTGACTCATCTCCATAGCCTTGTGCAGCATTTAACTTAGTGTTTGTGCAAGCAGATTTATGGCCTGACATGAAGGGATATTGAGACCACCTCCTATTAAGGTGCGTGTCTTCACTAAGTTTTTGCTTCTTCACACAAGGATCGATCGAGGAAGAAATGCTTTTTCCAGATGAACTTCTCTCTTTCTGACTATGCTCCACCTGAGGAACACCTCGATCAATCACATTTTCAGTGGACTGCGTGCGTACAGATGCTCCAATATATACAACTTGGTTTGAGCGCAACAATTTAAAGCAAGATGGACGCAAGTCTTGCAAGATAATTCCTTGTGAGTGAGCAAAATCCACCAAATCCAGAACTTGTTTGAAAATATACAAGCCTTCAGCTTTGTTCAATTTATTTCCCCCAGCTTTCAGCCGTTCTCTTAAACTGATCCCATCTTGATAGACATTGGGATTAACACTGCAGCCCATTTTGGGGATACCTTGAAAAGGTGAAACGATGGTGGAAGAAGCATTAGGACACTGCGGATACATCTGGCCTTGAGACTCACTAGCAGATACATGGGGTAACTGCTTTTTGCATATGATTCCTTTGCCTTTTAATGTGCTTTTCACAATATATTCAGAAAACCCCGACTTGGAAAAAATCTTCGTCCGGATACCCTCAGAAGAGGGTAATAAATTGTTCGAAACAGCTTTATCACCATTATTCTGCAAATTTTCTCCGTCTAGATTACGATTTTCATTTATTTTTTTCTGATTCTGATTCACAAGTCCGGTAAATAATGTGTCTCCATCTTCCCCATGTGAGCTTCCGCATGCAGATCCACCTGCTAGCTGATAAAACCACTGGTTTGGCCTAACCTGCATTATTTCTTTATTGCCCAAGGTATCAACTATAGCCAAGTTTTTCCCATTGTAGTTTCTCAGTGTCAATTCTTCAACCATGACCCCAGCATCATTCATACAACGAGGACTAGCACTTGCATGTTCAGAAGATCCAATTCTGTCCAGATTCTTACCATCGAGGATATCTGTAAACAAATTGTGAGTACTCTGGTAATGATCACCTTCACTAAGTGTGACCACTTCATGTGATTGCAGCATATTGGAGTTTCCGGACCTCAAAGTATAGTCATTCTCCTTACTTCGAAGTTGTCTACCATCAAAGGCATCCAGTCCATTCACCTCATCACCAATAGCTTCATCAACAGTTTCTTCCATAATGTCAATATGTTCTAGTTTAATCTAAATAATGCTGCAAATCAGACCTTGTCAAGGAACAGAAAATACTTACATCATATAATAAAATAGTGAATTAATGATAACTCAAGACAAAATGTAAAATTGGAATAAGACTGTGCAAAAATATTTTCCTTTTTTCTTTTGTTTGTCAAAAGGTGATTACATGTATGCTGTTATACTTGTTCAATATGGATCAGATTTTTCAGAGAAGCTCCTTTTAGACGAAAGGACAGAAGGAAACCACTAACAGAAACCGCTACCAGAAGACCTACACCCCCTGCCAGAACCCATCCCCTGACTGCCCCACTAAACTGCAGAGCATTAAAACAATCGCCGGATCATTAGCATTGTGGCGCTACACCAGATCAAGTTTTGGTCAAATTATTGATCTTGAGATTACATGTGCATCATCAGATTGCTTCCACCAAGAAACATCACTTATCCACCAAATAGACCGCCTTAAAATGATGCATTACTGCCATTTTATCAAAAACTGAAGCATGTGTTGAGAGTCGTGCAATCAAATGAGCACACATATGAAGTCAAATTCGAAGGGTGACTTTTAAAGTGGCAACCCAAAAGACACTTTTCCTGACTTTTTTCTTCGAGAATCTAAAACTCATATAAAGTGGTAGGCAAGATTGTTACCATACGCAAAAAGGAGACTCATAGAGTTGCAGCGGCAAAGAAAGCTACTAGTGGGCCCCAAATAATTCCATGTCACAGAATATGCTTCCTTGCTTCTACAAGTCACGGAGTAGCGGTATGTTTTTAGGGTGTTGCTAGTAGAATTGGAATGAAATTTGAGGGCACTGTTAAATCAGGGTATCTGCTTTAGTATTATTTGTTTATTTATGTTTCTTTAGTTTCTAATTGGACATTTTTCTCCACGTTAACAACACAACCCATTACCTATACAAACTTTAGTGTCTTTTCCAATTCTTCTAAAAGCTAGTTCAGGATTTCCATTAGCAAGTTACACTTCCATATTTCTTTGTCAAAAGTTGAGTAAGAAACTAAGCCCAAAGCCTTTCCATTAAGCCAACATATTAACTCCCAACAACAATTCCAACCCAAAAAAGAAATTACTAAATCAATTTCATCATGCTGATCAAGAATAACAAGCAACGAGCACATCTAAACGGATTTTTTTGATAACCGAGAAATCTCCGAGAGCCCGTGGCACACGGTTTGAAACTCGGTGGATAATGGGCTCATCCCCTACCCTTCTCCACTTAAATACCAGGCTTTTGTCTACGACGGGGTTCAAACCCATGACGTGCACCTAACCCACAATTTAAGCTGGGAATTGACCCTGAACACCCTAATTCTTAGTTTTTCTATTAAGCACACACTCCACATCAACATTAGAGAAAATTGGATACACATTTTATATCAGCAAAAACTATTGTCATATTAGCAAGCTTATCCAATACCTCAACACCCAAAATAGCCGAGTAGCTTACTAACTTTAACACTGTATCAATCAACTAATCCTTATCCAAAATCAGTAGGATTTTACACTATAAACCCTCTATATCCATTCCACCACACATAAACATCTCATCCACTCTAATACTACTAAAAAAAGCTTCCTTCTAAGGCAAATTAGGTTAGCTAATTAACAACAAAGAGCAAAATTCAGTTTTTCTTTTCTAATTTTCTTTTCCACCGCCACAAAACAATAAACGACAAACAGTTCAATTGACAACAAATGCATTTACTTTACGGGTACTCAACCAAAAAAAAAACTATAAAACTGAAATTGAAGTGATAAAACGAATGAATCAATTGAAATAATTAGCATTAAAACGTACGAATTTGTGACGGCGACACAATTCATTCATTCCGAAACTTTAAAAAAAAAAAACTTCCCTTTTAAGGCAAATTTAGGTTAGCTAGTTAACAACAAAGAGCAAAATCCAATTTTTTTCTCAAATTTTCTTTTCCACTGCCACAAAAAAAATAAAGTACGAACAATTCAATTCACAACACATGCATTCACTTTACGGTACTCAATTGAAGTAATAAAACGAATAATTAATTGAAAAAAATATGCATAAAAACTTACGAATTTGCGACGGCGAAACGGAGAATCGGCAGTGAGCAGAGAGAGTACGAAGCTAAGATTAAAGGAAAGTGGTGAATTTTGTGAGCCATGGAAAAAAAAATGGGCTTAAAAAAGAGTTTGTTTTGTTTTTATAAAGATTGTGTGAAAGAGAAAGAGAAGGGAAAAGAGGGAAAGACTTATCGGACTTTACCTGAAATGGCATAAATATCTCTGGCATCTTATTGGTTGCTTTCAATTTTTTACTCTCAATAATTACTAACCACTAATTAAATGTTTTATATGTTTATTGAGTTTTATTTCACCAGTAAAATAGTGGTTATAAAAGCTTCTCTCGGATAGAATTAAAAATTTAAGCTAAATTGTTTCCAAATTTAGAAAGGGGACATTCTTTTTTGAACGGACCAAAAAAGAAATAGGTTCACATAAACTTGAATGGAGGGAGTATATAATACGGTTAGATTACTTAAAATATATAATAGGATGTGATGTCTTTGTAAAGTTGGAGCAACACTAAATTTATCTATGTGTGATTTATAGGTCACAGGTCCGAGCCGTAAAACCAGTCGCTGATGTTTGCATCAGAATAAGCTCTATGTCACCTCATTTGGGTGCGGCCCTTAACGCAAAAAATTTCGTGCATCAAAAATTAATTGTACTCATAATTTTTATTTAATTTATATTCAATGACAATATGAGGATTTTTATTGAAGAGTATAATCTAACTAGTTATAACCAACTTATCAATTGACGCTTACTTGGCCTTACATGTAATAGATTTGAAAAATAAAAATTATTTACTTATACATTGTATAAAAGTAAACATATACTACTTTTTACGCATCAACCCCTTGTTTTAACTTAAAACCCTTCTTTTAAAAGTTGAAACTCTTTTTTAAAATATAAATGGGTAGTGTCAGACTAGTTCACACTCAAAAATTTAAAGAAAAATTATAATTAGTCCATTACCAAAAATTTCGTACTAGTAATATATAAAAGCTTTGGCATTCAGGAAAAAAAAGGCAGCCCGGTGCATTAAGTTTCCGCTATGTACGGGGTCCGGAAAAAGGCCGGACCACAAGTGTTTATCGTGCACAACTTTACTCTGTATTTCTGCAAAAGGCTGTTCCACGGCTCGACCTGGTCACATGACAATAATTTTACCAATTATGCCAAGACTCCCCTTCGGCATTGAGAAATGTGTTTTATGAACAAAATAAACACACGCAAAATAAATATTGAAGCCAATCTCAACCACTTGATGTCCAATTAAATTCTTTCTTTTTTAATCATAAAGACCCTTAATTATATAATGTGGAATAAAGCTTAACTTTTATAAAGTAAGTCGTATTTGGAAACTTAGAATCATTAAGAAGGCAAGATAATATAAAAAATAAGAATTTGATACATTTTCTGAAGGTTTACAAAGTTACAAAACTGAAGGTTTATAATGAGATATGAGAAAATGAAGATTATGGATTTGAACATGGCAATGCACTTAGCTAAAAGTTTCTTTATACATTTTTTTTTGTCTTTCCTTTTCTTTCTTTGATGAACATCAGTCATAAAATTAGTTTTGAACAAATAATTTCTTTTTTAATTTAATACCTTAATACGCTTGTGAAAAGAGTGGGCATTAAAGATTCAGACAACGTACAAACTTCTTCTTTTTTTCTTAAATTCCGTGTCGAGTCAAACTACAACTACTACCCAGTATAATTCCACCAAGTGTGGTCTGGGGAGAGTAGAATATACGTACTGTTTCCGAATGACCCTTGGCTAAAGAACGTGAAGGAATCTCTGATAGCAAGTGATAGCAAGACAAATAGTTAGAAAACTAAATCAGAGATAACAAAAAAAATAGCAAGATAGTACCGATAACAAGTAATATCAAGATAGTATATTTAGACAAATAAGTCCAAGGCGGCACACGAGAATATGACGAAGTCCTGCTAGCAAACTACGGAATTACCGAAGGTAAGTAGCAACAGAATAAGACTTGCGGCTATAATAAACTAAGGTGTCGAGTCAAACTACCTCACCTAAATTTGAAACGGAGAGTGTACTTGTTTGGACTTTTTTCCAAAGATTAGACCATATTGGAAAGGGAAAGAAGAAGGAAAGTCAGAAGAGAAAAGATTCTTTATGAGATTTTAGTACATAGCCAATGAGCTTAAGTTATACACATTAACACCAAAAAGATCATTTTGTACTATTAATGCAATTTAACATATAGTAACAGATTATTTTTTATTTTTTATTAAATTTATCTGTAATTATGTTATAGTGACTTGATTGTATGCATAAATATTTTTTACAACATCACTTGTCAACTGGCATACGAAAAGTACAGATCTCTTAAATTGTGATCTTTATTTCGTACAATTATTAAAGGGAACCATCTAAAATGGAATGAAAAAGATGTGGTACTGTAGAAGAGAAGTTTGAGTCAAATTCCAACAAGTTAAAACAATAAAAAAAAAAACAAGTTATAGTTATACGAAAGTAGAAAAGAAAAGATGCATTGTATTCTGGGGTATGAAAAGATCTTTGGTAGGGATTATTTTTTCCCGAATGAGATCCTATACGATGCGAATTCGGATATAATCGGGCTCTAATACAAATATCGGACGCCGGATGAGAAACCAATGCATTCTATTGTGGTAGGCGCTTGGTTTGGTTCAAAATGAATCTCTCTCTCTCTATTTTGAAGAAAGTATATATGCAGTGGCAATGAATTATCCACGTCTGTTGGGCATGGCTTTGATGCAAATTGCAGCCAATGGTAATGAAACAACGGTTGTCAGGCTGCCATCATCTGCAGCTGCAAAATGGCTAATGAAGGTGTCTTTTCTCTGTATCACGTGGAACCCCAATGGGACCAAACTCAACCTCATTCACACATTGGTCGTTTTCCTCCAAAGTCATTTCCAGCTCATTGGGTTACTTATATAGCCGACGGTTTGTCGGAAACAACATTTTTCTTACCTCAAGTTAGGGTATAATCTTCGTACACTCTATCCTTCCCAAACTCTACTTGTGAAATTTTACTGAGTTACTGTGTTATTATTGTTGGGTTACCTATATATGGTTCAATTTGTTTTTTTGCTTTTGAGTAAAAGTTAGCGTACCATGTAAATAAAAGTTAGTATACTATGTATCAACACTAGTCCGAGACTAATCCAACCCCAAAATCTCCAATTAAGTATAAAGAGATCTCAATCATCTCATCACATCGTGTCTCAGTAATTCCATTCTGATTCATTTTACCTATTTGATTCACTCTTTATCAAAAGGTTCTCTATTTTCAATGTTGAACCCAAAACCTTTTGTTATGAGCAAAGACACCCCAATTACCATCCACCTATACCCTTGGAGTAATGGGGTAGTGTCATTCTGATTCATTATAGCAATTACAAACATACAAATTTAGTTACATTAGTTAACAAGATATACTTTTAAAATAAATATTTAAAAGTAATACTTATAGGTGAAGGTCTTTTAAAGCTAAATCAAAGCCAGCTCCTTGGACATTGTATCAAGAGGAGTCAAGGCCAAAAGCGCAATATAAGAATTGTTTACATACAAAAGAGAACGAGTTTTCATCATGGATATACAAAATACACAAACTGGCAGAAACACCACCCCCTAACTTTTTACATCTCTAGAATCATCTATGACCATGAAACCTATAGTATATACCAGTTGTTAACTATCCATAATCAGCTATGCACACCAAAAGTCACAAAAAATAAATCAGATTGACATATCTTGGTTTCTACCTGCTAGTAAAAACTGCCACAAACAGCAAAAGCGTCCATCTTGTGCAGCAATAGTTGGGACTGGGAGTGATCAAAATATATAAGTCCATAGTAAAGTTATGTCAGAAACAGCATTTGTGTAGCAAAAAGGGAGATAGCTTTTCTGGTAAACTAGAATATAGCTCAAGGGCGAAACAGATGATCCTCCTTGCTAAGGTATATCTGATATAGTTGGTGACAGTACTTAGTTGCTAATCTTTTACATTCTGCATGATCCTTTGGACGTACTTCCACCACGGCTTTTCTGAGTTTATGTTGTGGATCCCCATCGATCAGATATTCACCCAAAGCAGTTATGCTGCAAAAAAACACATGAAAAATCTTATAGAAAGTATAAAGGATATAGTGCCAGTTTAAAGAAACTAAAATACAAAGCCACGAGAAAAACAATCACATTGATTATAAAGAGAAACTGGATATTGCATGTTCCATTTCAACAATTGGATGAAACAAATCCAACAATCTGATCAAGTAGTCAGAACTGGATCCAATCATTTACCCCCACAATAAGCTTGTCACAAATATATGTCTTGGGTCTGTATTTTTACACAATCCTTACTGTAGACAATCCCCTCTTAAATGTTTCTACTTAATTTGCATGTTTCCCTTGTGTTTTGGTGTTATAAGTATCTTTGCTTCCTATGTTTTCACTACTCCCACCTTCTAACCTTCAACTTCACAATTTTGGCACTAACCACCTTGAACCTAATGTAGACACCCAAAAAAATGATGTTCTTCTGGAATTTTTGGACACCAACCTCTACATAAGTCGTTCAAACACACAGTTACTTGAGCATTGCTGCCAAGAAAAGAGGAAAGTTTTAAGTCTTGCAGAAGCCATACGTGAGTTAATCCGTCAAATGAAGGCAGCTGTAAATGTTCTTTCAAGTTCAGCCTCGTTAGCACCAAAGAAAAGCTGAAGCTTAAAAGCAGTGCATGAAGAATACAAGGACAAATTTACTAATACCTAAAGCCCAAAGACATGAAGTGTGCTTCAAGGATAAAATTTGATTGATCTCATGTTACAAAGACCTTAACAGGCAAAACCATGCAGAGACAGATAATACTGTAACAGTCAGTAATGAGAATCGATCAGCGCAATCCAATGAAGAGGAGGTTCAGATAACCTTTTAGAAACAAAATAACTCATCTATAACTTTTCATGAACCAGGACTAAATTTTCAACATGTATTCTCAACATTTTGAAAAATCAACACAAGCACCCATGTCATCTGCTAGAAACAAGACATAGGTAAATCAGGCAAAAATGAAAGGTTTGGTTACCTTTTTCCTCAATATACATGAGTTCAGTTAACTTAAGATTAGTTGTTCCCCTCTTTTTGATTTGATTATCGTAAATTAAACATCTGGATTGACTAGACATCATTTTTATCTTTGATAAGTTAACTAAAGACCTTTAAGGAAATGAAAGTTGAAAGATGTAATTACAACTGAAGCAAAATAAGAGCCCATGCTCAAGGATAGAGGCAAGGAAAAAGTAGTTATTTAAAAAGTACTATTGAATCCAATACGCTATCATATTGTAAAATCAAAAGTAGGCATTGCACCTTATACAACCCAAGAAGACATACCATTAGGACTTTGAGAGGGTTCGTAGACATTCTTTTACGTAAATAAACCCAATTAGTGACTTTTATAGGCAATTGGAAGCATGGTGCATTTGAGAAACAGTACACTTAGCAATTAGCATGAAAAAGTATTAGTACTTTATAAAACTTTTGACAGTGGATTGTCAGTCCCAAATTTCACACTATGAACTTATTTTGGAGAAACTTGTAGTACCATTAATCAAATTAAGAATGAATTATTTTATGTCGCACGCAATATTAAGGTCTTTACATTGCAATTAGGTATTCAATCTCATTGTTCATTCAATTTTAATTTGCAAAACAAGTTTCACATTTACAATAGAATTCTATTCTGATTTCCTCCATCAACTGTGAGTTGCGAGTCCTTTTTCTGCAGAACAACAAGGATGCATTAATGCATTCACCTATTAGTGAATATATCTACAAAATGAACAGCACATTGACAAGAATAATGGCATTGGAAGAAACATCTTTCTTGCTATTAACCAGCAATACTTGCTTAGTGGTTATGCTGGTAAGGTAAAATAGCAGTTTAATAATCAAGCTAATAATGTTACCACTAGAAAGATAAACCTGTCAAAGGATCAGGTAGTAATTGCACGTACCTGATTTTATCAGATTGACTCAAACCCTGACTCTTGGTAAAAGAGAGGCTCTTGGAAGAGATGTTTGGAGAAATCTGCTGCCTATAAAGTGCGCATATCGCCTTCATGCAGAGTTCAGCATCCTTCTCAAAGGATGATCTTAAACAATCTTCCGAGAAAAACGTTTTACCTTTAATACTTTTGATTAGAATTTCCATGCTTTTGTCACTCAAATCATTGTCTGAATCCGACGAACTATCAATAATCCCATTAAGCTTGTACAGATCAGACTTGGAAGAAAGTTGAGAATAAAACTTCCTTTCGTTTTTGTCATCACAGAGTCTTATGAACCCCGTTTTATGGGAACTGCCATGAGCAAAGGACAACATTCCATTATCATCACCCTTGTCGCTCTCAATTAAACTTTTTTTCCTCTTGGACAATGAAGTAGATAATTCCTCTATAACCTCTTCTTTTATACGCTTACGAAATGTTAAATTCCTACCGACACCATCACTGTTTGAAACACATGCCATTGCCTTCTCATCATCACTGTCACTAATGAGAACAATTGATGACCCAGCCCTGACAGGTACTGTATCCAAGTTATTCTTGATGGAGTCTCCTGCTTCACATGCTGATAGATCTACAATAGGTGCTCTATTCTCACAAGCCAAGATGGCAGGGAGAGGGTCTGAAAGAAAGCACCAAGAATTTAGTCAATTTGCGCGAGCATGTCGGTGCCAGAAACACTTGTCTTCACTAAAGTATGAGAGCCATCAATAGAGTGCACATGAATGCACCTGTGTTTGTGTAGATGTGTATATGCACATTACCTCTAAAATGTATACAGATTGTTCCTAGAATCAATCATCATGTGCAGAACCTCTAATCAGAGTCATGGTTATACTACACAAGAGTTGAAAGAAAAGAAAACCGAGGCCATCTAATGGTCTTTGAGTTATGCCAAAAGTGTAAAAGTGACTACAAAAAGCTCAACCTTAAATTTTAGCAAGTAGTTCTCAAGTTAGGAGCATCAGAAACTAACAATAGGAGCCACTATTACCCCATTATCTAGAGATATAACCAAGCACATTTATTAGACTATTACTAGTGTAACAATATATTGTTTCAGGGTTTTGATAATTATAAATATTGAAACCATTGAGACTGGGGCATTCACCGAAAGTATATTAAACTATTAGATAGAGGACTTAAACGTCATACTTATTCTTCCTTAGTGCAAGGCATAATATAGTTCAACTATCACTTATTAGTAAGATAGAACGTCTTTGATAACTAATACATCCAATGTTCTTCAAAACTGCTGGCTGTAGCTCCTAGTCAAACAGCTACATGAGATATTTATATAATGATTGACACTATCCAATAGTCATTCAACATGGAGCTAAATTGACTTCTACTCCACTTTCTAGATGAGTTCATTTGCTACTTTTCCGCCAAGAAATTTAAAATTCTAATTTCCAACTATCTTCAAGTTGCTACACTAATTTCAGCAGGATGGGAGAGCAATGCAAAAGGCTGGGTAGCATTTCTTTTCAATTTATGTTATATGACACAAGGTAAAGACCTTGCTATTCTTCAGCTAAGCACAAGCTGCAACGAAGTATGCTTGTTAAAGTTTTCAAACAAATAAGAATAAATTCCAAGGAAAATGATGACTTTTTCACTTTTCTCTCACACACCATGCAACATATAGCTGCAAATATCTTGGTCAATTTACATACAATGCAAGATATAAGACTGCAAATATTCTTGATCATAGAATGAAAAGGACTGACGTCTTCACTTCTCAAACCAAAACTAGTTGAGAGGTCGGTTAAACGCCACAAATAACAAGACATGTTTGAATAAGTACCTGCTTCTTCTGAACGACATCTCTTCTTTCCTAAGTTGGAAAGATTGCTATTTACCCGGGCAGAACCACAAGCAGAAGGCATGGGATGAAATGCCTGGGCATCAGGACAATTATCCATATTTGTTTTTGCTGAAACAAAGTCCGTATTACCACTACCTGCAGCGACACCCATGTGACCATGTCATTCCTAGGCAGCTAGACTTTGAAAGTAAATAAGAATATAAACCACAACAACTGCACACAATCACCAAATCAGAGTCTACCACATTTACAGTTCCACACAAATACTTTTTTTATACAGTGGTGTCCAAACCAACTTGCATGCACCTCGACTATTCCACTAGGTAAATGCTAGCTCCCACCAGCACACGTACTAACTCTGCCCACCAAAACTTAGGCAAATGGGAAGAGATCACTTACTATTTTTTTTACAGAGACCTCATTGACCACTAGGTCACACCCTTAGGTGCCACACAAATACTTAAGTCCACAACCAAGTAAAAATTACAGCAGTCATGCATAAATATAGATAAGTATTTCCACTCAATAACTGTAACTAAAATGTTGAAAAGCCAACACATAACACAATTAAACTGTAAAAAAAAAAAAAAAAAATGTAAGCATAATACCTTCCTCTACAACCTCCTCCTTCGCCGCTTCCCAATCTTCTGCCATTTTTTGGATCACCGAGACATCCTCATCACGTTTTTTCGCAATCTCCTCTTCCAGGATTGAAATTCTATCAGCCAACTCTTTATATTTTTCCTCAGCTTCAGCTTTTTCTTTTTTCAGTACCTCACATTTACTCTGAAAATTATTCATTTGATCCTCCATATTTAACTTATCCAGTTCAACTAAAGCATGGGCCTTCTCTGCTAAATAAAAATCCCTCTTAATATTTTGAATTTCTGTCCTCAGCTGTTTTTCTCGGCCCATTAAAATTTTTTCAACCAGAGAGAAATCCCTCTCCCGAAAAGCCGATTTTAGATAAGAAATCAGCTCCGGTATAGTTGAAGCTTGCGAAATAACTTCTGGCTTCGATTCGTATACCGATTCTGAATTCCGTGTGGTTCTCACAAGCGAGGTGATTACTGGTCTTATCTCAGCACTCATCGTAAAACTATTTAAAAGCTAAAAACTGATGAGACCAAGTGAAAACCTAGAACGTTTTGAAGAGCGAAGAGTTCTTACGCCGCCGTCGCCGGCGAAGACGATGGCCGGGGAGCGGTGAGTGCGGTGGATTTTCGGAATCTTTCCGTTTCAGGTGAAAAGTCGCGTGGAGTGTGTACGGGTCACGCGAGGGAAGATGAAGCGGGAAATAGGCTTAGCTGTCCCTTTGGGATAATAAAACAAAATTTATTTTCATAAATAAATAAAACGTTTTTTTATCATCCAATAATACTTTGTTACTTGGCCACCAAGGATAAGTACACATGAGATGAAACTTTAGAATTGTTTGGAAATTAGGAAGATGACAAAATAGGAATAGGATAAAATGGTAGAGAAATTTTTTTCCTTTGCTTGGTTAAAGAGAAATTGGTAAAAAAAAAAAAGAAATGCGAGGGAATTGAGATAAAAAAAAACATTAGGTGGGCGTTTGGACATAACAATTGTAAAATTTAGAAAAAGGTGAAAACAATTTCAAATGCAAATGACATTTGAAAATTAGAATTGTATTTGGACATAATATAATTTTAGGTTGTTTTTGAATTTTTGTAAGTGATCTGAAGTGGAAATTTTGAAAAACAACTTTTTGGTGTTTTTGAAATTTTCGAAAAAAATCTCAAATTTCATCTTTAAATGAAAATTGAAAATTTTATGACCAAACACTGATTTCAAAAAAAAAAAAGTGAAATTTTCGGGAAAAAAAGGAAAAAAGAAAATTATGGCCAAACGGGTCCTAGGTGACTCTTTTGAAAAAGACAGAGTTATCTAATATTTATGTTAGTGAAATATAGCAAGTATCCGATAAAATAGTGGTGTAAACTAGATTGGAATTTTACTGCTGTTAAAAAGAGTCAGTAAACTAGATCGGAATTCCATTGTGTTAGTGAAAACTTCTTATCCAAGAGGAGATGTTCTCCTCATTTCAATTTCTTTAGTTTTCTACTCTATTTCGTAAAAATTGCACGGGGCGCCTTATTTGGTCGTCTCCATTTAATATATACTCATTTTTTAAAAAGTTTTAATTTGTACCCACTTTTAAACAATTTCAGCCCATTTTCTCCTCTTTCGTTTTCTTCTTCTTCTTCTTTCTTCTGCTGTTGTTGGTGTTGCTATGAATATACAGTAATACAGATATATGTTGAATCCTAATGACTCGTATATCAAGTTTACGAGGGTTTTATGAAGCTTCTCGCTCTCTCTTTCTTCTTCTTTTTGCTTTCTGTATTGTATCTTTCCCTTTCTCAGTTGCTCATCCTTTATTTATTTTTACAATATAGCTTCTACACCAGCAGGGTACAGACACCATAATAATCTTGTGTTAAGAAAATTGAACCATGAGTTACTAGTGTTTCAATCTGGCTAGTATATTAGAAAGCTTTTTCAAAAACTTTAGTTTATATAGTGCTGAAGTTTTTACAAATGAACTAAATAACTTCAACATCTCTGCTGAAATTTTTGAAAAAGCTTATCCAGGACAAAAAAACTTCAGCTTATTTAGTGTTGCATCTTCTGCTGAAATTTTTGAAAAAACTTAATGACAAAACTAATGAATCCAGAACAAAAAACTTCAGCTTATTTAGTGCAATTACAAACAAAAACTTCAGCAAATAGAGAACAAAATTTCAGCTACTATGCTTAAGTTCAGCAATTACAAACAAAAATTTCAGCAAATAGAGAATAAAACTTTAACTACTATGCTTAAGTTCAGCAATTACAAATAAAAACTTCAGCACACTTGCTACTTCAGGCCCGTTTACTAGAATGCTGAAATTTTGCGTGATTGTCTTTGCTACTTCAGCCTCGTATCCTGAAGTTACGCGAAAAAGCAGGTACGCTTGCAAATTTTTTTCCAAAGCGGACACAAGTTGAAACGTGATCTAAAAAACGGGTATAGATGCAAATCCCCCTCTATTTTTGTATGTAAAAAGATAGTTGCTAGTACTTGCTAATAACTACATCTATCGCGTCTTGGATTATTTGTTTTGGGGCTAATGATAAAAATCCCTCACTCCACGCGATAAGTAAAAGCTTGAGCATAGCACAAATATTGCATATTTTTAATAAGTGCATAGCGCACGTATTGTCACTCAATTGTAACCAAAATATTGAATAGCTTAGGCATAGTAATTGGTAACTGTTACAGATGTCACAAATATCCATACAAGTGCAATACCTTCGCCTCCTGATTAACCGCGCCCATTTTCAGTTGAATCACAACCAGTGGCGAAGTTAGGAATTTCTTTAAGGATGTTCAAATTTAAAAGAAGTGAAAAAAATTCCGACAAAGGGTGTTAAATATGTGTTATATACTTCGAAAATATAATATTTTACCTATGTAAACAGTGTAATTTTTCGACGAAGGGTGATCAGTTGACCACCCTTATCAATATGTGGCTTCGCCACTGATCACAACCCATGTCAGTCTCAGGTGCATGAGAACTGCTTATCCTTGGTCGAGTCCAAATTGCTGCATACGACCCAAGAAGACATTCTATTAGGACGTCAGAGAGGAAAAACTTTACTATATGCGTCACACAAATGACACTAGTTGTGTGAGGCTTTGTTTTGTCCCACAACAAAGTAGACCCAAGGTTTTGTGGATCCAAATATGTTAGAATTAGGTTCACTTTGTTGTGAGACAAAACAAAGCCTCACACAACTAGCTAGTATCAGTTGTGTGAGGCACAAAATAAAAAATTTCACATCATGACGATTAGAGAATTACACTTCTATTTTGAAGAACTTTTGACAACTAAATGTCGATCTCAAATTCACATGACTAACTTATTTAGTAAGAAATTTGTAGTAACAAACAATCAGATCAATGACGTGTAATACTAAGGCCCTTGCACCGCAATTAAGTACGCGATCTCATTGTTCATTCAATTTCAATATGCACACAAAATTTAGTATTAAAAATACAAGTACATTTTTATCAACTGTGAGTTGTAGATCCTTTTTCTGCTGACCAAAAAGACACATTAAAAGGATACACAACAACGACACTTCAATCCTAGAGCTGTCAAAATGGGCTAGCCTAGCCCAACCCAGCCAAAGTTTTATGGGCTTTTAAATTTCGTGGGCTAGGACGGGTCGATCCTTCATCTATATAGTCCTTAAAATGACCAACCTAGCCCAGCCCTAAGAGGGTCGCGGGCCGGCTCGGCCCTTCAATTTTTTAGAAAAAAAATATTTTTTCAAATCTCTAGATATTTTTTCGTGGCATAATCTCCTAATCATATGAACGACTTCTGTTTATTTAGAGTGTACAAGAATCTTGATATTTGATAAGGAATCTCGTAATTGAAATACAAATTTTCTATATCTCTAGCTCTCCTATTTTCAACGTTACACGAATATTTTTTAAGTACTTTTCTTTCACTTTCCTTAGGTTCCGGAATTGCTTCAATAAGTTTATATGTTAAGGTTTTTTATTTTAGGTTTAACATTATTTGTTGATTTCATAACTATAGTCCATAAAATTTTAAAATTCATGAAATTTGCTAGTGTTGTCAATTTTCTTTGGGTAGTAAAACTTGATCTTTTTCTATATTGAAAAGTAATTTAATAACTAATAATATATTAAAGTAACCAAACTGATTATTGGCCACTTAAAGTAATATTTTCTTTTGAAAAAAATTATTATTGGCCACTTAAAACTTTCCTAGTTCGTTGTTAATTAAGCAAAAGAAAAACTAATCTTGTCATACTACATGCATGTCAAAAATATAAATTATAGTTGATATGAAAGGATAAATGAGCAATCTAAGGTTGGAAAATGAGGATTATAGTTAATATTTTTTTAGTTTTTACTTTTTTAAAATATTTAAATTCAAATTTAATTAATTTTTGGTTCACGGGCCTGCCCAGCCTCGGTCAAGCCTCAAGGGCCAGCGGACTGACTTGGACCGGGCTTATAAGCCTCAATTTTAAATAGGCTAAAAAAATCCCAACTCAATCCTACCCAAGTAGCGGGTTGGGTTGGGCTGGCCTCACGGGCAAAACCCATTTTGACGGCTATACTCAATCCCAAACAAATTGGTGTCGCTATTTGTGAATATATCTATAAAATGAACGGCGAATCAACAAGTTATGCCATAGGAAGAAATATAGTTATCGTGCTTTATCTAGATAAATAAATACATGATTGGAATTCTTACTTTTCCAACAGTACTTGCTTTATGGTTATACTATAAAGGGTCGTTTGGTATGGTGCATGAGAATAATGCTGAATATGGTGTATTAGTAATGCTTGCATTAGTTATGCATTTCTTCTCTATTATTTGGTTTGATGTATTAAAGCATTGCACAATTTCTAAAAGAATTATTTGTTTACAAAAATACTCTCAAAACTAGTCCATCACTCAAACTTTTTAAAAGAAACATATGTTAAGAAATATTTTTACATGAAAAAGTTAAAAAGTAGAACTAAATATTTATTTATAAAAAAGGAAATATGCTAAGTATTTATTTATTTACTAAAGATATAATTGTGTTTCTCACTATTTGAATTATTTTAAACTTGCATTAATATAATAACTAGCATATTTTAATCAAGCATAAATTTTGAAGGACAATTTTATCTTTAACTAAGCTAATGCATGCATTAAAACTCATTGCATTGCTAATACCATGGTTTTCTATGAATTAGTTATGCATAGGATAATACCAAATAGAATGTATAACTAATACTTGCATAACTAATACATAGGTTCAAAATATCTATCAAACAAGGTATTATTAATATACAAAGTTAATGCAAACATTATTTTATCTAATGCATCCTACGAAACGACCCCCAAAGGTGAAGCAGCAGTTGAGTAATCAGGCGAATAAAGTTACAATTAGAAAGGCCAGGTTGTAATTAATTTTTTTTCGAATTTATCAGATTGACTCACTTGCTGACTCTTGGTAAAAGAAAGACCCTTGGAAGATATGCTTGTAGAAATTTGTTGCTGATATATATAGTGCACCTAACTGTATTCATACAACGTCTACCTTCTCTAGTTCTTTTGATTAACATATCCATATTAATTCTTATCACTGCATGGATCATTATCTTAATCTAAAGAACTCTCAATCATTAATCTCATTAACTTTGTATAAATCACATCTTCTAAAAGAAAGTTGAAAATCACACTTCCCTCCGACTTATTGTCATCATAGTGCCTAATAGACACTGCTGTATTTCTGGAAATGTCATGAGCAAAAGACTTCTTTTTATCACAATCTAATCTTGACTAGATCTTGTCTTTTGTTTACCAAATGAAGAACCATCATTGTTGCCAGTGTCACTTAAAACATTTCCACTAAAATGAAGATAAAGATTATGAACCTTAAAGAGCCGAGTGCGTGCAAATTTATGTAACAACAACAACAACGAACCCGGTGTATTCCCGTAAATGGGGTCTGGAGAGGGTAGTGTGTACGCAGACCTTACCCCTACCTTATAAAGATAGGGAGGCTGTTTCCGATAGACCCTCGGCTCATTTATGTAAATAATAAAAATCTTCACTGTTAATAAGAGGACTTAAACTCCATAATATTGTTTCTTCAATTCCTTGCTACGAGGCATAGCACAGTTTTTTTTTTATATTTTTAATCTGATGCATTACTGCCAGAATCACACAACATGTTCTGTTAAAGTATAGAACTTTTTTTGAATAGCAATACATCCAATATTCTAATGCATTGTATTGCTTTTGGATATCAAGATCTCAGCATGAAAAATGCATGGCCTGTAAATTTTTCAAAACTGCTGGCATTAGCTCCTAGTCTAACGGCCGTACACATTGTTTATCAAATGGCTGATGCTATCCAACTGTCACTAAACAACATGGTGCTAAATCAGATTTCTACTCCACTTTCTAGCTGACTTCATTTGCTTCTGTTCGACAAAGTCACTGATATTTGTCTTCCAGATATTTACTTTAACAAAGCAGGAGGTTGTCTTTCAGATATGTGGACAAAAGGGGTTGCTCTGATGGTAAGCAACCTCCGCTTCCAACCAAGAGGTTGTGAGTTCGAGTCTCCCCAAGAGCAAGGTGGGAAGTTCTTGGAGGGAAGGATGTCGGGGGTCTATTTGGAAACAGCCTCTCTACCCCAGGGTAGGGGTAAGGTCTGCGTACACACTACCCTCCCCAGACCCCACTAAGTGGGATTATACTGGGTTGTTGTAAAGCAGGAGGTTATGTTAGAGATTGTTATTCATCGTTGATGACTAGAAATCACCGATATAACAAGTCATGCCCTAATTTAGGATCACCACAATACAACAGCAGGTGCTACCGCTTACCCATTTTCTAAGGAAGGACCATGCACATTTAATAGTGTACCATGAATACAAAAATATAGCACTAGTTTTCATTCAATAACTGCAACCAAAATCTCGGTAGGTGCATAGTGCAGGTAACTAACAAAAATGACATAAAGGTCCATACAAAGTATATTGAATTCATATATTTCTGTTATAAAAGTTCTAATTTCAAGTTCAAGCTAGGGAGAAAATACATTCTTCTTTCAATGATATCTCTGTTATTTTCTCTTCCATTTGGAAGAGAAAGTTGTACTCTTTAGCATTTGGGTATTTGTTATTATTTGGTTGGAGATGAATCTAGAATTCTTGTGTTACCCCAGTTGATATGAAGTTTGTATTGGAGGGGAATTGAGATGACAAGAGATTTGAATTAATTTGGTTTCATGTTAGCATTAGAAATACACAATACGTGCATAAGATTTGATATTTATGTTGGGATCATAAAGTAAATTCAGAATTTTAAGTTGTATTTCATAAATGCGATTTATAAGTTGCATCTTTGAAATATGATTTATAAATTGTAATTTCTATTTGATCCAACGATATTTCTCAACCTCAGTTAATTTAGAACAAATGTAAATCGTATTCACATATGTGTTTTGCATATTTTTTAAAATTTTCACAAAAATTACACACGATATGAATTTTTCATCCAAAATTACACAATTTGAAAATTAGAAGGAAAAAAAAACCCACTGTGTACATGCTACTTTAGGATAGTATATATAACAGAAGTATAAATTTTTTCTTCCTAGTATTTTTAAAGCAAAAACTTGATCATCAGAGTTAAGAAAAGAGGAAATTTTAGGACTCATAATGCCACACAAGAGCTATTTATGTTAACTTCAAGCTCAAAAATAGCCTTGGCTAGATCAGTCTCACACAATGACCTTTCAAAGGGTCGTTTGGTCGGTAAACTAGTTATCTCATGATTTTCGGGATTAGTTAAGATTAAAAAAAATATTACAACCTCGGGATAACTAATCATGGGATTAATTATTCTACAATTTTATCCCAACCAAACATTGAATTAACTCATCTAAAATTTAATCCTGGGATTAATTATCTCTTATCTCTCGTATCAAACGAGCCCTAACTCTATAAATTTGCTCCAACCGTAGCAATTTTTTTGGGGACAATTCCAAGTACTTCTCATATAGCTTTCGACAACGATCTACATTACCAAGTTGAAGTTCCATGTCAATATACTTCCTAAAAATCTTATCTTTAGGTGCCTTTCCAATTGCTTGTCCAAGAATTAATCTTGCTTGTCTAATTCATTGAATTTTTCCTCACTTCATTTTCATATTTAAACCTCCTTTTTTCAACTATAGCATCTTCAATACTTTCCCTATCACCATACCGCTTCTCAAAAGCAACGAATTTTTCGTACAAATTTTCAACTCGATCTTTATCTATATGATCAAGTGCAAATTTATATATACACCTCGTTCTCTCAATTTCCTTACACCTTTCTTCAAACTCAGAGAACGCCACGTACAATTTCTCGACTTTTTCATCGTCTACCAACTTATCCACCGCTCTCTCGTAACAATTTCTAGCGTTACCTATTCCTCCATTCTTTATTTCAAAATTGGCATACGAAATCCACGAATTAACGTTACAATGACACTCTACCAATCTCTCAAAAATAGCACGTTCTCTTTCTACTTCATTGTACCTTAATTCGAACTTAATGTGTGAAAACCAACTTATGTTCATCAGGCTGCCACGTCATCCACCTTTCAAAAAGATTACGTCAGAGATTAACATTCCATAACATCTCTTCCATGTGAATGTATATTATTGCCATAATTGATCAACTTTGGGCAATAGGTTTACTGCCCTGTCCCATACGTTACGTGCATGGTTAATGAACTTATTTTTCATCTCAAATTCAGCGTATTTCAACCATATTGTATGTCCACGATAGTTTAATTCTATGGCACGTTCGTAAATTGAACGAGCTCGTTTGAAATCCTTTTGATTTTCTTCCCATTTTGCGTATTTGACTAACGAATTCTTGTTGTTAATTTGGCCTTCGAATTCCTTGCGCTTGCGATTTCGGTAATCGGCGAGTTCAGTTGAGTCGGCGATTTTCTGCTTCGGCGGTAGTTGGATTTCTGATTCGTGAGATTCCCTTGCCTCCCGGAGGATTTGCTCGGCGGTGATTTGAATTGGTGCCGGAGATTTCACCTTTACTTGTATAGGTCTTCGGAATTTGACTCGGGTCGGGTTTGATTTGGAATCCATTGGAGAAATTACAATGGGTATGGAAGCTCGAAAGCAGAGAAACGAAGAGAAATATAAAGCACAATGGACAGGGAGTGGATGGATTTTATAGAGGTGAATTCACAATCCGAATGGAACTAGGAATTTTTATTTTTGGTAATTATGATTTGAGTAGGATTAGGGATTAATATATTCACTAAACTTAACCTATTATGACACTAAAGTTATAAATTTACTTTTTAAATACTAAAATGAGTAAAATATAACATTTAAGTCACAAAATTATTATTTTTTTACATAAAAGTAACGAAATTTTAACTATTAAACACCCACCTGCTAATGTAAGATTCTAAAAATAAAATTGGAATCTCATGGAAAAGAAATCTATATCTATATTTATATATCTATATAAAGTTGGGAATAGACAAAGTGATGTGGCACCTCTTAGAAACTAGAATTACTATTTTTCTATTTTCGAAAATTTTCGAAAATTTGTAGTAATTTTTTTCGGAAATTTTGTAGTAATTTTTTTCTTGTGGTCTCTCCTCTCAATTTATAAAAGAGTTGATGGTGTAAAGAGATGGTACAAGTATAAATTAGGGGATAGATATATCGTTAAAGTTAAAGTTAAACCGATTAATATTGTCTTACAAATGCTTATATATTCAAAATAAAATTATTCTTTTATTATATGGGATTTCTGCAATGGATAAAAGGATTATAGACCATGCATATCAATTATATGAATAATTAATTATATTGTTTATACTATATGTAACACTTTTGTTATGTTGTTGTTCTTTACGCATTAACATTACATTTATCTTTTGTTACATATTCAACTAAAAATATGTAGTTTCTAAAGATGTGACGTATACAAAAATCTCACAAATATGGATTGAGTATTAAAAAAAAATGAGCAAGTCAAATGGAGAACCCAACTATATTAAAGAGTTTTACCATATCATTCATGTAAAGAATAATTGTTGATATATTTGTATATGTACAAATAATATGTTATGCATTTACGGATTTTGAAACGCATTTTAAATACCATGAATTTTTACATGTCATCGTTAACACAAAATGGAAAAGGTGCAAATTTATTTGTTTTGTATTTTTTTTATTTCACATATCTTCTTTGTTTTGGAAATTCTTAAATAATATAAAATTATAACATTAATTATTACGGTTGGAGAATAGACAAGATAAAATCATCATAGAGTAACGTCTAATTCTTTTAATCATAAAAATTATATAATTATTTAAATTATTTTTTCAGTTTTTATTAATGATCGTGCGTAGCGCGGCAAATTAACTAGTTCTAATTATATGTCCGACATTCTTTTCCTCGGTGTTTTATCGTTATGTTGCATTATTTATCTAGGTTCGAATACTCCAATACAGTCAAACTTCACTATAACAGCCTCGTTTGTTCCGAATATTTTTAGATGTTATAGCAAAGTGCTGCTATATAGAACATATATTATAACATAACATGAAAATTGATTCCGAAAATCTTGACTTTTATAGTGAAGTGTTGTTATATAAGGATATTGTTATGGAGATATCTAACTATATATGAAACAATATTGGATGTAATTTTAAATACTCCCTCCGTTTCAATTTATGTGAACTCATTTGACTGGGCACAAAGTTTAAGAAAAGAGAGAAGACTTTTGAATGTGTGGTGTAAAATGAAGCATATATATTTTGTGTGGCTATAAATAATTGTATAAAGGTAAATTATTTCCAAATAAGGAAATGGGGCATTCTTTTTAGCACGGACCAAAAAGGAAATAGGTTCACATAAATTGAAACGGAGGGAGTATTACTTAAGAGACAGTTTTAAAATTCTTCTTTTTTTTTAGAGGTTTTAGTAAAATAAAGTTTTGATGTTAAAATGGACAATGATTGATGTCAAACTTTTGAAGGGCCAATTAATTTATCATGCTTCATGCTCTTTACCTCGATTCCAATGCTCTACTCATCAAGGCTTGTATTGACATTTATCTCTCACAAAAAGTGTTAGTTATATGTTAATACTAAAAGTTGAAAAAATTGAATAGTATGAAATGTAATTAAAGGAGGTGAGAAACTATTATAGAAAACTAAAAATTAAAATTTGGATGAAAGTGGCTTTCAGTCAATCTTGCAAATTTTATTTTATAGGAAAATACAAGAAATTTTTCTACTACTTGATCATGTCCAAGTAGGGTTTTTTTTTGATTGGGGGAGGGGACGGGGAAATAGGTAGGAGATTATAAAGTGGGAAATTGAACCCACGCCAACAAGGTAAAAATTCATATAGCCAACCAACTTCACTATTAAAATTTTCCATGTTTTTCTTATTTTATCTTTATCTTTGGGTTGTAAAGCACCTCCACATATCAAAATAACAAAAACTAAAGAGAGAAGATTCAGTGATGATTGGAACACTTGATGTGAATTTTCAGTAATACATATATAATCTCTAGAAAGTAATTCAAAATTTACTCATTCTAATGGACAACTAACCATCTATTGACTATGAAGATCTCAGAATTCAGATCAGGAGAAAATCTAAGAAGAAAGAAAGAACTTTTATAGAACGTAGTTCGAACTAGGTACATAAACAAATGTTGAAAGCTTAGATCTTAGCATTAATAAGTGAGGGCAATTTTGTTTGATCTGTATAGATTACTAAATATCGGATTCTAATGTGTTATTATGCTCACATTAGATCCGATGTATCTTTGATCTGTATAGATTATAAAAGATTTATATAGTCAATCTTAACTACTAGTATTTATGATGTTTTATACTTCAATACCACACAAGAGGGGGCCATTTGTGTGGTGATCAATTTTTCGCTTAAACTGATTGTGGAAGGACCTGATTCTTCTATGTGTTCTTTCTGCTACTGTTGCAGAATAATAAATGTAGAAAGTAAATAACACAAATATTTTTACGTGGAAAACACCCGGCTTAAAAGGTGAAAAAACCACGACCTACTACTCAGTAGGATTTTCCCCAACACTTCACTAAATCACAGAGCCAAAACAACATTTACAAAACTCTTTGTAAACCTAAGAATTACCTCTAATCCCATTGTAGCAACCAGCCTCTAACTGTTGCAACAACTTCAAGTTAATTCTAATTTGAATACTCAAAGTACCTATTACAATTGCTTCTAGATAAAGCTGAAAGGTACCATATGAAAATACCTACTACAATTGAACTAGAAATAAAGAAAGACACATAAAACTCTTTATGGAACTGGTTCTTCAATCTGGTTCATGTAGCTTCAGGTTTGCACATTTGAATCACACACGGACTGCTTGTAAAAAGCCTTGCTATTTTGCTCTCAATTCACGTTTAACTTCTGCATTTTTGTGCAACACATATAATGTGAGAACAGCCTGCAATTTATAGAGTTAGTAGATGAAGAAATAACTAGAGTTCTGATGCAACTCTTCCTTGGTGAAAGAGTTCTAGTTGATCTCAACTTCTAACTCCTTCTCTATCTTGGATAATGTTCTCTTTGAGTAAGGAGTCCTTCTCCTTATCAATTATGCAACCTTTTCGATCAGGAGATATTAAATACATCAAGTTAAGCTTATCTCCTTCACGTGCATCTCACATGCTCGAATCTGCCCGTTTTTGTGCACCTGAGGGATGGACATGGTTCATGCCTGAGCTTCCTTTGTCAATCTTCAAAACTAACCTTCACTTGGGCCAACAAATTCCCCCTTTTTGATGATGGCAAACTCTGTGCTTTTCATTATCTTAGGCCCTGTTTCAACTTAGCTCAACATCAACATAATGTTAGAAATATTTTTCTTTTTTATCACTTATTATCAAGGACCAGGTACATTAGGTTATAAACATCATTGTTCAAAGTGTAAAGCATAATCTTTTTCCCCTTTTGGCATCATCGAAAAGTTGCATAAAATGTGAGATAACCAGATTTTAAAACTTACTCATGGTCACTGGGGCTACTTCAAATGCAATCATGAATTAATCATCATAGATCAAGCTAAAAATTTTAACCATCAAAGAAATATAAACAAACAGTTAGAGCAAAAGACACTAAATTTCATTGATGATTGATAAGATTCTACCACAGAGCATAAGAAGAAATAAAAATATTGGAAACATGAGCAAAAATAACAAAAAATCCCGAACTGGGTCACTGGTTGATCTACACTAGGCTAGAAAGCTTAGGACAGGGAAGAACTAGGTGTTTGGTTTTTGACTTGAAGGAGTTTCAGCATACCTTGAAGAATGCCATCATTCTTCTCTTTTTCTCTTGTCAACTCAGTTCTGAGAGCATCTCTCTTAGTCTTCACCTCAACCAACCTCTTCTTCAGCCTTTCAATCTCAACATCCTTAGCCCCACTTTCTTGCACCAAGGCTCTGACCTTGTTATTCACTGGTACCTTTCTGGATGAACTAGGTTCTTTATGAGTGATATTGACTTCATAATCGCAAACAAGCAGAGTATTAACCCAAAAATGATCCATGCTTGTACTAACCTCTCACTTTTTTATAGTTACATTAAAATATGCAAGCACAATTATGAGAATGAAGCCATAGCGAATGGTATGAGTTTTGGTGTCATTGATAACTCTATCAAGAAACTGGATTATAGCTTTTAGTTACTTTCTTCAGTAGGTCTGCGAGAGTTTCCTCTATAGATGAACCGGGTTCATCTCCCCAAACAACCATTGCCCCTGCGTCCTTGGTTAAACTCACAGGAGTGGGTAAAGAATCAGCCACTTTTGTCCCCTTTCCCCTCACAGTAATCCTAGCACCCTTGCTCTCCTTTTTTTTCATTTTTACCACCAACTTCTTCAGATTCTGTAGTTTCAACACCTGCTATAGATCTTACAAATCTATTCTCCAAATTTTCAGCAACTTTAGAAATTGTCTCAGGAGAAACTTTAGGATCAGAAGATACCTGTTCAGTTTCGGAAGAACCATTTTCTTCCCCCTGAGTAACAGACTTAAAAGAATCTAGGTAGTTTAATACGGTCAGGAGTCTTGAACGTAACTAGTTCACTTGTAACAGATAAGTTCACAAGAACTTTGGTATTTGGTAGGACTCTGCTCATGATCCAAATATAGTTATTTCAAATTATGTCGAGTGTAGAAAACATACCGTGTTATCTTGATGAACCAGGTTCTTCACATAATTCTCTTGTGTAAGTCAAAATTTGCCAAAATAGAGAAAATATCATTAGAGATTAATGAGTCATTTTAACACATGACACAAACGTATACTATGGAAAGTATGAGACTGAGCAAGATTTAAACTAATTATACACAATTTACAAACTTTCTAACCAAATTTTTTCAATTTTTTTTCATTTTTTCCTTTTAACCTCGAACTGGTCCTTTTAGGCGATCTTAATCATTCCTAATTCCAACTTGTTCCTATCAAAGTGATCTCTACTTAAGGCTTTTGTGAAGATGTCAGCAATTTGCTTGTTAGTATCACAAACCTCCATAGTGACCAAGCATTTCTCATAGTTGTCTCTCAAAAAATGGTGTCTACCATCTATGTGCTTAGTTCTCTTATGATGAACTGGTTTCTTTGTCATACTAATAGCACTAGTGTTATTACAAAAAATAGGGATGCAACCAACATCAATTCCAAAGTTCAATAATTGTTGTTTGATCCACAACAGTTAAGCATAATATGAAGCAGCAGCAACATACTCCGCTTCAGCAGTAGATAAGGCCACTGAATTTTGCCTTTTGGTAGCCCATGACACAAGACATGAACCAAGGAAGTGTGTCATACCTAATGTGCTCTTCCTATCCACAAGGAAACCTGCATAATCAACATCAGTATATCCCACTAGGTTAAAATTACTACCTTTTGGATACCAAAGGAAAAGGCCAGTGATGCCTTTCAAGTATCTAAATATTCTCTTGACAACAGTCAAGTGAGACTTCTTTGGATTTGCCTGAAATCGAGCACAAAGACCTATACTGAAAACAATGTCAGGTCTGCTAGTTGTAAGATACAAAAGAGAACCAATCATTCCCCTATACAACTTCTAATCAACAGATGAACCAGGTTCATCTATATCCAATTTCGTGGATGTTGCAATAGGAGTGTCAATTTCTTTGGATGTTCCTTCCTGGTTTTGTTACTGAGGAATAGGTTCATGGACAAGTTCCCTCGAGGTTTGAGGATCAGTTCCTCTCTACTCAGTTCCCCCTGTCATGTTGCCCTGGGTAGAAGGACATGTTCCATCACCTGTTCCTTCCTCTGATGCATCTTCAGGCTGGACTGTGGTTTCACCATTTGAATTTCTTATCAGCCCAATCTCTTCATTATCTTGTTCCTACCTCTCAGAAAGAATGTTAGTTTTTTTTAAAAAAATAACATATACATTTTTTCTACCCACATAGTTCTTTTACTGTATATCTTATAAGCTTTACTATGTGAAGAATATCCCAAGAATACTCCCTCATCACTTCTAGGATCATACTTACCTAGGGAGTCTTTGCCATTATTGTGCACAAAACACTTGCATCTAAATGCCCTAAGATGAGATATATTTAGCTTTCTCTCTTTAAGTGACTCATAGGGAATTTTCTTAACAAGAGGTCTAGTCATGTAACTATTTATGATATAGCATGCAAAAATTCAGCAAACTTAGCATTTTCAAATTCAGTTCCATGATCAGACCTAATTGATGCAAGTTGATTACGTAGTTGTTTCTGAGTTGTTCTAACAAAAGAAGTAAATATGTCAAATGTTTCATCTTTAGATGTTAAAAATAATATCCAAGTAAAACTAGAGTAATCATCAACAAACACCATCACATATTTTTTACCACCTCTGCTTAATGTTCTCATTGGACCACAGAGATCCATATGGACCAGTTCTATCGTTCTGGTGGTGCTTACCACTTTCTTGCATTTAAAAGAGGATCTTACCTGCTTCCCCTTGCACAAGCCTCACAAACTTTGTCTTTCTTGAACTTGATGTTAGGCAGCCCTATCACCAGATCCTTGGAGACTAATTTGTTGAGTTAACTCAGACTTGCATGTCCAAGTCTCTAGTGCCAAAAAAGGGGATCATTGTCCAGTACACTTAAGCAAGTGAGTTTATTTTCTGAAAGTGTGGACAAATCTACAATGTATGTATTGTTTACTCTTTTTCCCTGCAAAACAATCTTATCAATGGTGAGATTAATCACAAAACATTCGGTAGAGGTGAATGCTACCAAGTTACCTCTATCACATAATTGTAATATATTGATTAGACTGTACTTTAGGCCATATATCAAGTAGACATTCTCAATAGAGTGAGAATCAGTCTTACCTATCTTTCCAACCCCAATGATCTCACCTTTCTTCCCATTTCCAAAGGAGACATTGCCTCCTTTGAGATCTTCAAGTGAAAGGAATTGGTTCTTGCTTCCTGTCATATGCTTTGAGCAGCCACTATTCATGTACCATATGTGGTTGCTCCCCTTTACTTGGACCCGCAAAAAAAATCAGGGGTTAGTCTTAGGAATCCAAACTAGTTTGGGTCCCTTTTTATAGGCAAAAGGGTGAATCCGATTCTTTTTAGCCCAACCTGGCAGCCTGCTTTTCCCTTGAACAAATTCTTTATTCTTTTGACTAGCCTTTTCTTTTGCAATACATTCACTTTTATAGTGACCAGTTTTACCACAGGGTGTGCAAATTTTGTTCTCAGGAAGTGTGAGGTACTTGCTTTTGAGATCCCACTTAGGTGCAGGGGTCCCGTAGCCAAGTCCTCTCTTATTGCTACTATGGTGTTCGTATAGCCATGAAAGTGCATCGGAGGACCTGTTCCATTTACAAGTTCTGTCTAGATCATGCTTGATCTTGCTCAGATCCTCCTTTAGGACTCTTATCTGCTCATCTATTTTGTATAGTTCATCTTTCATTTTTCCTATATTTTCTTCTAAAGTGAGTTGTATGTGATCAACTTTCTTTTTACAAGTTCCTAATTTCAATTTCATCAGTTCTAAGCTCTAGGACGGTTGTGTCAAATTCATGAACCTGGTTCTTTAACTCAGCATTTTTACTATCACTTTCACTAGCCCTAAGTTTTAGATTTTTGCACTTACTTTCAAAATCACACACTCCTTAGACAGTTGTTCCTTTTCATTGTTTAGATCCTTAGATTCATCAATGAAATCCAGGAGTAATTCAGAGAGCGGTTCTTTAGACAAAAATTTAATCTTGTCTTTGAGATGAATTATACTTATCTCATATTCCTCATCAGATTCTCCAATTGCCATAAGTGTTTATTCATCTCCATCTTCATCCTCTAAGTCCTCATCTGAGCTTTTTTCCCAGGCAGCAACCACAACCTTTGTTGATCCTTTGTTCTTCTTGGGTTGAACCTGTTCCTTCGTTCAGCTCTTTCCTTCTTCCATTCAATTTCTCATTAAGGGCAATTTTTGATGTGGTGATCAGTCCTCCCACACTTGTAATACCCCTTATTGGTTTGTTTTTTAGGAACCCTTGGTTTGTTATAGCTTCTACTTCTTAAAGGACCCTTTTCTCTCATTAGGTACTTCTTGAATTCCTTTGTGATCATGATCATTTCATCCTCCTCTAGATCAACACCTTTAGTGATTCTGAATGCTAGGCTCCTTTCCTTCTTGGGTACATCCATCTTCATGGTTTGCCTTCTAAGTTCATAGGTTGTGAGATATCCAATTAGCTCATCCAACTTAAGAGTGACAATGTTCTTTGATTCCTGAATAGCAGTGATTTTGCTTTCCCAAGAGACTAGCAGAACCCTTGTCAAAATCTTCTCAACTTTGTCTTCTTCAAGAATAACCCTTCCAAGAGACTTAAGTTCATTTGTCAGTGTGGTGAATCTTGTATACATCTCTTGGATGGTTTCCCCTTCCTTCATGGTGAAATTCTCATATTGAAAATACAACAGTGTTCCTCTAGACCTTTTCCCTTGAGGTGTTCCTTCATGAGCTACTTGCAAAGTGTCCTAGATTTTCTTAGCAGTGGTACAACTTTGAATTCTACTGCACTCATCTGGACCAAGTCCACACACAAGCCATTTCTTGGCCTTAGCATTCTTTTTCTATTTTCTCAAGTCTACAACATTGCAGTCAACTCTTATTTTTGGCATGTCTACTCCTTCAACATTCTTTTTCATGGTAGCCATGGGACCATCCGTGACAATGTCCCATAGCTCATTGATAATAGCCTATATTATGCGATATAGATGCTATTTATGCTCTAATTAATCATACTTTATTGATGTTTTAAGTTCATGATAAATAAATGCTCTAATTGAGGATTTTATGCTTTGCAGGAACTAATCCGAGTTAGGAGGAGGATATAGAGTGTTTTGGGGTCAAATATGTAGATACAAGTCCAATCGAGAAGAACCCAGATGAAAACGAGCAAGAAAAGGTGAAGAAAACTGGGCAACAGTCCACCGCGACCGCAGTAGGGCCACGACTGGAATGCGGTGAAAGAAAGGCGAAAAACAAAAAGTTTAAAATAACCATGGTCGTGCCGCAGTTGGCCCGCGACCGCAGTCGTGCCGCCTGGAGAAGGCTAAGAAAATTTAAGGGCTAAAGTGTAAAGCATGGGAAACTTATCCTAACCCTATATAAACTCAATAAACTCGCCCAAGTCAAGGTTAAGCTTGTTTTTAGACTCAATTGGAGGCAAGAACAAGTGTGAGAAGATCAAGATATCTTGTTATCATTATTTTGTGAATTATGAATGATTTCATAGTTTTATCTTGTTTTACCATGAGTAGCTAAACATTTAATCTAGGGTTTATGGAACCAATTGTTAGATGAAGTTTTGACTCAATTTTGTTATAATCGAGCCGAGTTTATTATATGACTGTTCAACTATATTTTATATGGTGATTAATTGAATGGGCCCTTGATTAATCATGTCTAAGTGCCTTGTGTTGCTTGAGAAAGAATACTAGGTTAGATTATTGTTGAACAACACCACTTTTGGGTAATTGAAAAGATTCATTACTTGAATTTAAAAGTGGGGTTAGAAATAACGAAACTTTGGTTGGATAATTTAGAGCTGCATAAATTATTAGCTAGTAAATTATCGTAGTTGATCGAGAGATAATTGCGGTAGCCCATAGCTCAAAATCCTCACTGAGTATTACGGCGAGATGATAGCAAAAGAGTTAAGAATTAATCTAACAATTGGAAAAATCAATACCCTAGATCTTTTTACCATTGAATTATCTTTAATTTGGAATATTATTAGTTTTAATATCATTTTACTTTAGTTAAACAAATCCCAATATTTATTGATAAAAATCTTGTATCCAGGAATTGTTTGAGCTTGTACTAGCATCACTAAGAGTTGTAATAGTTAGGTTAGTTCCCTGAAGATTCGACTCCGGACTTGTAAACCAGATTATATTTGCAACGACCGCTTTGTCTTTTATAAGACATGTTGGGCGTGATCAAATTTTGGCACCGTTGCCGGGGAACTAACAGTGTTATTTATTGTAACTTTGAAAAATCGCCTATTGATGCTTTTGAAAAAAGCCTTTGGTTTGGCTAGGATTATTAGTTTAGATCAAATTTCTGTGGTGTTAAAAATATTTCCATTGAAATTCTTATGGTTGACTCTTCTGTAACTCAGGTGCATGCCTAGAAGCTCTTCGAGGACTGGTGAACTACTTGAAGGATTCTCAGACCCCGAGAAAACATTCCGGACATTGAACCAGGCTAACAAGAAGAGCAAACAGCTAAAACAAAATGAACAAATTGAAATTGAAATGGGTGACGTAGATAACATCAACGGGAACACCAGGAATGATCAAGATGACCCAAACGTCAGAGTGGTGGCACCTCTTGTGCCAAAAGTTGCACTTTATGATTTAGCACAGCCAACAGCTGACAACCTGGCCATCGCCATTGCTGTGCCCCAAATACAAGCGGAGACATTCCAAATCACCAACAACATGTTGCATCTTCTTCAGAATAAGGGATTGTTCTACGGGTCACACATTGAAGACCCTCAACAACACCTGAAAAATTTTCTGTTGATTTGTGTGACCCAAAGGCAGCCAAATGTGACTCCAAAAGCCATCAAGTTGCTATTGTTCCCGTTCTCTGTGAATGGGGAAGCACAAACTTAGCTGAATTCACTCCCAATAAATTCCATTGCCACTTGGGAGGAATTAGTCAAGCAGTTCCTACACAAGTTTTACCCGCCCAACAAGACTGCAAGACAAATTGATGAGATATTGCAGTACTAGCAGCAACCCACTGAGACCTTGCAGGAAACTTGGGAAAGATTCAAAGGGATTCTAGTGAAGTGTCCCCACCTGGTATTCCAGACCAGATGCTTTGCCAGAGATTCTACATGGGGTTAGCAGACAATTTAAAAGCCAATGTAGATGCTTCAGCTGGGGGTGCATTTCTGAGCAACACATTCATAGAGTATAAAATCCTTCTTAACAAGATGTCTTAGAATTCGGGGTGGATGATGAGAGGTACGACCCTGACACCAATAGTGCATTTAGTTCATCTTCACCCAAATAATTCACATGCAGAGAATATAGCCACACTCATGACTCAGATGAGTATACTAACGAAGAATATTGATGATATGGGTACAAAGCAAGTGCATATCGTTGACACAATAACTGTAAGACTGTGTACACCTTGCATTAATCAGTCTTATGTGTATTCATGGAGAGGAGAAAGTGACATCCAAGGGTTAATAGAGGATATGAATTATGTTAACAATTTTGGGGGTTAGAGGCAAGGAGGACAACAATGAGGACCAGCACCCAACCAGCAGTACAGACCAAACATGCCACAACCTGGAGGTGTGTGGCCCCAAGGCCAAATAGTGCCATATCAGAGACAACAGGGCTATCAACAGAAGCACCAGCAACAGTTGACATATCAGCCACCTCATCAGCAACAAGATGACAACATGGTAGAAATCAGGGGTATGCTGCAACAACTCATTGGAACAAATGGTAAGATACAGGAAAAGTTGGTAGCGCATGATTCAACAATTAAGGGTATTGAAACTCAACTAGGGCAGTTGTTCATGGCCCTAAATAACCGCCCCCAGGGAACATTGCCAGCCGACACGAACATTAATCCCAATGAGCAAAACCCGAATCAGCTGATGGCAGTAAGCCTCCGGAATGGGAGAGATTTAGACAAGGAGAAAGAAGTTGCTCAATCCAGAAGAGAGACTACACCAGCCACTCCAGTTCCATTAGAGATAGATGAATCAGCAGAACTCACTGAAGTGGTGGTTAAATAGGCTCAGGTTGATAAAGGTAAGGCTAAAGAAAGTGAACAAGTTGCAGAACAGGTGGTACCTCTTGTGCCACAAAATTCCAACAAAGAACAACTAGAAAGCAGTGGACAAAGAGTGATGCATCCACCATTCCCTCAAAGACTGGCAAAACAAAAGAAAGAAGATCAATACAGGAAATTCATGAGATGCTTCGTCAGATTCAATTGAATATCCCTCTAATGGATGCTTTGAAGGAAATGCCAGGCTATGCAAAAATGATGAAGGACCTGATGTCACGGAAGTTTGACTTTCAGGACCTGTCCACAGTAAATCTAACACAAACATGCAGCGCAATAGTGACAAGACCCATGGCTCAAAATATGTCTGATCCAGTTAGCTTCATTATTCGTGTACTATTAGGAGTTATGCTTTTGCAAAAGCATTGTATGACTTAGGATCCAGCATAAACTTGATACCTTTGGCAATATATACAAAACTGGGCATTGGCATAGCGAGACCGACTTCGATGTTGTTGCAACTGGCTGACCGCACGGTTAAAAGTCCGACAAGGATTCTTGATGATGTGATGGTACAAGTGGGAAAGTTTACATTCCCTGCAAACTTTGTTATTCTGGACTACCAGGTATATGATGAGATACCCATAATTCTAAGGAGGCCATTCTTAGCCACTAGGAGAGTATTGATTGATTGTGAAACTAAGGAATTAAAAATGAGGTTGAACGATGAAGAAGTAATATTCAACGTTCAACAATCCATGAGGAGGCCCAATGAATATGCAAATTGCTCACTAGTGGAAGCCATGGATGTGATCCTGCATGAAGATGATGAGACCCTAAATGCCAAAGATCCATTGGGAGCTTGCTTGACAAATTTAGAGGAGATGGATAGTGAAGGGTTGGCAGAGTGGGTCATGACACTCGAAGGCCAAGGATTTTGGAAGAGGGAACCTTAGTTCGAGCCCCTTGATTTAGAAAAGAGAGCTACACCGCCTGCAAAACCATCAATAGAGGAACCACCACAGCTAGAGCTGAAACCGCTTCTAGCCCACCTCAGGTATGCTTTCTTGGGTCCCAATTCTACTTTGTCTGTTATTATATTATCTGGTTTGCTAGCTGTGTAGGTAGAACAATTACTGCAGGTGTTGAAGGAATGCAAAACTGCCATTGGTTGGACCATGGCAAACATAAAGGGTACCAGCCCAGCCTTCTGCATACACAAGATTCGTCTAGAAGAAGGGCATAAACCTTCTAGGGAACATCAACGAAGGTTGAACCCGAATATGAAAGAGGTAGTGAAAAAGGAGGTAATCAAGTGGCTGGACGCGTGCATCATCTTTCTCACCTATGACAGCAATTGGGTAAGCCCCGTGCAGTGTGTACTGAAAAAGGGTGGAATGACAGTTGTACAAAATGAGAAGAACAAGTTGATATCAACTTGTATAGTCACAGGGTGGCGGATTTGCATGGATTACAGGAATTTAAATGCAGCCACCCGAAAGGACCATTTCCCATTGCCCTTCATTGACCAGATGTTGGACAAATTAGCTGGGCGATCCCATTTTTGTTTTTTGGACGGATACTCGGGGTACAATCAGATCTAAATAGCCCTGGAAGATAGAGAGAAAATGTTTTTCACATGTCCATATGGCATCTTTGCCTTTCGGAGGATACCCTTTGGACTTTGCAATGCACCAGCCACATTCCAGCGGTGTATGTTAGCCATTTTCACTTACATGGTCGAAGACATTATGAAGGTGTTTATGGATGATTTCTCCGTGGTAGGGAATTCATTCGAAGATTGTTTTCAAAAACTTAAAAGAGTGCTCAAACGATGTGTGGAGACAAATTTGGTGCTGAACTGGAAGAAGTGCCATTTTATGGTGCAAGAAGGTATAACGTTGGGGCATAATGTAATACCCTGTACATTCGGACTAGGTGTGGATATGTTAAATGGATATTAATTTGATATTTTAGACATATGAAGTCATAGAGGGATGATTATTGGTGAAAATAGTTGTTTCGGAATCAAGATGGAAAGTGAGGTGCATAAGATTTGACAAAATCGACTAAGTTTGCAGAAGGTCCGTCTTCTAGCAGGTTTTAGTGAAAATTTGTAAGAAATTTGGGAAAACTCAAAGCATAAAAGTTATAGGTCTTTGAAATATATTTCAAAAGATATATTGTGGAGCCCAAACGGAGCTTTTTGCAAAACGTTATGCCCATTTTACAGAACAGTGTGTAACCACCGTATTCGACCGCATTTGACCGCGACCGCGGTCGTGAGGCAGTGCTACAGCTATTTACCATGGTCGGTACCACATTCAGGCCTACTAGCACGCGGTGGCTAACTTGGGAAGTCATTTTTGAAGCCCTATTTCGTCCCCCACAGCTCCAAAACATAAAAACTTGCTCTAGAAAGGAAAGCTCTCAAAAACCTAACTCCTTAAAGGTCCCTCCACCACCCAAGGTAAGTTTTAATGGTGATTATAAGTTAATTTCAATTTTCCAACATCTTATTAACATGGGTAAACCCTCCATATCATTAAAGATTCGATTGGGACATCATTGTTGAGAGAAGGAGCCATAGAACTCGAATTCAAGGGGATTGAACTTCAAAAAGGTAATGTATTCGCCCTTTAATTGATTCTAGCATTGGATTAATGATTATAGACCCTATTTCATGAGATATGAGTTGATGAGTTTGATAGAAAAGCATGAACGGTTATAGGTTTGAGGTGTTGATTGTTGATTATTGGTTAAAGGTGTTGTTTACCTTATGGGTGATAAAGAATGATGTTGATTATAACCATTTGAAACTTTTGAATTTATCTAGAATCAAGATAATGGGTTATTGGGTGTAGAAATACCATTAATAAGGATTATGAAACTTTATGCCACCAAGTGTTTGAGAAAATGCTAAGTAACCAAAACATGAGTATTATTGCTAATATGGAATTCCTTTGACTTGTATTGATATAGATTAAAGTTGAAAGGGTTGGTGAATGTTGTATTACGCTCAAGAGTATGAAATTAAGGTATGTGAGTAACTATCAATGTTTGGGAATGTTAATGATTCTCTCTACACTACGTTTTTTTTACGACGTTACTAATTGCCTCAGAAAAATAGTTTAGCCTAGTTCCTTGAATAGTTGTAGACCTTCTATTCTCTAGCTTCATAACTTGCTCATGACTTTCATTCTAAATGTTGTGAGTTTAGTGCGTATTCAATATAGACTCGGGTTTGATGCCCCCGAGTCTCAGTATAGATTATTGTATGCCATAAATAGTTGAAGTTTCAGTATTCATAATCAGTTCAAGAATACATGTCTCAGTCTAGTCCTATTCAGTATTCCAGTATTATATGACCCAGTGAGATTCAGTATTCCAGTATTATGTAACTCAGTGTGATCCAGTATTTCAGTATCATGTAACTCAATGTGATTCAGTATTTCACTATCATGTATTGCAGTATCAATCTCAGTTCCTGATTTTAAATCCTGAATATCAAACACCTGTATTCGGGCTTGAGGCCGTAGTTTATGCTTTATGCATCTTTGGGCCTGAGGCCGCAGTTTATGCTTTATGCATCTTTGGGCCTGAGGCCGTAGTTATGTATATGTATTCTTGGGCTCGAGGCCGCAGTTGTGCGCGCGCGCACACACACACACACATATATATTGGTCCTAAAGTCGTAGTTTAATATTCAGATAAACAGGTTGTTTATCATTCAGAAGAGGGAGTATTCATATCCTTACTTCCTTTTTTCAGTTCAATTACTAGTTATCATTTAAGTTATCAATTATCAATTCTTAGTTATCAGCTTAGTTTCAGTTTCAGCATTTTTAATTCTTTCTTTCAGTTGATTTACATACCAGTGTAATTCAAATGTACTGACGTCCCTTTTGCCCGGGGCCTGTATCTCACAATGCAGGTAATGATTTACAGGTTAACGATTCAAAACGTTAGGACTCTCGTATTAGCTGTTTGGTAATCCCTAGTTCTTTTGGGGAATTATAATTATCTTATAGTCTTCAGTATTTTCAGACAATCAATGTTTTCAGTACTTCATTAGAGGCTTCATAGACTAGAGTATAGTTAGACAGAGTCGCAGGCTTTTTATATTAAGCTATGTTGGCTACAAATATGTTTCAGAATTGTATTAGTATTTCCACACTTTGATTTATATCATCCAGACTTTCAGTATATCAGCATGTGTTAGTTTATCTTCCGCAGTATATTATGATATCACATGTTGATTCAACCAGCCAGTTGGTTTGCTCGGTTACATGTAGTCAGGCACCGAGTGTCGTGTTACGTCCAGGCCCAGGTTCGGGGCGTGGCACATAGAGTGTACAAAAAGGGGATTGAAGTAGACCATTCAAAGTTGATGTGATTAAGAAGCTCTCAGCACCCACTTCAATGAAAGCAGTGAGAAGTTTCCTTGGGCACGCCGGATTCTACAGGCGGTTCATCAAGGATTTTTCAAAAATTGCTAACCTCTTATGTAAGCTGCTTGAAAAAGGCCAGCACTTTATGTTTTCTGATGATTGCAGGTTAGCATTTGAGGAGCTGAAGAAGAGATTGGTGACTGCACCCATCATTGTTGCACCCAACTGGGAGCAACCATTCGAGCTGATGTGCGACACCAGTGATTATGATATAGGAGCAGTTTTGGGGCATCGCAAGGAGAAAATTATGCACCCAATTTACTATGCAAGTAGGATGCTTAGTGGTGCACAGCTGAACTACACGGTCACGGAAAAGGAAATGTTCGTTGTAGTGTTTGCCTTCGACAAATTCAGGTCATACCTGATTGGCTCGAAAGTTATTGTTTATACTGACCATGTAGCCATTAGGTACTTGATAGCAAAGAAGGAGTCAAAGCATCGGTTGATTCGCTGGGTTCTGTTGCTACAAGAACTTGACCTGGAGATTCGTAACCGAAAGGGGATAGACAACCAAGTAGCAGACCACCTCTCGAGGTTGGAAGAGGCAGAAAAGAGAACGAAGGTTGAAGATATCATTAAGACATTCCCGGATGAGCAATTACTTGCTGTGACAATGGAGGAGGCATTATGGTATACTGATATTGCTAATTACTTAGCATGTAGTATTGTACCTCATGATCTCTCCTCAATTCAAAAGAAAAAAATATTCTGTGATTGTCGGGCGTATTATTGGGATGAACCTCTATTGTTCAAAATATGTGTTGATAACATAATCTGGTGTTGTATCCCCGAGCAAGATCAACCCTCTGTTTTGTAGGCTTGCCATGCTTCGCCATATGGTGGACACTTTGAAGGAATTTAGACAGCAGCAAAGGCACTGGAATCAGGCCTGTATTGGCCTACATTGTTCAAGGATGCCCATGCTTGGGTCAAAAGCTATGATGAATGTCAAAGGACGGGAAACATATCCCATCGTCATGAGATGCCAATGACCACAATCCAAGAGATGGAAGTGTTTGACATGTGGGAGATCGACTTCATGGGGCCTTTCGTCAGCTCATACAGTAACAATTATATACTGGTTGCCGTTGACTATGTCTCTAAGTGGGTCGAAGTAGTTTCTCTCCTAATCAATGATGCGAAAGGGGTGACCAGTTTCCTAAAGAAAAGCATCTTCACACGTTTTGGCACCCCCGGGCCATAATTAGTGATGGTGGAACCCATTATTGTAATAGAGCGTTCGCACGACTGTTGGAAAAGTATGGAGTTCGTTATAAGGTGACCACCCTTTACTACCCACAAACAAGCGGGCAGGTGGAAGTGTCCAATAGGAAAATCAAAAGTGTCCTCTCAAAAACAGTGAATGCAACAAGAACTGATTGGGCAAAAAAGCTGGATGATGCATTGTGGGCATACCGCACAGGCTTCAAAACTCCAATTGGTATGTCACCATACAAGTTGGTATTTGGAAAGGCATGCCACCTTCCGGTTGAGCTCGAACAAAAAGCATTGTGGGCATTACGGCAGCTAAACTTAAACATGGAGACAACGGGCACCAACAGAGTTAATGGATTGCATGAGCTTGTGGAATTTCGGTTCCAGGCATTCGAGAGTGCTAGACTATATAAAGAAAGGAAGAAACCGATGCATGACAAGCACATATTGGACCGGAACATCAAACCCGGAGAATTAGTGCTGCTATATAACTCAAGATTGAGGTTGTTCCCGGGTAAGTTGAAGTCCTGATGGTCAGGACCATTCAGAGTGGAGCAAATGTTCCCAAGTGGAGTTGTGGAGATCGAATCTGAAGATGGGACGAACAAATTCACAGTGAATGGGTAGAGGTTGAAACATTACCTTAGAATGACTGAAGAAAAATGGGACAGCGTGGTGATAACGTTGGAGGAGCCCAAATACACAAATAAGGAGTGATGGCATGAGCCTACATTGTGTCGCTATATTAAATCAGGCGCTGCTTGGGAGGCAACCCATGTTTTCTTTTGTTTCTGTTTTTGTTTTGATGTTGTACTTGATATGTATGAAACTAACCATTTTATTAGTGTACATGGCAAGATTGGTACATATTGAGAGAAGTCGGGTTCAAGAACCAACTCCAGAAAGGTAAAAAATGAGGAAAACAAAAAAAATTCTCGGAAGCCCACGACCGTGGCCCGGGCGCGGCATTTTCGAAGTATTCTACTACTGGGCCACCACGACCATAGTGGGACCGCGACATGGGCGCGGTGAATAACGAATATGCTATTTTGTCCCTCTTCTTTCATCGCGACCGCGGTCGGACCGCGGCGCGGGCGCGATGAATTAAACCGATTTTGCCCACTAAGGTAAGTTTTAATTAATTTTATTAGTTTTTTTTATTTTTTATTTTTTATTTTTTATTTTTTCTCTTTCTTCTTTTCTCTTCTAAATAACTGCACCCCCCCGCATACACACACTCCCCCCACTCTTTATTCTCACTCTAAAGCCCTAACTCCATGCCCCTTCTTCTTCTTCTTCTTCTTCTTCTTCTTCTTCTTTCCATCTCTCACAAACCCATTTCTCTCCCACACACACTTTTGACTCCCTCCTCCCCAACCTCCATTACACTCCAATTCTACAAGAACCAGGTATGTCATGATTTTCTTCTCTCTTCTTCTCCCCTTCTATTTTGCAATTTTAATATTTGAGTTGTTGTAGTATCTATAGTTAAATTTTGGTGTTCTTTTCTTCTTTTTAGTGGGTAATATGTAGAATGTAGTAGAGAAGGGTATGATGTAGTTGTGTGAAGTTAATTGTGGTGGGGTGGAGTTGTGAAGTGATAGTGGTTGATTTGGGGGGGGGGAGAGAGTTTTTACTTCTATGGGACAAGAGATTAAAACATAGTTCCATGCGCACCAGGTTCTTGTGAAATTGCGCCAATTGAGCTGTAATGACTAATGTGACCATGGTAGTGGTGAAGTCTGAGTAACCACCTAGGGTTCACACAACTCAAACCCTCACTAATCGTAGCCCTTGTTTTATCAGGTACAATGCATCAATCTCGAAAAAGACGTGCCACAGGTTCCTCCGCTAGTGGGCCAGGAGGTTCATCCAGAGCTCGAGCTCAGGCTAGTTCGAGCCAGTTTGACCGCACTCGGTTTGTCTCCAAAGCAGCTCAAGATAGGTTTAATGTAAAGGCATCCAAAAAGTTGTTGCCTAAAGTACACATTGACAGGCATGCCTTGCAAGTTGAATGCCCAAGTATCTATGAAGAATTGAGGAGGCGTCACCTGGACATCTTCTTTAACTAACCGGAAGAGGGAAATGTACTGATGGTCAGGGAATTTTATCCGAATTGCCCAGAACATATTGATAGGGTTGTCACGGTACGCAATACCCCAATGGATGCGTCTCCTGAGGCCATCCACCGAGTGTACAGGTTGTCGGTATTCACTGGAGAGATGGATTATTACCAGAATTATCAACGCCCACATGTCTGGTAGCAACCAATTTGTCAAACAATCTATGTGGCTGGCCATGATCCAATATGGACAACGCCGAGAATTACCTTGAACTCCCATCTCTCACTTAAAAAGCTAAGTGTTGGCTAACAATCATCAATAGCCATTTGCTGCCATGCAGCAACACTACATATGTTGATGGGCCAAGAGCAGTGATGATTTTCTGTTTCGTCAACCACAACGATTTTGATGTGGCCCAGCTCATTCAGGATGAAATGTTCATTCGCTCCCCGGAAATACTCAAAGGGTTCTACTTCCCTTCCCTAGTCACCAAGCTGTGTCGTGCTTCACGAGTTCCTGAAAATCCCACAGTAGATGGGAAGTTGCCATTAAAAGCCCCATTCAAGGCTAGCAAAATCACAGTTGGGAAAGAGCAGGCTGTGGATGATGCCGATGATGATGATGCGGGAGCTATGCATGCTACTGTCCCACCGAGGCAGAGTGCTGATGAGGTGGGTCCATCATAGGATCGCTGGAGTACCCGGATGACTGTCTTGGAACAGGATATGGCTGGCATACGCACTTCAGTCACTAACCTGAGTGCTAGAGTTGACACTTTGGCTACTCAAAATGCTAGTTTAGAGAAAAAGATCATGGGTTGGCTCCGGGCGCTAGGATGAGCGTGTCACCTCGATCCTGGCATCGTTTCCGATCAGGACTGAGCACTAGAGAAGTCCCTTTACCTTACTTTGCTTTAATTTCATTGACATGGGAACATGCCAAATCTTTAAGTGTGGGGTAGGGGACGGTTGTTATTGTTGTTGTACAATTGTATAAATTTGTTTGGTATTTTTGGTTTCTATTAATTAACTCTGACTTGTCCCAAAGACGGACACCTCTCGACGGGTCTCTTGAGGGACTTAAGTCGAACAAAAAAAATTCTTCTACTAGGTAGTGTATCAACTCTCCCTTAGTTTTTCTTTAAACCACGGTTCTTTTCCAAGGGTTTCCATTTGAACCGGGTGTAGTTAGTTTTTTTTATTTTTCTTTTTTTTATTGTAGGAATTTTTGGGCGAAGAATAGAAATAGGATCCCTTAACTCCATGGTACCTTGAATAGAGATTGTTTTAGTGTGACACTTAGGCTCATTAGTTAACTCTAGCAATAAAGCCTTAAATTGTGTGTTCTTGAGGTGGCTTAAGCACCTTGAGCAGAGTGTCTGATGGTCCTAACTGAATCGAGTCATGTGCCATGTGTGAGCGAGGCTTTGTGTACTCTATGCTAACACTCAATGGCTAGAACTTGCCATGTGTGTGTACGAAGCGAAATAGTAGTCTTAATTGGTCTGGAAAGTGATATAGGTGTTTCCTTGTTGAACCTATCTATATATGTTTTCACCCACATGATTGTGTATATCCTAGTTAACCCCTTTGAGCCTGTAATCCTATTTCTTTGGTGACCACATTACAAGCCGTATCCAAGTTGTGAATTGTCTATCTTTTTTAACCCTATCACCTCTTATAAGCACTTGAAGTGTAATGAATATGGAAAAGTTAAAGTGTGGGGGTGGTTGGTTGGGCTTTTAAGTGGAGCTAATAAAATAAGGAGAAAGGTACACTGTGTTGAGAAAAAATAAGAGCCACTTAAATTGAAAAAAATATATTTTTCCTTGCTAAGTGGCGACTCTTGATGTAAATGTGCCTAAAGAAGCAGAGGGTGTAACTCAATGATGTAAAGGAGGAATGAAGGTTTGACAAAGGTATGGGCTTAAAAGTGAAAAAAATATATTGAAGTGCTTATGGAGGTGTAGTCACTATACCCATATGTATCCTACCTGTCCCGCAGCCAATACTACAACCAAATAAAGTCCTACTTGATTCTAGACCAAAAGAGCTCGATTAGTCGAGTATTACACTACGGGCAAGCCTATAGTGCGTTGTTTGTGGCATAAGAATTTATTTTTGAGGGTGAGTGAAATCTTAAGTATTTGAATTCCTCAATGTGTGAATTATAATGACATGACACAAGTCTCTTTTGTGGTGAGTAGGTATGTGATTCATGAAGGAAAGGTAAGTCTGGATCTCTGACTGAGAGTATGAAAGCTGGTTAGGGACACTACGTGGCTAGAGAGAGAGTCCACTCTTGAGGTTAGGAGGTTACGCCAAGGTAGTCTATTTATGTGAATTATTCTTGGTATAAGGAGTAGGGAAGTGACCCAGTGATGATTAGGCCTATAGAGTGTGGTTTTGTTGCTAGAGGACTAGCAACGGTTTAAATGTGGGGTATTAATAGTAGCCTATATTATGCGATGTAGATATTATTTATGCTCTAAGTTAACCATACTTTATTGATGTTTTAAGTGTTAGATGATAACAAAATGCTCTAATTGAGGTTTTTATACTTTACAGGAACTACTCTGAGTTAGGAGGAGGATATAGAGTGTTTTGGGGTCAAATATATAGATACAAGGCCAATCGAGAAGAGGCCAATGAAAACGAGCAATAAAAGGTGAAGAAAAACTGGGCAACAATCCACCGCGAACACGGTAGGGCCGCGGTGAAAGAAAGGCGAAAAACAGAAAGTTTATAATGACCGCGATCGTGCCACGGTTGGCCCGCGACCGCGGTCGATTTGGAGAAGGCCAAGAAAGTTTAAGGGCTAAAGTTTAAAGTGTGGAAAGCTTATCCTAACCCTATATAAACTCAAAAAACTCGCCCAAGTCAAGGTTAAGCTTGTTTATAGACTCAATTGGAGGCAAGAACAAGTGTGAGAAGATCAAGATACCATTAGAGTTTTTCATTCCTCTTCTTGTTATCATTATTTTGTGAATTATGAACGATTTTATGGTTTTATCTTGTTTTACCATGAGTAGCTATACATTTAATATAGGGTTGATGGAACCAATTGTTAGATGAAGTTTTGACTTAGTTTATTTATAATCGAGCCTGATTTATTATATGATTGTTTAACTATGTTTTGTATGGTGATTAATTGAATGTGGCCTTGATTAATCGTGTCTAACTGCCTTGTGTTGCTTGAGAAAGAATACTAGGTTAGATTGTTGTTGAACAACACCACTTTTGGGTAATTGAAGAGATTCATTACTTGAATTTAAAAGTGGGGTTAGAAATAACGAAACTTTGGTGGGATAATTTAGAGATGCATAAATTATCGGCTAGAGTAGTTCGAGAGAATGCTCTAGTAAATTATCCTAGTTGATCGAGAGATAATTGCAGTAGCCCATAGCTCATAATCCTCATTGAGTATTACGGCAAGATGATAGCAAAAGAGTTAAGAATTAATCTAGCAATTGGGAAAATCAATACCCTAGATCTTTTTACCATTGAATTATCTTTAATTTTAAATATTGTTAGTTTTAATATCATTTTACTTCAGTTAAACAAATCCCAATATTTATTGATAAAAATCTTGCATCCGGGAATTGTTTGAGCTTATACTAGCATCACTAAGAGTTGTAATAGATAGGTTAGTTCCCTGAGGATTTGACTCCGAACTTGTAAACCAGATTATATTTGCAACGACCGCTTTGTCTTTTATAAGGCATAGTTGGGCGTGATCACTCATTGTCTTCTCCGATGATGTGATCTCTCATCCTATCAGTGGATTGCCCTTCCTAGTTTCCAGGTGGTGCGTTCATCTTGATTTGTTCCTAAGGTGTTAGCCTCATCAAGGATAAGCTGCTCCGATACCAATTGATGTTTTATACTTCAATACCACACAAGAGGGGGGAGGGTAATTTGTGTGTTGGCCAATTTTTCGCTTAAACTGATTATGGAAGGACCTGGTTCTTCTATGTGTTCCTTCTACTACTGTTGCGGAATAATAAATGTAGAAAGTAAAGAACACAAGTATTTTTACGTGGAAAATACCCAGCTCAAAAGGTGAAAAAACTACGACCTACTACTCAATAAGATTTTGCCCAACACTTCACTAAATTACTGAGCCAAACTAACATTTACAAAACTCTTTGTAAACCTAAGGATTACCTCTAATCCCGTTGTAGCAACCAACCTCTAACTATTGCGACAACTTCAAGTTAACTTTAACTTGAATACTAAAAGTACCTATTACAATTGCTTTTAGATAAAGCTGAAAGGTACAACATGAAAACACCTATTACAATTGAACTAGAAATAAACAAAGACACATAAAATTCTTTATGGAACTGGTTCTTCAATCTGGCTCATGTAGCTTTAGGTTTGCACACTTGAATCACACACGAACTGCTTGCAAAAGCCTTGCTATTTTGCTCTCAATTCACGTTTAACTTTTGCATTTTTGTGCAACACATGTAATGTGAGAATATCCTGCAATTTATAGAGTTAGTAGATGAAGAAATAACTAGAGTTCTGATGCAACTCTTCCTTGGTGGAACAGTTCTAATTGATCTCAACTTCTAATTCCTTCCCTATCTTGGATAATGTTCTCTTTGAGTAAGGAGTCCTTCTCCTTATGCAACCTTTTCAATCAGGGGATATTAAATACACCAAGTAAGCTTATCTCCTTCACGTGCATCCCACATGCTCGAATCTGCCCGTTTTTGTGCAAATGAGGATGGACCTGGTTCATGCCTAAGCTTCCTTTATCAATTTTCAAAACTAACCTTCACTTGGGCCAACAACTTACAATTAAGCCATTATGTCGATACCATAATTTAAAACATAAATTAATGAATATTGAAATATTTGGCTCTAAATGAATTTTTTTCCTTGCAATTGAAATTGAATAATGCTAAAATTTCATATAGTTAATTCTAACAACAACAACAACGACGACGACCCAGTAAAATCTCACAAGTGGGGTCTGGGGAGGGTAGTGTTTACGCAGATCTTATCCCTACCCCGATGGAGTAGAGAAACTGTTTCCGAAAGACCCTCGGCTCAAAAAAACGGAAAAGACGAGAAGAGAAGGGAAAGGACAATATATTAACACCGTCAAACAGAATCCAAAGAAATAATAACAACGTCATAAGAACTAGAAAATAGTTGAAATGCAATAACAAGACCAGAAAATAAGCCTCAATGCTATGAAAAACGGGAGGATAGTATGAACATAACATTAACCACTTATCGTCTAAGAGCAACCCTATCAAACTAGCCTCACCCCCGGACTCGACTACATCTTAACCTACAACCCTAATGCTCGACCTCCACACCTTCTTATCAAGGATCATGTCCTAAAAAATTTGCAGTCATGACATCAGTGGCGAAGCCAGGAATTTACTCAAGGGTGTTCAAATTTGAAAGAAGTGAAAAATATTCTCCGAGAAAGAGTGTTCAATATATGTTAAATACCTCTAAAACCTAATATTTTACCTATATACGCAGTGTAATTTTCCGACAAAGGGTGGTCAACTGACCACCCTTTATAACATGAATACGTAGCTTCGCCCATGCATGTCATGTCCTGTCTGATTAGCTCTTCCCAATACTTCTTACGTTGTCCTCTACATCTTTTTGTAAGGCGTGGCTAATTCTAAATTATGCCGTTGTGTGTTGTGTGTGGATGTTTGCATTTGTTCCAACAAGAATACGATGGCATTTTCACTAAACAGTAAGTAGGCATTTGTCAAAGGTTATAGTTAAGACAATTGCATCAGTATAGAGACAACTTGGTTATCCTCGTTGGCCAGCCTAAACTTTTGAATTATATAATCATTTCCAAATGTCATGATTGTCTCTTATGCATGTGCAGGTGTATTTAAACCAATTTATTTTGGCCAATAAGATTCTATTATGATTTCTACGGATTGACGTCGGGGTTTATTATTTCTTAATCTTTTCGTTTTTTAAAAAATTAAAGAATTAGCAGTAGGATAGTTAATCTTTGTAACTTTTAGTTTTAATTTACACATCGATTTCTTATTTTTTGAAGTCTACTTAATTAATGATTAGATAAAAAGTACTACAAATTTTATTTTTTAAAAATTAAATATATTTAAAAATTATTTGAGATCAAAGAAAAAAATATTTAACTATCCAAATAGTAATATTTCTTATAAACTAGAATGAAATAAATAGTATTTTTTTAAAATTATTCGCAGACTGAGAAAAGGAACCAGTGTATTAAACCGAGGCTAATAGGATTTTTTAACTAACAACATGGTACATGAATTAGATTCTACGTAGCAATGTAGCATGTATTAACAATTTCATAGATTTGTGTATTTATTTATTTATTTATTTATTTATTTATTTATTGTTTAGATGGGGTTAGGAACAATCAAATTACCGCAACTATAAATCTTGAGTTGGGGATATATTGAAAATAGTATTTTTACCTTCACAAGGTATATATAAGGTCTGCGTATATATTACTCTCCACGAATCTTAATCTGTGAGATTATATTGGATATGTTGTTATTGTAAATCTCGCAACAATAAAATACGATGGAGGGGTTTTACCATTCAACGACTAGTCGCTCTTCTTTCACAAATTCTAATGATTAAAACAAGTTAATATGATATTTGGTTTTGATTTATTTTCTACAAAGCAACTTAAAGCTGATTAAAATCATATTGCAGAGTCCACATGTGAACATGATCCATGTCGTCAAGTATTTGAGGAATTACACTTAAAGCTGGAATGTCATTTTTAGTGTATTCATTTTATTTTATATCTTTAACAAACCAAGACTAGAGAAATTGATTTTTGAGTATTGAGGTGGATTCTGCATTAAATTTGGATGTTGAACTTAGAAACCATTTATAGATATAATTAACTAAGTAAATGATAGAAGGATGGATTGGTAACCTAGAAATGGGAAATAACTCGATACAATTGATTAACGTTTCACGGTCATGTAAAAATTCTTAACACTATCAATATAAAATAATAACATAATGCTTCAATCTCAAGCAAGTTAGAATCGACTATAAATAATCCTTGACTATTATGTAGTTTAAGAATATTATAAATTGACTAATTTTAAATTAGTTGTCAATCTACTGAAATCCGCATCATTTATACATATCAACATATATTATCTAAATCTAAAAATGATAAGTAATATACTCCACTAGAATTGATTAAATTAAATTTGTAACTTAAAATATGTATAATAAAACCAAGGCAAATACATATAGTAAGTACAGAAAAAAACTGTTAATAGGCAGAGTGACCTGTTCAAGCCGAATAAGCCCACCAGTCCACCACTCAAAATAAATTTTAAAATAATAATCAATGGAATAAAAACAAAAATAATGGTGTTCTCGTAATATAACAAAAATCAAAAGGTAATTTAAATTCAATAAAACTCCAAATATTCCATCTTCTTCCCTTCACGAAAATTTGAAGTTAGAAATGCTGTACCAGTCGCTTTTAGCCTTTTAAGGGCTCCATATAACAGACAAATACACTTTTTCCCCTCAACTTTTTCCTCCTTACAAAAGTGACCCGCTTTCTCTGTCTCATTTTTCATATTTCATTTTTATCATTACAGTCTGTACTATAAAGTCCTCCATTCTCTTCTCATTTTCTCTCTCTATATTTTTTTTTTCACTCCTCAAATTTGAAAAACTGCTTTTTGATTTCAATCATTCTCTCTATAGTTTTTCCAGTTTTGCTTCGAGCTGGAGTTTTCAGGTAATTTTATTTCTTTTTGTTAGTGTTTTGATCGTTAATCTGTTTAATTTTAATTGTTCTTCTTGTGGAGATTATAAGAGCTTCAACTTTTGATATTAATATTCATTTTTGGTGATTTTTTTTATGTTTTTAGTAGCTTGATTGTTAATCTATTGAAATTTGATTGCTCTTTATATAGAGATTGTGATTGTATTAATCTGTTTCGAATTGATTTTGATGAGTTTATCAAGTTAATGTTTGATTAGTTTGTTGATTAAGCTTTGACTTGATGAAGTTGTTGATTTAAAAGCTTCTCGAAGCTTCGGTTTCGATGTTTTTTGCTCGAACCGATGAGTTTAGTTTATTCGAGATTTTGCTCTGCTTTCTGATTGAATTCAACTGTATGAATCTTCTCACTATTTTCTGCTAAATATTCTTGATCAACTTTCTCTCTGTTCTTCTGTTAATTCTATGATTAACTTTTTTTTTATCTGTGTTCTGTTAATTTTTCTGATGATTATGAGTTCAGCAGATCGAAAATTATTCTGAACGTTTTGTTTCTTCGTTCATATGAACTGAATTCAGATTAATTAGATTTAGATACGCAAGGAAAATTCCAAATTAGTTCGGAAAATTAAAAAGGAATTTCTTTAATTTTCGCTTTTGGAATCAATAAGGTTCAGATGTTTTGTATTCAGTGGAGAACTGAACAGAGTAATCACTAACTTTGCTTTACTCTTTTTTTTTTTTTTTTTTTTGCCTTTTTTCTTTTCTGGAATGTTGTTACATTTAGAAAAAAATAGTGGTATTTAGCTGGCTACATGGGAATAAAAAAGGGAAAAAATGGGGGAAAAAAAGAGAAACGAAAAATACTTTGAACGTAAAGAAGAACATGTCACGTCTGTTATAATCTAGCTGGCATTTTCAGTTTTCAAAGTTGTGCTGTATTTGAATTACCTGGACCCCTGTCACAAACAGCCAAAATATAAATCTGTCATTGCCCAACCAAAAAAATGGATCTGTCATTGCCCAAATTTTTCTTGCAAAAAAATAAAATAAAAGATACTTTATCCGTCCTATTTCACATGACACTAGTATTATTTGAGGCATGAAATTAATTTTGTTCTAAAAATCTTTTAAATATGTTTTCACATGACAGAGAGTACTTCTTTAGTCTTTTAAGTATGTAAATTTTATTATAAATCCGAAAATTTTATCTTACGGAGTATTTGTTTATCAAATTGGCATATTGTTTCAACTTCAAACTTAAAATATGAAATTTGAAGTATGAAATAAGATTTTAGGAATTTTTTAAATATTCACTCACAAAATTTCAACTGCATTTTCATGTTCAAACACACTCCAACTTCCAAATACATTTTCCATTTAACTTAAAATACTAATTCATGTTCAAACGTCAATTTGCTGTTTCCCTCCATTTTTACCTAAATGATTGACAAAAAGTTTGGTTAGTTGATGGGGATATGCTATTTTCGTTCTGTGGGCCAATTTCATAGGACCTATTGGTTAAACTAGCACGGTCTACCCAGTTTTCGAACTGGTCATTCAAAAATAGCCAGCGTTTACCAAGTCAATGAAAAATAGTCACTATTTTGCTGCAACAGAGACCGGTCCAGCATAATATACTGGAGTTCGGTGCACCTGTGTATGAACTTCCAGCATATTATGCTGGACCGGTATATTTTGCTGGCTCCAGTATAATATAGTGGAGACTGAAGCACCGGTGCTCCAAACTCCAGTATATTATGTTGGACCGGTATATTATACTGGAACTTCAGTATATTATGCTGGAGTATTTTTCTGGATTTTGAACCGTGTTTACATTCAGATTTATCTTTACATGAAAAGTGGCTAAATTTCGATTATCTTTGAAACTGTGACTATCTTTGAATGACCACTTGTAAATCTGGCTATTTTTGAATTTCTCCCGGCCTATTGTCACAAAGTAACAGTAGAATTTAACGCTTTTCCATTTTTAGCCTTAAGACGTCCCAATTTCTTTGCGTCCGCGAAAATTTGAATTAGACAATTAATAACGCATGCACATTTGTTAAAGGATTTTAGAAAAATTGTGAATTTTTTTAAAGTACATTCTATTATTACATGAGTTTAGATTTCTTTATAGTTTTATTTTAGTCCACATTACTCGGTCGTCCAATTATAGTATTCTGTCCATTTCAGAAAGAATGCCTGATCTTTGTACAATGGTCAAGACATATTTGGATATGAATTTATGCACTAATTTCTTACTATTTTATAAAATAAAACTCATATGTTAAAATAATTATGAAAAGTACTATAAAGTCATAATTTTTTATAGCAAAAGAATTTAAAACAGGAAAAAATGTGACTAGAGAAAAAAAATTGTTCTAATTCTTTAAATAGTACTAGTAATGTAGTTCTTTCGTAGGATGGAGGGCATTTTCTACTTAGTCATCAACTAACATCAGAATGCAGTTTTCTTGTCTAGATGTTGGTATAAACAGTATATTAATAATTCCAACAGCTCAGGCTGTCCCAGTATATTCATTTTGCTTTTGACATCTCATACTGCCATATATGAGAAGCAAAGGGCATTTTGGCTAATGACTAACACAAAGATATTGAGCTGATGATCCCAATTCTCATCCACATATTATGATATGTTGGGTATTTATTGAGCTACAACTCCTACTCCCTCAGATTCACAATAAATGACCAATTTGCTTTGGGCACACCCATTAAGAAAATACTAAATTATAGATAAAAATAGTTAGTATGATTAAATTAAGCTTAATTAAATGTTGCAGCATAGTTAATGTGAGGAGTAAACAACTTTTTAGGTATACGTACATGAGGGTAATTTTGGAAAAACAAATTAAATTGTTTCTTGGTTATATAAATAGACACTTATTTTGGATCAAAATAAAAAAATAAATTGGTTAATTATCTGAGGACCGTTACTGCTTTTGGTTAGTGAAGACGCTGCTTAAAAGTGAACTAGCCTACATTATAGGACATCAAATTAATGCACTAGGTAATTAGTACACGAAAAAGAAGAAAATAAGAACCAAGTAGAAGGATGAAAGTAGGACCTAGTGGAAGTGATATTGAGTGTGCAGAATTTGGACACGTGACATGCCTTAAATTAAAACAACTATACATTTGCTGAAAAAACGTGCTGAAAAAACATATGAAAAATGGTCTAGTATTTTATTTGTTTAACTTCCAGATTCATAGGACTGATTATCTTAAATTTTGGAATCTTGCAAAAGAGGCAGAGAGATCTTTTCCCTTTATCTCAATTGTGTTTGATTTGCTTTTTGCTCTTTTCGGCATGTTGTTTAATGTAAGTAATTGGTATTGAAAAACAAGTAATTGGTATTTGATATTGAAGAATCTTTTATCAACATCTTACAGAATACAGAGAAATCCAAATAGGCTAAAACTCGTTTAATAGTATAATTACCATCTCTTTTCTCAATTGGTACTACTATCTCCTTTAATTAGTCATGGTCTTTTTCATCTTTGGAACAATGATAATAGTATAATTACCATCTTTTTTGCTTTTTTTCCCAATTGGTACCACTTTCTTGTTTCATTTGTCATGGACTTTCTCATCTTTGGAACAATGTTAAGTATCTAGTCGTTTTCTTTGTTTTTTTCTTTCTATTTAGTAAAAGGGCAGCCTGGTGCACTAAACTTTCGCTATGCGCGGGCGGGGTGTAGGGAAGGATCGGACCTCAAGGTTCTATTATACGCAGCCTTACCCTGCATTTCTGCAAGAGACTGTTTCCACTACTCGAACCCGTAACCTCCTGGTCACATGACAGCAACTTTACTAGTTACGCCAACACTCCTCTTCCTTCTCTCCATTTAGTATTGGAAGCTAATTCCGCTATTCATGTTTGCTTGTTTTGATGGAAATAAATTACTTGTTAATACTATCCTGGTGTACTTCTCTTCAATCTAAATTTGCGTCCTTGACTTGGTTGGTTGATATTAAATTTACCGTCTCAAATCCTGACACGTCAATTTTCTTTTTCAGTGTTGGAATTTTTACACTAATTGAGATGGATACAGCCCTCTATTGCTGAAAAGAGAAAAAAACTGACTAGTAACTAAAAACTTGAAGAGATGCCAAAGGCAAAGCACCACATCAGGGAAAGAATTAAATCCTTTTTTGGAAGTCATGTTGATCAAGAGAAAGATGAGGAGCTGAAAGGAACGAAAGCAGGTACATGCATTTATGGCATTAATGCTGCTGAATCTAACTTCCAACTCTTAGTCAATACACAGATATTACCAACTGCAACTTTAAGCTCAAAGTAATAGAACTTCAGTTACTATAGTGAATATGTTCAGTGAATATTCTTTGCATCATTTACTTAACTTTCATAGACACCAATTATCTTTTCGTCTTCTTGAGCCGAGGGTCTATCGGAAATAGCCTTTCTACTCCCTCGGGGTAGGGATAAGGTCTGCGTACACAGTATGCTCCCCAGATCCCACTTGTGGGATTTTACTGGATCGTTGTTGTTGTTGTTGTCATAGACACCAATTCCCAGTCCCCACCCCTTCTGAAAAGAAAAAGAACAGATTAAAATGGTCTATGAAATTCTTGGCGCCCAAGTGGAATTTTCAAGCAAAGTTAATACCTGGTCCTTTCATATTGCAGAAATTGAAGGCAAAATTCAGAAGATCTTGGCTCATCTTAGAGGAGAAGATGGCAGAGATGAGAAAGAACCACTGGTGGAGCTAGTTGAAGATTTTCAAAATCATTACCAATCACTGTATGCTCGTTACGATCATCTCACTGGAAAACTGAGGGAAAATGCACATGGAAAACATGAGAAAGATAGTTCTTCCTCCAGCTCAGACTCAGATTCAGATTATAGTACTAGAAAAAAAGGCAAGAAAAATGGTAAAATGGAATTCGCAGATGTAACAGATGGCGCCAAGGAAGAACTGGCAAGCGCAAATCTGGAAATAGCTGAGTTGAAGGCTCAGTTAATGGCTGCGAAAGAAGAAAAGGAGGCCTTGCACTTGGAGCACCAGAGCTCTTTGAGCAAATTGCAAGAAGCAGAAACAACAATCAGCAGTTTGAATAGTGAAGCAGAAAGGTTGAAGGAGGAAAATCTAAAGCTTCTTTTTGATAATGCGGAACTCAAAGAGAATTTGGAGAAATCTGCAAAATTAGAAGCTGAATTAATGCAGAAGCTGGACGAGATAGCTAGAGAAAAAGAAAGCTTACTTTCGGAGAAAGAAGACATGGGAAACAGCATATCAGAAGGCAATAGTACTATCGAAGAATTAAGAACCAGTGTGGGGCAGTTGAAGGAAGAGAAAGAAACCCTACAGGTAGAATTGGATGCCCTAAAAACCGAACTTCCCTCAGTGAGGGAACAACTAGATTCTGCTGAAAAAGAAATAGCTCAGCTAAGTCAAACACAAAAGGCCACAGAGGAGGACAATTCTTCACTGTCGTCAAGGATTTTACAGCTCACGGAGGAGATTGGACAAGCTCAACAAAAGATCCAAGACCTTGTGACTGAAGCTGACCAGCTAAAGGGGATGCTGGATGAGAAAGAAAAGGAGCTCTCTACTCACAAGGAGATACACGAGGCTCACAAAAATGAATCATCAACTCGATTAAGAGGTATGGAGGTGGAGATTGATTCGTTGCAGTCTCAGAGATCAGAAATAGAGAAACAAAAGGAAGATGAGCTCTCCGTGCTGCTGAAGAAACATGAGGAAAAGGAGGAGGAATTCGCATCCCAGATCGAAGCTCTGACAACAAAGATAAACAATATGCAACTTGAGATTGAATCCTTACATGAACTGAAAGGCAAGCTAGAGGAGCAAATAGAGCAACAAAGAAACAAGTTGTCAGCTGAACTTGAGGACTTAACAAACAAGGTGAATGAGAAGGACCAAGAATTGAGGTCTCTTTGTAGCCAGAAACTTGAATTGGAAGCAGAACTGGAGAAGAAAGCACAAGAAAATGCAGAATTCTCAAGTGAGATAGAGAGTCTCAAGCAGGATATAGCAAACAAATCTGCGGATTCACTGAAAATTCTGGAAGAGAAAGAAAGTTCTCTTTCACAAGTGAAGGACCTAGAATTGGAGCTAAAATCTCTTCAGAATCTGAAATGTGAGTTGGAAGAGCAGCTGACAAGCAAAGACGAGGTGGTTGCTCAGATGAAAAGCGACAAGGAGATGATGCAAGATAAAATTTCTGAAATTGAGAGGGCATTAACAGAGAGAGAAAGTGAACTAGCCATTCTAAAGAAGAAATCTGAAGATGGAGAAACTGAATCATCCGCTCAAATTGCTGCCTTAACTTTGCAGGTGAGCAATCTGCAGGAGCAGTTGGAGAATTTGCAAGTTCAGAAGTCCGAAATAGAGTCTCAACTTGTGGCAAAAACTGGAGAAACATCAGAATACCTCATCCAGTTGGAAAATTTGAAGGAGGAATTAGCAAGGAAGGCATCAGATGGCCAGAGAATGCTGGAAGAGAAGGAAGGCCTAGTGGTACAGGTTAGGGAGGAAAACGGAAGTCTCCTAAGCAAAATATCTGAACTGGAGAATGCATTAGTTGAGAAAGTGGACGAGCATGGAACCTTGCAAAAGAAGCTAGAGGATGTGCAGAATGAAGCTTCTACTCGTATTGTTGCCTTGACCGAAGAAGTTAATGAGTTAAGGCAGCAGATAGAAATACTGCAGACAGAGAGAAGCCAGCTGGAGTTGGCAGCTGAAAGAGGTAAACAAGAATCCACTGAAAGTTTGGCGCAAGCAGAGAATCAAAACACAGAATTATCACAAAAGATTGTGGATCAGGAAATAAAGCTGAAAGAACAGGAGGAAGCATTTGTGAAGTTGGTGGAAGAGAAGGACGGTTTAGTGGTACAGGTCAATGATCTCCAGGCGGAAGTGAAGTCTCTTTGTGAACAGAAGAATACATTGGAAGAAAACATAAGCAGTGCAAACAATGAGAACAATCTGCTGACAGAAGAAAAGGGAAGTTTCCTGAGCAAACTATCTGAACTGGAGAATACATTAGTCGAGAAAGTTGATGAGCATGAAGCCTTACAAAAGAAGCTGGAGGATGTGCAAAATGAATCTTCTACTCAGATTCTTGCCTTGACAGAAGAAGTTAATGAGTTAAGGCAGCAGATAGAATTACTGCAGACTGAGAAAAGCCAGCTGGAGTTGGTAACTGAAAGAGGTAAACAAGAATCCACTGAAAGTTTGGCACAAGCAGAGAACCAGAACACAGAATTATCACAAAAGATTGTGGTCTTGGAAACAAAGCTGAAAGAGCAGGAAGAAGCGTGCGGGAAGTTGGTGGAAGAGAAGGACGGACTAGTGGTACAGGTCAATGATCTCCACGCTGAAGTGAAGTCTCTTTCTGAACAAAAGAGTACATTGGAAGAAAACATAAGCAATACAAGTAATGAGAACAATCTGCTGAAGGAGGAAAAGGAAAGTCTCCTCCTTAAAATATCTGAACTGGAGAATGCATTAGCCGAGAAAGTGGAGGAGCACCAAGCATTGCAAAAGAGACTAGAAGATGTGCAAAATGATACTTCTGCTCAAATTCTCGTCTTGACAGAAGAAGTGAACAAGTCAAGTCAGCAGATAGAATTACTGCAGACTGAGAAAGACCAGCTGGAATTGATAATTGAAAGAGGTAAACACGAGTCCACTCAAACTTTGGCACAAGCAGAGAATCAGCACACTGAATTATCACAAAAGATAGTGGATCGGGAAATGAAGCTGAAAGAGCATGAGGAAGCGTTTGGAAAGCTGGGCGAGGAGCAAAAACAGCTTGAAGGTTTGCTGCAGGAGTACAAGGAAAATCTTAAACTTGCAGAAAGGAAGATTGAAGAGATAACAGAAGAATACCAGAAGAATCTTGAAAGTAAAGATCAGAAAATAGACGAACTGGATGACAAGATCGAAGATCTGAAGAGGGATCTAGAAATGAAAGGAGATGAAATGAGCACACTAGTGGAGAATGTCCGGAACGCTGAAGTTAGGCTACGATTAACCAACCAGAAGCTTCGGGTGACTGAGCAGTTGCTGTCTGAGAAAGAAGAGGACCACATGAAGAAAGAAGAGAAGTTACTGCAACATCAAAGGTTACTTGAAGAGAGGATTGCAACATTATCTGGAGTTATTGTTTCTTACAAGGAAACTCAAGTGAAAATAATAGCAGACGTTTCAGATAAGGTGAATGACACTCTGACTGCAATGGATACATTCAATATGAAGTATGAGGAAGACACTGGTCACTTGGAGTCCCGCATTTATGAAATATTAAATGAGCTTAAGGTTGCTTTGAACTGGATCAAAGAAGCAGGTGAAGATAAGAAGCAGCTGAAGAAGGAAATTGATACTCTAGTGCAGCAACTGAAAGACGAGAAAGACTGTACAGCAGTGTTAAGAGGGAAGGTTGAAGAATTAGCAAAAGCAGAGCAAAGCGAGGTGAATCAAAGGGGGAGTTTGATAGAAGCTGTTCACCAACTCGAAGAAAAGATAGCTACACTGCAGAAACTGACAGCAGATAAGGATGAAAAGATAGCAGAGTATGAAAAGAAGATGAATGACAAAGATAAGGGAATCTTAGACTTGAGTGAGGGAAAAAGGGAAGCGATACGACAGTTGTGTATATGGATTGATTACCACCAGAGTCGATATGATGGTCTTATAGAGATGATCTCAAAGACTAGGGGAAGAAGGCAAGTAACTGCTTGAAATTCCTTCGCAAATGGTACATCATTTTTGTTATGCTTTCCTAGTTACATTAGTTTTGTTCTTTTGGTTTTTGGAGTGATTGGTCGTTTCTTTCATAAGGTAAATGATACTATTTCTGGTCGTTAGTTTTTGGATGCTGTCGTCTGTAAGCATCTTAGTTTCTTTAATATGCCCTTTTTAGGCTGTATAGGCAAGCAATGCTACCATTTTTTCAGTTGAACTTCATTCATTGGATATATCAATTAGCATAATCGTAATATTGTGAGTATTCATTGGAATAAATCTTTCCCTTTCTAGACTTCATTCATTGGATATATCAATTAGCTGAAGCAATATTGTGAGTATTACATGCACATTCCTCAGATTGTCTTTGGGGATGTAGCTTTACCTTTTTATAATCTTTTCCTTCGGGAATACTTTTCCAGTTTCTACCTAAAATTGATTCTGGATTCCTTGCCATGAAGATTTGATGGATACTTTATCTTAGCTAATTTCAGAAGCAAGGCGGAATCAATTATTTTCTAGAAAATTGAGATCGATGTTTCCAGTTCCTTTTTAGTCATCAACCACAATGCCCAGTCAAGGCGGATGTTGCATTCCCACAGTGGGTGAGGTGCATCTATTGCGTAAGCTTGATCTATACATATAGTTGAATTCTTTACGAAATACTATATATTTATACTCGAGCATTGCCACAAAAGAATTAGTGAGTGAAATATACAAGTCTGCACCCAATGGCTTAAATCCATGGTCCACCAGCAACGCTCATTATCCAATATGCTAAATTGCTAATGATAGAAATAGCGGGAGAAATTCAAAAATAGCCAGATTTACAAGTGGTCATTCAAAAATAGCCACAGTTTCAAAAGTAATCGAAATTTAGCCACTTTTCATGTAAAGATAAATCTGAACGAAAACACTGTTCAAAATCCGGAAAAATACTCCAATATACTATACTGGTATTCCAGTATAATATATCGGTCCAGCATTGGAGCATCGGTGCTCCAATCTTCAATATATTATACTGGAACTTTCTGCATGTTGAAGTTCCGGCATAATATGCTGAAAGTTCATATACAGGTGTACTGATCTCCAGTATATTATACTGGAACTTTCCGTGTTGCAGCAAAATAGTGGTTATTTTTCAATAATTTTGCAAACGCTGGCTATTTTTGAATGACCAGTCTAAAAACTGGCTAGCTCGTGCTATTTTTACCAGAAATAGCGGGGGTTAGTTTGATTCGCCATAGGTTTCATGTAATTAAACAATCTTCTCACAAACAAATCAACAATGAATTTCAACTTCCTGTAGAAAACTGCAAAATGTAATAATCCTAATGCATTTTTTGCAGGCACAAAATATTTAGTTCAGTATGCAGCTACTCTTGCCTGTGCCAATGTGCCATAAAGTATGGCAGCTAACATAAGTACTGATAACGTGATCAAACAAAAAATCGGATAGCATCAGAGCAAATATGAAACCAAAGACCCAGATATCTATTCAATAAGCGTTGTATAAAAATACTCGCAAAATGAGTATTTTGATTCCTATAACATGAAGTGCACCTACTGCTACTTCTGGACCATTCTTTATTGCTAATTTCTCCAATATACTAAAAACCTAGAGGACGCAAAGACAATTGGTGGGTATGGGTAAAAATATTCGGGTGCTCAGGATCTCTCCTTTTCCAAGTCGACGAAATAACGCTTTCCCATAAACACCTTCCTTGCTTCTCTAGGCAAATTAACATGTAGGTTCAGAATATAACCTGAACTTCTTCGAGTAATTCAATCAGATATCCTCATTTCCACACCAAGAATGTCCTTTACCACCTCATATGTCACAAATGCAATTGCTATAGACGGTACCACCTGAAAGAGAGGCACAATGTCATATGAGTACAACAGAGAACAATATAGGTAACCAAATCACTCTCTTTACAAGTACAACAGAGAACAGAAATTTCCGAGGATAGGCACTAATTAGCCTTATTGGAATACCAGGAGAATATCTTGATATCAATTGAAGGGAATTGTAGAAAGCAACTGGTTGTTTTAGCACTCTGTTCACCTGGACATGGAGAGTAGGGGAGAGAACCACTTTTAAAGAACACGTAATGGATTGGACTAACCTTGACTGAATTTGGGACTAAACCCTTATACAAAGCTCCAACTCCCTCATGACGAACTGTTTTCCTGAATGCATCGACCATGCCACTATACTCTAGAGGTGCCTTGCTCTCGCCAGTAACAACTGAAGCAGCATTTTTCCAGCCACCCATCTGCATTCTTCGACGGATGACATCAAGAGGGTAAGCAACTGTCTGCCCAATAGTTCCAGCAACAGCACCACAGCCGAGCTTTGTCGTAACACTCAATTCAGAGTCTTGAGCTAGTCCCAATGGTCGGGTTTTGACCAACCAATCTTTTAACGATTCATAAACAGCAAAGTTTAAACCTACATAAGGAATCTGCATTTGAACTTAGTATCAGCAATGCAAACATTATGTTAATCATGGGGCACCAAAAACAGGAAAAAGACAGAAAACCGGACATGTGCTTAATACATTGGCCATATCATTTTTCTTTAAGAAGTATATCGCACTATCTTTCCACTCAATTGGTTTCCTCTTTCTACCTTGATAAACCAGTCCCCTCTTGATTTACAGCACCTTAATGCAATTTTCGGAGAAAATTAAGCAAATGGAGGGAAGAAGAGGGGGTTAAAAATAAGATGCTTAACTTTGCAATGACATGGAAAGGTGAGTCAACGCCGGCTGAAGGACAAAGCAGCCCAAGCAGTGGCTTTAGGCCCCAAATTTGGGAGGCCTCATTTTTTATTGACAATAATTTTATGAATTATTTTTTATATAAAAAAATTGATTATCTTAAAGTTAAAAGGTATAACTTTTTTTACAAAAAGGAAAAAAAATTAATTTGTTACTGATATTGACCCTTGAGTTTGAATAATCCGAAAGCGTATAAAAATATTGACTTAACCTTGATTAAAACACAATGCCACCCTGACATGATAGTTTAGGCTTATTTTTTAAATTATATAGCATTAAAGAAAATATTATAAGTATAAGATAAAACTCTAATCGATATACTTAATAAGATAACATGACTTGATTTTTTTTAATGCTTATATTCCTTGTAAAATAAAATATACTATAACAATTGCATCTGACAAAGAAGTTTTACCAAATTAAAATTGATAAAATCTTGTATATAATCAACAATGTCTCACGAGAAGCTAACTGAATCAGATTAGCAGTATTATTAATTGAAAAAGAATTATTAAAATAACTCGATTAAAGAAAATTATTAATAATTTTTCATCTAATTAAGTTAGAAAAATTTACTTCAAATAAAAAAATATATTTTTTCAAAAAATAATTAAGGCCTATCATCAATTTTTTGCTTTAGGCCACTAAAAATGTTGAGCCGCCCGTGAGGTGAGTAAGATCGATTTTAAAATTTCAGAGTACCAAGGTTTAATAATTTGGAGAATAAGAACAATGGGAAGCAACTAGTGTAGAATCTTAAGCTGCTGGAAGTTTGGATGAAAATCAAGTAAATCATGCTGACCGTTAACCATTATGAAAAAGGCGGAATATGTGTGGAGTCTGATAGGTTGCCAATAAAGAAATTTGATGAAAGTTTGAAAACACTAGGAGGGCCAATTTTCAACACTATTCGACAAGATGGCTCAACCACGGGACTTCCAAGCTAGCATCCAAAACACAATCTCTTATCGAGGTGTTAGATAACAGCTGTCTTTCAGTTCGATGGAAAAAGTATTCTTTACTAGTATAACTTAATATCTCCAGCAGTATGTGCTTAATGTACAAATTCTCTCCTCACAATCAGCATTTTCAATATCACTCCCGCTTTTGGAAGAACTGAAATATCCTCTACAGCAAAATTCTCTTGTTAAAACTTAATGATATAAAAGTACTACCAGCCGTTAAATCCCTGAATTTCTCTAATTTCTTGCTTCGTGCTGATCACGTAGTCACAATAAAGGATATTTCACTATTCTTTGTTGATACATCATACAGAGGAATTGTGTCATTCTTTCCTTGATAGCAACACCTTTCCAAGCTTACTAGACTGTTGATATTCAACTATGCAGATTGGTGGCTCCGGAGATTTTTAGAGTAATGCGAAAGAAACCCTCAGACATAAAAGACATGATGGTAAACGTAAAATTTGTTTTATGAGTATCGTTAAACGCAAATTATGGTGTTCATGAATATACCAACATCAGCCTATACAAATTCATGGATCCAAAAAAATTAATGAACAATGTATTAGTTTTAAATGAGATATAGTAATCATGCCCATAAATATGTCCGGTTATGTATAACAATTACAACTCATAGTCACCCTTTAGTATTCCGCCCAATCTCAATGAAAGTTTATTTTCATGCAAGCATTACCAATATTCCAAAACTTCACATGCTTAAGTCAACGAGTGATTACAGAACCAATATTATTATTACTCAAACATGATGAAAATGTAACGATCCCATCCCCAAAATCACTGAAAGAACCATAGGTACCTAATCCATAGAGAGAGCGTATTTTGTTTGGTTTAGTGAATGACGAGGAAAGAGCATTTTCATGACCTAAATTCCATAGAGAATAATCTATGTGTAACCAGATAAAACTTAGCACACAAAGTAAGATGGATAAGCAACAAAATGATCAAGAGGGGTATAATTTTAGGTCCAAAGAGAAACCATGTGCTTCTGAGTGTGATACTAAGCAAGTCAAAATCAAAACCATCACTTACCACACCTATCACAGAAGGAAGCCATCCTTTGTACAGAGCACGCGGGCCTTCTTCAACAAAAACTGTTCTAAGAGCATGAAATATCCCTCTGTACTGGGAAGGGGATTTATCTGTCTGCAAAGAGAAGCAGAAGCATTACAAATTAACAAAATCGTGAGAAAAAATGATTAGCCCATTTCTGTACCCAATGTGTGTGGGCAAAATTGCAAAGTTCACAGATGCAATACCTGGACAGTAATCCGGCCTCGTACCAAGTCCATTGGATAAGTTGCTGACATGGCAATGATGCCTGCACATGCTCCAGCACCAAGGCGTAGAAGAGGAGTAAGTTCAGCATCCTCTGCAATGAGGTAAGATAACTATAGTTAATATCGCGAAGTAAGTCTATAAACAAGCATAGACTCATAAATCTCTAAAACTAGGCCCATCCATAACAGAATGTCGCAAATTTGCTACTTTTTCAATGGAGAAGATGGATGAAACAAATTGCTTGGTAGATATGGAGGACGTATATTTCTTGACAGAGTTTTGCAGCATATAATCTGTTTCCAACACTGAAATATTTTAAGTCTTAATAGTTAATGGTGGGCCGAGTAACAGAGATAGAATGAAGAAAAATAATTGGGTAGTCAGTTAATTGTACCATTTCCAGTTTGCTGCCGGTAAAACCATAAGATTCCCCTGCAACATTATTAAATAATAAAGAGAGAAGATGTTAGAGTTTATAAGCCATAAAAGCTACAGTAGACATAATATAAGAAAAATTATCTATTAATTTAGTTTATAAGTTGAAGTAGAAATCAACTCAAATTCGAATTTCTCAGTCAGGGTATCACAATAAACTCTTGTACTAACTAAAAATCTTTGGGATTTCATATCCCTTCCACAATCATTTTCATTCTTTTTTTTAAAATGAAATCATTTTCATTCTCAAACATGTTAACAGTCAGATAATAATAAAATAGGAGTCCAAAAATACAAAGACAAACAGAAAGAAATCTAAATAAAGGTCCACCTATAAACTCTTTCAGGAGCAACTACTAAATGCTCTCCAACAAGAAATATAGTATCCATACTATATGTCTATATCACAAACATATATCTTTAGGGCAAGTTTGAACATATCTAAGAGAATTTGGATTTGAATTACAAAGTCAAGTTAGAGTTTATTTCAACCTTATTTGCTTCATTTCAAATGACAATTCTGAAAACATGTCATTTGAAATTTTTTAATTTTGAAATCCTTTCCAAATATCTCCATCCAAGCAGGCCCTTTACTCTTTATTTTTTGGTTGGTAACAGTATCCTTTTACAATTTTAACATTTGTACTTCCATCTATTATCAATAAGTCAAAATTCTCTACTTACAATGTTCTTGTTATAGCTGAATATCAAAGAAGTAGAAGGAAAGAAAACCAATGATCCATAACGGGTCAGAGCACATATTCTACAAAATTCTGACTCCTTCCTTCTAATTTTCCCCACATCAAAGATTGAAGACTTCCCCACCACAATCCTCAAAATCAATTTTTTTAAATAATGTCTTCACGGATATGGTTGAGTGGTTGAAGCATAGGATGTTGGATGTGAGCCCATCTACTCCAACTTGAGGATGCAGGTTTATCCACAACTGCACTTGTGGGTTATAGGAGTTTGCCTGGAGGATTAATTGAGTTTTGCAGAAGCCGGACCAGACACCACCGTCATTAAAAAGAAAAATAAGTTATCAGCATCCCGATCAATTATCCTCTTGCCTTTTTACATACCATAGAGGAACAAACAAGTTGTTTTCTGCATAATGATCAAAAAAGCAATTTTGTTTTCTGCTTCCGGAATCATGGATTAATTGACAACACAATTAAGGTAGAATGATTAAGTCCCCTGATGGCCTGATCATAAATTTTACAAATGAATTAACACAAAGACCTTACAGGCTTGCAATGATGAAGAATTTGACCTTCGTGCCAAGTGCGTTAATCATTGAATACGGGAAATTTTTAGCCAAAAGAAATCCTGAAGAAAATATATTTTTTCTTTGCAAGCGGTGAACTTGCATCTTTCAGCATTCATATTGAGTTATTGACCTTCTTTTTCAACCAGAAAGTTCGGACACCTAAAGGATCATTGCATCTCACCAAGTCAGTGAAAGTACTCTTCAATTAGTCAGACATCTGTGTGCAGAAACCATTGCTGTTCCTAGTTATTCAACCTTTATTTTGTCGAGGTTCAAATTCCTGAATTCCCGAATCACTCCCCACATTGATAAACATATACTATGTTAAGCACCAATTCAGAAATAAAGGAGAGCAAAAATTTTCTTGCTACTCCAAATTTTAGAACCGTAGAGCATCTCATTATTCAATAAGTTACAATAAAGCTCTTTAAAAATAACTATCATAGAATCAACAAACTAAAACCTAAAACAGACAAGGGTAGTGGCAACTCGAAAGAGAACTTTCTTCGTGAGATTAGCGGTACAGGGAGTGAACATTTAGCATTCTGAAAGAAATAAGTGTCATGGCATACCTGGACGCCTCCTCATAGCTGAAGAACTTGACGGCAGAGTTTGGAACAATGCGGGCACAATTAGTACCATTTCCTTTGAACAAACCCCGGAAACCCTCAGTTCTCCATATATATTTCAACCCCTGAACTGTACCATTGTATTTTATACTGTGAGGATTCTGAACCTGCACTTCAGCGAACAAAGGTAAATGTAAGATCCTTGTAAATTATGTTGTATGTTTAAAACTATTTGCAGGTTAATGCAGCTAAAAAAATGGTACTATATATATATATATATATATATATATATATATATATGTATGTATGTACGAATGATCATACTCACTCTTATGTAAATACAAATATGCTATCACAATAAAAGTAAATACTTTTTTAATAAGCACACAAATAAGTTAAATGCTCTGACTCCTTTTTTTTTTTATAAGGATGCTCTGATTCCTCAATACAAAATTATAGTTAACTGAAAATTCGTGTTTGATATCTAATGGCATCACTTGTCAAATAAATATATATCAATTGATATCCACCACTTTTAGTTTAACTGATAGATTGGTTCACAGCGAAATTTGTTCAACACTTCAGGTGCAACTGAAGTCTAACTGATGCATTTGGTTTTAAGTACTCAATTGGGTTCTCAAACACCAATCTAAAGATGCTAAAAGATGCATATTTGTGGGTATACATCTCAATATAGATCATTCATAAACTTTGCAAGCACAATTTTTCATGTAAACCTCCAATCACTTCATTTCATGAGAAAATTTGCAAGGATATACAGAAGAAACATCTCAAATCATAAAGCTTAAAAGAATCACTTGGAATATTTACCTGGAGCAGAATTTTAAGCCTTTCCAATGGAGCAACTGCAGTGCGTGACCTGTAACACAAGAATAGTGTTTAGTTTTAAATTTTTGAAAGTAGGGAAAGAAGGGCAAAAAATGCATTTAACCTATTGCGAAAAGTATCTCATGATCTATAAAATCAAGAAATAACTGCACAGGTAATGAAAACTACACCATGCGACATATCTTTTTAAAGCAAATGATATACAATGTGAAAGAAACACCTCAGACGGTTACTTTTAAGAAGATTCAGGATGTTAATGCGATAGTCAGAAATGCAACAAGTCACAGTTCCCACTTCCTTCTGCTCTTCTCCTTTCAGGCAACAGCAAAAGGAGAAGATAGAAAAATCCTTTATCGCTTCAATTTCTATGAAAGCACAAAAGCATATGTAGTCATGCAAAACCACACAGCACACAGCACACTATTCATTTCATTTTCTTCCCTAAATCCACTACCTAAACGAGGCTCTAATAGTTCTGTTTATGCAGTTCAATCCCTGTCTGCTATGTTGACAGTTTCTTCCTCTTTCCTTTTCTCCTATCTCCTTTCCTACATCAGGTTCCTTCAACAGAATTTACTAGATAATGGAATTTTAGTTTATTCTTTTTTAACCTGCCAGACAGACGACAATGGTTATCTGCATAGGTATAAACATGTTTCCTAATTATTAGTACATGCTTGCTTCTTAACTTCCATGGTGATACCATGCTATGTTGGCATCGAACGGGATCTCTACCTAACCATCACTAATGCTCTCTACATATGCCATGCACTTGACAGACCCATTTTAATTGGTAAAGTCAAGCATATGTAACAGCAAATGGAATTTGTGTTTGTGTTACTGTCTGTCCCCTTCCGAACCATATCAGACCAAAAATAAAAAAACGGAAAAGGTAAGAAAAGCTGACAGTAAACTAGTATAAACTAAAACTGCGAACGGAAATTACCTCTTCTTTTCTTTTTCTTTTTGGAATTATTTGTAAGCATTAAAATCAAACTAGGTAAGATCAAAATGAAATTTCACTACTGTCTCTGGGCTCCCGAACCATAACAGAGGGAAAAAAAACAACAGGTAAATAATGAATATACACTAGAAACAGCAAACTGAATTACTTCCTTCTTTTAAGTTATTCATAAGAATTAAGATCAAGCCTAGGTAACAGCAAATTAAGTCATCGCTACTGTTTATCAGCTTCGGAACCATAGGATAACTTTAAATAAACAAGCATAAACTAGAAACAGTGAGTTGAAACTATTTTTTAAAACTATACAATTAAAATCAAACCTAGGTAACAGAAAATGAAATTTTAATTTCTATTTATCTAATTCATAACCTTAACAGCCAAAAAAAGGGACTAATAATAAAACGAGTATAAACTAGAAACAGCAAATTGAAATTAGTCCACTATTTTTCTTTTGAGCTATCTGTAACAATTAAAATCAAGCCTATGTAACATCAAATGAAGTTTCATTTCAGTTTATTAAACTCCTAACTGTAGCAGTAAAAAAAAAGGTGTCATAACAAAGGAGTATAAACTAGAAACAGCATATTGAAGTTAGTACTACTTTTACTCTTTTGAATTATTCGTTTAACAGCAAATGACATTTTCTTTTCAGTTTAAACAGTTCAAAAAAGCTCTAATAATTAAGGAGTAAAAACTAGAAACAACGAATTTTTTTCTGAACTATTCGTTAATCAACTAAAAGTAACAGCAAATGAATTTTCAGTACTGTTTATTAAATTCCTAGCCATAGCAGTAAATAAACAAAAAAAGGACTAAAATAAACGAGTATGCAGTAGACAAGTGTGTAAATTAGAAACTAGTATAAACTAGAAACAACAAATGGAGATTACTTAGTTTATCTATAACTATTTTAACAATTAAAATCAAGCCTGGGCCTGGGTAACAGAAAGTGAAATTTTCATTTCTGTCTATTAGATTCGTAACCTTAATAGTTTAAAAAAAAAGGACTAAAAAAAGTACTGACACTCCACCGGCGATGCCACCAGCAGCGAGAGACTTGATAATACTGAAGATAGCAGCATGACTCGGAGCTTTAACTCCTTCGCTCGCAATCTTAGCTTCTTCAGCCAGATTAACGATTGTAGTAACAGCACTCTCGCTTCTCTTCCCTACCACGTCCTCCGACGCCATTTTAAGCTCGCCGGAACCCTAGCTGGAGAAGTATTCACGGTGTGTTCGTCAGTGTTCGCCGGCGATCGAGAGAGAAGATAGAGAAGGGAAGGGAAGGGAAGTCAGGGGGCACTGGGTTTTGGTTTGGCTTCCTTGAGAAATGGGCAATGACAAAATTGGAATTTGATTAATTTTCTTTCTTTTTTAACCAAAGGTATGGATTTAAATGCTACGTAATAATCAGTATTAGGATCGTTTGGGTAATCTTAGCTGTATTATTTTGTCGTGAATTGTAATATGAAAAGATTATGTTAATATACCTAATATAGAGAAGTTTTAGATAGAGTTTATCCCGAGTCGAAGCGAGTATTTAAATTCGAGTTAACAAATTTACATATATTCAATAAATTTTTCAAAATAAATATAGGATTTCTACTAAAGTTATTCGGTTCGGCCAAACCCGCAGGCCTTAATTTTATCTACTCTTTAGATCATTTTTTTTTATATTTAGATAAAATTGTGCATGTCTGAGACTAATTACAAGCCGTATATGCGCATACAACTTTTATTAGGGGAAACAATTTTTGTGCTATTTGAAATAGGCAATGTTTTCTTTCGTTAAACTTTAGTGTAATATTACCCCTGTTGTTAGAAAAAAATCTTATTTTTTCTCTTGCCCCTAGACCTCCAAACTAATGATAATTTAAATCATAGTCAACACTTAATTTATAAATTTGGATTTTAATTTAAAATTTTGGATTTTTTTTAAAAATATATATATACATGAGTCCACCCATTTCCATGGAGTTTTTTGTAGTGGCAAAGGTAATTCTAGACAATTTACTAATAGCGAAGGTAAAGGTATAACAAATAGCAAAATTTAATAATTTCAAATAGTATATGAGTAAATTTATCTTTTATCTTACTGATTAAATAGTCAATGTCATCTCTTCCAAATTTATTTTGGATAGAAAGTATATAGATTGATATCGAAACCCCCCTCCCCCCTCAAGAACAGGCATTTTTATGCACAAAGTATAATACACGCATTATCTTTCAAGTTATACAAATTATAATATAATATTCATGAATTTTCACATAAGTTAATAATAAACTTAATTAATACCATCATCAGAATTTACATTACTGTAAAGATTAATTTTTAAATGTAGTAAACCAAATTTGTTTTATTCTATGAAGATTTTTATGTGGAATTATCTTACTAATGCGGCCAATCATTATGTTGTTGGTTTGGGATATGGATAATGATAACGTCTGGAAGTTAGGGCTAAGATATGGTGGGCCGGATCAATACTTAAAATGAATTTGGGCAAAATACAGAATTGATCAGCTCGATCAAAATTAATTATATTTTTTAGCCAAAAAATATATAAAATAAATATAACCTTTTGTATAAAATAGGTATACATAAAAATATATATATATTTTAACTACTATTTTTTAAAACCGCTAAAAATATACCTTTCTTAATGAATTCAGGTACAGTTTACCGTAGGAAGTCGTTATCGGTTTAGATTTGGTCAGCAGTTAGGCTTATAGCCTATTGGTCATTGACTTTTATTTTATCACGAAATTGTTTAGATCACATAAATTCTTTCGTGATGTTCACATTTAAAAAAAATCTTTTTAATGGCTAACATATCCATTAAAAAACAATTTGGTTTACCAATAAGGGTTGTGGTGGAGCGGTAAGTACTCCTTTATTCTTAACCAGAGATCTCGGGTTTGAGTCCTTGGATATGAAGTCGTCTTTATTAGGGAGCGTTTTACCCCCCAATGTGAGATTTCTTGGCGTGAATCCGAATTTAGTAACAAGTAGGAAACCAAAAGACAAAAAAACAATTTGGTTTGTGTTTCAACCACACACACAAAAAAAAGAGTTTGGGGTTTATGTTTAGTTTGAAATCTACTATTTATAACTGTTTTAATTTAGTTTTAGGTGAATTATTCTTAAGTTATAGAGATTTTTATTTGGTTTTTATTTATTTAAAAATGATATAGGTATTTGAAGAAAACATTTATTTTCCAAAAGATACAAGCTCTCGTCGTGTTTATCCTTTAGGACTGCGTTGTAGCTTATGTATAGGATAGAAAATATTAGGAATTTTTACCTCCAATAGCAAAGGTTAACACCTTATTTATTTTAAATAAATACTATTTAAAAAAATTATATTCTATAGATACCTTTTAAGGTTTATAGCAAAATATTTAATTTTGGTTACCTCCTAGCCCTAAGCCACTAAATACGTTATTCAGTTACACTATTTTCTTTTTATCTCTACTTTGATATATCCCATTCTCTTCCCCCATCCCATTAAAAATTTCCGCTCTTCCCCGCCTTCTAACGGCATCTTCTCATTGATTCACTTTAATCAATCCTTCAAAATTCAACGACCAGCAGCACATCAACAACAAACCCTAACCCGAAGTCCCAATCATGCCGAAGCAAATCCACGAAATCGTTGGTGATTATTTATTGTTGAGGTTCACCAAGTTTACAATGCTTGACTTTATCACATATTTATCTTTCATTGATGCCTGGATTTCAGTCCATGCGGATAACTAGACAAGAATCCAATTAAGTTTCGATTAAGTATTCTGTAAGTTCCGGTTCAATTAGCGTTCTGCAAGATCTTTGAAGATGGAAGGACTATTTGGCTACAAGGCGAAAATTAGGGTTTGTTCGAGCAAAGACAACAGAGTTTGGGGCTGAGCAACTTGATTTTCTGTTAATATATTTCAATGTATTTTCAACGTATCATGCTGTATTTTCATGTATTCATTGTCTTTTTTTCATTGTAATTCAATGTATCTCGTTGTATTCCGTGTATTTCATTGTATTCACTGTCTTTTTTTTTCATTGTTTTTCAATATATCCCGCTGTATTCTATGTATTTCATTGTATTCACTGTCTCGCTATATGCCATGAATGTATTCATATATTTTTTTAATTAATATAATTTATGTATTCAGATGTATTATATAATTTCTCTGAAGATTGCTATATTTTGGGGGTATTTTTCAGTTGAGAATCTTTTCTATAACCGAAAATACAAATTTTGTGTGTTATAATTGAGTTTGTTGAGTTATATTATGAGTCTATTATATTAATTGATACACTTTCTTCCGTTTAAAATCAGTGTAATCCCCTGTTTCACACCGTGAATATAGTCGAATACAGTAATTTGTCCAGCTGTAATCCCATATTTCAATCGATGAATACAGTCGAATACACTCGAATACAACAACTGATTAGCTGGACTTCTCTGATTCACGCCTATTTTTGCTACTGTATTCATGAATACAATAGCTTAAATACATCAAATACGTCTTATAACCACAAAAAAGGTATCTATAATCCGTAATATAGCAAATGGTATCTATAGATGGCTAATTACTACTAAAAGATAGTGCTTTATAAAAAAATTTCAAAATATTAACTTCTCTTTGGAGAAATCGATAGCACCCTCTGGATCATAATATCGCTAGTTTATAGCGAAGATTGTTACACAAATAGTCGATTAAATTCAATATTTATCTATTTTAATTAGTATATATAGATTATACATTAATTAAATACACTCATACATATATACATAATTATATAAGTATTATGAATTCGCCGGCTATTTTTGTTTAAGAAATTAAGTGAACGGCTATTTGAGTTAATTCTTCTTTTGTTATTGCCAACCGAATTGTGTCTTTCCTCTTTCTCCATTAGAAAAAGATAAAATATTCCAATAAATTAAGTTTCGAATTATAACAACATCAAAAACGGATATTAGAAAAGGATTTTACATTATTAATATATCTAAAGATAACTACAGGTAACTTATATAAACGGATATTAGAGAAGAATTTTACATTATTAATATACCTAAGGAAAACTACACGTAATTATTGATAATAAGATTAGAAAATAGAAAAAATATATATAATGTAGTAGTTTATGACAATTGGTTAAAATATCATTAGAATGTAAACACTATCTAATTATATAAGTTAAAATTAAATATTCATCGACATGTGTATTGCTTAAGCTAATGGCTGGAAATGATGGTCATCAACGAATGTTGCTGGTTTTTAATGCTTTTAGGGCCACAACTTATTAATCTCGCCACTTTCTATCTGTTTCTATTTATTGTGTTAGTTACAAAAGTTACAAATAAATATAAAGTTCTGACTTGACTCAGTAAGTGTTTCTTTGAAATTAAGACATGCATTATCTAGATCAATTGTGTCCATTAAATCAATGAAAGAAATTGACCTTGCATATTTGTCCTTGCTTTTGTCTTACCTTAAAAATAGTAATTACAATTAGATTTAATTTTGTGGTTCTAAAAATACATGATTTATTTTTATGCTAGTTGTTAGACAGTAGATGCTAAGTGTGAGACTAGAAAATATGATAAGAGCCTGAAGGCAGTGTATCTAGCAAAGCGAGTGACCGAGAATCGAGGCATCGAGCTGGCCTATACGGGGTCTCGAGATCGAGCTAAGCGTTAGGCTGTGAACGGCCGATGAAAGACTAACAATTCTAAGAGCTTTGGTAAGAGCTCTTTATGATCAATAATGAGTAGTAAATGAAGAACAATTAATGAAACGCAATAAATGTAAGCGATAAATGTAAGCAATAGAATCAAGGGAGAATGTGTTTAACTTAGAGAGCAGAGAATGTTGTTGTATTGAATGTTGTGTATCTTACAAAATGATATAGGTCCCCTTTATATATAAGGGGAATCCCAACATAGTACAGACGCATTTATTACAAGGATGTGAGGTTGGTACAGCCATTTAATGTCACGGTACGGGCTTGAACTAGCCCAATAGACTTGGTCAGCTTTAATCACGTTCCTTGGGAACTTCCCGTTTGTCCATCATGACCATCGATTTGCATTGCCTCGAGGTCGATCATTGAGAACCCTTGGGGTCGAACCTCGAGCTGAGCCTCGAGGCTTCAGGGGCCGGTCTTATGAAGCGCCATAATGACTTTTAGCCATATACATTTTGCTAATTTTGAAAATTCAGTTGGATTAATAAAGCATTTCTTTCATGGAATAATTATAAGTCTTTATTCATGATGTAATTGAGGCTTCACCAAAACTTTTGTTTTGTGCTGATAAATTTACTAAGTGTTGGAAAGAAAAAATTATGTCAAAGTCATATCTCTCCTTATATCCGCATCTTGTGCACCTTCAATGCGTCTAATATGAAGTAAAATACATATAGGAAATGTATTCACTTGGAAAAGTTTTAATTGGAAAACTTTAAGTTATATACATAGTTACTGTAAAAATGAAATCACACGAGAGGCGGACCTAGGAATTTAATGCGATGGGGGCATATTATTCTGTTTAATTAGTGCCCCCTAAAGGCTTTTAGCATTAAGGGTGCCAAGAGATTTAAATTAATCATTTTCAAGGTATATATATATATAAGATTTCTGTCGAAGTTTACGGAGTCCGGTGATACCTCAACCTAAGACATAGGTCCGCCTATCTAAAGGATATCTATAAATAGTCTCTTTAGCATGTAATATTAAATAGCTGCTACAACAACTAAAACTGACATATGTTACGTGATAATGTTGAGTATTAAGGTTAATAAATATTTGTGTGTTGGTTTAAACTTTTAACAAGCTAAATCAAATAGAATTAAAGGTATTTGTACAGAAAATTGCTTACACTATTACACACGTCAATAAGATTACTTTCCTCATTTTTTGTACAATTATTTCTCAAGAAGATATTTTAAAAAATTTAAGACAGTCAATACATTTGGGCCAAATTTCGACCCCAACACAACAGTAAGCCAGATCGAAGAAACTCTCTTACTAGTTTATCAGTTAGGATTTGCACTATGAGTTTTGTGCGCGTAGACTTATTTTTATTTTTTGAATTCCCTCAATGAATATTCTGCTTTCGCCATTGATCACAAATGTGTTTATATTTAATTTTTTTTTATTTTACTATCATGTCACTTTCATCAAATTTCAACCAAAAAAAAAGTAAAATGAAATGCGTAACATAATTACAAATCATATTTAAGATTAAGTAATCTATAAGAAAAGTTGAATAATGATTATTTAGTGTGATCAAAGATATGAACAATAAAATAGATGGAAAATGCCTCGATCATGTCATGTAAGAACAAAGTCTCTCGATCATCAAGTAGCTAGGGGCAGAAACTGCAGCAAATGGGAGTTTTCAAAAGAAACCATTCTATTTTTTATTGAATTATTCTCGAGTTTAGTGACTATTAGGTATCCCAGTAAGGGCATCAAATGATGAATTTCTTAATGTAAGTCAACAGAATACTGTATATATTGATAATTGGTTGTGCTTTGCTCATCTATTATACTATTATAAACAACTAGTTCTATTACTAAATTGAGAAAAAAATGTCAAGCTAACTAGTACGATCCATCTTGCAAAGAACATATATTATATTAATGTATAACTATATAAGGTCAACCACAAAAAAATTTACATGATTCCACCCTTCACCAGCTAGCTTTACATGCTACAACAATATTTACGTCACATTTCCAAGCAAGTTGGAACCATTTACAATCAAACATCTCTATAACGGCATCTCTATATAACAGACATTCACTATAAAAATCAAGTTTTTCTCGGAATAATTTTTATGTTATGTTATAATATATGTCCTTTTATAACAGCATTGCACAATATATAGCAGCCAAAAAATATCGGAACAAACAAGATTGTTACAGAGAGGTTTGACGGTATATGAGTCATCATGGACCATGTCGTGGTATTGAAGCTCATCTAATGTAATGTGTGCCTTGCTGAGCACGTCTCAACGATGTATTCTATATTGTGAGAGTTCTTCTTATATTGGCTAAATTTACGCAGACTATCTACCTACAACAATCTTTCTTATTTATCTGAATTTAGGACCGATAATATGAGCAAACTCACACCGACAAAATTACCAACCTAACTAGCTATACATAGAAAGGAACAATCATATAAGAAATATGAAACAATAAGAAAATTCCATACTAGAATTAATAAATAGAATTAAACTTCAATCTGCAACATGAGACAGCTAGCCATTAGATAATCCAATTATTGGGAAATTACATATCCATTTCTCCCAACAAAAACAACAACCTAAGTCAAACTTAACCTTTTGTATTTCCAATATCTATATTCTATAATAACCATAGGACATATATATCTAGCTAGCTAACAAGAAGATCAAAAGTCCAAGAAAAATGAAAAAAGGAAAAGATGATGATCAAGTTTCTGATTCTTCTTTTGTATGGGACTGCGGGAGCCCATTGTATGATTCTTTCGAGTTAGTTTCACTTGTTCATTTGATCGAACGGAATATGATGATCAGCTTGCCACTGCCGGAGAGATCTTCACCGTCGACGACGGAATCGGAGTCGGAGACTGACGTACTGAACATGAGAAGATTTTATAGCTACAAGGAAGGAGAAAAGATTAATAATGGAAATAAGGTGAGAAAACTTAAGAGGGAATTTTATAGCTTTTGTTCTAGTATTGGTAATTTAATTATCAAAGGTGAGAAAGTGTAATTTGAATAGATGTTCCATCTTTTGCTGTATAAGTATTGGTTAATAACGCATTCATATCTCAATTTTATTTTTTAAGAAATTATTGTCAATTGTCAATCTCTTTCAATATGAATCTATAATTAACTCGAAAGGAAGAGCTTGCATGTTTTTCTCTCTTTTTTTCTTACGTAAAATTATATCTGTCCGTTTGTGTTGATCACTGACATAGCTTTAGAACTCAAAGAGACTCAATAACAATGGATTGATTTAAAAATATGAGAAGGTGTGGAGAGTTAGCATTACACTTTATGATAGGCCTTGAAATAAAGTTGTGTTGGAATTACATAATGAACACTTATTAGTTAGTTTAATTAGTTAGTTTTACTTCAGTTTTTTTTTTGTTCGATTTTGGCCCAAAGTTTGGCCCACATGTATTTATAAACTTCCGGGTTACAGCCCATGTAAAGGAGTAGTGAGTTTACAGTTTTGCCCCAAGTATAAATATAGGTTCTAGAAGACTCTGTACAGATGAAGAAATGAGAATGGAAAATATCGATGATTTCTTCTGAGTTTTTCTCTTTCTCTCTTTTCTGAAACCATATTCAACTCCATACGATTGTTAATCTTCATATGGTATCAGAGCCATGGGCGTTACATAGATCTTAACGAGAGGAGTCGACCGATCTTACCCTCGTCATTTGATTCGAAGGTCGTTCACTATTTTTTGTTGCGACTGGTATGCGACAACAATTTTGTTTCGATTCTTTGCTGGAATTTGGATTATCAGTGATTTTTTTCTTCGATTCTTTGCTGATTTTGTATTATCAGTGAGTATTTCTCGATTTTGCCGAGTTTCATTTGGAATTAGTTTTGGAAACTTATGTTTTTTTTTACAGAAAAACCCTAGAAATTCTCTTTTGTTGAAAAGTATTTTTTTTTACCTTGCTAAAATGGTGAATACTGAAATTCATGTGGATGCTAGTTCTAGTAATAATTCTACGTACATTCCTGACTCCACAAGTCCTTTATTTCTCCACTCGTCTGATATACCTGGGATGTGTTTGGTGAGTACTCCATTCTCTGGGTCGGGGTATGGAGGATGGAGAAGAAGCATGATAGTGTCTCTTTCTGCTAAGAATAAAATAGGATTTGTCGATGGTTCATGCCCTAGACTAGTTACCACTGATGTTGCAAAGCTGCGTCAATGGGATAGATGCAACAATATGGTGATTCATGGTTAACTAGCTCACTTTCACCAACTATAGCTGAGAGTGTCCAGTACTCCGAGACAGCCGAGAGCATTTAGAAACAATTGGAGCATATGTATGGGGTTGTGAATGATACTAAGGTGTTTGAAATAAAGAAGGAGTTGGCCTCCACACAACAAGGCTCCCTCGACATTGCATCATATTTCAATAAACTAAAGAAACTCTGGGATGAGCTGAGTACAATGCGTAAGAATCATCGAAATTGTTGCACGTGTGCTACAAGAGATGGTATTCAAAAGGAGGAGGAGGATAAGCTTCATCAATTCCTTATGGGCCTAAATGAAGTATATGTGGGAGTGAGAAGCAATTTGCTAATGATGCAACTTCCTCCCATACTAGATAGTGCATACAGCATTTTACTTCAAGATGAAAATCAGAAACAAGTTCAACACATTCCCCAGCTGGTCCCAGAAGCTGCTTCTTTCAATGTTAATGCCAACAATAAAGTTTTTCCTCCGAATGTCAATAGTAAGACATTCCCTCCTAAGCAATATACTTAGAAAATGGACTTTGATCAGCCCAAGGGAATTTTTTTTTTGCGAATACTGTAAAAAGCCTGGACACATAATCGACAAATGCTACAAGTTACATGGATTTTCACAGAATTTCAAATTCAATAAAGGGAAAAGGATGGCTGCTAATGTGACTGCTGAAGTTGAGTGTCCTGCAACAGCCTATACTCTACCTCAGTACAACTCACCTCAACTTTACACTGTTTCTGACCATGAGGAACAAGCTTCTTCAGTACCTGGATTGACAAAGCAGCAGTATGCACAACTTATGTCCCTCTTGCAACAAACTCAAGTTCCTTCGGATGCTGATTCTCAAACTAACTTCATTGGATCTGCCAACTTTGTTGGTAGTACTTTCTCTTTGCCTGTTTATATTAACGATGATTCTCATGTTTGTTTACTAGCTGGTGCTAGTAGAAATGTTTGGATTATAGATAGTGGAACTACTGACCATATGACCTCCAACAAAAATATACTTTCTAATCTTACTCCACTTCCTACTCCTTACTTGGTAATTCTTCCCAATGGTTACAAAGTAAAAGTGACTTATACTGGTTCTGTTACCTTGTTCCCTTCTTTCACTCTTCATAGAGTCTTATACATTCCTAGTTTTCAATATAATTTAGTCTTTGTTTACAAGTTGATTTAGCAATTTCACTGCATGGTTTTGTTTACTTCCTCTTCATGCCTTTTGATACAGGCCCATTTCATGAGGAAGCTTCTGGAACTTGGTAGACAGGACCAAGGCCTCTACAAGCTCCTTCATGCCAATGAGTCTGATTCCAGTCTTAGTTGTCCTACTTCTGTTTTCAATAAAAATGTGCAATGTCTGAATAGTGGTGATAGATCCCTTGCTAATATCAAACAATCTAATTGTGTTCCTTTACTTTCTAGTAATGATGTACCTAGTATAAACAAGCATGATGTACTTTGGCATCATAGGCTGGGACATATTCCATTTGGTAGAATGAAAAATATTTCCTCCATTTCTGCTCAACTATCTTCTAAACAATCTTTTGTGTGTCCTATTTGTCCTCTAGCAAGGCAGGCAAGGCTGCCATTTCCCCAAAGTAACTCAGTTTTCAAGTGTTTGTTTGAGCTCATTCATGTTGACACCTGGGGTCCCTATAATACTAACACATACTCTGGTGCATAGTATTTTTTGACCATTGTGGATGATCATATCAGGGCAACCTGGACTCATTTAATGCACTCCAAGAGTAATGCTTTCAATTCTAAAAGCCTTTATCTCCATGGTCAAAACCTAATTTAATCTTCCAGTCAAGACCATTAGGAGTGATAATGCCTTAGAAATTGGGCTTTCTACTTCTGCCATACAATATTTCTCAGACAATGGGATCATTCATCAAACAACTTGTTCTCATACACCTCAACAAAATGGTATTGTTGAAAGAAAACATAAACACTTGTTAGAAACAGCAAGAGCTTTATTGTTTCAGTCCAAACTACCTACCAAATTCTGGGGGGATTGTATCTTAACTGCCACATATCTAATAAATAGATTTCCTTTCACTGTTTTGCATAATAAAACCCCTTTTGAAATATTATATGGGAAGGCTCCTTGTTATTCCCACTTAAAGCCTTTTGGTTGCCTTTGTTATGCCACTGTCTCTAAATGCAAAAGGGATAAGTTTGACCCAAGAGCTATACCTTGTATTTTCCTTAGTTATCCTTTTGGTAAGAAAGGATTTAAGTTGTATAATATGTCAACTAAATCTGTGTTGGTCTCCAGAGATGTCATTTTTCATGAGTCTATATTTCCTTACTCCCTCTCATCATCTTCTCCTAGTCAGTTTCCTATTTTCTTTTTTGATGATAACTCTCCTCCTTTGTCCCCTTCTTTACCTGTTTCCACTATTACTGATGTTGTTCTGCCTATTCCTCCTGATTCCTCTACTATCTCAACACCTATTCCACCTCATCCCAATCCTACTGATGTTGTTCGGATGTTGTTCTGCCTATTTCTCATGATTCCTCTACTGTTTCAGCACCCACTACTGTCCCTTCAACTGTTCCAAGTAAGTTTTCTCAGCTTAGGAGGAGCAGTAGGCCTCATACTCTTCCTTCACACCTCAATGATTTTGTTGTTCAGCTTCCTCCTTCCCTCTCTAACCCCACTACTACATCCCTTTCTGCTACCCATACAGTTTCTTCCGAGCCTCATTCTTATATTTAGGCTGCTTCCAGCCCTGCTTGGTAATAAGCCATGAGGAAGTAGTTTCAGGCTCTAGAAACTAATGGCACTTGGACAATAGTTGAATTACCTCAAGGAAAGAAAGTTATAGGATGCAAAAGGGTGTATAAGATTAAGTATAAAGCTGATGGTAGTGTGGAGAGGTACAAGGCAAGGTTGGTTGGTAGGGGTGATACACAAGTGGAGGGTGTTGATTTTCATGAGACATTTTTCCTGGTGGTAAAAATGTGCACCATTAGATGCTTAATTGATGTTGCTGTTAAAAAGAAATGGTCTCTTTTTCAATTGGATGTCAACAATGCGTTTCTTCATAGTGATTTAGATGAGGAAGTGTACATGAAACTTCCCTCGGGCCTAACAGTTGCTTCTACCTCAAATTCTACTTCTCCTCTTGTTTGTAAGCTTCAAAAATCTCTCTATGGTTTGAGGCAAGCCTCCCGACAATGGTATGCTAAGCTATCTCAAGCTCTTTACACTAGAGGCTACACTCATTCTTTGAATGATTACTCTCTTTTCTTTAAGAAATCAGCTTCATCTACTGTCTTACTTGCTGTTTACGTTGATGATATAATTCTAACTGGTGATGATCTTGTTGAGATAGCTGCTCTCAAACAATTCTTGGATGACCAATTTAAAATCAAGGATTTAGGCTTGCTCAATTATTTTCTGGGTATTGAAATTTTGTATGATGAGTTTGGGGTTCTTCTTCACCAGAAGAAGTTTACTTCTAATTTAATTTATGAGTTTGGGTGCACTGATGCTTCAGCTGTAGTCTCTCTCCTTGAGTTGTGTGTCAAGATAACATCTGATCAGGGTGAGGTGCTGCCTAATCCTCAATCTTATAGAAGTCTCATTGGAAAATTGAATTTTCTCACCCACACTCGTCCAGATTTGTGTTTTGTTGTCCAACATTTAACTCAATTCCTCAAGTCTCATCGCATTCCTCATATAGCTACTGAAATGCATATCCTGAGGTATTTGAATGGCACACTTGATGTAGGGGTGTTTCTTAATGCTTCATCAGTTTTTTCACTTCAGGCCTTTTGTGATAGTGATTGGGCAGTTTGTCGTGAGTCCCGCAGGTCTGTTTTTGGTTTCTGCATATCTTTGGGGGGCAGCCTTATTAGCTGGAAATCGAAGAAGCAGGCCATTGTTTCTTTATCCTCAGTAGAAGCTGAGTATCGAGCTATGAGTAAAGTTGTGGGTGAACTTGTTTGGTTGGTTCGTTTGCTTGCTGATTTAGACTTGCCTATCTCTGCACCAGTTCCTGTTTTCTGTGATAACTTGGTTGCACTTCATATTGCTAAAAACTCAGTTTTTCACGAGCGTACAAAACATATTGAGGTCGATTGTCATTTCATCCGGACTAAGTTGGCTGATGGTCTCATTTTTTTGCATCATGTTGTTACTTCTTCTCAACTTGCTGACATTTTTACTAAGTGTTTAACATGTGGCCATCATCGCTTCTCACTTGGCAAGTTAGGCGTGGTATCACCCTCCAACTTGTGAGGGGGGGGGGGTGTTGGAATTACATAATGAATACTTATTAGTTATTTTAATTAGCTAGTTTTACTTCAGTTTTTTTTGTTCAGTTTTCGCCTAAAGTTTGGCCCACATGTATTTGTAAACTTCCAGGTTATAACCCATGTAAAAGAGTAGTGAGTTTACAGTTTTGCCCCAAGTATAAATATAGGTTCTAGAAGACTCTGTACAGATGAAGAAATGAGAATGGAAAATATCAATGCTTTCTTCTGAGTTTTTCTCTTTCTCTCTTTTCTGAAACCATATTCAATTTCATACGATTGTTAATCTTCACAAGTTGAACTTTTGCTAGTAACTTGGTTACGTAGACGACAACAACAATAACCCAGTGTAATCCCACAAATGGAATTTGGGGAAGGAAGATGTACGCAACCTTACCCCTGCCCTAGAAGGGCAGAGAGACTGTAACTTGGTTACGTAAAATAAAAGATGAAATGTAGAAGACTAAAGCTAGTGCACTTTACCTAACTAAAGATCATGTAAGAATATTTCGTCTATTAAGGAGGATTACCCGAATACTTGAGGTAAAGATACTTATAAAAATGCAAAAGTATTTGATAGGATTCACTTCGAAAACGTAGAGAAAAGAAACTGGACTAAAAAAATTCTCATTTTCGAACTTGACTTCTACATTCAAATTGAAACTAGCTTTGAATCATGCTTAAGCACTATTAGAAATTCGGCCAAAAATCGACAGCCAACCGATCGACTTCGGTCGGTCAAAAAAACAACCGTTCAATTTTTCAAAATATTTTATTTTTTAATTTTCTTTTACGAAACCGACCGACTTCGGTTGGTTTATTTTTGGCGCAAAAATACAGAAAACTATTTTAGCATCCCGTGAAATTTATTTTTTAAGAACCCATCGAAATCGGTCGGTTTTTCATATAAAATAAATTTAATTAATATTCAAAATACCGACCGATTTCAATCTTTCATTTTAAAAAATCGACCGACTTCGGTCGATAATTTTATATTTTTAATAGACCGACCAAAATCGGTCGGTTATTTTCGTGCGAAAATGCAATTAAAGAGTACAAATAAATTAAAAAAAAGTCTTAACCAAAATTTACCAATAGTCTAGTGGTAGAATAGTATACTGCCACAACACAGACCCTGGTTCGAGTCTCAGACGGTGTATTTTTTAATTGCATAATTAAAAATACCGACCGACTTTGGTCGGTTTTTTCGGCATTTTTTCTTTTGGGGTCGTTTGTGAAAATTAATTTACCGACTGAAATCGGTCGGAGATTGCGACCGACTTCGATCGCTAGTTTTTACCGATCAACTTAATTTCGATAGATTAAAGTCGGTCAAAAATTTATCGTTTTTCTAGTTTTCTAACCGATTTCGGTCGATATTTCTGGACGATTTTAGGCAGGTTTCTAGTAGTAAAGGCCGGTTTTCGCTCTACTTTCACTTTCATATCAGTAACAATGACTTGCAACTCTGCTTAGGAAATGGACTTAACATAGTCCAAGATTGAATCATTTCCTCATTCTTTCTCTTCCAAACTGAGTTTGTTATTGATCAATCTTGATCTAGGCTGCAGAATTTATTAGCGTCTAGTGGACAAAAAATAGTTGAAAATGAGATGATGAGTCTAAAGTCATAAACGGAAATGATGAGTTTGATTAAGATTCTCTGAGTCACAGAGTCAGTCACATGATTAAGAATCTCTGCAGAAAAATAAGAACAAGATCAATAGAGCGTACGTGAACTGCCCTTTACTGAAGTGTACATTGGACAAAAATGGCGTCTCTGACAACTTTAATTCTTTCTTTTGTGGCAAATGCTCTTACTTAACTATTAAGTAAGTACTAATTATTAGCACTCCTACAAGTTATCAATTAATATTTATTTAATAAATATATTTACCTTTTAAGTAATCAAGAACTTAAACTCCTAAATATTAGAAACTAACGTTTGGAACATCAGTCGAAAACGTACGGACATAGTAAAATCTTGGGGGAGAAGAGAGAAATTGATTCAATTGGATAGTAGCGGTACTATTAGTTATGAAATCGAACCACCAAAGGTTGTGGTGAAGTGGATGTGATTAGTATTCCCTTAACTAGAGGTCTCGGGTTCGAGTTCTAGGTATAGAAAAATCCTTGGTAGGAGCACTTTTCCTCAAATGAGGTCCTATGTGGCGCGAATCCAGATATAGTCGGGCTCCAATATGAATACCGGATACCGAGTGGGAAACCAAAAAAAGTTATGAAATCGTAACATTGTTATTCCATCAGCATGTTTGATCAAGCTTCTTTTTGGTCAAAAATATTCTTTTTGCCCAATTACTTTTTTCAATATTAAGGTATTTGGCCAAGCTTTTAAAAGAAAAAAAATGATTTTGAGTAGAAGCAGAAACTGCTTTTGAGAGTCAAAAAAAATAGTTTCTTCCCAAAAATATCTTTTTAAAAGTACTTTTGATAGAAATACTTTTTAAAAGCTTGGCCAAACACTGTTTGTTATTCAAAAATAATTTTAATCAAATACAAACTGCTACTTGTTAAAAATAATTTTTTAAAAAGTATTTTTGAGAAACACTTTTAAATAGACTGAATTTAGAAGCTTGACCAAACAGGATATATGACTTTTTGGCATCTCAATTATGACTTTTTGGAACTATAGTTTTGAAATCCCACATGAGCAATACACTGTTTATTTGAGTTGCTTTTTATTGGTTAATCGTTTGGTACGAATTAGAAATATATTGTCTCGATTTGCATTATGTAAAGAGGTAATTGTTCTTTGTTTAGGGTTTCTTTATTCGTTAAGCTTGAGCTTGATATCTCTAATTAAAATAATCTCATAAATTGAATTAATGAGTAGAGCTGTGATAACGTTTAAGGCTTATAGCCCGTTTGGCCAAGCTGCAAAAATCAACTTATTTTGAGAAGTGCTTTTTTTCAAAGGTGCTTTTCTCAAAAATACTTTTGGTAAGAAGTAGTTTGTGTTTGGCTAATTAGTTTGAAAAGCACTTCTGAACAACAATTAGTGTTTGACCAAACTTTAAAAAACTGCTTCTCAAAAAAAATGCTTTTGGAGAGAAAGCTACTTTTTTTTGCTTCTCCAAAACTGCTTCTACTTCTCCTCAAAAGCACTTTTTTTCCTTCCAAAAGTTTTGCCAAACACCTCAATTTTTGGCCAAAAATGCTTTTGGCAAAAAAAAAAAAAACTTTTGGCTAAAAAAAGTTTGGCGCTATTACTTGTCTTTATATGTCAAGTAGTTGCAAAAAGTACTTATATGAAACTTTTTGAAATAAACAACTAGAATAAGCTAGCTAAAAGGAAAAGAAAATAAAAACAATTTCAAGGAACATATATGATTGCAGAACTTCAAACTATATAGTCTTCGCACTTACACCTGAGGTCCCACCTTGTTCGAGTCTCCCCAAGAGCAAGGTGGGAAATTCTTGGAGGAAAGGATGCCGGGGGTTATTTGGAAACAGTTTTTCTACTCTAGGATAGGGGTAAGGTCTGCGTACACACTATTCTCCCCAGACCCCACTAAGTGAGATTATACTGAGTTGTCGTTCTTAAATTATTATGGGTACCACGTTGGTTGTTGGTAGTTATTTTTCGTTGTTTTTAATTAAAACTATATTTTCTATCAATAATAAACTGCAATATTTTACTAAGTCAAACCAAAAAAATTCAAACTTATTAGTTCTTGGTCTGATAGTACTATAATTAATTTTCCAATAGCTTAAAAGTCATAGTCGCTTATATCATCAGCAACAATAATCATGGATGGCAAATTCTAGTTCAACTCTCTATAATTTGCAGGTGCAGAAATTCAACTATTTCACCTAAACTGTTACTTTAATACGCCAAATCAATTATAATCTGTCTTTTGCAATTTATTCCTCAAAATTAATGATTTTAATATGGTAAGCAGATGGGTAGTTTAAAATTAAGCTTGGGCATAAACTAAAATAGCTAGATATGATCCCTAGAAATTATAAATAAGGAGTAAATTAGATATTAAAAATATGTGAAAAAAGTAATATATGTTATAAGTATATTATATTATGGATGTTCATTTAGTATTCCATTGTAAATAAGCTTCCTGAAGAAGCTTATCCATATGGGACTCCACCGTAAATATGTTTATCTATTTAAGTACTCTATTGGAAATAAGCTTCCTGAAGAAGCTTATCACTTCGGTACCCGGTTATGGATAAATATTACTCCCGGTAGAAGATTATCCATACCGGGTATAATGAGCTTATTCTTTCAGTACCCAGTTATGGATAAACATTACTCGCGGTAGAAGATTATCCATACCGGGTATAATAAGCGTTTCCTTTCAGTACCTAGTTATGGATAAACATTACCCCCGGTAGAAGATTATCCATACCGAGTATAATAAGCTTATCCTTTCAGTACCCAGTTATGAATAAACACTACCCCGGTAGAAAATTATCCATATCGGGTATAATAAGCTTATCTTTCAGTACTCCGTTATGGATAAACATTGCTCTCAGTAGAAGATTATCCATATCTGGTGTAGTAGCAGCTTACACATCAACTTCTTTTCTTCTATAAATAGAAGAGATTTCAGTTCATTATGTACATCAGTTTGAATTCGAATAATATATCAGTTTCTCTCTATACTTGTCTTTACTTTACAGTCTTTATTTTATAACACGTTATCAGCACGAGACTCTGCCATCTCGAGCAAATATTTTGAAAGTATTTGAGGTAAGAACTTTCTTTTCCTAAATAATGTCAAATCTTTCTAAACTTGAATTTGTAGCCCTGGATATATCGGACAAAAGCTACATGTCTTGGGTGCTTGATGCTGAAATTCATTTTGATGCGATGGGTCTGGCAGACACCATCAAAGACAAAATGAATTTCAGTATCAAACCAAGACCGTGCCAGAGCAATGATATTCCTACGCCATCACCTTGATGAGGGCCTGAAAATGGAATATCTCACTATTAAAGATCCAGTCATACTGTGGAATAATTTGAAAGATAGATATGACCACCTGAAGATGGTCGTTCTTCCACAGGCACGTTATGATTGGACTCATCTAAGGCTACAAGATTTTAAATCTATCAGTGAGTATAATTCTGCTATGTTCAGAATTATTTCCCAATTGAAATTATGTGGTGATAATATTACTGATCATGATATGTTGGAGAAAACTTTCACCACTTTTCATGCCTCGAATATGCTCCTGCAGCAGCAATATCGAGAGATGGGATTCAAAAGGTATTCTGAACTTATCTCACATCTTCTTATAGCCGAGCAACATAATGGGCTATTAATGAAAAACCATGAAAGCCGACCTACTGGTTCTTGTCCATTCCCTGAAGTGAATGAGACGAACTTCCACCAAGCTAGACGTGGAAGAGGTTGTAGCCTCAGTCGTGGTCCTGACCGTGGTCAGGGAAAAAACTCTAATCATGGTAATAATAATGCACCAAAGAACCCTCCTCGCCACCAGCAGTGGAAAAGGAAGGAACAAAAAGCATGAAGCGGTGCAAGCGCCAAATGCAGAAAATGCATGCTATAGATGTGGAGGAAAAGGGCACTGGTCACGTACTTGTCGTACGCCAAAGCACCTGGTTGAGCTTTATCAAGCCTCCCTGAAGAAGACAGAGAAAAATGCTGAAGCAAATTTTATTTCTGAAGATAATTTAGACTTCATGCATTTGGATGTAGCTGATTACTTTGCACTCCCAGAAGGAGAAACAAGTCATGTAATCGGTGGTGAATCTGTAGAAATGTAAATATTTTAATTTTTGTTATTTGTAATAGATAGTATGGTTATGTAATTGTTGTACATAAAGAAAAATTATGATTTGATAATGATGTTTACTATAATATATCTTGTTTATGTCATTTTGAAGAATATGGATAACATTATTAGATCAACTTAAACTCTAGCAGAGTTTGCAAGAAATATACAACCACAAGAAGTGGTTATATTTCGTATATCTCATTGTAATTATATTTTGTTAACTACCAGAAGTGGTATATGCCTATGATCACCAGAAGTGATAATTTAGGCTTTCTATGGTTACAATTGAAGATAAGCTACATAAATATTCTCTATATTAAATGCACGCCTCGATTTGCTCCTGAAGTAGTAAATATTTTAAAAGAGGTTGAGGCATCACAATTTGATGTGATTAATGCGCATTCAGATAATTATGTTCGATTTCCTGAAGGATGAGAACTTTTGATAATATTAATCCATTCCCTGAAGTGAATGTGACAATACTAATAAGTCGGGTAAATATGAACGCGCTCTTGATGTGAATACATTACAATTCACCTCCAGAAGAGTTAATATAATTGAGAGAATATATACTCAATATTTCGTATTTTAAATTTGCTCCTGAAGAAGTAACACAATTGAAATTGCCTCCTGAAGTGGAAAAATATTATGAAGAGGAGTTTTCGTGTGCTTAAACAATTGTTTTACATTGTTTATTTGATTGTGATTTTCTCTCATGACACCAGCAGTGTCTGAGCAATATTTGATAGTACAAAATGTATCAACAACTCCTGAAGAGCTAAATGTTTGCCTAAAGAATACATGACACCAGTAGTGCCAGATAAATATTAGATTGTGGATAATAAATGAAGGCTCTCGAAGAGCTTATATACAAATATGTCATTCATATTATATGATTATGGTCAAAACATATGTTGTAGTAAACCTGAAGTTTACTAATACAAATGGCTATCATATTGAGACTACAAATGATTGGAAGATTGATAATCTTCATGTTTCCACAATCATAGGGGGTAAAATAATATGTATGTGAGAAGTTACCCGCCTTATTCTTTAATTTGTACTATATCATGTATCACAGTAAACCAGAAGTTTACTAAAGCAAAAGTTTATGCCATAGTAAACCAGAAGTTTACTAAGAGATAGCACATGACATGATAAACTTGAAGTTTTCATTTGCCATTTTTAAATGAGCTATTTGAGAATTCAGATAAGCATATACTAAAGAACTAGAAGATTCTTCAGGAATTCTCATGTGTTGCTTGTTCTCATAATGAATTGATTATACCAGCTAAAGTTGGGACAAAGACCCCTGATTCTGAAATATCTAAAAGGTGAATATGGGCCCGTTCACCTATCATGTGAACCACTTATAGGTGCATATATGATATGGTTACATGTGTAATTATTGTCAACCTGTAGTTTGGCATTTGGAATTGCTTTTCTCGATTAAGAGCATTGTAAGCACGTGATTTTTGCTTTACGAGCAATCGCTCCAAAAGAAAATAAAAATAGTAACAAATGGTTTCGCTGTACAAATGTTTGAGTTTTCGTGACATGTGTTGTTAGTCATTTGTGGATCTGTCCATTTTTGCATTTAATCATTAACAAACAAAATATGTATGTCAGGATGATTAAACCATAATTCGGTCAGTAAAAGAAAATTCAAAAAATAGATATATATGTGTGCATCGTTTGTTCTAGGTTTTTAACTTACTTAAATAATTTTTGTGGTAATTGTGTTAAAATGTTGCATTGTTGTTTAGTTTTAATTTCGTTATTTATTATTTTTATTTCTATTTTTGTTTTTTTAAAAGAAAAAAAATGAAATTAGAAAACAAAAGTGAAGGAAATCGGTTTGGGCCAAAAATTAAACAAAATAACTGGCCCAACCAGCACTCAGGCCCAGTCCAAATCCGGTTGCCCAGACACCTCCTGAAACGGCACCGTTTCAGGCCAATCCATCTCAGCCGTTCCAATCAATCCAATCCAACGGTCCAGGATCATTTTCAGCAACCCGTGTTCAAACCCGACCCAATAACCAATCCGACCCAACCCCTCACTTAAACCAAACGACCCCGTTTAACTACCAAACGACCCCGTCTCATTTCCCACCCTCAGATCCAAACCGTTGAGATCATATGATCTAACGGCTCAGATCCGATCAACCTCCCCATATATAAACTCAGCCCTTACCCCGCACCCCCTATACCAACCCCACCCTTCATCGTCTCCTTCCCTGAACCCTGAAACCCCCAAACCCTAGCAGCCGCCCTAGTCTCCTTCGCCATTAAAGCCGGCGGCACGAACGCCGGTGACCACCCCCTGAACACCCTAAGACCCCCTCACTCCCCTGAACACGAATCCACTAACCACGAACCTCGAATCATCTCCTATCGTCTCGAATCTGGATTTGAAGATTCGAGACAAAACTCGATCTACACCAAACCTCACCATCTTTGTATCAGCCACTCCCCTAACCTTCCTCGTGACCAAACCAAGCTTGGTTTGGTCCGAATCTACCCACAACTCCCTAAAAATTAGATCTGAAAATCCAGAACTTGAAACACATGCACCTGGGGAATCCGGCCGGTCTTGACAAGGGTTTGAGGTCTAATAGACCTTAATCAAGGTGTTCTCATGTGATAACACCCTGATTAAAGTTTGTTCGGCCTCAAAAGTTCGAAGTTGAATCTGATTTGGGTCCGTTTTGATTTCAAACTCTTTTGGTAAGTTTTCCTTTCTTTTGTTTTAGTTCTAATTAAGTTGTCAGCATGTTTCGTGGTGTTTGTTTGTTATGTTTTTATTTTTCATTCGGATTTCTTCCATCTCTGTTAAAGGCCTTTTTATTTGGTCGATTGTCTTCTGTTTGTGTTATGAATACACTCTGTGATAAGCATGTCCGATTAGTATAGTCGTCGCATGAATAATTCATATAGGCTCCAGTAATTGAACAAAAGTTGTCTGATACCCTTTAGGTCCCTGAACGTATTGTTTATATGAGCGACTGATTATTACCTGTTATAATTAGTATAGTCGACTCGATAAATGTCGTCGATTAGTTTGCTATAACTAATGAATCGAATGAGCTAATAATTTCACGTAACTAATTGAACTTGGCCACTGACTGAATGCCCCAGCATTGTTTGAAATGGCTTGTTGGCATTGTAAAAATGACTGAAAAGGTTCAGTCCAGGCAGTCTTGAATTTGAACTTTCATCAGTTCAAAAATGCCCTGATGCTGCAATAGGCAGGGCAGTAATAATCAAGTTTAAGCAGGGGTGTTCTGGGGTGTCAAAAGGACAGAAAGATTAGTTTAAATGAAGCTGACAAGTAGGGTACTAATTAAGATTAAACTAATACTAATGGGAAACAAGACACAAGGGTATGGGGGCTTAAAATGAATAAATAAAATGAGCCCATAATTCTGGATTAAACAAAACCAGGCGTGGGGAATAAAGGGGGCTGACACCAAAAGATGCTTAGGCATGGGCTTTAAAGAGTATGGGCAGGCTGCAAGTTGCAGCATGAGGGCAGCCTAGCTGCACTGAGTCATTTGGCTTATAAATAGGCCATTTGAGAACTGAGAAAGGGCTGGACTTTTTAGTCTTCAGAAAAGAGAAAAAAAGCTGGAATTTTTGGTCTTAAAGCTGAAACTTTTAGTCTAAAGAGAGGTTTACTGAGTTCGAAGAAAGCTGAAAACATAAGTTAGTTCCCAAATAGATTGTGACCAAACACCATCTGAAAGTTGAATAAGAACTCATATTGGTCAAACTGCCTTGGCCAAGTTCTGTCGTTTGCATTAACTGAGCTGTGTGTTGGTTGTTGAACTGTTAGTGGTTGCTGCATTGAACACTCTGCTGTCTCTTTTGTTTCCCACTCTGTTTCCTGGGATCACTGGTTTGGTATTCGACTATTTACTGGTTTCTCTTTGGTTCTGGGAAATATTGTTGTTTGTCTGTGGACTGTGGACACCACTGGGATTGTCCATTTGTTGTTCGACTATTTGCTGAGCTTCATCATTATTGGCTGGTTGTTTGTTTGCTATGTTGTTGCTGTGAATCTGCTGATTGCTGTTGTTTCCTGTGTGCTGCTCAGCTGATCCCTTTCCTTCTTCTTCTGTTCCTCTACATCAGGTACACAACCAAGGCATTATCAAATGTAATTGGAACATTGAGCATGAATGCAAAAAAGGGAAAAAGACTTGAAGTTGATTTTCATATATATACTGTTATATTAGATATCATGTATTGTATGATAATTTACATTCTTGTGTTGACAATCGAAGCAGCATGTATGCCTAGTGTATATCAATATAAGTCAGCTAAATGGTAGCTTACATATGTATGCTGATAGATGATAATATGTTCAATGAGATAGGTTGCATCTCAGATTTTAGTTTACTTTGCAGTATATGTTGTAATGCATACCAAGTATGAACACTGTACATCCTAGATTAAGTTCTTCCTTTTCTGATTGATGGCCTCATATAACTAGTAAACCACCTATTAAGATAAAGAACACCAAACTTGCAATCTCAACCTCATAAAGGTCGAGTTCAGGCCAAAATAGGCCTAGCCGGCCTGCTTCGAGCAAAGCAGTGGCCCAGGTTTGGCCCATCACGCATGGGTCGAATTTGGACCCATGATTATTTATTCGACTGACTGTGCGCGCAGCCTTGTCCCTGATCTTAGCATTTCCGAATTCTGTTATAAAATAACTTGCAAGCATTAATTAATTAGGACTATCTACTGCTTTCGATTGATAGAGACAAACACGACAAGAAACGTAGTTGCTATAGGATATCCTTTTAAAATAAGAATGAGATGAGCCTCGCCGAATAAAAATACAGATTGCGGGGCCCTCAGTAAATACTTGTTTTAAATTACTTAGAATTCAGGAGGGCCGCTTAGTGAATTTCGTGGCCTTCCCAAAAATAATAATGCGATAGTCTTTTAGGCGCGTGTTTAATAATTTACTTTCTTAAAACTTGGGGTGTGCATTTCATGCGACCCAAATCCAAATCCCAAAACGTCAAATAAGATATGTTCCGGATTGTGGGTGCATTTCATGTGACGCAGTCCAAAGACATGTTTTAAGCGACGTTCACATTCCTAATAATAATAATTAATAAAGTGGTTAAAAGATAAAATTTGCACATGGTTCATAATTGTATTAAAAATCAGATAAATAAGCCGAATATAACAGTTGAGCGACCGTGCTAGAACCACGGAACTCGGGAATGCCTAACACCTTCTCCCGGGTTAACAGAATTCCTTATCCGGATTTCTGGTACGCAGACTGTAATATAGAGTCATTATTTTTTCCTCGATTCGGGATTAAAATTGGTGACTTGGGACACCCTAAATCTCCCAAGTGGCGACTCTGAAATAAATAAACAAATCCCGTTTCGATTGTCCTTTAATTGGGAAAACTCCCCCTGCGCCCCCCGTGGGCGCGGAAAAAGGAGGTGTGACAGCTCTGGCGACTCTGCTGGGGATTTGAGACCCAGAACCACAGGTTCAGGGTTAAGAATTCGAGCTTAGAATAATTGTTATTATTTGGCTTTATTTATTATCTGATTTTTACATGTTTGAGCCTAATGTGTTAAATGTTGCTTTTACCGCTTTGATATTTTTGGACTGTATATAAACTGTGCCGAAACCCATATCCTTTCTGAGTCTTCTGAATCATGAAGAAGGGTGTACTTCGTACGACTTCTTTTCTGTATAGTTTCAAATCCCAATTTAGAACGAGGTTCGGACAAGTTGCTAAGCCGGTGAAGCTTCTGTATTCCCGGTACGCTGCCCCCTCGGCTCGAGCTGTCCGCTCGGGTAAGCCAGGTCTAGAACAAACACCCAGGTTCTGAACCTAGTATAACAAAGCCACATGCCGGATCCTTAGTAGGAACGTTTATTTGCATCATGTGCATTTGACTTAGGGGACTCAACACAGGGGTTGGGTCCGTCTAGGAATAGTAACCTGAAATAGAAAAGGCCGTCCTGATGCATCATACTCACTGCTTGTGCATTTATTTGCTTCAAACATGCATGATGACCGGTTTTGAATGTTGAGAAATTTTTACATAAAATATATATATATATATATATATATAGAAATAAATAAACCAGTTAGTTTATCACCCGAACTACGTCGGTTTGATTCTCACCGGATGTGAGATACGTAGGCAACCCTCATCGGGTCCAACTCTTTTTCCATTTTACCAAAATATATGTATACACATGTATATAAATAAATTTTTCGTTTTTGTCCAAAGATTTTTGGTTAGAGTCAAAATAAAGGTTTTTGTTTTCACCTAAAAGGTCACCCTAATAAATGTGCAGGATGAACACAGAGCAAAATGAACCATTCTCAGCCCTCAGCGAGGTCCCTCTACAACTCCACATGTGGTGGAATGACTTGGAAGCCGATAGCAAAGGGGTAATAGGAAGAATATTGGGAGGTTTTGTAAATTTGTTGGGTGTTGAGCCGAGGACAGATATTCTTGAAGCTCTAATACCATTTTGGGACCCCACCTGCAATGTATTCCGTTTTGTTGACTTTGAACTTTCACCGACACTTGAGGAAGTTGCCGGATATGCGGGACTGAATGAGAAGTTAAGAGGGCAATATTTGCTTTCGCCAAGGCCAGTGTCCCCGCATGCGTTTCTGGATCTACTAAGCATTAGTCGGAAGGTACAACATGACGATTTGTCGAGAGGGTGTTGTGATCTCCATTTCTTGTATCAGCGGTACGGGACCCCGCAGGGTTTCGAGGAACCGAACCTTGGGCTAACTCACGGCGGGAACAGAAACAAATGGGAAGCAAGACGTACTTTGGCTTTTATCACAGCATTCTTGGGAGTCATGGTCTGCCCAAGGAAGGACAAAAAGATAGAGATAGGTCTGGTAGGGATGGCCGACGTGGCAATCAAAAGAACCAATAGTACTGTGGTTCCTTTGATTTTGTCCGAAATCTACCGGGCTCTGACTATATGCCGAGAAGGAGGCAAGTTCTTCCAAGGTTGCAACCTGTTACTTCAGCTATGGATGCAGGAACATCTCCATCACCGAGTAGGATACATGAACCACGGGTTGACCGAGAGGAATTGTATCAGTGGATTCAAGAAGCGCATGACAGGCGCCAACATCTGACCAAATTGAATGGGCATTTGGTTGGTTGACTGATACTGAGGTTATCTACATGTCGGCTGAAGAATGTCATGTTCTCTTAATGGGGCTTCGCAGCATCCAGCCATATGCCCCTCATCGGGTATTACGACAACTGGGCAGGTTTCAAGTAGTCCCTAATGATGAAAATCTGAGCAAGCATGCCTTGGAATTAAGCCCGGGAGTCATATTCCCCGAGGGGAAGATTAGAAAACTGTGGCATGAATGTAGATTCTTGGAGCCCAAAACCATGGTACGAGAGCTAGCTAAAGGTGAGGTAGACCCAAAGTACGATGCTTGGTTCGAAAGAAGGTTTCAGACTCGGCAAAGACCTGCTAAAAGGGCCCACGTCCAACACTTTACCAATGATTCACAAGAGCAATGGGGATGGTTGAAAAGGGAGAAAGGTTACCGGGTCGAAATCGGGAAGCTAAAGCAACAAGTTGAAAGGCTTGTATTTGAGAACAATGTGCAAGTCGCCTCGGAGCAGGCTGAAAGAAACAAGTTAGCCCAAGAAAACCAAACCTTGAAGGCCCGCCTTCGCCAAGCCAGTAAGAGTAACGTTGACCGACAGAAGCGTCGCTCTGATGAAAGATTGATAGCAAGTTTGAGAAATCAGGTCATCCAAAGCCAAGAAGAATTAGAACAATCAAAAGCTTGCATAACAAGGATGAAGGTCAGATGGGCAAAGTACGCAATGGCCCGGAAGCAGCGTTTGCAACAGGTCATAAGGGATTATGAAATGAGCGTCAGAATATAAAGAGAGACGAGCTCCACTCTACATGACCGGATCGTCAAACAAGCACGAGACGCCCAGGCCGACAGAAGACAGTGCTACGATGCAATGGCCTGCATGGAAAGACAAATGGGGTTGTTTCAGGATCGACTTGCCGACGATGCTCAGGCACTGGGGTTAAAGAACCAACAAATCAGGCAGTTGCTCAGTGAAAGAGATAACATTCGAGCAAGGATTGATGAAATAGGGCATTACATCTACATGAAATGCTTGGCATGTGAGCGAACACCTCGGAAGACCCTCCTTGTTTCCATCATGGGCTGCGTCCGCCTGATTATGAACGAGTTGAAGAGCCTGCAAAGAGACCTTACACCTAGAGCCGCGAAAAGGCCGAATGATGCCTCGCGGGCCCTTAAATTGGAGAATTAGTTTTGGTCAAGTCCTGTTTATTTGGCTTTGGTTGTTTTTCCATATGTTGTTTTCTTTTCATTAAACCAAGTTTAAAACCGTGGAGTCTGTACTTCTGCTATTTTTATTTTAAGTACTGTGTAATAGCAAATTTTGATAATGAAATTAAGTGACTCCAGAAGAATTACTGTGTGTCTTTGCTTTGAGGCAGAACTACGCCTGGTCTGATTCACGCGGGGACGTGATACGTAGGCAATCCCCATAAGATTCGACCGCTTTTAATAAATAAAGAAAAGAAAAATGTAAATAAAATAAAACGCGGGGTTTCGCAAAATACTTTAAAAAGAGACGAATGAACAAACCGGGATGACGCATGTGGTTTGAAGCAAAGCATGTAGAAACGGTTAACTGCCTAGGTGCATTGCATCCTCTATGTGTTATGATCAAATCTGTTAAGCTCTAACACTAACAAAGTTTGTTGTTGTCTGATATCAGACAGTTAGTTGTTAAAGAATTCTGGCAACACATTCATACCAAACCAGATCCAAAGGACCGGTAGCAACAAGCATGACTACTTCAGAGAATAGTAATGAGGAAGAAAGGCCGATGAGCCAGTTGCTAAAAGAGGCAATGGAAAAGATTGAAAGGATGGGACTAGAGATGCATGCAATGCAGCTAGCCTTGGCCAAAACACAAAAGAGCCCTGAGACACTGGGACACATGCCGGAGTACCCTCACTCTGGCCCTTCCACAAGCCGCCCAAATCCCCTTTATCATCAAGAAAGAAGCCCTCATGATTCCCAAGCTCCACCACCCCATCAACCTCTCCCAACACCCAATATTCCCATTTTTGTGGGACCAACATCAGCCCCTTTGCAAAGAACGACCAGTGAGCCATTGTTTCAGGCTCACGATACACAATACTACCCCCCCGAGCCTACGTTTCATGCCCCCGAACCACAGGCTTACAATCCACATTTGGAAGTGCCGGCAGAGATTGAGAAGCCGGCTAAGGCCCCTGAACAGGATGAAGTGCTAAGAAAGTTCAAAAGCCTGGAGCAATCCTTCAGGAACTTGCACGGTTTGGGCAATCAAGTCAGCGTGGCATATAAAGATCTGTGCCCTTTCCCAGATGTCCAACTCCCGGCTGGGTTCAAAATGCCCAAGTTTGACTTATATGAAGGACACGGTGATCCCATGACACATTTGCGGGGATTCTGTAGCAAAATGAGAGGGGCAGGAGGCAAGGATGAGCTTTTGATAGCTTATTTCGGCCAAAGTCTGAGCGGATCTGCATTGGAATGGTATACCAGGCAGGATTTCAGCAGGTGGTACACGTGGGATGACCTGGCGCAGGCTTTTGCAGGTCATTTCCAATACAATCTGGAGATAGTCCCTGACCGTCTCACGTTACTGAGAACTGGGAAGAAACCCGGGGAAAGTTTTCGCGAGTTCGGGTTCCGCTGGAGAGAACAAGCAGCTAGGGTCGATCCTCCCATGAGAGAGGGAGAGATGGTAGACTATTTTTTGCAGACATTGGATCCAACCTACTTTGGTCACTTGGTGACAACGGTTGGAAAATCTTTCAACGAGGTGGTCAAAATAGGGGTCATGATAGAAGAAGGTTTGAGGTCGGACAAGATCTTAAACTATTCGGCACTTAAGGCCACAACCCAGGCTATTCAAAGCGGCACGGGAGGTGCGCTAAGAAGAAAGAAAGAAGAGGTTGCCACGATCGAGGCAGGCAGTTGGTCCAGGGCTGGCAGGCCGCACTACAACCAACCCAGGCCTCACAGGTCAAACTACCCATACAACCCACCACAAAATTTCTATCCACCTCGAGAACCACATTGTTCCGTACACCAAGCCCAGGTATACACTCAGCCTCCGGTTCGCCCACAATGGCGCGCACCGGCTCCCCAGAACATATATGCACCACCACAAAACACCTACCCTCCACCAAGGGCATATAGAAACCCTTCAGGGGCAGGTTTCCGGGGAAATCCAGATGCTAGGAATGACAGGTTGCGGAAGCAAAGAACCTTCACCGAACTGGGAGAAACCTACACCGCTGTGTTCCACAAGCTGCGGCAATTGGGTTTGGTTAGTCCTGTCCATACTCGGGAACCAAATCCCCCGCCTCAGAATTTGGATCGTTCAATCAGTTGTGAATACTGTTCAGGGATGCTCGGGCACGATACCGAGAAGTGCTGGAAGTTAAGGCATGCCATACAGGATCTTATTGACACCAATAAGATCGAGGTCCAGACACCGGAGGCTCCTAACATCAACCAAAACCCACTGCCAGCGCACCACGAAACTCACATGATTGAGTTGGTGTGTGAGGGAGGAGAATTAAGAAAACCCTCACAAACAGTGATGATGATCCAAGCCGCCCCGAAAGAAGTCTTAGCCAGTGGAGGAACGAGTGTACAGTCGCAGGGAGAAGGCGTCAAGCCGGTAGTGATATGGGGGAAAAGCCCATCCGTCATAGCAAGCAAACCCGAGCCAAGCAAGTTGGTAATACCAGGGATCCTGCCCACACCGGCAGTCATGTTGAAAGGGGTATGTAGAGAACGGGTGACCATAAAGCCTGTGGTCCAACTGCCGATGATTGACAGCAAGGCGGTGCCTTGGAAATATGAAAAAGCAGTGGTGACGTACCAAGGAAAACCGGTGGAAGAAGTCAGTTGTGAAGCGCAAGGGCTGACTCGATAAGGTCGATGTTTTGCTCCGATGGAGTTAAGAAAAACCAACCCAGTGGCAACCAAGAAGCCAGTGTCCGAAAAAGAGGCTGAAGAATTCCTGAGGAAGATGAAAGTACATGACTATTCTGTAGTCGAACAGCTAAGAAAAACACCAGCCCAGATCTCACTGTTGTCGTTGCTGATCCATTCTGAAGAGCATCGTCGGGCCCTGTTAAAGATATTGAACGAGGCTCATGTACCCAGTGAGATTTCTGTAAACCACCTGGAAACCATTGCCAGCAAGATTTTCGAGGTGAACAGGGTAACATTCTCAGATGATGACCTGCCGGTGGAAGGTACGGAGCATAACAAAGCTCTATACCTAGCTGTCAAATGTGAAGACTCGGTGGTAACTCGAGTATTGGTGGATAACGGCTCAAGCGCCAATATTTGTCCATTATCCACCCTGGACCAGTTAAAGATTGACCGTGGAAGAATCCGGGAGAATAGCATCTGTGTCCGGGGGTTTGACGGAAACGGAACAGCCACTGTGGGGGATGTTGTACTTGAACTGACCATTGGTCCGGTCCTGTTTACCATGGAATTCCAGGTATTGGACGCCGCGGTATCTTACAACTTGCTGTTAGGACGACCCTGGATTCATGCAGCTAAAGCGGTGCCTTCCACCCTACATCAGACAATGAAGTTCGAGTGGGAAAGACAAGAGGTCGTGTTACACGGCGAGGATACAACATGCACCATGGGCGGAACCATTGTACCTTTCATAGAAACCGCTGATGACAAAGGTCCTTGGGTCTACCAGATTCTCGATACAGGGTCGGCCAACAAAATTTCTGAAGGAGAGATCATCCCACACCCTAGGGTAGCTGCCGCAACAGTCATGATGGTATCAGAAATGCTCGGTAATGGATTTGTGCCGGGAAAAGGCCTGGGAGTTGAACTTCAAGGGATAGTCCAACCTGTTTCCCTTCCTAAGAATCTGGAAACCTTTGGGTTGGGGTTCAAACCAACCGCAGCAGACAGGAAGCAAGCGCGAAAAATGAAGAAGAGGGTTTGGTTTCTGCCTAAACCAGTGCCACGCCTCTCAAGGTCTTTTGTTAAAGCAAGTGCCAAGGGGTCAGCGATCCCAAAGATTCGAGGACCTTTGATCGGTATAAATGAAGACCTCAATCAGAGTTTTGAAAGGCTATTTGCGGATGTCAGTATGGTGGAAGCTGGAGAGGGTTCCAGCAGAGCAGAGATACAATTCGTGGGGCCTAAGGCCAAGACCAACAATTGGACGGTTACTCCTCTTCCTGTCCGAGGGGAGTCTTGGTAGTAGGCTTTGATTAATGTTTTGTTTGTTTGTTTGTTTGATCGGATTATTCAAGGGTGTAATCCCAATTTTACTTTCGTTTTGTAAAAGTGTGAACCCTTTTTATCCTGCAAATTTAATAAAGTTCTTTTCTTTTGTCCCATTTTAATTTCTTGTTTTGTTCTTTTTCTTTCTGAACAGTTCTCTTTTTACTGGTCCTAATGACATGGCATGCACAGCGGATCTTCGACCTAGTCTAATAAATCAATCTGAATCTGACTCAATGATGCAAGAGGTCGTTTGTGATAATGAATCCGAATGTGACGAAGGGGAAGCCTTCGAAGAAATAAACCGAGAACTGTGCCAATTTGAAGAGAAACCCAAGCCTAACCTAAATGACACTGAGGCTGTGAACCTAGGAGACGCTGATAACATCCAAGAGACCAAAATTAGCATCCACATTGAGCCGAATGTCAAAGCAGAATTGATCGAAACTCTCAGGGAATTCAAAGATGTTTTTGCATGGTCATATGATGATATGCCTGGATTGAGCACCAATTTAGTGGTTCACAAACTACCCACTGACCCGGCATACCCTCCGGTCAAGCAAAAACTAAGGAAATTTAAAACAGAAATGAGTGTAAAGATCAAAGAAGAAGTGATTAAGCAGTTGCAATCGAAGGTCATTCGGGTCACTCGATATCCCGAGTGGTTGGCCAATGTGGTACCAGTCCCAAAGAAGGATGGAAAAATCAGGGTGTGCGTTGACTACCGCAACCTCAACAAAGCAAGTCCCAAGGACAATTTTCCGCTACCCAACATTCATATCCTGATCGATAATTGCGCTGGGCGCGAGATCGGATCCTTTGTGGATTGCTATGCGGGTTATCATCAGATCCTAATGGACGAAGAGGATGCTGAGAAGACAGCGTTTATTACGCCATGGGGAACCTACTGCTATCGGGTAATGCCGTTCGGGTTAAAGAACGCCGGGGCAACGTACATGCGAGCAATGACTGCTGTGTTTCATGACATGATACACAAAGAAATAGAGGTGTACGTCGATGATGTGATCATCAAATCTTGGCGTCAGGAGGACCATGTAGCAGACCTAAGGAGATTTTTCCAAAGACTCCGGAGGTATGATATCAAGCTTAACCCGGCCAAATGCGCATTCGGGGTTCCATCAGGAAAGTTGCTAGGATTCATCGTCAGTCGACGGGGGATTGAATTAGACCCATCCAAAATTGAATCCATCCGAGACCTGCCACCGCCAAGGAACAAAACAGAGGTAATGAGTTTGCTGGGTAGACTCAATTACATCAGCAGGTTCATCGCTCAACTCACAGCAACTTGTGAGCCCATATTTCGGCTGCTGAGAAAGGATGCTGCGGTAGGTTGGACAGCACAGTGCCAGGAAGTTTGAAGTAGGGCAGTTGGTATTAAAGAAGATCCTCCCACATCAGGTCGAGGCAAAAGGCAAATTCGCCCCAAATTGGCAAGGGCCTTATATCGTGACCAGAGTATTGTCCAACGGTGCTTTGTGTTTGACAGATGTCGAAGGTAGATGTGTCGACATGGCTATCAATTCAGATGCAGTCAAGAGATATTATGCGTAACTTCTTTAATTATGGCAATTTTTGGTTTATTTGTTTGTATTTGGCATTTGTTGAATAATGAGATGACGGAGGCAATTCTTTCTTCTATCCAAACACTTTTAACCCTCGCTTCCCCCTTTGAGCCTTAAGCAATTTTTTCAATACCCCTCTTTTGGAATCACTAATGGGAAAGATATGAAAAAAGAAAAGAAAAGAAAAAAAAGAAAAGAAAAGAAAAAGACGTGAAAAATGAAAAGAAGGAAAAAAAAGGAAGAAGATAAAATCACAAATAACAAAACTGTGGGAACTACGTTTGACCTGATTCCTCAAAGAGGATACGTAGGCGCCTCACGGCTCGGTCATAGTATGCATCATAGGTAATATAGGATGCATAAGGTACATAGTGTGCATAATAGGCACAGCGTGCGTAACGCACATAGCGCAACATAAGTGTAAAAAATAAATTCCCCAAGCAAGAAAACTGGGGCAGAGGTTATGTTTTAAAATCCAACAAAGGTTTGATTCCAAAAGTTGTAGCACATCACCCATCAGATTATTTTCATTTTTCATAGCCTTTCTTTAACTCCGCACCAAAACCAACATCAACGTCCAAAAGACCTCCCGATCAATGTTCAAAAGATGTCGAGTCAGGTAAATAAGACCGAGAATAATACACCAATCCCCAGCAAAGAAGAGGATCGTAAGACTGGGAATGAATTGATAGCCAAAGGAGTCTCCAGAAGAGAGAGTCGTATCTACAACGCCCTGATTCCTCGAAAGAAATAAAATGAGAGAGTCTTATCGGTGAAAACCTTCACAGGCACCGAGAGGCGATGTAAGACGAGGGATATGAAATGAGAGAGTCTTATTGGTGAAAACCTTCACAGGCACCATAAGGCGCCGGGAGATGAGAGAAAAGAGAGAGTCTCATTAGTGAAAACCCCTCGAAGGGCACTATGAGGCGACGAGACAGATCAGCAAAGCTACCACATTCGAAACGAAATGAACACTCCTTTATCATCCCCAGCAAGTCAAACCATCGGGCAAATCAATTGATACAAATAGACTGGGTCGGGAATCTATGGTGCACGCCATGATCACAGGGACCAGTTGTGTCCTCCAGATAAGTTCTTTTGATTGTCTCCTCCCACAAAAAATATTGGTTCAGAAAGATTTTCTCCTTTCCATATCTTTTATTTCTTTTCCTAAAATGTGTCTTGAAAGGATTTTTCAAAGCTTACTACCAGGAACCAAAGGGGAATTCATCCAATGCAGGATAATACAAACAGTCTTAAAGGCCGGTCCCGGGCAATGCAGTGATTGTGCCCGGAAATTTTGGAAGAAGTAAGCTCCAAAAGGGAGTGGTTTCGGGAGTTAGAAGCAGACTCCCACATCATGTGTTTAAAGAGAAAGCAGAAGAGGGGATTAAATTGAAAACCAATCCCCAGCAGGCTAGAGACCCCCAACAGGCAACTTTGCCCGCCAACCAATTATGGGAACAAAGAGCAAGAAAAGGGGACGAAAGAAAATCATCCGCCAGAAAGGCACCCTCTACCACCACGATGAAAACTAATTAAATCCTTTTGTCTGCTGCAGGAAAACAAAGGATTGATGATGACAGCAAGATGCAACGCCAGGGAAGTCACCAAAAACCGGGGCAGAAAATTTTCTGCCAATTGTCGAAATTTTCTCGGAAGAACGGGGAAGCAATTTGAATACATTTAAGTTCTAGGTCGCCCACCAGTATAATGCGGGAATACTTTTAAGTTCTAGGTCGCCCACCAGTATAATGCGGGAATACTTTTAAGTTCTAGGTCGCCCACCAGTATAATGCGGGAATACTTTTAAGTTCTAGGTCGCCCACCAGTATAATGCGGGAATACATTTAAGTTCTAGGTCGCCCACCAGTATAATGCGGGAATACTTTTAAGTTCTAGGTCGCCCACCAGTATAATGCGGGAATACTTTTAAGTTCTAGGTCGCCCACCAGTATAATGCGGGAATACTTTTAAGTTCTAGGTCGCCCACCAGTATAATGCGGGAATACATTTAAGTTCTAGGTCGCCCACCAGTATAATGCGGGAATACTTTTAAGTTCTAGATCGCCCACCAGTATAATGCGGGAATACTTTTAAGTTCTAGGTCGCCCACCAGTATAATGCGGGAATACTTTTAAGTTCTAGGTCGCCCACCAGTATAATGCGGGAATACTTTTAAGTTCTAGGTCGCCCACCCGTATAATGCGGGAATACTTTTAAGTTCTAGGTCGCCCACCAGTATAATGCGGGAATACTTTTAAGTTCTAGGTCGCCCACCAGTATAATGCAGGAATACTTTTAAGTTCTAGGTCGCCCACCAGTATAATGCGGGAATACATTTAAGTTCTAGGTCGCCCACCAGTATAATACGGGAATACTTTTAAGTTCTAGGTCGCCCACCAGTATAATGCGGGAATACTTTTAAGTTCTAGGTCGCCCACCAGTATAATGCGGGAATACATTTATGTTCTAGGTCGCCCACCAGTATAATGCGGGAATACTTTTAAGTTCTAGGTCGCCCACCAGTATAATGCGGGAATACTTTTAAGTTCTAGGTCGCCCACCAGTATAATGCGGGAATACATTTAAGTTCTAGGTCGCCCACCAGTATAATGCGGGAATACATTTAAGTTCTAGGTCGCCCACCAGTATAATGCGGGAATACATTTAAGTTCTAGGTCGCCCACCAGTATAATGCGGGAATACTTTTAAGTTCTAGGTCGCCCACCAGTATAATGCGGGAATACTTTTAAGTTCTAGGTCGCCCACCAGTATAATGCGGGAATACTTTTAAGTTCTAGGTCGCCCACCAGTATAATGCGGGAATACTTTTAAGTTCTAGGTCGCCCACCAGTATAATGCAGGAATACTTTTAAGTTCTAGGTCGCCCACCAGTATAATGCGGGAATACATTTAAGTTCTAGGTCGCCCACCAGTATAATGCGGGAATACTTTTAAGTTCTAGGTCGCCCACCAGTATAATGCGGGAATACTTTTAAGTTCTAGGTCGCCCACCAGTATAATGCGGGAATACATTTAAGTTCTAGGTCGCCCACCAGTATAATGCGGGAATACTTTTAAGTTCTAGGTCGCCCACCAGTATAATGCGGGAATACTTTTAAGTTCTAGGTCACCCACCAGTATAATGCGGGAATACATTTAAGTTCTAGGTCGCCCACCAGTATAATGCGGGAATACTTTTAAGTTCTAGATCGCCCACCAGTATAATGCGGGAATACATTTAAGTTCTAGGTCGCCCACCAGTATAATGCGGGAATACTTTTAAGTTCTAGGTCGCCCACCAGTATAATGCGGGAATACTTTTAAGTTCTAGGTCGCCCACCAGTATAATGCGGGAATACTTTTAAGTTCTAGGTCGCCCACCAGTATAATGCGGGAATACTTTTAAGTTCTAGGTCGCCCACCAGTATAATGCGGGAATACTTTTAAGTTCTAGGTCGCCCACCAGTATAATGCGGGAATACATTTAAGTTCTAGGTCGCCCACCAGTATAATGCGGGAATACTTTTAAGTTCTAGGTCGCCCACCAGTATAATGTGGGAATACTTTTAAGTTCTAGGTCGCCCACCAGTATAATGCGGGAATACTTTTAAGTTCTAGGTCGCCCACCAGTATAATGCGGGAATACTTTTAAGTTCTAGGTCGCCCACCAGTATAATGCGGGAATACTTTTAAGTTCTAGGTCGCCCACCAGTATAATGCGGGAATACATTTAAGTTCTAGGTCGCCCACCAGTATAATGCGGGAATACTTTTAAGTTCTAGGTTGCCCACCAGTATAATGCGGGAATACTTTTAAGTTCTAGGTCGCCCACCAGTATAATGCGGGAATACTTTTAAGTTCTAGGTCGCCCACCAGTATAATGCGGGAATACATTTTAAGTTCTAGGTCGCCCACCAGTATAATGCGGGAATACTTTTAAGTTCTAGGTCGCCCACCAGTATAATGCGGGAATACATTTAAGTTCTAGGTCGCCCACCAGTATAATGCGGGAATACATTTAAGTTCTAGGTCGCCCACCAGTATAATGCGGGAATATATTTTAGCTCTAGAGTTTGGAATCAGTAGCCCCACCTGAAGACGGAAGGTTACAACAGAGATCCCCAAGCAGGAAACAATAAAATCCCCAGCACCAAGAAGCAGAAGGCTGCAAAAGCAAGCGCACATTCAAAAGGAAGAAGGAACACGTCTCAGAAGAAGCAGTTTGAGAACGCTATGGCATGCCCAACATGACGATTCTGATGAAAAGTCATACCGCTGAAGAAACCATTGAAAGATTTAAGGAGGAAAGCCATGTTCCCAGCAAATCAAGCAAAGTGATGAGAACTGACATTCCAGAAAAGGTGAAGGGTCAGCATCATCTCCAAGTTCACAAAATAAAGGCGTCAGAAGAAAGCGTTAGCCGACAAGAAAGCAAGACAACAAGAACAAGTTGGAGATGGATGAGATCTCATACTCTAGCTTAACTTCTTGTTTTTCCTTTTAGAGCAATGTAACAGGGAGATCGGTTGAGCAGTAGCATCCTACAGCAGCATGCGACAGCGCACAACAGCAGCAAGCAATACAGTCACACGGTAGTCCCAGCTACCAAAATTTCCCGAACTACATTGACCTGATTCCTGTTTCAGCCCAGGATATGTAGGAAACCTCTGAAGCAAAGGTTCGGTCAAATCTTTTTCAAAAAATGCTTCACACGGAGTATTCGGACGGGCAAAAATCGCTCGCTTATCTTTGCGCGAAAACCCTTCGTGTCTTCGTGCAAAGAGGGGCAGCTGTAAGCACGTGATTTTTGCTTTACGAGCAATCGCTCCAAAAGAAAATAAAAATAGTAACAAATGGTTTCGTTGTACAAATGTTTGAGTTTTCGTGACATGTGTTGTTAGTCATTTGTGGATCTGTCCATTTTTGCATTTAATCATTAACAAACAAAATATGTATGTCGGGATGATTAAACCATAATTCGGTCAGTAAAAGAAAATTCAAAAAATAGATATATATGTGTGCATCATTTGTTCTAGGTTTTTAACTTACTTAAATAATTTTTGTGGTAATTGTGTTAAAATGTTGCATTGTTGTTTAGTTTTAATTTCGTTATTTATTATTTTTATTTTTTATTTTTTGTTTTTAAAAAAAACGAAAAAAAATGAAATTAGAAAACAAAAGTGAAGGAAATCGGTTTGGGCCAAAAATTAAACAAAATAACTGGCCCAACCAGCACTCAGGCCCAGTCCAAATCCGGTTGCCCAGACACCTCCTGAAACGACACCGTTTCAGGCCAATCCATCTCAGCCGTTCCAATCAATCCAATCCAACGGTCCAGGATCATTTTCAGCAACCCGTGTTCAAACCCGACCCAATAACCAATCCGACCCAACCCCTCACTTAAACCAAACGACCCCGTTTAACTACCAAACGACCCCGTCTCATTTCCCACCCTCAGATCCAAACCGTTGAGATCATATGATCTAACGGCTCAGATCCGATCAACCTCCCCATATATAAACCTTCCCTTACACCCCACGCCCCCTATCCGAACCCCACCCCTCACTCGTCTCCTTCCCTGAACCCTGAAACCCCCAAACCCTAGCAGCCGCCCTAGTCTCCTTCGCCATTAAAGCCGGCGGCACGAACGCCGGTGACCACCCCCTGAACACCCTAAGACCCCCTCACTCCCCTGAACACGAATCCACTAACCACGAACCTCGAATCATCTCCTATCGTCTCGAATCTGGATTTGAAGATTCGAGACAAAACTCGATCTACACCAAACCTCACCATCTTTGTATCAGCCACTCCCCTAACCTTCCTCGTGACCAAACCAAGCTTGGTTTGGTCCGAATCTACCCACAACTCCCTAAAAATTAGATCTGAAAATCCAGAACTTGAAACACATGCACCTGGGGAATCCGGCCGGTCTTGACAAGGGTTTGAGGTCTAATAGACCTTAATCAAGGTGTTCTCATGTGAGAACACCCTGATTAAAGTTTGTTCGGCCTCAAAAGTTCGAAGTTGAATCTGATTTGGGTCCGTTTTGATTTCAAACTCTTTTGGTAAGTTTTCATTTCTTTTGTTTTAGTTCTAATTAAGTTGTCAGCATGTTTCGTGGTGTTTGTTTGTTATGTTTTTATTTTTCATTCGGATTTCTTCCATCTCTGTTAAAGGCCTTTTTATTTGGTCGATTGTCTTTTGTTTGTGTTATGAATACACTCTGTGATAAGCATGTCCGATTAGTATAGTCGTCGCATGAATAATTCATATAGGCTCCAGTAATTGAACAAAAGTTGTCTGATACCCTTTAGGTCCCTGAACGTATTGTTTATATGAGCGACTGATTATTACCTGTTATAATTAGTATAGTCGACTCGATAAATGTCGTCGATTAGTTTGCTATAACTAATGAATCGAATGAGCTAATAATTTCACGTAACTAATTGAACTTGGCCACTGACTGAATGCCCCAGCATTGTTTGAAATGGCTTGTTGGCATTGTAAAAATGACTGAAAAGGTTCAGTCCAGGCAGTCTTGAATTTGAACTTTCATCAGTTCAAAAATGCCCTGATGCTGCAATAGGCAGGGCAGTAATAATCAAGTTTAAGCAGGGGTGTTCTGGGGTGTCAAAAAGGACAGAAAGATTAGTTTAAATGAAGCTGACAAGTAGGGTACTAATTAAGATTAAACTAATACTAATGGGAAACAAGACACAAGGGTATAGGGGCTTAAAATGAATAAATAAAATGAGCCCATAATTCTGGATTAAACAAAAACCAGGCGTGGAGAATAAAGGGGGCTGACACCAAAAGATGCTTAGGCATGGGCTTTAAAGAGTATGGGCAGGCTGCAAGTTGCAGCATGAGGGCAGCCTAGCTGCACTGAGTCATTTGGCTTATAAATAGGCCATTTGAGAACTGAGAAAGGGCTGGACTTTTTAGTCTTCAGAAAAGAGAAAAAAGCTGGAATTTTTGGTCTTAAAGCTGAAACTTTCAGTCTAAAGAGAGGTTTACTGAGTTCGAAGAAAGCTGAAAACATAAGTTAGTTCCCAAATAGATTGTGACCAAACACCATCTGAAAGTTGAATAAGAACTCATATTGGTCAAACTGCCTTGGCCAAGTTCTGTCGTTTGCATTAACTGAGCTGTGTGTTGGTTGTTGAACTGTTAGTGGTTGCTGCATTGAACACTCTGCTGTCTCTTTTGTTTCCCACTCTGTTTCCTGGGATCACTGGTTTGGTATTCGACTATTTACTGGTTTCTCTTTGGTTCTGGGAAATATTGTTGTTTGTCTGTGGACTGTGGACACCACTGGGATTGTCCATTTGTTGTTCGACTCTTTGCTGAGCTTCATCATTATTGGCTGGTTGTTTGTTTGCTGTGTTGTTGCTGTGAATCTGCTGATTGCTGTTGTTTCCTGTGTGCTGCTCAGCTGATCCCTTTCCTTCTTCTTCTGTTCCTCTACATCAGGTACACAACCAAGGCATTATCAAATGTAATTGGAACATTGAGCATGAATGCAAAAAAGGGAAAAAGACTTGAAGTTGATTTTCATATATATACTGTTATATTAGATATCATGTATTGTATGATAATTTACATTCTTGTGTTGACAATCGAAGCAGCATGTATGCCTAGTGTATATCAATATAAGTCAGCTAAATGGTAGCTTACATATGTATGCTGATAGATGATAATATGTTCAATGAGATAGGTTGCATCTCAGATTTTAGTTTACTTTGCAGTATATGTTGTAATGCATACCAAGTATGAACACTGTACATCCTAGATTAAGTTCTTCCTTTTCTGATTGATGGCCTCATATAACTAGTAAACCACCTGTTAAGATAAAGAACACCAAACTTGCAATCTCAACCTCATAAAGGTCGAGTTCAGGCCAAAATAGGCCTAGCCGGCCTGCTTCGAGCAAAGCAGTGGCCCAGGTTTGGCCCATCACGCATGGGTCGAATTTGGGCCCATGATTATTTATTCGACTGACTGTGCGCGCAGCCTTGTCCCTGATCTTAGCATTTCCGAATTCTGTTATAAAATAACTTGCAAGCATTAATTAATTAGGACTATCTACTGCTTTCGATTGATAGAGACAAACACGACAAGAAACATAGTTGCTATAGGATATCCTTTTAAAATAAGAATGAGATGAGCCTCGCCGAATAAAAATACAGATTGCGGGGCCCTCAGTAAATACTTGTTTTAAATTACTTAGAATTCAGGAGGGTCGCTTAGTGAATTTTGTGGCCTTCCCAAAAAAAATAATGCGATAGTCTTTTAGGCGTGTGTTTAATAATTTACTTTCTTAAAACTTGGGGTGTGCATTTCATGCGACCCAAATCCAAATCCCAAAACGTCAAATAAGATATGTTCCGGATTGCGGGTGCATTTCATGTGACGCAGTCCAAAGACATGTTTTAAGCGACGTTCACATTCCTAATAATAATAATTAATAAAGTGGTTAAAAGATAAAATTTGCACATGGTTCATAATTGTATTAAAAATCAGATAAATAAGCCGAATATAACAGTTGAGCGATCGTGCTAGAACCACGGAACTCGGGAATGCCTAACACCTTCTCCCGGGTTAACAGAATTCCTTATCCGGATTTCTGGTACGCAGACTGTAATATAGAGTCATTATTTTTTCCTCGATTCGGGATTAAAATTGGTGACTTGGGACACCCTAAATCTCCCAAGTGGCGACTCTGAAATAAATAAACAAATCCCGTTTCGATTGTCCTTTAATTGGGAAAACTCCCCCTGCGCCCCCCGCGGGCGCGGAAAAAGGAGGTGTGACAAGCATAATTTTTAGATTATGAAATAAAGACAGTTCATCTTGATAATGCTGGTTTATATCCAAGCTGGTTTAGCATTGAATACCTCCTATTAATGGCTAAATCATTGCTTATGAGAACAAAGCTTCATGTGTTGGTCTAAGATTTTCTAAATTGCATATAGCAGCACTTGTATGCATCAGATCAACAATATATGATAAGTCCTCCCATCACAATTGGGTTAGGATCAGAAACCAAATATTTTTACTATCTTTTGTTGTGTGGTATATGATTAATTTCTCTATCATAATACACAAAGATATGTTTCCCAAAGATGATTGGGGATATATGTTAGTTTTTCTAACATTTGGGGGATGGAATAAATAGTTGAAAAATATGCTATATGAATCGAATTATCATGATCCTCACTTAGAAGATAATTCAAGTCGAATGCCAGAAGCATTTGCTGATCCAAAATTAAATATCATATTTCAGCTGCAAATGCTCCTATTAAAATTAAAGTCCCTGAAGGATAGAGTTTACTGTACGCATGAAGCGTGGTAGACCAATCGGTTCCAAAGGTAACAATCCTTGAAAAATAGTAGGAGCTAATGATCAAAATGAGGAGGAAATAAGCTCTAGAAGAGCCCACGACATAACATTTCATGAAACTCCCGAAAAAGTTCACGTACCTGAAAATAAAGAAAGTGATGAGATCTCCATAAGTTATGTCGCTTCGAAACTGACACAAAATGATCGTCGACGATATATTTAATACAATATAGTGCACAATATTGTAAAAGATTGTGAGCATCGGACTAGCAGTCCAGACACTTGAAGATGTCATACCATTTAGATACAAGTCTTAACCTATATGACTTATTTGACTAAATCTATATGAAGATCCTTGAAGGATTGAAAATGCCTGAAGCATATAATTCAAAGTCTTGAGAAATGTACTCGATCAAATTATAAAGATCTTAGTACGGTTTAAAACAATTTGTGCGTGTGTGGTATAATCGCCTCAGTAAATATTTGCTGAAAGAAAATTACATAAATTATGTTATTTGTCCATGTATTTTTATAAAGAAAATGTCATCAGAATTTGTTACACTTGTTGTTTATGTTGGTGACATAAATTGGAACTCCAGAAGAGCTCCAAAAGGGTCTTAAAAATGCTTTTACATGGACAAAGTGTACCCATTAAGTACACCAATGGATATTCAATCACTTGAAGTGAATAAGGATCCGTTCCAACCTCTAGAAGAGGATGAGGAGCTCCTTGGTCCTGAAATACTCTATCTCAGTGTAGATGGTGCACTTATTTATCTTGCTAATGCTAACAAAAGTGGTGTAGATCGTATTGGTAATGCAGGTGCAGGTTATTTATCCGATACCCATAAAGCTCGATCTCAAACCGGCAAGCAGAGAGTGAATATGATTGAGATCAGTGATTCATTCGAGAAACATGTGGGTTGGAATGTGATAAAAGACCCACAATATTATACGGAGATAATGTTTCATGCATAGCACTATTAAAGGGAGGATTTATAAAAGAAGATAGAACGAAGAACATTTCACCAGAATTATTCTACATACATGATCTTCAGGAAAATTGTGACATTGATGTGCATCAAATTAGTTCAAGTGACAATCCAGCGGATTGTCTTTACCAACATCAATTTTTGAGAACATTGTATACAAGATTGGAATGCGGAGACTCAAATATTTGAAATAAGGTTTTTTTCAGGGGGAGTAAAATGCACGTTGTACTCTTTTTCTCTTACTAAGGTTTTTCCCACATGGTTTTTTTATAAGTTTTTTAATGAGGCAGCCAACAATGCGTATTACTAAATATGCGTACTCTTTTTCCTTCACTAGGATTTTTTCCCACGTGATTTTTCATAGTAAGGTTTTAATAAGGCACATTATCTTTTAATAAACATCCGGAGGGGGGGTGTTATAAATATATTATATTATAGATTTTCATTTAGTACTCTGTTGTAAATAAGCTTCCTGAAGAAGCTTATCCATATGGGACTCCACCGTAAATATGTTTATCTATTTAAGTACTCTATTGGAAATAAGCTTCCTGAAGAAGCTTATCACTTCGGTACCCGGTTATGGATAAACATTATCCCCGGTAGAAGATTATCCATACCGGGTATAATGAGCTTATCCTTTCAGTACCTAGTTATGGATAAACATTACCCCCTGTAGAAGATTATCCATACCGGGTATAATAAGCTTATCCTTTCAGTACCCAGTTATGGATAAACATTACCCCCGGTAGAAGATTATCCATACCGGGTATAATAAGCTTATCCTTTCAGTACCCAGTTATGGATAAACATTACCCCCGGTAGAAGATTATCCATATCGGGTATAATAAGCTTATCCTTTCAGTACTCCGTTATGGATAAACATTGCTCTCAGTAGAAGATTATCCATATCTGGTATAGTAGCAGCTTACACAACAGCTTCCTTTCTTCTATAAATAGAAGAGATTTCAGTTCATTATGTACATCAGTTTGAATTCGAATAATATATCAGTTTCTCTCTATACTTGTCTTTACTTTACGGTCTTTATTTTATAACAATATATACACGTACAGAATTTTCACTTTGTCCTAATGTCCTCTTAGGTATGCAATAGGTAAGGCGAGTAGGTATTTTCTTTTATTTTTTTCTTTTACACCTGGTGTCCGATATCTGCTTTGAGTCTATTCTCGAGTTCAAACACTAAAAATAAAAACTTTTCGACGCGAAGTATTTTGCACATCTTACAGCTTGTTTGGATGCATGGTTGTTACATATCGTTTCACAATGTATCGTATTTTATTGTAATGTATTTTATTATATTATTTGATGAATATAATGTTTGGATAGATTATATCGTTTGTCGTCATTTCATGATGTCGCACACCAAAAATATGAAGAATAAACTTGCAACATTACTAAAAAAAGGATGCGAAGTAGAATTATTAAATAAAAAAGTGAAGTAAAGGATAAAATATGTTTGTATAATAATAGAGAAGGGCAAAATGAGACGAAAAAAAGTAACGACACCACCATACCAAATTCACAGTTACATAAAGTGATAATTTTCGTCATTACGTAACGACAAATTTAACGATGCGATATAATAAAATTTAAATAACAATCAAAATAAATAATGCATTTAAAGTAACAATACGATACAATACAATATGTTCGGATTGATGAGTCTCAAATAGTGATATCGTAGTAGTTAAAAGTGTAAAAAGAAATTTTGTACTTCAAAGACAACATTATTCCTTATCCTAATATCTACAAAGATTTGCTTCGAGTAAACTTTTGAAACGGAAGCAACTAAAAAGAAAGAAAATGGACAAAAAAGAAGATGTTGTCAAATAGTGCAAGGGGTGTTTGGCATGAGGTATAAGAAAGTATAGTGCCGTGGTATAAAAAATTAATATTATTTTAATACTTTTTTTGGTTAGCAAATTTGGTACAAGTTATTCCAGGATTAAAATTAGTATCGGGATGACTTATACCTTGTAAAGGGTGGGTAACTAGTGTTGAAATAACTTATACCTTCTTCTTAGAAATTATGTAATTATTATTTTTAATACAACATACTAAATAATGGATAAAAAATAATACTAGAATAATTAATTACATAAGCCGCCGTATTCAAATCAAACGACCCCGAGTAGTTAAGACCAAGTCGCTCAAAGAAGCCATCTTGAAATTACTTTTGACTAAAGATGCACAACAGCTAGCGGCCCCATCGCTCTCTTTGGCTTTGTCAAAGCTACTTTAGTATTGAAAACGAAATATCATCCACACCTTTAAACAAATCCAAATATGACAAGGACAAAAGAAAATGAAATACAAATTTACCCCATACTTCCTCCATTTCAATTTTATTTGACGTTATTTTTCATTAATGTGTTTAAAGGATAATGAGAACTTTAGTTTCTTAGCAAAAATCTTTTGTAGTCACATAGAAATTATTATATGTATAATCTTATAAATATTATTTTCTATCCACCTTTTGATCCAAAAATACCCCTATATGATATGGGGTTAAGAATATCTTTTTTACAGGGAGTGTGTGTGGGGTTATAACTCAACCTGTTTAAGGTGCCATGTTGCCCAATAACAACTTGTTTGGATGGTTGTTACCTATGTACGTGTTATTGCTTTAAATATAATGTTTGTTTTGTTGTTACTTAAATTTTATTGTATCGTATCGTTAAATCCGTCGTTACGTTACGATGAAAAGTGTCACTTTGTGTAATGACAGATTTGGTGTGGGGGTATCGTTACCTTGATTTTTTCTCTTATATTACACTCCTTATTATTAAACAATTATATTTTATCATGTATTTTACTTTTTATATAATATTTCTACTTCGTATCATATTTTTTCTTAGTAATATTGCAAGTCTATTCTTCATATTGTTGGTGCTTGATATCATAAAATGATGACAAACGATACAATCTATCCAAACATTGTATTCATCAAACAATACAATACAATGCGGTATAATACGATACAATACATTTAAAAACGACACGTAACAACCATCTAAACATGCTATAAAACGATGCAGTGCATTAAAAGGACCGACAGATTATTTCGCTAGTCACAGGGATATTTTTAGTCTGAAAGATAACATTGTGTGTATTTTTGAATTAAAAAATAGACGAAAATTAATTTTAAATCATTTATTAAATGATAAAAATATTTTTGGCTCTTTTTTATTTAAAATTATTAATTTCAAAATTCTTATAGTTTATACAAATATTAGGCTAGGAATATTGGTCCCCTCTTTCCTAAAAGTTGTTATTTATGTAATATTGTAATGTTACCTGAGAAAAGCAAGAAATTGTCGGGAAACGGGTCGTAAACATATTCTCTCTTTTCTCTTCCCTCCAAATCCAAACCTTCTCTTTTCTCTTTCTTGGGAACATCAAATTCTGCAGCCCTTTTTTAAACCAACAAGAAATTGTTGCCTTTTTTTAATTTTTTTTTTTCTCTTCTGGACTGTACTGTTAAGTTTCACACTTTATTTTTCTTGTGTTTCTTTTGTACCCTCAAGTGATAAAGTTATCATCTTTGCCCATTTTACTTGAAATTGGTCTAGTCCAATAACCCCATTTTGCTCTTTGTTTTGAGTTTTCATTTGGGAATTTTCTATAAAGGTTTTCTCGTTGGTATTTCTACTTAAATTTGTCAAGTTCAAGTTTTGATTTTGCTCTTTGTATAATTGTATTGAGCTTTGCATTTCTTGTATGATAAATTTATCCCCTTTTGCAATTTCTGCTTAAATTTGACTAGTTCAAGACTTGATTTTTGCTCTTTGAATTGAGCTTTTATTTGGGTATTTTCCCTTTTTTCACTTGGTGTTTTGGGATTTTGGGGTTTTGGGTTCTTGTTATTGATCCATTTTTGGATGAATTTTGGTGTCAAAGGGAGTTAATTACACTTTTAAGGAATTTTGAAAATGGCAGAACCTTCTTCAAATGTTCGACTGGTTCGTTGTCCAAAGTGTGGAAATCTTCTTCCTGAGCTTCATGACTTTTCTGTTTACCAATGTGGTGGTTGTGGTACTGTTCTTAGAGGTACTCCTTTCTCTTTTACTTTTATAGTTTATACCTTAATTTGAATTATGTAAAACTGCTCATCTAATAGTTTGAGTAGAACTAAGTACTTTTAAATGGAGTAACGTGGTATGAGTATTTATATAGCCGATCCCATCTTGTTTATGACTGTTTGTGACTGAGGCGTAGTAGTGGTTGTTGTTGTTGTAAATACTTTCACTTGTTTGGTCTAAGAAAAAATTATTTGGCTTGCATGTGAAGGGGCGAGTTGAAGATAAGTAAATAAAATGTCTATCTATAGCAGTTTAAGCTTTTAGACTAGCATTCACAAGATTCAACGTTTTCCCTCTGTCATATGTTTCTTTATGTCGTTCACATATTCAATACAGCAGAAGTTTTGTAATATGTCTAGCATAGCTATGTTAGGATAAGTTTCAAATCGAATCTTGTTTTTAAGATTCTAAATTTCCATTTTTGTTGTTATTATGGTAATGCAGCAAAAAATAAGGGGATTTTGGATGATGGCTTGTCGGAGATATCAGATGGTGAAAAGGGTAGAGCAGTTGCTGGTAAAGGAGAGGTCGCCATGAGTTTAGATACTGTTTCTGATTTCGATGAGGAAAGTAGTGACATTCAACCGAGGAGGACAGAAGGGAAAAGTCATAATGGAAGAATGGTGTCACATAATCGAGTGATTTCAGGATCCGATGATAAGGAAGTTTTCGATGATTTTGATAAAGCCGGAGAGGGTGAACAAATTTTAATTGGTTCGAGGTTAGATAGGTTTAGAAGAGAGAACAATTATGGTTACAATGAATGTAGTACTTCTAAAGGCAAGATGGATCATGGTGTTAGGGCGGATAATTATTGGGGAAAGATTAATACTGTTGAATCTGTTGGACTCAGTGTTGAAAATGAGCTTAAAAGGGTAAGGCCTTCGATGGAGTTACTAGGTTCAGGACCACCTATGGACAGTCGGTACATTGAAAGATCTTATGCAAATGGTGCAGCTGCCAGAAGGCAAGGGAAGTTCAGTGCTCCTCCGTATCCTAGTGACGGGCCATTAGAAAATGACATGGGTTCTTACTATGGCTCTGTTAACCATAGGAGGTACAACGGTGGTTTGGATGGGGTAGCTAGAGTTGCGGACTTGGAGAGCGATAAAGCCGAGCTCTTAAGGAAGATCAATGACTTAAAGGACCAACTCAGCCGAACTTGTGATGTTTCTGAGAAACCCAAGGATAGTGTTCCTGTTGATGCGAGGATGGCTTCAACAACAACCATTAATCCGTATAGCAGGCACGATGTGCATAACCAGGATTCTTACGGTGCTAACCGGCATCCCCTAGGTCCTGCTAAGAATGTTCGAGAGCGTCCATACACATATGGACAACAAGGAAATGTTCCTTATAAGGATCCACATGGTTCAATGATGGCAGACGCATATCCTTCAAACAACTTTTCTCATGAATTTCTTGGATATAGAAAGGAACATCACCAACAAATGCTCAGAAAGCCTCCCAATCAGACGTTGTATCAGCCTTTTCCCCAAACGTACCCTGAACATTTTCCTGGGCATCACATGGATAACTTCTTCGTACCACATCCGCATGAAACCCTTTTCCACCAGTCTGCATGTTCTTGTTCACATTGCTTGAACCAAAATTATCACGTTCCTGCTGTGATTCAACCCTCTGGTTTTGGCAGCCGAAGGTCACGAAACGGCCCTGCTAATCCCATTTTACATCACCACATGACCTCTGGGGGTTATGGTCCAGGGGGTTATACATCTGAAGGCTCTCATGTCCTTAATAAGAATTATCATGAAGGAAGGCGACTTACAAGAAGTCCGAGTGACCTGGAGCCGGAAAATGGTGGTCTTGGTCATCGGCGTTATCCTAGAGGAGTGGTTGTTGCCCATAGAGTTGGACGTGTATATCAAGCTATAGCAGGTGGTGCCCCTTTCATTACGTGCTGTAGCTGCTTTGAGCTGCTGAAGCTGCCTAAGAAACTAATGATGACAGGAAAGAGTGAGAAGAGAATGAGATGTGGAGCCTGCTCCTCCACAATTCTATTTGAACCTGGTAGCAATGAGTCGGGTGTATCCATTCCTACACAAGTTAAACCAGTGCCTGCTGAGTTTGTTCCTGATTCAGCTGATGTGCCAAATGAGAATTTGAGGAATGAGGAGACGATCCCTTGGTCTGATGATTATGATAACTTTAACTATAACTGCCATTTGGCCGATGCTAAGCTCGAGTCATCTTCGAGGAGTCATAAATCAAATTCCACTGAACCTGAGAAGAGGCATAATGCTCATTCCTCATCATTTAGTCTTTCTGAAGATGAGCTAAGCCCAGAGAGCGTGATTGTTAGACATGACGTTTCTCATCGTGCTGAAATGCCCCTTGAAGATGATCCGCCACCACTCCTAGATTCATCTCGAAGGGACCATACTTATGGTATTTCTCCCAAAGATGTGGTAGAAAACTACAGCAAGGAGAACATGAAAGAAAACACTGATCAAGAGAGGACCGTACTTGATAAAAGTACCTCTAGGCAGAATTCTATTAAAGATATATCTACGGCAGTTGAAATGGATGTCTCGATGAATGAATATGTAGGTGTATCTATGGAATCATATCAATCAAGCAAAGAGGAAAATTTGTCTAAAAACAACAAGGGAGGTGAGTCCTTCATGGGTTTTATTAAAAGGAGCTTTGGAGAATTATCAAGGTCTAGTCAAAATTCAGAGAATGGAAGATCAAATGTGTTTGTCAATGGAAGACCGATACCAGATCGTGCTGTTAAGAAGGCAGAGAAGTTAGCAGGGCCCATTCAACCAGGAGATTATTGGTAAGTGCATCTGTACTGAGAAGGACAAAAGATATTATATGCTATATTAGTTTCAAAAATGCATATTAGTTCATCCTTTTCTTGTTTGCTTTGTCATAATTCTCGATGGTAGTAATTATGGTGAAATTTACAACGGTGATGCTTTCTTGATTGTTTTCTTGTGGATATTATTTTGCCTTTTAATATATGATGATAAACTTAGATTATCTGAAAATTGACTTCAAACTCTGTTATTTAAATGGTGAACTAGGTATGACTACCGAGCTGGCTTTTGGGGCGTGATGGGCCATCCCTGCCTTGGCGTCATTCTGGTAGGATTCAATAATGTCTGATGTAGAACATATCTCTTGGATGGTTTTTGGTGGATTACCAAATTGATGAAGTATCACAATTTTTCTTACAGCCAAATATTGAAGAGTTTAATTATCCAATCCCAAAAGATTGTGCTGCTGGGAATACAGGGATTTACGTGAATGGACGCGAGCTCCATCAGAAAGATTTAGATCTACTGGTGAGCAGAGGTCTCCCTATGACACGAAATAAGTCCTATTCCATTGATATCTCAGGAAAAGTTGTTGATGAACACACTGGTGAAGAACTTGATGGCCTTGGCAAACTTGCCCCAACGTAAGTTTCCATATAGCATGTGTATCAAAGAGTCTACTTTCTCCATGTTCCATAGAATAAGACTGTAGTACTAACAATTTTATTTGTGCCTTTATTCTTCCATTGTCAGTGGCTAATGATTATTGTGGTCGTTTATTAGTGTTCTATAGGATTGAAGTTAATCACCACATATTCTGCTTTTAAAGGAAAGTTAGCCGAAAGCTCATAGAAAGTTGTGCTTTTAAAGAGAAGTGGGGTTAAATTTGTCAGATATTTTAGTATTCCCATTCTTCTTTGGGTTAGAAACTCTCCCCTGCTCGAGTGAACATCCAAGCCTGGGCTTGGATGTAGTTTTCAGATTTTAGTTTCTTTATTGGAGTTGAAAGCTAAAATCAACCATCTTTCTGAGGACCTAGACTTCTTGCTTAGATATTAAACAACATACATCAGAATTTCTACCTATTCAATTATAATCAGAGCGCGTAGTCCAAGTGGAAGCTCATACATTTAAATGACTAGGACTGGTTGTTGGTCGATTAAGGCTAAAGAGTTATCTGTTCTATCTTTCGTATTGAATATCGGACTTCTCTCAAATCTCAATCGTGACTGTTGCCATTAGAACCATAGATGAGCAGACCGATGGAAGTTTATGTGATGCCTAGCCAAGGATTTTGAAATTCAAAGATTTTTACCTCTTCAGTCATATTTCCAAAATTTAATCATTGTATTTGAATAAAAGATACAACCTTCAGAACATTCTTGAACCGAAAATATGCTGGACGATAATCTGTTTGCATGTTATCTCTGAGGAAGTTGTATAGTTTTAATGGATATTTTCTAATAACCTAATCTGATGTTCCTCTGGTTTTTGTGATTTCTTAAGGGTTGAGAGAGTAAAGCATGGATTTGGTATGAAAGTCCCAAAGCAATTGCAGAGCAATTATGTTAGTTGAAGGCACTTCAGTTACTTTCTATCGCCGAAAGGATAAATCTTTTCTTCTTTTTTATGTAAACCTGAAATGTAACCTGAAGCCTGTGTAACTAATATGCACAGATTTTTGTAGTAGAGAAAGTCATCTTATTTGGTGACAGAACTCAGATCATTCAGTTATTTATTGATTTATCTTCTTTAAATGTAGCCTCTCATCAATTGTACTGATTTTCACACTGTTTACTTCTGGTTTGTTAGATAGAATGTTACAAACTTCGTGTTGATGGAACATTGTCCTGCATTTGTAATCTGTTTTCTGATTAAGGCTTTTGATTGAATTCTGTGTCGCCGAGGCCTTGAAAAACCTTATTTAGAGTTGCATCGATTTGCGTGCACAGTTCCGGCGCGTAGCCGGAAAGCTTAAATATGAAAATATGTGAAAAATGATAAAAATTTGGTTATAAAATGAGTAAATTTGACTTCGGTCAACATTTTGGGTAAACGGAATCGGACCCGTGATTTGACGGTCCCGGAGGGTCCGTAGGAAAATATGGGACTTGGGTGTGTGCCCAGAATCGAATTTCGAGGTCCCAAGCTCGAGAAATGAATTTTCAAAGAAAAATTATTTTCTAAAATTGTTTAAAGAAATTTGAAATGGAATTTGATCAGCACATGATGGTATTAGGCCCGTATTTTGGTTCCGGCGCCCGGTACAGGTCTTATATATGATTTAATATTATTCGGTGAAGTTTGGTAAGAAACAGAATCCATTTGACGTGATTCAGACCTTAAATGCAAATTTGATGTTTAAAGAAGTTTTGAGAAATTTCATTGATCTTGAGGTTTAATTCAATGTTCATGATGTTATTTTGGTGATATGAGTACACGTATAAGTCCGTAGGATGTTTTAGAGGTTTTGTGTACGTTTGGTTTGGAGTTCCGAGGGCTCGGGTGAGTTTCGGGATATCACAGGCTTAAAACCAGATGTTGCAGGTTCAGAGAAGTTGCAGGTCTCTGAACCTGCCAGTGCGGTGCGCACGAAAACGTGTGCGACCGCGGAAGGGGCCAGTGCGGTCCGCGGTCGGCTTTGTGCGGTGCGCGGTGGAGGGCTGTGCGGCCGCAGTCGACTTTGTGCGGTCCGCACAGGGGCACTAGACTGCAGTACCCTCCGGAAGGACTGTGCGGCCGCAGTCTATTTTGTGCGGTCCACACAAGGGGTCTGAAAGGGGTATAAATAAACGGATTTTCGGTTATTTTCATTTTTCAAAACCCCAAAAACATAAGAGGCGATTTTTCAAACAACTTTTTCTCTCCAAAACGTTGGTAAGTGATTTCTAACTCATTTTCTTCACTCCTTAACACCTTTAAACATGATTTCCACTTCAAATCAATGATTTTCACGGGGGAAATTGAGTGTTTTGGATAGAACCTAGGTTTTTCAAAAATTGGGGATTTGGACCTCGATTTGAGGTCCGATTTCAAAACAAATCATATATTTGGGTTCGTGGGGGAAAAGGTAATGGAGTTTTGGTTCGAACCTCGAGTTTTGATCATGTGGGCACGGGGCGATTTTTTTAACTTTTTGAGTAAGACTTTGGAAAACTCATTTTCATGCATTGGGGTTGATTCATTTAGCGTTTATTAATGTAATTAAGTAATTTGTGACTAGATACGAGCGAATTGGCGGTGGAATCAAGGGGTAAAGCTATAATTGAACCTTGAGTTGTGTTCGTGGCATCGAGGTAAGTGTTTTGTCTAACCTTAGCTTGAGGGATTGAGAGTTGAGTCCTATTTGCTATGTGGTAATTGATGAGTACGACGTATAGGCATGGTGATGAGTATCTCTACGTTGGTGTCTAGCATGACCGTGAGTCTTCATATTGTGAATATCTTGATTTCGTTGTATCTTTCATGCCTTGATGATGATTTCTAATTGTTGTGAAAAGTTTGTGGAAGGAATCGTGTCCTTTGAACATCGAGGAGCATTAGCTCAAGTTATATTACGAAATGTGAAAGTATATGAGATGATTGAACCCTTTGGAGCATTGGCTCAAGTGGTAAAGTGAGTTATGAAATAAAAGTGAAAGAAGGAGAAAGAATTATTATATTGTTCCCTTGCCGGGATATTGCTGCTTTGTTGGTTATCTCCCTTGCCGGGATGATGATATTATGATTTTGTCACTCCTTTGATTGTTGCCGGGACTCTGTATTACAGTCCGCGAACCAGAAATCCGGGTAAGAAATTCTGTTAACCCGGGAGAAGGTGTTAGGCATTCCCGAGTTCCGTGGTTCTAGCACGTTCGCTCAATTGTCATATTCGACTTATTTATCTGATTTTAATTCATATTGAACCTATGTGCAAATTTAAACTTTTTACCGCTTTTATTATTGTTATTTTTTTTCAACGAGAATTGCAACGTCGTGAAAACGCATCTCGAACCACGTCACATCAATGCACCCGTGGTTGTTGACACATCTCGACTCCGTTGAGATTTGGATTTGGATCACATAAGTGTGCGCCCGCGTTTAAGAAAGTAAATTATTAAAGGCGCGCCTAAAGAGACTAGCGTATCATTATTTTGGGTAAGGCCGTGAAATTTTGTTATACAGCCCATCCCGAAATCTAAGTAATTTTACCAATACGTATAGAGGGCCCCGCAACTTGTGTATTTTTGTTTGTCGAGGCTCGTCTCACTCATTATTTTTAAAAGAATTTACAACGTCGTGGAAATGCATCTCGAACCACGTCACAATCAATGTACCCGTGATTAGAGACACATTTCGACTTTGTTGAGATTTGGATTTGGGTCACATAAATGTGCACCCGGGTTTAAGAATGTAATGTTATTAAAGTACGCGCCTAAAGAGACTAACGCGTGGTTATTTTGGGGAAGACCGTGAAATTTGCTAAACGACTCGCCTCGGAATCTAAGTATTTCAAATATACATTTGATGAGGGCCCCGCGACTTATGTGTTCTATTTAGCGAGGCTCGTCTCATTTTATTTATAGGTCCATCCTAAAGTGAACTAAGATTTTCTAATTAATTTGTCTCTAAAAATAAGGAAAAATCCTAATCGATTTTGTCAAGGGCCTAAAACAATAATTTTAAACCAAATATGTCTTAAGGCTCAAGGATAAGCCCGAAAAATGTGAATTGGCACAACCAAAAGCCGGCCCAACATAGTCTTTGGCCCATGCCCATGCGAGTATATAAATAAGGTAAAACCCGGGCCATTCGTTAAAGCGCTAAAGCTCAGATGGCCTGGAATTAGGCTGGCCACTAGATCGATGCAGCTTCAGTTGAATCAAATCAAGTACCCATCGAAATTATTGTGTCCTTTTACTCAAATGAACAGAACATGGTTTGAAGATTAGATTATTTTAACTACTGGTCCATTTTTACTAAAGGTGAAAGAGCAAATTAAGAGGTAGCTTTGAGTTCGACAACAAGATTGCATATCAAGCCTTCAAGGATTAGACTATTGGTCATACACTTCTACCAACGCTAGTTAACACCTATATATTAAGAACTAATCTGCATGATATGAGTTACTGCAATACAATACATGCTCAACTAGACATCAAACTCGATTTCAAATCCAAATGTTTCCGACTTTTTTTTTAAACATAAATGAACACTAAACTACACATACACCCATTGTACTGAATTGCAGTTAGATAGTCACGAATTTGAATTGGTTCGAAGCAGTTCAAAGGCAATTTATTATAAGTTGTAGATTCAGCCACTCCAAATTACTTAAACAAATAATCCTAATTACAATTCAAACCATTACATTCAATTATAAGGAAGATATGGTAGCTACTGAAGTTTTCCAATGAAGTTAGGTTTCCATTTCATTTTATTTCAACCAAACTCTACATGATGTGGAGATTCAACATGTACCTGGATTAGAAAACAGGACAGGAAGAAGGAGAAGTCAGCAGCAGGTAAGCAACAGACAATACAACATCAATGGGATTCAGAACAGCTCCAAAAACCAGTTTCAAACCAGAATGACACTCAACCACAACCCGGAATGAGTTTGTCAACCAACAGCAATACAGACACCCAAAATAGAACAAACTGAGCTCGGATAAGTTCAGAAACAGAATCAATAGACTGCCAAATAGATTCAATAATCAAAAGGGGCAAGAACCAGTGCTTGGAATCTAAATTCTGCCTAGAACTCAATGGAACAATATCCTTTCTCTTAAACTCTCTCTTAGAACTGATTCAAGACTCAAAAATGTGTTACGCTTTCTCTATACTGAATTGCTGATTTCCTATTGATACTTATTGTACCCCGCAGCATGATTTCCCCCTCCCATACTTGACTGTATATGACTGTTTCTTTCTGTACTTTTTTTTCTGTTGTATATAGTTAAATTGCACAAGTTTATTTGGTATGTCTGGTCCTAGACTCGTCACTACTTCGCCGAGATTAGGCTAGGCACTTACCAGCACATGAGGTCGGTTGTGCTGATACTACACTCTGCACGGTATGCAGATCTAGGAGCAGCTTTCAGACAGTAGTTGGAGTGCTTCTTTCAGTCCATCGGTGACCCAAGGTAGACCTGCAGGCGTCCGCAGGCCCTGACATCTCCCTCTATCTTTATTTCTTGTTTCCTTTGTCTTTTATTCAGGAACAATGTACTATTGTTTTTTCAGACCTTGTATGTAGTAATCTTAGACAGTCTGTGACACTATGACACCAGATTTTGGGCATTTGAGATTTTAAAAGTTGTAATATATAGAAGCTGATCCTAGATATTTCATTGTTATCTTCCGCTTAATTATTTAAAGTTTCGCTTTCATGTTATTGCTTGTATTTGTTAAAAAGAAATAATTTGGTAATGAATTAGGTAGTTAAGGGTTGGCTTGCCTAGCTCTCATTAGTAGGCGCCATCACGACTCCCGAGGGTGGAAAATCTGGGTCGTGACAAGTTGGTATCAGAGCTCTAGGTTACATGGGTCTTACAGTTCACAGACAAGCTCAGTAGAGTCTGAGTGATTCCCCAGAGGCTACAGAGTTAGGAAAGACTTCACATTTGTTCTTTCTCGTCGTGCGGTTTTGTTTCTCAATGCTAATTGAATTTCTACTCTATTCTTTCGCAGATGGCGAGAACACGTGCTTCCTCATCCACCGCTCAGCAGTCCGAGCCCTCAGTAGCAGCTCCCACGAGGGGCAAAGGGCGAGGCCGAGGCCGTGCTAGAGGCCAAGGTAGGGGTAGAGATCAGCCCCGAGCAGCAGCACTAGTGACAGAGCCTCAGGTTGAGTTTGATGAGAGGTTCCATCCCCAACAGTTCCGGTAGGCCCAGATGAGGTGCTAGAGGGGTTTATTGCTACCCTAGTTCTTCAGTATGCATTGGTCCGACTAGTGGGCCTCATGGAGAGTGTAACCCGGGCAGGCTTGCTTCCTGTAGTACCAGCCGTCTCTCAGGCTAGAGGAGGGGCGCAGACTCCTGCTACTTGCACTCCGGAGCAGGTAGCTCCTCAGATTCAGACTCCAGCGGTTCAGCCAGTTGGAGCAGTACAACTAGGTGTGGTAGCTCAGACCGGTGATGGAGTATCTATGTCTGCCGATGCTTTGTGGAGGCTGGATAGGTTCACCAAGCTCTTCAATACCACTTTCAGCGGTGCATCTCTTGAGGACCCCCAGGATTATCTAGACAGCTATCACGAGGTTCTTAGGAATATGGGGATAGTTAAGACCAATGGGGTCGATTTTGCTACTTTTCGCTTATCTGGATCCGCTAAGACTTGGTGGAGAGATTATTGCTTGGCTAGACCAGCCGGATCACCAGCCTTGACTTGGGAGCAGTTTGCATAGCTATTTTTGGAGAAGTTTCTCCCCATTACTCAGAGAGAGGCCTATCGGAGGCAGTTTGAGCGCCTCCAGCTGGGTTCCATGACTGTTACCTAGTATGAGACCAGGTTCATCGACTTAGCTCACCATGCTCTTGTCATACTTCCCACCGAGAGAGAGAGAGAGAGGGTGAGGAGGTTTATTGACGGTCTTATTCAACCGATTTGTCTTCAGATAGCTAGAGAGGCTAGGAGTGAGATTAATTTTAGGAGGCGTCCAATGTGGCTCGTAGAGTTGAGATGGTTCTATCACTGGGAGGCGGTCATGGGTCAGAAAAAAGGCCCCGTCATTCAGGCCGATTTAGTGGTACCTCATCCAGAGGTAGAGATTCGTATGGTAGAGGCCATCCTCCTAGGCCCTGTCAGTCAGCGCTCCAGGTTTCTCACGGTATTCAGGTGGCCGTGGCCCCCAGATGTAGTATCCTGATCAGTAGTCTTACAATGCACCACCTGCTCCTATCAGTGCACCGCCGCTTCAGAGTTTTCGGGGTGGTCATTCAGGTCATCAGGGCCAGCAGTCTCAGCAGCTGAGGGCTTGTTACACTTGTGGTGATACGGGTCACATTGCTAGGTTTTGCCCTTGAGCATCGAGTAGCTCCCAACACCAGGGTTCTCGTGCTATGGTACAGGCACCAGGTACTCCACAGCCTGCCCAACTAGCTAGAGGTGAGGGTAGAGGTGCTAGAGGTGGAGGTAGAGGAACTAGAGGTGGAGCTCAGGTCGCCAGGGGTAGAGGCCAGCCAGTAGCACGCCGTCCTAGAGAGGTAGTTCAGGGTGGTGGGGCCCAACCCCGATGTTACGCCCTTCTAGCCAGGTCCGAGGCTGAGGCTTCAGATGCAGTCATTACAGGTACTATTCTGGTTTGTGATAGAGATGCTGCAGTGTTATTTGATCTAGGGTCTACCTACTCGTAGGTTTCATCTTATTTTGCATCGTATCTAGTCATGCTTAGTGATTCTTTGAGTGCTCTTGTCTATGTGTCTACACCGGTGGGTGATTTTATTATGGTAGATCGAGTCCATCATACGTGTATAGTTGTGATTAGGAGTCTTGAGACTCGTGTGGATTTGTTGCTTCTAGACATGGTCAATTTCGATGTTATGTTGGGGATGGACTGGTTATCACTTTACCATGGTATCTTGGACTGTCATGCCAAGACTATAACCTTAGCCTTACCGGATTTGCCCCATTTAGAGTGGAGATGGAATCCTGGTCATTCTACTCGCAGTGCTATCTCGTATGTGAAGGCTCGACGTATGGTCGAGAAGGGGTGTTTGGCCTATTTGGCATATATTCGTGATTCTTGTGCTGAGGTCCCTTCTATTGATTCTGTGCCCGTTGTTCGAGAGTTTCCTGATGTTTTCCCTTCGGACCTGCCGGGTATGACACCCGACGGGGATATTGACTTTTTCATTGATTTGGCTCCGGGCACCCAGTCTAATTCTATTCCGTCGTATTGTATGGCCCCGCCGGATTAGAAAGAGTTGAAGGAGCAGTTGCAAGACTTGCTTGAGAAGGGTTTCATTATACCTAGTGTTTCGCCATGGGGTGCGCTGGTGTTGTTTGTTAAGAAGAAGGATGGGGCGATGAGAATGTGTATTGATTACCGGCAGTTGAACAAGGTTACAATCAAGAATAAGTATCCATTGTCACACCTCCTTTTTACCTACACCCCCGTGAAGTGACGTAAAAGGAGTTTTTCCACTTAAAGGACAATCGAAACAAGATTTATTATTTAATTTAGAGTCGCCACTTGGGAGATTTATTGTGTCCCAAGTCACCGGTTGAATCCCGAATCGAGGAAAAGATTAACTCTGTATTACAGTCCGCGAACCAGAAATCCGGGTAAGGAATTCTGTTAACCCGGGAGAAGGTGTTAGGCATTCCTGAGTTCTGTGGTTCTAGAACGGTCACTCAATTGTCATATTTGGCTTATTTATCTGATTTTAATTCATATTGAACCTATGTGCAAATTTAAAATTTTTACCGAATTTATTATTATTTTTTTTTTCAACGAGAATTGCAACGTCGTGAAAACGCATCTCGAACCACGTCACATCAATGCACCCGTAGTTGTTGACACATCTCGACTCCGTTAAGATTTGGATTTGGGTCACATAAGTGTGCACCCGAGTTTAAGAAAGTAAATTATTAAAGGCGCGCCTAAAGAGACTAGTGTATCATTATTTTGGGTAAGGCCATGAAATTTTGCTATACGGCCCATCCCGAAATCTAAGTAATTTTACCAACATGTATAGAGGGCCCCGCAACTTGTGTATTTTTGTTTGTCGAGGCTCGTCTCACTCATTATTTTCAAAAGAATTTACAACGTCGTGGAAATGCATCTCGAACCACGTCACAATCAATGTACCCGTGATTAGAGACACATTTCGACTTTGTTGAGATTTGGATTTGGGTCACATAAATGTGCACCCGAGTTTAAGAAGGTAATGTTATTAAAGTACGCGCCTAAAGAGACTAACACGTGGTTATTTTGGGGAAGACCGTGAAATTCGCTAAACGGCTCGCCTCGGAATCTAAGTATTTCAAATATACATTTGATGAGGGCCCCGCGACTTATGTGTTCTATTTAGCGAGGCTCGTCTCATTTCATTTATAGGTCCATCCTAAAGTGAACTAAGATTTTCTAATTATTTTGTCTCTAAAAATAAGGAAAAATCCTAATCGATTTTGTCAAGGGCCTAAAACAATAATTTTAAACCAAATATGTCTCAGGGCTCAAGGATAAGCCCGAAAAATGTGAATTGGCATAACCAAAAGCCGCCCAACGTAGTGTTTGGCCCAGGCCCATGCGAGTATACAAATAAGGTAAAACCCGAGCCATTCGTTAAAGCGCTAAAGCTCAGATGGCTTGGAATTAGGCTGACCACTAGACCGACACAGCTTCAGTTTAATCAAATCAAGTACCCATCGAAATTACTGCATCCTTTTACTCAAATGAACAGAACATGGTTTGAATATTAGATTATTTTAACTACTGGTCCATTTTTACTAAAGGTGAAAGAGCAAATTAAGAGGTAGCTTTGAGTTCGACAACAAGATTGCATATCAAGCCTTCAAGGATTAGACTATTGGTCATACACTTCTACCAACACTAGTTAACACCTATATATTAAGAACTAATCTGCATGATATGAGTTACTGCAATACAATACATGCTCAACTGGACATCAAACTCGATTTCAAATCCAACTATTTCCGACTTTTCTTTTTAAACATAAATGAACACTAAACTACACATACACCCATTGTACTGAATTGCAGTTAGATAGTCATGGATTTGAATTGGTTCGAAGCAGTTCAAAGGCAGTTTATTACAAGCTGTAGATTCAGCCATTCCAAATTACTTAAACAAACAATCCTAATTACAATTCAAACCATTACATTCAATTATAAGGAAGATATGGTAGCTACTGAAGTTTTCCAATGAAGTTAGGTTTCCATTTCATTTTATTTCAGCCAAACTCTACATGATGTGGAGATTCAACATGTACCTGGATTGGAAAATAGGACAAGAAGAAGGAGAAGTCAGCAGCAGGTAAGAAACAGACAATACATCAGCAATGGGATTCAGAACAGCTCCAAAAACCAGTTTCAAAACCAGAATAACACTCAACCACAACCCGGAATAAGTTTGTCAACCAACAACAATACCGACACCCAAAACAGAACAAACTGAGCTCGGATAAGTTCAGAAATAGAATCAATAGACTACCAAATAGATTCAACAATCAAAAGGGGCAAGAACCAGTGCTTGGAATCTAAATTCTGCCTAGAACTCAATGGAACAGTATCCTTTCTCTTAAACTCTCTCTTAGAACTGATTCAAGACTCAAAAATGTTTTCTCATATTGACTTTTCCTCTCTCCGGGTCTCTCCTATAATTTTTCAGAATCTTTCTCTTCTAAAGTCTGCCTCAAAGAAAGCCAGACCAGACAAAAAAATAGGGTCGAAAGAGAAACTGATTTTCTTTTCTCTAAAAACCAGCCCCTATACTATGTAAAACTCAGAAACCCACCCCCTCTCCTGTCTAAAAATGACTATATATATAACCCCCAAAGCAGGCCTGCCCCCTTCCCAACTCTCACAAGCACTTTGGGCAGAATTTCTAAACTAATTCTGCCCATCATCCCCTTTTCAATTCCACTAGTGTATGTTTGTTCCCCACTACACTTGTCTTTTCTTTATTTAAATTCAAATAGGCATGGGCACCTATTTCTTAATTCATTCCCTTTAAAGCCTTTCATGCCATTATGTTTTGTTCCCCATTAGCACTAACAAATGCATTAGTTTAATGTTACTTAAGTGCTTTACTGACAACCCACTTAAACTAGCTAATTTTTAAACTTTTCAATCCCCAAAATACCCCCTTAACCCCTGTGTATTATCCTACCTCAACCCCTTTCAATCTGTACCAAATCCATCAGCTATAACCAATTCAACTAAGTTAGAAATCCTAATCATTGACTAAACTAAGGCTCAAATGTGAACTCAAGTTCAATTCATATCAGACCCCAAACATTGTTATTTAACTCAGCAAGCTCAAACAACAAATGAATTCAAACCAGATCAAAATAGCATTGCAACAAAATGAAGGACATGGTGATTCAGGGCATAAACTAAACATAATTCCATGTTAAACCTAAATACGAACAACACTGTAAATACATTAAATGAAAACACTGAATTTATATACAAAGTGATGGGCAATCACAGATGACATACTTTGAACTTACAGTAATAGCGAGAAATTACGGGAATAGTTATAGTTTATACAAAACTTACTAATACTGACTCTTGAATCATTCAGGAAAACAAAGAAGAAACAAAATACAGAGTAAGCACAAAACATTCGAATTTAAACAAAAAATAAGAAAGGAGTAGAGAATGAATTTACTGAACAAAAACTAATAGAAAAAGAAGATAAAACTAACCTACCAATTAAACGGGGCCTGGGTTCGAACCTCTGATGCCTTTTGGACTTGGGGCCAAGACGGACCCTAGTCGAGTGTTCCTGAACGAGAACACATTCGACTAAGGTCCATTTTGACCTCAGTCTCTGAACTAGCTTCAGATCACCATTCTGAAACCCTTGATTCGAGACTTTCCGGGATGATTCGACGCAAACTAAGGGTGGTTTGGGAACGAGGGAGGTCAGGGGGTGGCAGGGTGTGAGTTTGGTGGCATATGAACAGATTAAGGTTTGGGTCGATTCCTTTGACCTAAGATTCGAGGATCTCGGGGGTGATTCAAAGAAAACTGAGTGTGGGATTGGAACGAAGAAGTCGTGGGGAAGTTGTGGTGTGAAATTGGAAGCTATTGGACGAGATAGGGTTCCGGCCTGATTTTCAATCTAATATTCGAAGCACACGACTGAGACTCGAGGGATAGGAGTTAGGGATTTGGAATGGGGAGGTCGAGGGGAATCATTGATGAAAAGATAGGGTCGTTTGGACCATCGGGACCGCCATGAGGCGATTTCCGGTGGGCGGTGCACGGTGGCAAGAGGCAGGGGATCTGTTTGGTCTCTGAAGCTTAGAGACGAAGAGGTGAGGGGGGTTTGGTTTAGGGGCGTGGGGGTAAGGAATCAAGGTTATATACGGGAAGGTGGGGATTTTAATCCTGGCCGTTGGATCAAGCACAACCAACGGCCTAGATCAATTCATTTAATAGGCACAGTGTCGTTTGGAGTAGTACTGGGGCGGTTTGAACCGGGGAACGGGTCAGGCCAAGGAATGGATAAGGGAGATTGAATTTCAGCCGTTGGATCGATTTAATCCAACGGCCTTGATTAAGAGTGACCAAACGACGTCGTTTTAGGACGTCTCTGGCCAGGCCAAACTGGACCTGGTTCATAGGTGATTTGGGCCTGATTTTTGCATTGAAATTGGCCCAATTTTCACTTTTTTCTTCTTTTTCTTTCATTTTCTTTTAATTCCTTTTCAACTAAAAATCCCACTTAAATTATAAAATTGACAATTAACTAAAACATTAACTCTTAATAATAGCTATCACATGAAATTAAACATCAAATAAAGATAAAATCACACAATTCGGACATTAAATGCAAGAATGCAAAGTACATATTTTTTGTGATTTTTTCATTTTGTAAAACAAACTTGATTGTTTAATTAATTCCTAAATTGTAAAATTAAATCCTAAATGCACATGCATCACATATTTTTGTATCTTAAGTAAAGTAGAAATAAACATGCACAGACAAAAATACAAATAAATCACAAACAACATAAAACCATTTTATTTCGAATTTTTGGGAGTAGTTCTCATAGGGCAAAAATCACGTGCTCACAGCTGACCCTCTTTGTCTGAAAAGACAAAGAGTTTTTGTGCAAAGATAAAGTGAGCGGATACGAACGATTTTTGCCCGTTAGAATATTCCGTGTGAAGCATTTTTGAAAAGATTTAAACGAACCTTTGCTTCAAAGGTTTCCTACATATCCCTGGCTAGAAGGGAATCGGGTTAATGTAGTTCGAGAAGTTTTGGTAGCTGGGACTACCATGGGACTGCCTTTTGTTGTTACTGCTACTGCATGCTGTTGCTACTATTTTTCAATCTCCTTATTACACCGTGCTAAAAGAAAGCAAGAAGCTAGACTTAAACTAATGATTACAGAGTCTTATCTATCTTTGACTTGCTCTTGTAGTCTTCTTTCTGATTTCTGAAATGGGATTCATGCTGGGGGTATTTTTGTTGTAACCCTCCGCATTACTAACTTCTGGCTTGATCTTGAAATGTATTCCTCTGTTCTGCAGGCGGGCTCCTGACTCCAATTTGACTTTAAACGATAATATGGCCTCCGTTCTATAGGCGGGCTCCTGACTTCAATGACTTCTTAAAAATATAACACCTCTATTCTCCAGGCAGGCTCCTGACTTTGACTTAAAATTATAACAACCTCCGTTCTACAGGCGGGATCCTGACTTCAACAACAACTTGAAATTTAACGACCTCCATTCTACAGGCGGGGCTCCTAACTCCTTCAACTTAAAATTTAACAACCTCCGTTCTACAAGCGGGCTCCTGACTTCGACTTGAAATTGTAACAACCTCTGTTCTACAGGCGGGCTCCTGAATTCAACTACAATTTGAAAATATAACACCTCCGTTCTTCAGGTGGGCTCCTGACTTCGACTATTTCGTAAAATGTAATACCTCCATTCTCCAGGCGGGCTCCTGACTTCAACTACTTCTTAAACTGTAATACCTCCGTTCTTTAGGCGGGCTCCTCCATTCTCCAGGCGGGCTCCTGACTTCAATAAACTTTAAAATGTAACACCTCCGTTCTACAGGCGGGTTCCTGACTTTAACGACTTTAAAAGATAATACAACCTCCATTCTCCAGGCGGGCTCCTGACCTCAATAAACTTTAAAATGTAACACCTCCGTTCTACAGGCGGGCTCCTGACTTTAACGACTTTAAAAGATAATACGGCCTCCATTCTCCAGGAGAGCTCCTAACTACAACAACAACTTTTAAAATAAACACCTCCATTCTACAGGCGGGCTCCTGACTTTAACGACTTTAAAAGATAATACGGCCTCCATTCTCCAGGCGGGCTCTTGGCTTCGATAAACAATTTGAAGATAGTACCTCCATTCTCCAGGCGAGCTCCTGACTTCAACTACGACTTAAAAGATAAGACCTCCATTCTCCAGGCGGGTTCCTGACTTCGATAAACAATTTAAAGATAATGCCTCCATTCTCCAGGCGGGCTCCTGACTTCAACTACGACTTAAAAGATAATACCTCCATTCTCCATGCGAGTTCCTGACTTCAACTACTTCTTAAAAATATAGCACCTCCATTCTCCAGGTAGGTTCCTGACTTCGATAAACAATTTAAAGATAATACCTCCATTCTCCAGGCGGGCTCCTGACTTCAACTACTTCTTAAAATGTAACACCTCCGTTCTTCAGGCGGGCTCCTGACTTCAACAACTTCTTAAAATTGTAACACCTCTATTTTTCAGGCGGGCTCCTGACTTCAATAGCTTCTTAAAAATATAACACCTCTGTTTTTCCAGGCGGGCTCCTGACTCCAACAGCTTCTTAAAAATAGAGTGCCTCCATTCTCCAGGCGGGCCCCTGACTTCAACAACTCCTTAATAATATAGTACCTCCATTCTCCAGGCGGGCTCCTGACTTCGACTACTTCTTAAAAATAGAATACCTCCATTCTCCAGGCGGGCTCCTGACTCCTTTAACTTGAATCATCTTCTTTCAGAACTGCTTCCCTCAAAACTGGTGTTTTATTCCTCTGAAAACTGCTGGAGATAACACCGATATTTTATTCGCAAATATGTTATTTTGCTTCTTCAAAGACTACTTCCTTTAAAGTTGGTGCTTTCACTTCTCTGAAACCTGCCGGGGATAACACTGTTGGGGAATTATCTTCCTTCTTTAAGACTAGTTACTCTCCTCCTTTTAACAATGGTGGGGATGATACTGATTCAAAGGCCACTACCCTTAAAACTTTGGGTTATCTTGCTTCTTCGAAGATTGCTTTCTTTAAAACTTGTATTGTCTTCTCCCGTAAACTGCTGGGGATTCCACTTCCTTCAAAACTTGTGTTATCTTCCATCTTCCCCAAGTAGCTATCTGATTTCAAGAAAATATTTGCAATGAGAGAAAATTTTCTACCGCAGTTTGATAATCTTCTTTGTGGCCATGTCTTCCCGCTGTCAATAACATTTCCTTTCCCTGTTTCAAATCAAAGAAAAATTTGTTAGTTTAAAACGTGGTGAGTGGTCGTGCCACTCCTGCTGGGGATGGTTTTCCCCTTCTTCCTTTCCCTGCTTTGCGCTTTATTACAAAACTTGCCGGGGATGATATTATTTGTTGGGGATGATATTCCTGCCGGGGATGGTTTCTCTTTTCTCTTCCTTCCCCGCCCTGTGTTGTCCGACCATCGCGGAACTTGGTCGATAATCTGTCGGCGTTGCTCCTGCATCTCGCAAATCTGCTGGGGATCCTCTTGGAATTCGATCCATAACCTTTCAACTGTTGTTTTTTTGTTTTTCTCCAACTTCCCCTGGAAATTCGGTCCTCTTGGAATCTAGACCCATTCATCATTTGGTCTTGCGACAAACTTCTTTTTGCTTTGTCGCCTTATCTTTGGCCTGTCCTATCCACATTGTGTTTTTGCACCATCTTGGCGACTAGTAATAAGCTCTGAAAATCCTTTTCAAAACAAACTGCTGGGGAGATAAAGTCTTTAGACCAAGAAATGAAAAAGTGATGATTTCAAAAGAGAGAAAAAGAAGAAATCTTTCTAAACAGATGCTGGGGAAAAGGAATGAAAAGAACTTATCTGAATGATATAACCGATCCCAACGATCATGTCGTGCATTCCGGATTAATCAACCCAGTCCACTTGTATCAATCAACCTTTCGGACGACCTCATCTTGCTGGGGATAAACAGGCACTCAACTCTTTGTCAAATGCGGATCCTTTCTGCCAATCTTGTCTTGTCACCTCATAGTGCCTTTCGAGGGGTTTTCACTACTAAAACTCTCTCATTTCTCTCAACTCCTGTCGCCTTATGGTTCCTGTGAAGGTTTTCACCGATAAGACTCTCTCGTTTTATGTCTCTCAACTTACGTTGCCTTATGGTGCCTGTGGAGGTTTTTGCCGATAAGACTTTCTCATTTTATTTAATTTTTTCCCGCTGGGGATCGGAGTGTTACTGATATGACTCTCTCTGTTGGGGATCCTTTCGGTTACTAATTCATTTTCAGCTTATGATCCTCTTCTCTGCTGGGGATCAGAGTGTTATTCCCAACTTCCGTTTGCATGACTTGGCACTTCTCGGATACTGATCGGGAGGTCTTTTTTGGACATTAATATGGGTTTTTGTGTATGGCTAAAAGAAAAGGGGTATCAAAAGGGTTCCAAATCATTTTGATGGGTAAAATATTACAACTCTTGGAATTGAACTTTCTTCCCAAAATTACAAACACAAACTTCTGCCCCAGTTTGTCTTGCTTGGGGATTTTTTATTTTTGTTACACTATGTTACACTATGACCGAGCCGTGAGGCGCCTACGTATCCTTCTTTGAGGAATCAGGTCAAACGTAGTTCCCAATTCCTTTGTTTTTCTTGTGACTTTTCTTTTGTCTTTATTATCATTATTTTTCTCTTCTCTTTTCTTTCATTTTCATTACTGATTCCAAAAGAGGGGTATGAAAGAATAAATAAGGCTCAAAAGGGGAAGCAAAGGTTAAAGTGTTTGGATAGAAGAAAGAATTGCCTCCGTCATTTCATTCTCCGATAAATGCCAAGTACAAACAAACAACAATTACAATTAAAAGAAATCATACATAATATCTCTTAACTGCATCAGAATTGATAGCCATGTCGACACATTTCCCTTCGATATCTGTTACACATAAAGTACCATTGGACAACACTCCGGTTACAATGAATGGTCCTTGCTAATTCGGGGTGAACTTGCCCTTTGCCTCAGCCTGATGTGGGAGGATGCGTTTCAGCACTTGCTGGCCCACTTCAAACTTCCGGGGACGCACCTTTTTGTTGTATGCTCTTGCCATTCTCTTTTGATATAACTGGCCATGACACACAACTGCCAATCGTTTTTCATCAATCAAGTTCAACTGCTCCAGACGAGTTTTGACCCACTCATCATCATCAATCTCAGCTTCAGCAATAATTCGAAGGGACGGGATTTAAACTTCCGCCGGTATTACTACTTCATTTCCATATACTAACAAATAAGGAGTTGCCCCTACTGAAGTACGAACAGTAGTGCGATAACCCAACAATGCAAATGGTAATTTTTCATGCCATTGCCTCGAACCTTCTACCATCTTCCGAAGTATCTTCTTTATGTTTTTGTTGGCTGCCTCAACTGCTCCATTCGCCTTGGGACGATATGGGGTGGAATTGCGGTGTGTAATCTTAAACTGTTGACATACTTCTTTCATCAAACCGCTGTAAAGATTAGCACCATTGTCTGTGATGATCACTTTTGGGATCCCAAATCTACAGATGATATGAGAATGAACAAAATCTACCACTGCCTTCTTGGTTACCGGCTTGAAAGTTTTAGCTTCAACCCACTTAGTGAAATAATTGATGGTCACCAGAATGAACCTATGACCGTTGGTAGCTGCCGACTCAATAGGTCCAATGACATCCATGCCCCAGGTAACAAATGGCTATGGTGCTGACATTGTATGCAATTCTGTCGGCGGAGAATGAATCAGATCTTCGTGTATCTGACACTGATGGCATTTCCGCACGAAACTGATACAATTACGCCCCATAGTGAGCCAATAGTACCCTGCTCGAAGAATCTTCTTCGCCAATACATATCCGCTCATATGTAGCCCATAAACTCCAGCATGTACCTCTGTCATAACTGTCATGACTTGACTAGCATCTATACATCTCAGCAATACCAAATCTGGGGTTCTTTTGTACAACACTCCTCCACTGAGGAAACATCCATTTGCCAATCGCTGAATTGCTCTCTTTTGATCTCCGGTGTCCTGCTCCGAGTATATCCCCATCCTGAGGTATTCCTTGACATCATAAAACCATGGTTCCCCATCCATTTCTTCCTCTATCATGTTGCAATAAACATGCTGATCACGAACCTGAATATGCAATGGGTCAACATGAATTTTGTCTGGGTGGTGCAACATCGATACTAAAGTGGCCAAAGCATCGGCAACCTCATTATGAACTCTTGGGATGTGTCTGAACTCCACTGATCAAAATCGCTTGCTCAGATCGTGCAAACATTGTCGATATGGTATGAGCATCAAATCCCTTATTTCCCATTCACCCTGAATCTGATGCACCAGGAGGTCCGAGTCTCCCAAGACCAAGACGTCCTGGACATCCATGTATGCAGCTAACCGTAAGCCCAGAATGCATGCCTCATACTCAGCCATGTTGTTGGTACAATAGAAACGTAGCTGAGCCGTAACAGGATAATAATGTCCTGTTTCAGAAATAAGTACCGCTCCTATTCCAACTCCTTTCGTAGGTGCGGCTCCATCAAAGAAGAGTTTCCAACCTGGTTCCTCAGATAATTCCAACTCATCTATATGCATCACTTCTTCATCAGGAAAATACGTCCTCAATGGCTCGTATTCTTCATCAACAGGATTCTCAGCCAAGTGATCGGCCAATGCTTGGGCTTTCATGGCCGTCCTCGTCACATAGACGATGTCAAACTCCGTGAGTAATATTTGTCATTTCGCTAACCTCCCTATGGGCATAGGCTTCTGGAAAATATACTTCAGTGGATCCAAGCGTGAAATGAGATAAGTAGTATATGATGACAGATAATGCTTCAATTTCTGGGCCAACCAAGTTAGGGCGCAACATGTCTTCTCGAGTTGAGTGTACTTAACCTCATAGCCTGCAAACTTCTTGCTGAGATAATAGATGGCTTGCTCCTTCCTTCCTGTAATGTCGTGTTGCCCCAGTACACAACCAAATGAATTCTCTAGGACTGTTAGATAAAGAATTAACGGTCTCCCCAGCTCAAGTGGAACTAACATAGGTGGATTCGATAAATATCCTTTGATTTAGTCAAATGCCTCCTAACATTCTGCCGTCCATTCTACCGCAACATCTTTCTTCAGTAGCCGAAAAATGGGTTCACAGGTTGCTATGAGTTGTGCAATAAACCTGCTGATGTAATTCAACCTTCCCAACAGACTCATTACTTCTGTTTTGTTCTTCGGCGGTGGCAATTCCTGGATGGATTTGATTTTTGACGGGTCCAACTCAATGCCTCGCCGACTGACGATGAATCCCAACAGCTTTCCAGATGGAACACCAAATGCACATTTGGCCGGGTTGAGCTTAATGTCGTACCTTCGAAGTCTTTGGAAAAACTTTCTTAGGTCTGCCACGTGGTCTTCCTGACGCTTAGATTTTATGATCACATCAACTACGTACACCTCAATCTCTTTGTGTATCATGTCATGAAACACCGTAGTCATTGCTCTCATGTACGTTTCCCCAACGTTCTTCAAGCCAAAAGGCATTACCCGGTTGCAATAAGTCCCCCACGACGTAATGAATGTCGTCTTTTTCGCATCTTCTCCATCCATCAGAATCTGATGATACCCAGCATAGCAATCTACAAAAGACCCGATCTCACGCCCGACACAATTATCAATCAAGAGATGGATGTTGGGTAACGGAAAGTTGTCCTTGGGGCTTGCCCTGTTCAAATTGCGGTAATTGATACACACTCTGATCTTCCCATCTTTCTTCGGCACTGGTACCACATTAGCCAACCAATCAGGATATCGAGTGACCCGAATAACCTTTGCCTACAGCTGCTTGGTTACTTCTTCTTTAATCTTCACACTCATATCTGTCTTGAACTTCCTCAATTTCTGCTTGACGGGAGGGCACGCTGGGTTAGTGGGCAATTTGTGAACCACTAGATCGGTGCTTAAGCCCGGCATGTCATCGTACGACCATGCAAAAATATCTTTGAATTCAATGAGTGCTTTGATTAGTTCCTTCCTGATGTTCAGCTCAATGTGGATTCTTATTTTGGTTTCCCTGACATCGTCTGCATCCCCTAAATTGACAGCTTCAGTGTCGTTCAAATTGGGCTTGGGTTTCTCTTCGAACTGGCTTAATTCTCTGTTTATCTCTTCAAAGGCTTCATCCTCATCGTATTCCGATTCATCATCATAATCGACCTTTTGTACAATTAGTTCGGAATCAGATTGATTTTTTAGACTAGGTTGAAGATCCGTTGTGCATGCCATGTCATTAGAACCAGTATAAAGAGAACTGTTAATAAAGAGAAAAGAAGAAAACAGAATTAAAACAAAATAAAGAGAGAAAACTTTCACTTTATTAAAATGCGGGATAACAGAGTTTCACGTTTTGTGTCGAATACAAAAATAAAATAAAACTGGATTACAACTCTGGAATAATCCAGAAAACAAGAAAGAAAATCCAGAGCCTACTACCAAGACTCCCTCCGGGTAGGAAGAGAAGTAGCTGTCGAATTGTTGATATTGGCCCTAGGCCCCACAAATTGTACATCTAACCTACTGGACCCTTCTCCAGCTTCTATCATGTTGACATCGGCGAACAGCCTTTCAAAGCCCTTATTCAAATCTCCATCTGGCCCAATCAGTGGTCCGAGAACTTTCGGGACCGACAACTTTCTGATACCTGCTCTGACAAATGATCTGGATAGGCACGGGATTGGCTTGGGAATGACTCAGGCTCTTTTCTTCAACTTGCGGACCCATCTCACATCCGCCGTTGTAGGCTTGAACCCCAACCCAAAGGTGTCCAGATTTTTGGGCAAAGAAACCGACTAAACAATACCCTGAAGATCAGCCCCTAAACCTTTGCTTGGCACAAACCCATTCTTCAACATCTCTGAGGCTACCATGACAGTTGCAGCTGCTATTTTGGGAAGTGGAATGCTTTCACCTTCGGGAACTTTGTCCACTAAAACCATATCGAAAACCTGGTAAACCCACGGTCCCTTATCATCATCAGTCTCTATGAAGGGTATAATGGCATCATTTACGGCGCTTGCATTGTCTTCCCCATGTACTACGATCTTTTGCCTATCCCACTCGAATTTGACCATCTGATGTAATGTAGAAGGCCCTGCTTTGGCGGCGTGGATCCAGGGTCGCCCCAACAGAAGATTATATGACACTGCCACATCTAACACTTGAAACTCCATGGTGAACTCGACTGGACCAATTGTTAATTCAAGTATGATGTCACCCACTATGTCTGTACCACCACCATCAAACCCTCGAACATAGATGCTGTTCTTGTGAATCCTGTCAACATCGACCTTCAGTTTGTTCAATGTGGCCAAAGGACAGATATTGTCACTAGACCCATTATCGATCAGTACTCGAGTGACTACCGAGTCTTCGCACTTCACGGTCAGATAAAGGGCTCTATTATGTTCTGTACCCTCCACGGGCAACTCGTCGTCTGAAAAAGTGACCCTGTTGACCTCGAAAATCTTGTTTGCTATTTTCTCCAGATGATTCACAGAGATCTTATCCAGAACATGGGCTTCGTTCAGAATTTTCATCAATACCTGGCGATGCTCATCTGAATGGATCAACAACGATAAGAATGAGATATGTGCCGGGGTTTTCCTCAACTGTTCCATAATAGAGTAATCTTGCGCCTTCATTTTCTTTAAAAATTCTTCCGCCTCTTCCTCGGTAACTGGATTCTTTGTCGCTACTGGATTGGCCCTTCTCAGCTCTACGGGGGCAAAACACCTTCCTGAATGAGTTAAACCCTGTTCCTCGCATATTTCTTCCCCTTATGCATTACCATTACCTGACTGTAGCTCCATGGCACAACTTTCTCGCTGACTATCGGCAACTGCATTACTAGCCTGATAACAACTGGTCCTATGCATGTCCCCTTCACGGCTACTGGCTTGCTTGACATCCCTTGCACCGTTACTTTGACCGGCTTCGGATTCTTGGCAACATCAGACGAACTCTTTCCCATCACCACCACTAGCTTGCCTTCCACCCTTTCCGACAGTACTACCGCTTTTCCACTGATCGACTTTTCTTTCGGACTGGCATGGATCATCATTACCATCTATGAGGGCTTCTTGAGCTTCCCTCCTTCATGCACTAGTTCGATCATGTGGGCTTCATGGTGTGCCGGCAACGGGTTCTGATTGATATTAGGTGCCTCTGGCTCCTGGACCTCGATCCTATTTGTGTCAATAAGATCTTGTACGACAGTCTTCAACTTCCAATACTTCTCAGTATCATGCCCGGGAGCCCCCGAACAATATTCACAACTTACTGAGTGGTCCAAATTTTTGGGAAGGGGATTTGGCAATTTGGACTCCACAGGACTCAATAGGCCTAACTGACTCAAATTGTGGAACAGAGTAGTATAGGTTTCTCCCAACGGAGTGAATGTTCTCTGCCTCTGCACCCTTTCATTCCTGAAAGTCTGATTCCCACGGAAACCTGGTACCGAAGGATTCCTGTAGGCCCTTGGTGGTGGATATGTGTTTTGTGGAGGTGGATATGTGTTTTGTGGAGGTGGATATGTATTCTGGGGAGCTAGCGCACGCCATTGCGGGCGAGCCGGAGGCTGGGTGTAAGTTTGGGCGTGATGGACAGAGAAGTGTGGCTCTTGTGGTAGGTAGTAGGGCTGTGGAGGGCCGTATGGAATGTGTGGGTAATTTGAGTGGTGGGGTGTAGGTTGGTAGTGAGGGGGGACCTCTGGATCTGGACCAACTACCTGCCTCCATTGTTGCGACCTCTTCTCTTTTCTTCTTTCCGAGCGCACCTCCCGTACAGCTTTGGATGGCCTGAGTGGTTGCTTTAATCACCGAATAGCTCAGGATTTTGTTGGACTTAAGTCCCTGTTCGATCATACCGCCCATTTTTACTACTTCGTTGAAAGATTTGCCAACTGACGTCACCAGGTGACCGAAGTAAGTTGGCTCTAGAGTCTACAGAAAGTAGTCCACCATTTCCCCCTCTCTCATTGGAGGATCAACTCTTGCCGCCTGCTCTCTCCAGCGGAACCCAAATTCTCGGAAGCTTTCCCCGGGCTTCTTCTCAAGTTTCAGCAATGTGAGACGGTCAGGGATGATCTCAAGGTTGTACTGAAAGTGACCTACAAATGCTTGTGCTAAATCGTCCCAGGTGTACCACCTGCTCGGATCCTGTCTTTTGTACCATTCCAGTGCAGAACCGCTCAGACTCCGACCAAAGTAAGCTATCAGCTGCTCGTCTTTTACCCCCGGCCCCTCTCATCTTACTGCAAAACCCTCGCAGATGTGTCATTGGATCACCGTGCCCCTCGTATAGATCAAACTTTGGCATTTTGAGCCCTGCCGGCAATTGAATGTCTGGGAATGGGCACAGATCTTTGTAGGCCATACTGACTTGGTTGCCTAACCCATGGATATTCCTGAAGGACTGCTCAAGGCTTTTAAACTTTTGAAGCACTTCGTCTTGCTCTGGGCTCTTAGCCGGCTTTTCAGTCTCTACCGGTATCTCGAAGAGGGTATTATAAGTGTGAGGCTCGGGTGCTTTGAAGGTTGGTTAGGGGGTAAAATTGGTTATCGTGAGCCTGAAACAACGGCTCGCTGGATGATCTTTGCAGCGTGGCTGGTGGGGGTGCCACGAAAACAGGAACATTTGGTATAGTAGGGTTCTGATTGGGTTGTGAATCTTGGGGATCATAGGCATTTCTTCCCTGATAGTATTGGTGACTAGGGAAGCTTGTCGAAGGGCCGGGGGGAGGGTATTCCGGCGTGTGTCCTGGTGGGAGATCGGGAGTAACGGGAGGGTTAGGCACTTTTTGTACCCTAGCTAAGGCCAACTGCATTTCTTTCATCTCCTGTCTCATCTTATCCATTTCCTCCTTTAACATTTGATTCTCCGTCATTTCATCCTCGACACTTTAGTCTAAACTAGTCATGCTTTTTAGTACGGACCCTTTGGATCTTGTTTGGTAATGGTAATCTGCCAGAACGTTCTAACAAACTAACTGGTTCGAAATCTCTCTCTGGATTAACAACAAACTTGTTAGCGTTAGAGTTTAACACATATTACAATTTCACGTTGGGGGATGCAATGTTCCTAGGAAGTTTAACCATTTCTAACATGTCTTTGCTTCGACTGCATGCGTCATTCCAGCTTACTTTGTTTGTGCCTCGTTTAAGTGTTTCTGAAACTTTCTTTATCTCTCTTTTTATTTCTTTCTTTTCCTTTCTTTTATTCACTTTGCCTTTTCTCTTTTCTTTTTAGTGGTGGTCGAATCTTATGTGGATTGCCTACGTATCATGTCCCCGCATGAATCAGACCGGGCGTAGTTCTGCCCTATAAGTGCGAAAAGCAAAAAGATAATTTTTTGGAAATTTTCGATTTTTTCATTAATAAACATTCTATTACAAACCAGATGCTTTTTAGAAAGGAAAATAACAGACTCGAAACCAAACCAAGTACAAACTCAATAACTACCGACATACTCTGATGCAAAATAAAAACAGGCTCTAACAGACAACAGACTCTAAAAGAAAGAAAAATGCAGATTCAAACTATGAACACATTAAGGTTTTAAATTTGGGTGCCCGCGGGGCGTCATTCGGCCTCCCCGTGGGTTTAGTTGTAAGGTTCCTTTCCAGCTGCTCCAATTCATGCATGATTTGCTTCACAAATATCATCACCGCCGAGAAAAAGGTAGTACAGGTCATGTTTTCACACTCCCGACATTTCCTGGTGATAGCATGAGCAATAGTCAGAATCTTGTTCCTGGTTCGGTCTTTCTCTAGGAGTAGGCGTTCTATCTGATCCCTTCTAGCCTTCAAAACCCGAGAATCATGCAGATGTTGTTTCCTAACTGCTGTATTTCATCTTCCATCGAGGCCATCAGTTAACAGCAATGTTTACTCTCAGTTTCAAAAGCCTTGGCTTGTTGAGCCGCCTTGCTCTCTAGGGTGGTCACCTTCCTTTTTAGACTGACAATGGTCTTTTCATAATCTTTCCTTGACTGCTGTAAGTACTGTGTGCGCTCTTTCGTTCTCTTTGCCCATTGTGCCTGGAGTTGTGCTATGGTATCCTCAGATTTCTTCAAATCATCCCGGCACTCACCGATTTCCTTTTTTAACCCTTTTATTAACCGCTCATCTGACCAACTCCTTTGTTGTTTGTCAGCATCTCTCCTCATCTGTCGGATTTGGGCTTTCAGCGCTTCGTTTTCTTGGGCTAATTTGCTCTTTTCTCCCCGGTCGGCATCAACTTGCAGACTATTTTCAAATTCCAGGTCTCTAATCTGTTGCCTCAGCCTGCCTATTTCTGCCCTGTAACTCTCTTCTTTAGCTAACCTGCCTATTTCTGCCCTGTAACTCTCTTCTTTAGCTAACCAATCCCACTGTTCTTGCGACGCCTGGACGAACTCCTGGAGATGAGGCCTTTTGGCTAGTCTCCCAAACTCGATTTCTTTCCCAAACCAAGCAAGGTATCCCGGCGAAACTTCACCCTTGGACCGATCGCGTACACATGTATTGGCTGTTAAGTATTGACACTCGCTCCAAATTTGTCGGATTGCTGCTTCAGGAAACTGTCCGTTGGGCCCGATCTCGACTACTTGACCACTAAGATCTTCATCTTTCGGAACTATTTGGCATCTCTCCAACTTTCTCAAGACTCGATACGGGGCATAGGGCTGAATACTCCGGAGTCCCATCAAAAGGAAATGGGGTCCAGTGGCTGGCATATATATGATTTCATCCACAGGCAACCATCCTAGTGTCCACTGGATTTGGCTTGCGGTGAGGGTCCGAAAGAATGATGTCCACGCTGTAACTCCCTCGGGAAGACTGACCCCCTTGATTCTTGTGTAGAACTCTTCTATGCAAGTTTTCTTTGAGGAATCATAACTCAAGAGCTGGGAACAGTGGCAGAGATGCTCAGTCATCCATATTTGTAGCAACAAGTTACACCCCTCGAAAAAGTTCCCTCTGGCTTTGCAGGCTGTGAGAGCTCGGAAGATATCGGATACTATCATAGGCGCAAGAGTGCTTTCATTTTGAATGAGCAAGGTACTGACGACCCCGACTATTTTCAGATCAATGTTTCCGTCTTTCCTTGGAAATACCAAAAGGCCTAAAGAGGTTATCATAAAAGCCACCCATCTATGCTCGTCCCATTTCTGACGGTTACTTTTGCTGCATAACTTGTTACCCGGGTTGTTGAATCCTCCGACATGACTGTATCTGTCGTATATGAAGCGCGGATTAAAAAAAACTGCGGCCAAATCTGGGTTATGGACCGTCCTGGGTATCTTTAACGAATCTAAAAACCGATGCACAGTGACAGCTCTTGAAGCAACCAGGTATTTTTGCCTCAACGGAACTTCAGCATTTCCGATGTACCCGGCTATTTCCTCCAAAGTCGGAGTGAGTTCGAAATCGGAGAAGCGGAAGACATTGTGTGTCGGATCCCAGCAGGTGACCAAAGCTCTTATGATATCCCCCCGAGGCTGGATTTCCAATAAACCCGTAAGACCTTTTAGATATTTCTTGACCTCATCTTGCCCTTCACCACCCAAATCATCCCACCATAGCCGCAACTTGAAAGGAATTTATTGAAAAAGGTTCATTTTGCATCGTGCTCATCCTGCACATTTATTAAGGTGATTAAGAAATAAAATTTATTTGACTCGATAAATTGACTATTTTTTAATTTCTCACAGATTAAAAGGAAGATCCGGCTCCGCACACGGCTTTTCAGAACTTCGGGAACGAAGATTTTAAAGCTGGGTGAGTCAACCGGTCAAAATCCAAAAATGACTAAAAGTGGCCGTTTATGAAAAGTTAGCCCTCCGACGTTCCTTTCGGGAAAATTCGGCTATTCGTGCCAAAAATGGCATCACCCGACTTATTTATGTTGACAATTAAAATTTGACATTTTTGGCTATTTTTGCAAAAAGGGAGGTTGGACCCGATGAGGGTTGCCTACGTATCCCGCACCCTGTGAGAATCAAATTGGCGTAGTTCGAGTATATAAAACAAACTTCTTTTGAAAACAAGATTCTTTTTAGTGGCAAATAAAAACCATTTCTCATAAACCAAACCTTTTTTTTTGGTTCATTTTTCTCAAAAATTCGACAGAGTTTCGACGCTATTTGGACATTGATTTTTTTTCTTTTTCAAAACAGGTGATTAACTACCTCTATATCTCTTTCCTCAAAGTATTCAAGAGCCGGTCAGCATGCAAGTCCGAAACAACAAATGCACAAGTAGCAAGTTGGATGCATTAGGATGGTCTTTTGTCGCCTTGGTATACCTGTCCTAGACAGACCCAATCCCTGTGTTGAGCCTCCAAAGTTAAATGCACATGATGCAAACAAACGTTCCTACTAGGGATCCGGTATGAAGCTGAGTTATTCTAGGTTCATAACCTGAGTATTTGTTCTAGACTGTGTACCCGAGCGGACAACTCGAGTCGAGTAGGGGGCTACGTACCGGGAACCAAAAGGACATCAGGCTTAGTAACTTGTTCGGCCTCTTTCTTATTTCAGGTATTGAGACTAACAGAATAGGGAGTCTCGACCAGCAAGCTCATCCCCGGAGGTAAGAAGAGAAGGGTTTCGACACAGTTTATATACAGTTCAGATAATATCAAAGCGGTAAAAATAGCATTTAGCACATTAGGCCCAAACATGTAACAACATCAGATAAAGCCAAATATAACAATTTATCTAAGCTCAAATTCTGAACCCTGAACCAGAGATTCTGGGTTTCCACTCCCCAGCAGAATCGCCAGAGCTGTCATACCTCCTTTTTACCTACACCCCCGTGAAGGGACGTAAATGGAGTTTTTCCAATTAAAGGACAATCGAAACGGGATTTATTATTTAATTTAGAGTCGCCACTTGGGAGATTTATTGTGTCCCAAGTCACCGGTTGAATCCCGAATCGAGGAAAAGATTAACTCTGTATTACAGTCCGCGAACCAGAAATCCGGGTAAGGAATTCTGTTAACCCGGGAGAAGGTGTTAGGCATTCCCGAGTTTTGTGGTTCTAGAACGGTCGCTCAACTATCATATTCGGCTTATTTATCTGATTTTAATTCATATTGAACCTATGTGCAAATTTAAACTTTTTACCGCTTTTATTATTGTTATTTTTTTCAACGAGAATTGCAACGTCGTGAAAACGCATCTCGAACCACGTCTCATCAATGCACCCATGGTTGTTGACACATCTCGACTCCGTTGAGATTTGGATTTGGGTCACATAAGTGTGCACCCGAGTTTAAGAAAGTAAATTATTAAAGGCGCGCCTAAAGAGACTAGCGTATCGTTATTTTGGGTAAGGCCGTGAAATTTTGCTATACGGCCAATCCCGAAATCTAAGTAATTTTACCAACACGTATAGAGGGCCCCGCATCTTGTGTATTTTTGTTTGTCGAGGCTCGTTTCACTCATTATTTTTAAAAGAATTTACAATGTCGTGGAAATGCATCTCGAACCACGTCACAATCAATGTACCCGTGATTAGAGACACATTTCAACTTTGTTGAGATTTAGATTTGGGTCACATAAATGTGCACCCGGGTTTAAGAAGGTAATGTTATTAAAGTACGCGCCTAAAGAGACTAACGCGTGGTTATTTTGGGGAAGACCGTGAAATTCGCTAAACGGCTCGCCTCGGAATCTAAGTATTTCAAATATACATTTGATGAGGACCCCGCGACTTATGTGTTCTATTTAGTGAGGCTCGTCTCATTTCATTTATAGGTCCATCCTAAAGTGAACTAAGATTTTCTAATTAATTTGTCTCTAAAAATAAGGAAAAATTCTAATCGATTTTGTCAAGGGCCTAAAACAATAATTTTAAACCAAATATGTCTCAGGGCTCAAGGATAAGCCCGAAAAATGTGAATTGGCACAAACAAAAGCCGGCCCAACGTAGTCTTTGGCCCAGGACCATGCGAGTATACAAATAAGATAAAACCTGGGCCATTCGTTAAAGCGCTAAAGCTCAGATGGCCTGGAATTAGGCTGACCACTAGACCGACACAGCTTCAGTTGAATCAAATCAAGTACCCATCGAAATTACTGCGTCCTTTTACTCAAATGAACAAAACATGGTTTGAAGATTAGATTATTTTAACTACTGGTCCGTTTTTACTAAAGGTGAAAGAGCAAATTAAGAGGTAGCTTTGAGTTCGACAACAAGATTGCATATCAAGCCTTCAAGGATTAGACTATTGGTCATACACTTCTACCAACGCTAGTTAACACCTATATATTAAGAACTAATCTGCATGATATGAGTTACTGCAATACAATACATGCTCAACTGGACATCAAACTCGATTTCAAATCCAACTGTTTCCGACTTTTCTTTTTAAACATAAATGAACACTAAACTACACATACACCCATTGTACTGAATTGCAGTTAGATAGTCACGAATTTGAATTGGTTCGAAGTAGTTCAAAGGCAGTTTATTACAAGCTGTAGATTCAGCCATTCCAAATTACTTAAACAAACAATCCTAATTACAATTCAAACCATTACATTCAATTATAAGGAATATATGGTAGCTACTGAAGTTTTCCAATGAAGTTAGGTTTCCATTTCATTTTATTTCAGCCAAACTCTACATGATGTGGAGATTCAACATGTACCTGGATTGGAAAACAGGACAAGAAGAAGGAGAAGTCAGCAGCAAGTAAGCAGCAGACAATACAGCAGCAATGGGATTCAGAACAGCTCCAAAAACTAGTTTCAAAACCAGAATAACACTCAACCACAACTCGGAATGAGTTTGTCAACCAACAACAATACAGACACCCAAAATAGAACAAACTGAGCTCGGATAAGTTTAGAAACAGAATCAATAGACTGCCAAATAGATTCAACAATCAAAAGGGGCAAGAACCAGTGCTTGGAATCTAAATTCTGTCTAGAACTCAATGGAACAATATCCTTTCTCTTAAACTCTCTCTTAGAACTGATTCAAGACTTAAAAATGTTTTCTCAGATTGACTTTTCCTCTCTCCGGGTCTCTCCTTATCTTGCCCATGATGGAGTTTTGAGATTGCAGGGTCAAGTTTGTTTTACTAATGTGGATGTGCTCCGAGAGTTGATTTTAGAGGAAGCCCATATCTCCCAGTACTCTATTCATCCGGGCACCGCGAAGATGTATCAGGATTTGCGGCAGCATTATTGGTAGCAGAGAATGAAGAAGGATATTGTTTATGTTTCTCGGTGTTTGAATTGTCAGCAGGTTAAGTATGAGCATCAGAGGCCTGGTGGTTTGTTTTAGAGGATTGAGCTTCCCGAGTGGAAGTGAGAGCGGATCACTATGGATTTTGTTGTTGGACTCCCGCAGACTCGGAGGAAGTTCGACGCAGTATGGGTCATTGTTGATAGGCTGACCAAGTTAGCGCATTTCATTCCTGTGGTTGTGTCCTATTCATCCGAGAGGTTAGCTGAGATCTATATCCGGGAGATTGTTCGTCTTCATGGTGTGCCTGTGTCTATCATTTCGGACCGAGGTACGCAGTTTACCTCGCGATTCTGGAGATCAGTTCAGCGAGAGTTGGGCACTCAGGTTGAGTTGAGTACAACATTTCATCCTCAGACGGACGGGCAGTCCGAGCGGACTATTTAGATTTTGGAGGATATGCTTCGAGCTTGTGTCATTGACTTTGGAGGCTCGTGGGACCAGTTTTTGCCTTTAGCAGAGTTTGCCTACAACAACAGCTACAGCCAAGTATCCAGATGGCTCCTTATAAGGCTTTATATGGTAGGCGGTATCGGTCTCCGGTTGGATGGTTTGAGCCGGGGGAGGCTCGATTTTTGGGTACGGATCTGGTTCAGGAAGCCTTGGACAAGGTCAGTATTATTCAGGATAGGCTTCGTACAACTCAGTTCAAACAAAAGAGTTATGTAGACCGCAAGGTTCGAGATGTGGCCTTTATGGTTGGTGATCAGGTGTTGCTCCGAGTGTCGCCTATGAAGGGTGCGATGAGATTCGGGAAGAAGGGCAAGCTTAGCCCTAGGTTCATTGGTCCATTTGAGATTCTTGATCGAGTGGGAGATATGGCTTATAGACTTGCATTGATGCCGAGCTTATCAGCCGTGCATCCAGTGTTTTATGTGTCCATGCTTCGGAAATATCACAGCGATCCATCCTACGTGTTAGATTTCAGCACTGTCCAGTTGGACAAGGACTTGTCTTATGAGGAAGAGCCGATAGCTATTATAGACCGGCAGGTTCGTCAGTTGAGATCAAAGAGTTTCCCTTCTGTTTGTGTTCAATGGAGAGGTCAGCCTCCTGAGGCATCGATCTGGGAGTCTGAGTCTGATATGCGGAGCCGTTATCCCCATCTTTTCCTTGACTCAAGTACTACCTTCTTCTATCCGTTCGAGGACGAACAGTTGTTTTAGAGGTGGAGAATGCGATGACCCTTACTTGCTTTTGATTGAATTCTGTGTCATCGAGGCCTTGAAAAATCTTATTTAGAGTCGCCTCGATTGCGTGCGCAGTCCGAGCAATTAGCCGGAAAGCTTAAATATGAAAATCTGTGAAAAGTGATAAAACTTTGGTTATAAAATGAGTAAATTTGGTTATAAAATGAACATTTTGGGTAAACAGACCCGGAGGGTCTATAGGAAAATATGGGACTTGGGCATGTGCCCGGAATCGAATTCCGAGGTCCCAAGCTCGAGAAATGAATTTTCAAAGAAATATTATTTTCTGAAAATGTTTAAAGAAATTTGAAATGGAATTTGATCAAAACATGATGGTATCGGGACCGTATTTTGGTTCCAGCAACTGGTACAAGTCTTATATATGATTTAAGATAATTTCGTGAAGTTTGGTAAGAAACGGAATCCAATTGACGTGATTCAGACCATAAATGCAAATTTGATGTTTAAAGAAGTTTTGAGAAATTTCATTGATCTTGAGGTTTAATTCGATATTCATGATGTTATTTTGGTGATATGAGTACACAAATAAGTCTGTAGGATGTTTTTGAGGTTTTGTGTACACTTGGTTTGGAGTTTCGAGGGCTCAGGTGAGTTTTGGGTCAGTTTCGGGATGTCACAGGCTTAAAACCAGATGTTGCAGGTTCAGAGAAGTTGTAGGTCTCTGAACCCGCCAGTGCGGTCCGCACGAAAACGTGTGCGACCGCGGAAGGGGCCAGTGCAGTCCGCGGTTGGCTTTGTGCGATGCGCGGTGGAGGGCTGTGCGGCTGCAGTTGACTTTGTGCAGTCCGCACAGGGGCACTGGACTGCAGTACCCTCCCGAATGATTGTGCGGCCGCAGTCCATTTTTTGCGGTTCGCACAGGGGGTCTCAGAGGGGTATAAATAAACAGGATTTTAAGTTATTTTCATTTTTCAAAACCCCCAAAACATAAGAGGCGATTTTTCAAACAACGTTTTCTCTCCAAAACATTGGTAAGTGATTTCTAACTCATTTTCTTCACTCCTTAACACCTTTAAACACGATTTCTACTTCAAATCAATGATTTTCATGGGGAAAATTGGGTGTTTTGGGTAGAACCTAGGTTTTTCAAAAATTGGGGATTTGGACCTCGAATTGAGGTCCGATTTAAAAACAAATCATATATTTGGGTTCGTGGGGGAAAGGGTAATCGGGTTTTGACCATGTGGGCCCGGGGGTGATTTTTGACTTTTTGGGTTAGACTTTGGAAAATTCATTTTCATGCATTGGGGTTGATTCATTTAGCGTTTATTGATGTAATTAAGTAGTTTGTGACTAGATTCTAGCGAATTGGCGGTGGAATCAAGGGGTAAAGCTATAATTGAACCTTGAGTTGTGTTCGTGGCATCGAGGAAAGTGTTTGGTCTCACCTTAGCTTGAGGGATTAGGAGTTGAGTCCTATTTGCGATGTAGTAATTGATGAGTACGATGTATAAGCATGGTGACGAGTATCTATACGCTGGTGTCCAGCATGACCGTGAGTCTTCATATTGTGAATATCTTGATTTTGTTGCATCTTTCATGCCTTGGTGATGATTTCTAATTGTTGTAAAAAGTTTGTGGAAGGAATCGTGTCCTTTGAACATCGAGGAACATTGACTCAAGTTATATTACGAAATGTGAAAGTATATGAGATGATTGAACCCTTTGGAGTATTGGCTCAAGTGTAAAGTGAGTTATGAAATAAAAGTGAAAGAAGGAGAAAAAGTTATTAAATTGTTTCCTTGTCGGGATATTTTTGCTTTGTTGGTTATCTCCCTTGCCGGGATGATGATATTATTGTTGTTGTTCCCTTTCCGGGATCCCTATTATGATTTTGTTATTCCTTTGTCCTTTGTTTGTGATTGTTATTTGGGTGAGGAAGAGAGTTAAATCACGAAGGGTGATGCCGTGCATTGTTTGTTTTGTGAGGAAAGAGTGTAAAGCACGAAGGGTGATCTGTGCCGCACGATGTACCATTCCGTGTCTATTATATTGATTTCATGGTGAGGATGAGAGTAAAAGCACGAAGGGTGATGCCGTGAAATTTATATTGATTCATATGGTGAGGACGAGAGTAAAAACGCGAAGGGTGATGCCGTGCATTTGTCTTTGATTTACCTGATTCTTGTTGATAGCTGAGTTACGTTGTCCTTTACGTTTTATTTATTGATTTTCTGTTGTTACTTGATTTTATTTTGATGTTATAGATTCCCTTACCCTATTTGCCTTGTGATTGTTGTTTGGGTGAGGAAGAGCGTAAAGCACGAAGGGTGATGCCGTGCATTGCTTTGGTGAGAGAGTGCTAAAGCACGAAGGGTGATGCCGTGTATTGTTTTGGTGAGAGAGAGTAAAAACACGAAGGGTGATGCCGTGCACTTGTCTTTGATTTCCTAATTTTTATTGATAACTGTGTTACGGTTTCTCTATACTGAATTGCTGATTTCCTGTTGATACTTATTGTACCCTGCAACATGATTTCCCCCTCCCATACTTGATTGTATATGACTGTTTCTTTCTGTACTTCTTTTCTGTTGTATATAGTTAAATTGCACAGGTTTATTTGGTATGTCTGGTCCTAGCCTCGTCACTACTTCGTCGAGATTAGGCTTGGCACTTACCAGCACATGAGGTCGGTTGTACTGATACTACACTCTGCACGGTATGCAGATCCAGGAGCAGCTTTCAGACAGTATTTGGAGTGCTTCTTTCAGTCCATCCGGAGATCCAAGGTAGACCTGCAGGCGTCCGCAGGCCCTGGCATCTCCCTCTATCTCTATTTCCTATTTCCTTTGTCTTTTATTCAGGAACAGTGTACTATTGTTTCTTCAAACCTTGTATGTAGTAATCTTAGACAGTCTGTGACACTGTGACACCAGATTTTGGGCATTTGAGGTTTTAAAAGTTGTAATATATAGACGCTGATCCCATATATTTCATTGTTATCTTCCGCTTAATTATTTAAAGTTCCGATGTTTTCATGTTATTGCTTGTATTTGTTAAAAAGAAGTAATTTGGTAATGAATTAGGTAGTTAAGGGTTGGCTTGCCTAGCTCTCATTAGTAGGCGCCATTACGAATCCCGAGGGTGAAAAATTCGGGTCGTAACAAGGAGACTCTAGCGTAACTACAGAAAGAGAGAATTGTGGATTATGTTTTTCACATATATTTTTATTTATCACACTCTGATTTTTTTACTTCGTGCATATAAGTCGAAATTAGGAGTGACAAACGGGCGGGTCGGGTCGGATATGGTTTGGGTAAAAAAATGGTAATAAAAAATGGATAAATTATTTGACCCGACCCATATTTAATATGGATAAAAAACGGGTTAACCGACGGATAATATGGGTAACCATATTATCGCATATGATCACTTTTGGGAGAATTCTTAGTCTCCCTAACTTGAGGAACCTCTAATTTGAGGCTTTATAAATGAAAAAGTTAGACCCATTGGTTATCCATTTTCTAAATGGCAATATGGTTCTTATCCATATTTGACCCGTTTTTAAAAAGTTCATTATCCAACCCATTTTTTAGTGGATAATATGAGTGGTTAACTGTTTTCTTTTAACTATTTTGCCATCCCTAGCTGAAATTATGGTATTTGGCATATTTAAGATAAATAATTGTAGAAATTAAGCCATGAATGGTAATCCTAAATTGTTCATGTTGGAAATGTTATTGGGTCGGGTTCGCCCATAATAGGGAGAAATTTAAAAATAGCCAGATTTACAAGCGGTATTCAAAAATAGTCATAGTTTCAAAAGTAATCGAAATTTAGCCACTTTTCATGTAAAGATAAATCTGAACGAAAGCACTGTTCAAAATCTGAAAAATACTCCAGTATAATATAATGAAGTTCCAGCATAAGCATACTGGAGTTTCAGTATAATATACCGGTCCAGCATAATATGCTGGAAGTTCATACACAAGTGCTCCAATCTTCAGTATATTATACGGGAAGTTTCTGCGTGTTGGAGTTCCAGCATAATATGCTGGAAGTTCATACACAGGTGCACCGATCTCCAGTATATTATGCTGGAACTTTCTGTGTTGCAGCAAAATAGTAGCTATTTTTTAATAACTTTGCAAACGCTGGCTATTTTTGAATGACCAGTCCGAAAACTGGCTAGCCCGTGCTATTTTTACCCCCATAATAGGTGCAAGATGGCCCACAAGCCCATTGATTATTCTTCTACGTAAAACCTTAAAGCTAGCATATATAAACACTATTATGTGTGTTTAAGAATGGCTTTTACATCAATAACAAAATGGCTAGGGTTTTTGAGTTGCGAGGATTTATTGGATTTTGCTGCAAGTCATCCAAACTCCTTTCAAGAAGAATTACCTCAATTAGCCGCTCACATAATTTGCAAAACAAAAAATAGCCAACAAATATATAATATATGCATAATTTATGTATACCTGTGTATAATCAATATATAATCTATGTATACCGCCTAAAAAAGTAAAGATTAGATTTGGCCGGCTATTTGGGTAATATGTAATCCCGTACGAGGCCAAAGTTATTAATTTTGACCATAAAATTAAACATATATTTTTCAAGTATTTTAAAATAAAATTTACGTTTTTGGAAACTACATGTAAAATACTATAAGTCATAATAATTTATATTTTAAAAACTTATAAAACATTTAAGAAACTTGTGGTCAAAGATTAACCTCGTACATTCCCCAAATAGTAATGTAGACACATAAATTAAACTATCGGGAGTAGTATTTTACGGTTATATAAGACAGTCTAATATTTGGTTGTTACTATAGTTTCTTTAATTTATTCCTAAATAAATTTTATAGTTTTACAACTAATAGTAATCCTAAATTATGTAGGAGATAGTTTTCATTAGTTTCTTAATTCACGTGTAAAATAGTTTTCCTAGTCAAAATCAAATAAGTTTTCCTATTTCCTATCAAAATAGGTTTCCTACCATTATAAATAGAAGTATTACTACCTATTTTTTTACAACGAAAAGAAAATCATGGAATCATACCAACAGATGTTAATTTCTTCTTTCCTTGAAATTGCCATAGATCAAACCGCCGATACTGCTCGCCAATTTCTTCAGACAACAAAATGGAATCTTGAGGAAGCAATTCAACTTTTCTACAATAATGAACTTGTTGATAATCCTAGCTTGAATGGAGACGATGACGATGACGATGATGACGACGACGATGATGATGATGTACGGCCGCCTTTACATGTAGAAAGAGAAGTTATTTATGGTCATAATAATACAGTACAATATAATGGTAACAGTTCGTCACACAACTTTGATGATGAAATATTGAGTCGTCTTGGAGATGTTTGGAGGGTAGAGGAACGAGACGATAATCTTGCTTCTATGTATCGTCCACCCTTTGCTTTGATATACAACGGGCCTTTTAACAACGCGATTGATACAGCAAAAACACAGAACAAATGGCTGTTAGTGAACATGCAATCCATGCAAGAATTCACGTCACACTTGCTAAACAAAGATACTTGGGCTAACGATTATATTGCTCGGATTATAAAAAAGAATTTTATTTTCTGGCAAGTAAATGATCACACTGAGGAAGGCCAAAAAGTTTGCACGTACTATAAATTAAATTCTTTGCCTGTTATATTAGTAATTGATCCTATAACAGGTCAAAAAGTGCATTCTTGGAATGGAATGGTTCAGCCTGAAATTCTATTAAAGGATATTACATCTTTTATTGATCTTAGCCCCTCAGAATATCATGCTAATTTATTGCATAAACGATCTAGGAAAAATCCTCGCGATGAAATTAAAGAAGATGAAGGCGTACAACAGACTAATGAAATCAAAGAAGTAATGAAGATTTGCTATCCAACTCTACCTGAAGAACCAGAAGGTGATAGGAATTTAATTTGCAGAGTTGCGATTCGCCTTCCTGATGGACGTAGAATACAGAGGAATTTTTTAAAAATTGATTCAATTAAGTTGTTATGGTCTTATTGTTGTGTTGAGTTTGAGGAAGCAGAGACAAGGCCATTTCGATTCAGACAAGTTATTCCAGGGGCAGTGAAGTTTTTAGAGTATGATAGTAACTTAAATTTTGAGGAGTCAGATCTTAATAATTCTATTGTTTCTGTAACTTGGGAATGAATTTCCATTGATTTTCATAATGATGTAACTTAGCTTGAGTTTTATTGATTGTTACAAATTTTTCTGGGTTGATTGAATTGTTTAGCTTCCTTACAATATCTTTTTTTTTTTAAGAATATTTCGGGGCTTATTTATTGAAAAAGAGATTTTTTTCCCCACAACTATGAACTAACTTCCTACTCAAAAATGAAATTTGAATTTATTTGTAAATTCTAGCACCTTTTCGGCCTCTCTATAGTTCCGCTCAAAAGCAACCCCATCTTTTTCTTTATTCTTTTAGCGACTTAAGTGTTTTTTGGGTAAAAGTTTAACAAGATTTTATTAAGAACAAGAGGTTATTCAGCTCGTAATGTGCCCAAGGTGCTCTTTTTGAGCGAAATTTGGGAGGCTACTGGTTTTGGCTAGTATCCATGTAGCCTACATCGTAGCCTACATGGGGCCATCCCGTGCTTCACGTGTCCATATTGAAACGAGTGGTAACTAAGGGACGAGTTACTCATCGTCCCCATAGAGAATACTGAAATTAATGAAGGCTTGGCTTATGAAGAAGCTCTTGTTGCCATAGTCGAGTTATAGGTGTGGAAAGGTGTTAGAGAAAGCTCTACATTATTCCTAATCCAAAAGTTGTTGAGTTTCTTTTTAGTATAGAAAGATATTAAAAAGAGTGTGAATAGAAAATGGAGGGAAATAAAAATTTTGGGTAAAATTTTAAGTTTCACTCTCCTTTTAATGAGACATTGTCCCTCATTGGTAGAAGAAAAGGAGTTTGGTGGGTTTATATACAAATGCACTTCATTTAGCTCTTAAAGAGTTAGGAAGAAGGCAAGCCTCGCGCCGTCGTCGTCGCTCGCTCGACATCGGCTTCGGTTAATTGATTGATTAATTTTTTGGACCAAATTTATTTGTTAATAGTAGATATTAACGTAATATTATCCGCATTTGTAATGGGTATGTTCCAATCCGTGTATTGTACCACCAATTGCAATAGCAGTCACCTAGTGCTCCTCCCACCATGGGGGCGAGTCTCACAACTGACTGCTATAAATATGAGCAGCAGCAGTTGGAGAATAACACACCAAAAAAAAAAACAGAATTGAGAGCTATTGATCCTCTCTTCACCGAAAACTCAACGTTGGCTATAATTTGCATTCCTTCCTCTCAGAATTTCCATTCGACTTCTGAGTTCTCCTCCCTTGTTCTGCATTATTTTAAACTACAAACAAAGCATCCGTAAGTGTGATTTGCTGCCGAACTTTGTGTTCACTGAAACACTGGGGTTTGAAGTACCGCTACACCAGTGTGTAATTCGTTCTATCTTGGGAGGAAATAATCCATAACCTTGGGTACTAGGAGGGGATTAAATTACTTAAGGAAACACTGTGAATTCAGTGGGCTCGAATTAATTTCTATTTTATTTATATTTACGTTTATAAGCTAACGTTCTAATTTTCAGAATCATTATTTACAAAATACAGGCAAAGTAACAAGCTTAAGGAATTTAATAATTTTAATTTCTGTATTTGTGTTACTTTTATTATTCTGGAAGCTAAAACCTTTGTGGTTTTTGTGTACTCCCGTTTGGAGAGTAAAACCTTCGTGGTGGTTTGTTGGAGATTAAAATCTACGTGATTTTTACTCCAGTTTTAAAGCCTTCGTGGCGTTTTGTTGGAGATTAAAATCTACGTGATTTTTTACTCCAGTTTTAAACGTTTGTTTGTATCATTTTTTTTTCCAAAAAAAATGGCGAATGACAACGGAAATCAAGTTGTTCCGATGGTGACTGCCAATGCATCGACAAGCCGAACACCGGCTTTAGCACCAGCAGAAAAACCCGAAAATTTTTTCGGGATTGATTTCAAGCGCTGGCAGCAGAAGATGTTCTTCTACCTGACTACGTTATGTCTACAGAAGCTTATCAAGGAAGATATTCCTGATCTGCCAGATGAAACTCCAAAGAATGAAAGCTTTCTCGTGATTGAGGCGTGGAAGCATTCTGATTTTTTGTGCAAGAATTATATTCTTAGCGGACTGGATGATAATCTGTATAATGTATACAGTGGCGTGGAGACATCAAAAGAATTGTGGAATGCGCTTGAAAAGAAATACAAAACTGAAGATGCTGGGATGAAGAAATTCGTCGTTGCAAAATTTTTGGACTACAAAATGGTAGATAGCAAGTCTGTTATTACCCAAGTCCAGGAATTGCAAGTAATTATTCATGATCTACTTGCTGAAGGTATATTTCAAAAGAATACTGATGTTGAAAGTAAAATTTTTAGTAATTTTACTAATGGAATTTTCATTGAAGGTCTTGTCATCAATGAAGCATTCCAAGTAGCAACAATAATTGAGAAGTTGCCTCCATTGTGGAAGGACTTCAAAATTTATTTGAAACACAAACAAAAGGAGATGTCCCTTGAAGATCTCATTGTTCGATTGAGAATCGAAGAGGACAATAAAGCTGCTGAAAAGAGAGGCCATGGAAATTCAACAATAATGGGAGCAAATATTGTTGAAGATAACAAAAAGATAAAGAAGGCTTCTGGTCCGAAATACAACCCAAGCAAGAAGCGGTTCAGTGGAAACTGCTACAACTGTGGAAAAACCGGACACAAATCTACGAAGTGTCGTGCTCGGAAGAAAGACAAGAAAAAGGGTCAAACAAATATGGTAGAAAAGCATGATGATGTTGATGACTTGTGTGCCATGCTTTCTGAATGCAACATGGTAGGAAATCCTAAGGAGTGGTGGATTGATTCTGGAGCCACTCGCCATGTTTGTGCTATGAGGGAAGCATTTTAAACCTATGATTTTGCTGGACCCGAAGAGACGCTTTCTATGGGAAATGTTTCTACAACAAAAATTAAAAGATATTTCTCAAGATGACTTCTGGCAAGGTCATGACTTTGAACAACGTCCTTCATATTTCCGAAATTAGGAAGAATTTAGTCTCTACTGGACTTCTTGTAAAGCACGGTTTCAAGTGCGTTTTTGTATCCGACAAGGTTGTAATAAGTAAGAATGAAATGTTTGTAGGAAAAGGGTACCTCACCGAGGGCCTTTTCAAGCTCCATGTAATAGTTGTTGACAATAATAATAAGAATTCAGCTTCTTCTTACTTACTTGAGTCAAATAATTTATGGCATGTACGTTTAGGTCATGTCAATTATAAAACCTTACGGAAAATGATTAACTTGGAAATATTGCCTAAATTTGAATGCGAAAAATCAAAATATCAAATATGTGTGGAATCTAAGTATGTTAAACATCCTTATAAGTCGGTAGAAAGGAATTCAAATCCTTTAAACTTAATTCACACAGATATTTGTGATATGAAGTCAATACCATCTCGCGGTGGAAAGAAGTATTTCATAACTTTTATTGACGACAATACTCGATATTGTTATGTTTACTTACTTAATAGTAAAGATGAAGCAATAGACGCATTTAAGCAATACAAAAATGAAGTTGAAACGCAACTTAACAAGAAAATAAAAATGATAAGAAGTGATAGGGGTGGTGAATATGAATCTCCTTTTGAACAAATATGTTTAGAATATGAAATTATTCATCAAACAACAGCCCCTTACACGCCCCAATCCAATGGGATTGCGGAAAGAAAGAATCGTTCATTAAAGGAGATAATGAACGCATTATCGATAAGTTTTGGTTTGCCACCGAACTTGTGGGGGGAAGCCGTTCTTATGGCTAACCGGATACTAAATCGAGTACCCCATAGCAAAACACAATCCATTCCATATGAAAAATGGAAAGGAAGGAAGCCCAACTTGAATTATTTGAAAGTATGGGGGTGTTTGACAAAAGTGCAAGTTCCTAAACCCAAAAGGGTAAAAATAGGACCGAAAACAATTGATTGTGTTTTCATAGGATATGCGACCAATAGTAAAGCATATCGATTTCTGGTTCATAAATCAGAAAATCCCGACATTCATAATAATATGGTTATAGAATAGATAATGCTGAGTTCTTTGAAAATATATATCCGTATAAAAAGGAATGTGAGTTGTTTGGTGAAGGATCTAAACGACCTCGGGAAGAAACAAAAGAAAGTACATTTAATCAGGGGATCCAAGACGTAGTAAACGTCAAAGAACGTCTACTTCGTTTGGACCAGATTTTGTGACTTTCTTATTGGAAAATGAGCCTCGAACATTTAAAGAAGCTATGTCTTCTTCAGAATCATTGTTCTGGAAAGAGGCAGTCAATAGTGAAATAGAATCCATATTGAACAATCATACATGGGAATTGTTTGATCTTCCTCCTGGAAATAAACCTTTGGGTTGTAAATGGATTTTTAAAAGAAAAATGAAAGATGATGACACTATTGATAAATTTAAGGCAAGACTTGTTGTCAAAGGGTATAGACAACGAGAAGGTCTTGACTACTTTGATACATAGTCTCCAGTGATGAGAATTACGTCCATATGAATGCTAGTAGCTTTAGCTGCAGTTTATGGTCTTGAAATTCATCAAATGGACGTAAAGACAACCTTCTTAAATGGAGATTTGGAGGAAGAAATCTACATGGAACAACCTGAAGGGTTTGTGGTTCCAGGTAAAGAAAAGAAGGTATGTAGACTTGTTAAGTCCCTTTACGGACTAAAACAAGCACCCAAACAATGGCATGCGAAATTTGACCAAACAATGTTGTCAAATGGTTTTAAGATAAATGAATGTGATAAATGTGTGTACATTAAAAATGTTCCAAATCACATAGTCATTGTTTGCCTATATGTGGATGATATGCTGATAATGAGTAATGACATTGCCAACATAAATGCGACTAAGCGTATGCTAACTAGCAAGTTTGATATGAAGGACTTGGGAGTTGCGGATTTAATTCTGGGGATTAAGATCCAAAAGTCTCCTCAAGGTCTGACATTGTCACAATCTCATTATATTAAGACAGTACTTGAAAAATTCAAGCACTTAGGCTTTAAAGTTGCAAAGACTCCAATTGACGTGAATCTTGCATTAGCAAAGAACAAAGGCCAAAGCATATCAAAATTGAATTATGCTCGTGTGTTGGGATGCTTAATGTACATCATGAATTGTACACGACCAGATATAGCTTGTGCTATAAGTAAACTGAGTCGATACACGAGCAATCTAGGTCAATCTCACTGGATGGCAATGAAACGAGTTTTGGGATATTTAGAACATACCCAAAACTTTGATTTGCACTACAGTAAATATCCTGCGGTGATTGAAGGATATTGTGATTCAAATTGGATCACCGGTTCAACTGATTCGAGTCCACAAGTTGATATGTATTCACTATTAGTAGAGGAGTGGTATCTTGGAAGTCGTCCAAACAAATATGTATTGCTCGCTCTACAATGGAGGCTGAGTTCATAGCCTTAGATAAAGCCGGTGAAGAAGCTGAATGGCTCCGAAATTTCTTAGAAGACATTCCATTTTGGCCCAAACCGCTGGCACCAATATGCATACATTGTGATAGCCAAGCAGCAATTGGAAGGGCTGGGAGTGTTATGTATAACGGTAAATCTCGTCATATACGACGAAGGCATAAAACCGTTAGGCAACTACTCTCTAGAGAAATTATCACGATTGACTATGTAAGGTCAAGTGATAATGTGTCGGATCCACTTACAAAAGGCCTAACTAGAGAGGTAGTTGAGAAATCATCGAGGGAAATGGGACTATGGCCGAGAACAAGTCATTGAGGCGGTAACTCTACCTAGAAGACTTGAGATCCCAAGATCTAGGTTCAAGGAGATCAAACAAAGTCATTAATGACGGTTCAACATTGTCAACAAAAATTTTGGTCCATTCTCGTGATGAGACAATGTTCAGTACCAAGGATAAAACATTAAGGCTTTTTAATGATTTCTAAATTTGATACAGGGTATATCAAATAGTGTATCTACGGGATGACACGTTTAGGAATCACCTATGTAAGTGTGAAGTGTTAGCCGCTTCAAGGAGAATTTTGCAAGGCCAATTCTCTACGCACTTATGAAACCAGGCAGTGTTCATGGCTGAAACGAACACAACAATGAGAACCAAAGACGGTTAAGGGATTGATTGTGTGACTTATGGTTGTCTAGGTATACACTAAATTTCGACGATTCAAAGATATCAAATCTACCGATTGACTGAGTATATCCAACATAAGTTCACTACAGAAAGTTCAAAGGGAAACCTACTTATCCAGATGCAATTAATCCTTGCTTGCAAATCACACAAGTTTTTCATGCATACTTCCGTGATATAGTCATTCCCCATTCATGTGGGGGATTGTTGAGTTTCTTTTTAATATAGAAAGGTATTAAAAAGAGGGTGAATGAGAAATGGAGGGAAATAAAAATTTTGAGTAAAATTTTAAATTTCCTTCTCCTTTTAATGAGACATTGTCCCTCATTGGTAGAGGAAAAAGAGTTTGGTGGGTTTATATACAAATGCACTTCATGTAGCTCTTAAAGAGTTAGGAAGAAGGCAAGCCTCGCGCCGTCGTCGTCGCTCGCTCAGCTCGGCTTCAGCTACGGCTTCGGATTCGGTGATCGATTGATTGATTAATTTTTTGGACCAAATTTATTTGTTAATAGTAGATATTAACGTAATATTATCCGTGTTTGTAACGGATATGTTCCAATCCGTGTATTGTACCACCAGTTGCAATAGCAACCGCCTAGTGCTCCTCCCACCATGGTCAAGTGCTTGCTCCATAACAAGCTCGTGCATGCTCCACCATGGCTTGCTCCATAACAAGCTAGTGCATGCTCCACCATGGAGAGGGGGCGAGTCTCACAACTGACTGCCATAAATATGAGCAGCAGCAGTTGGAGAATAACACACCAAAAAAAAAATTAGAATTGAGAGCTATTAATCTTCTCTTCACCGAAAACTCAACGTTGGCTATAATTTGCATTCCTTCCTCTCAGAATTTCCATTCGACTTCTGAGTTCTCCTCCCTTGTTCTGCATTGTTTTAAACTACAAACAAAACATTCGTAAGTGTGATTTGCTGCCGAACTTTGTGTTCACTGAAACACTGGGGTTTGAAGTACCGCTACACCAATTGTAATTCGTTCTATCCTGGGAGGAAATAATCCATAACCTTGGGTACTAGGAGGGGATTAAATTCTTTAAAGAAATACTGTGAATTCAGTGGGCTCGAATTAATTTCTGTTTTATTTATATTTACGTTTATAAGCTAACGTTCTAATTTCCAGAATCATTATTTACAAAATACAGGCAAAGTAACAAAAGTGTCATGCTAAAAAGATACTATTCCTTTCATTCAATTTATGTGAAGGCCTTTAACTGAATACGGAATTTAAGAAAGACTTTTAAAACTTATAGTCTAGAATAAGAAATAGATATTTATATGCTTATAATTAATTATCTCATTAACATACACGAAGATGACATTCTTCTTTACACATACTAAAAAGGAAGAGTGCGACGTAAAATGAAATAGAATATTAATAGTAAAATTTAATGATAGTTTGTCATGTACAAAATTAGCAATGTCAAAATCAGCGCTCATGTAATTATCATTTTCTTTAGTTGGTAAATTAATTCAATCATCTAAATAGTGTGTACTACCACATTAGGTAAGGGACATAAACCATAAAGCTAAAATGTATATTTCTTAATCATAATGTAGTCCCAGATTATTATATTTTCAGATTTTGAATTATGAAGTCTTTATATTGAAGAAAACCAATCACCCATTTGGCACATCTTCATTGGGTGCAAATATATACTTAATTGAGAGGAATACTTTAATTTATTTATTTTAAACAAGGGTAGATCTTATAGATAAACTACATTAATCTAAACCCGTAGCTTAAAATATTCAATAAGTAAGTACAAAATACAAATAGTAGTAATAAATTTCAAACCCTATAAATTTGGCGAGATGTGGTAAAATTACAACTCTATAAAATTCAAATTATGAATCCCCATTTTAAATATTTAACAATTTTTTCTACATAATGGGGTAATAAAATGGGAATCCTATGATCTAAAAATGGTTAATTTTTCTTTTTGTGTACTTATTTACTTATAAATAATGGTAATTAAAATATTCCCTGGTTATGTATCTTCTGTTTCTGTCCGAACTCCAAACCAAAACTCAATTGTTTAACATTTCTTCATCATGTGCTTCTGCAATTTACTACACACTCCACACAGTCCACCTTTGTCGGCTCTTTCAACTTGTATTTAATACTGTATTATCCTCTATCTGTTTCACTTATTGACACTAAAGTTCAATACCCTTTTGAAATCTTGAGCAAAAGATCACATCTTTATGGATTTTCATTAAAGATCTTCGCCCCATAGTGAAAATAGAAGAGCTCAGTGTGAATGCTGAAGAAAATGTTGTTTTCTTGGAAATCATGGTGGAGGTCATTATACAAGCAAAATCACTTTGTTTTAAAGTTGGGATTTTCGATTTTGTTATTGGGTCTTGCTTTTAGGCTTTTATTTTCAAGATCTGATGTGATTTCTGAAGTTCAAGAAACTCCTTTTGTTCAAAAGACTCAATCTTTATCGCCTCCAGTTTCTTTCAGTTTGCCTGAAACTGCAGATCAGATTGGTCCTCAAGGTATTTGAGCTTTTTCCTATTCCTGGCTTTATATATTTGTGAATGGAAATTGAATATATATATATATATATATATATATATATATATATATATATATATATATATAGTGTGTGTGTGTGTGTGTGTGTGTGTGTGTGTGTGTGTGTGTGTGTGTGTGTGTGTGTGTGTGTGCGCGTGTATGATAATAGAATGTCATAAGGAAGGTAACTCCTTAATGATCATAAGGAAGAAGACTTGCATAATTGAGAATATGAAATTTAAGTACTTTTGGATCTATTATAGCTATAATTTTTAAAAGTTGAGTTTAAGTTTTATGCACGGATGGTTAAAATATTTGCACCATCATGTTGTTTAAATAATAATTGTAGGTAACTCAATGTAATAACATTATCCTAGAATATATAGTAAGTAACATGGTGTAAAACATTCATTACGCTGTCAGTGTATATAACTTAAATATGCGTTTGTATTAATTACACTGTAGTGGGTGCAGTGTTAATCCACATTCTCTGAGCTATGATCAATAATTTGTATGTTTGTGGCTGTAGTAAGTCAAAATGTGCAAAGCATAAATGCTTTGTTATACCCTTTGCTTTTCATTTAGTGTGGAACTCTGTATAGTTTGTGGGGGAGGGACTTGTTTTAATTGGAATTGTTACCTAAGGGTTGAAGTTGAACTTGACAAAATAAGTGGATCATTTTGTTTGATTTAGTTATCTTGCTTTACGTCATAGTAAGTTATAGATCTGTTGGCTGATTCTTTAGCTGCTATTCTTTTATAGTATGTGTCTTGTTTTGGAATATCAAGTTTGTTGTATCTGTTGTCACATGGTGTGATTTGTTTCCTTGGATGTGCTATAGAGCAAGCAGGGAAGTGTAATCTTTTCAATGGAGATTGGATTCCTGATCCATCTGGTCCTGTTTACACGAACGAGACATGCAAATTTATTGAAAGCCATCAGAATTGTATGACGAATGGCCGGCCTGATACTGGTTATCTTTACTGGAGGTGGAATCCACGTAGTTGCCAGTTGCCTCGGTTTGATTCACATAAGTTTCTTCAGTTAATGAGTAATAAAACATGGGCATTGATCGGTGATTCAATTTCAAGGAACCATGTCCAATCATTTCTTTGTGTACTCTCAAAGGTAACTAGTCATAGTCGTTGTCAATTGTTCTATGTTGCTTCTGTAAGTTTTGGTTGTTCTTTTGCCATGTTTCCACCATAATTTAGCATTGTTGATCAAGTAACAATTGATCTTTTTCTTCTTCCCATTGCTTGGAAAATCTTTTTTCATGAAGGCACAGTACATTCTGCTCACTTGCCTTGAATAAGCGCTTAACTTTTGCGTAGGACATTTTTGTTATCTATGATGTTCCACTCCATTCCCATGTTTGGTATCCTCAATTATGTTCGGTCCGTGCCACCAAAAATGTACCCTTCCCCTTTTGTTGTTGAGGAATGGGTTAGAGAAAATTTGCCTGAAGTAAAAATTGGATTGATACAACTTTCTGTACTAATATAAAATGCATTGGAACTTTCTACTTTAAAAACAGTGGACAACATTTGGGCAGCCCAATGAGAAAGCCAGTCAACTTGGAATGGAGGTAGTATTCAGTTTGGATCTCATTAAATTTAGGTGCGCAAACATTAAAGTGCAAGTGTTTAACTTTGTATTGCATGGAAGCTGTTACTGGGAGATAGCTTGAATGTTTTTAATCACCATTATAATGTCGGCAGAGTATTTCCCTGTGTATGAACAGGGCATCGTACTTCTTAAAGAGATTTTTGCTGGTTTCTTTCAATTTAATTTTTTTTGTTAAAGCCTTAAAATTTCTCCCCGATCTTCATGTTTGTCGTTGCTTCCCACCATTTTTAATCTCTATCCGGAAATGCTTGTAACGGTTAATTATTGAGCTATCAAGTTCGGTTAGCTATACTTGGGGTACCAAAAGCCAACCAGTTGCATGGTAGCAGGTTTCAGCATACACTTCGGTTATGAAGACCTTGTATTAGAGTAGTTGAAGCAAGGAGCGTCCTGTGTAAAGTTTTAGAGGTTAGATCTGTCAGAAGAATCGGACTGCTTATAAGACGTTTTAATAAATTTAGAAGTCCATTTGTCTCAGAAACTACAGTGTTATATAACTAAGCTAGGTATCTATTACAGTAACATTTTTTATCTTGGATGCGGCTTTTGGCCGTAATGGATGTTTCACTAATGCTGGCCATCCGGTAGCCCGATTAATTGCTTGCAATTTTGCTAATTGTTGAGTGATTATGAGGTGCTATTCATCTGTCTTTTTTAATTTCTTGTATAATCCGCACAAGGATGCGATGCTACTATTTGAAGGTTCTACTTTCGTGAACTTGTCACTCTTCTAACTATAGGTTTGTGCTTTTTTTTTTGTTCTTTTATTCTTTTTAATCTTATTGGACGATGCTATTTCAGGTAGAGGAAGCCATTGAAGTATACCATGACAAGGAGTACCGGTCCAGGAGATGGTTATTCCCCTCATACAACTTTACCGTTTCAGTTATTTGGTCCCCCTTTCTGGCACAAGCAGCTATATTTGAAGACTACAACGGAGTTTCCACATCTGAGATTGAACTTCATCTCGACAAGCTTGATGCGAGTTGGACTGATCAGTTTAACAATTTTGATTATATGATATTTGCAAGCGGTGAGTGGTATGTCAAAACTGCAATCTACTATGAAAACGATACAGTAGTGGGCTGCCACTACTGTCCCAAAAGGAACTTGACCGAGCTTGGTTTCGACTTTGCGTACCGTAAAGTTCTTGGAAATTTTTTCAACTATCTTCTCTCATCAAATCACAAAGGCATGATGTTTTTTAGGACCGCGACACCAGACCATTTCGAGAATGGTGAGTGGTTTAGTGGTGGACATTGTAAAAGAACCAAACCGGTGAAGGAAGGTAAGTTCAATTTGACCGAGATTAACAAGATTCTACATGAAATCGAAATAGAGGAAATTGGAAAAGCTACAGCTAAAGCTTCTGAGACGGGTTTGAATCTAAAGCTTTTCGATGTAACTGCCCTTTCATTAATGAGGCCCGATGGGCATCCAGGTCCGTACAGGTATTTTCAACCGTTTGCAAAAGATAAGAATGCGAAAATCATCAATGACTGCTTGCATTGGTGTTTGCCTGGACCTATAGATGCTTGGAATGATATGCTAATGGAGATGGTGTTAAATGGTTAATTTCATAAACTTGTGAAGTGGAAGTTGTTTCTTGAGCAAATAGGCAGACCAGTTCATTGAGATGGCATTTACTGAGAACAGACATCGCTCGCTTGTGTATCCTACTCTGTGATGTGAATACTAGAGATTTAAGCCACACGATGGGTGCTGCTCGCGACCATGTTCCTCGGGTTAAGCTTCAGTTTGCTTATATATAATTTTTTTCATTGGGGAAGTTCATCTTAATTATAATGTTGTTCATTGATTCTCATATATATGATTTTTCAGGAATCTGTAGTGGGATTTATTTTTGAGGGGATTTGGAATATATATAGAGATCTGAATCAAATGAGAATTTGATGATGGTGAGTCACAGATTGTGTTGTACACTTATAAAATTAGCAAGTCACATGCTAAGATAGATTGGTGCAGTTTTCCACTAATTACTTATTTGATATTACAAACTTTTGAATGATTCTTTGTAGTTTAACCATCTCTTAGAATTTGATCTTAAATTCTGTAACTGTAAAGTGCTGTTTAGGTTGGTCCTGGAAATGTGAGAGCAATATATGCTCTCTGTTAGCCTCGGTTAAGAAAGAAGGCCTTAAGAATGCAAATTCTAGCCGATGTGCTTAAACCTTAGTGGACAGAGTTATACTTGGTGAAATAGTCGAGGTACACGTAAGCTGGTCAGAACACTTTAAACAAAAGAATTTTAAAAAGGGGTATTATCACTTTTAGCCCGTGCCAGAAACTATTTATATCTGGTAGCCGAAAAAGTATATAAAATTTGTATTATTTTTGGATATAACATACAAAATGTATATATATACAAAAGTTATACAAATTTTATACATTTTTTCGGCTATTATTTTTACAACGGCTATACATTATCTTTTTTCCATTAAAAACAACATTTGCTGAATGACTTATATTAGGTTCCAAAATATTGTTATTATTGGAGTTCAATCAAAATCCCGTTCTTCTGAGTTACTATCCCTCGCTTTTTTATGGGTCCACCTCTACTTAGAATAAAATAAAACAAGAAAAAAAGGAAAATTAGCCTATTTTGGTTTTTCCTTTGCCCAATTAACCCGATTAGCCGTCCACTCAATCGCTTAAACAAAAAATAGGTAGCGAGGGTGAATAATTAATGTATATGACTAGAAAAAACAAATAATAAATTTGGATGTTTACTTGTGTAAAGATGCCTTTTCCTTTTCGGGTTTAAGTATAAAAATAGCATGGGTTAGCTAATTTTCAGACTGGTAATTGAGAAATAGCTAACGTTTGTAAAGTCATTGAAAAATAATCATTATTTTGCTGCAATACGGAAAGTTCCAGCATAATATACTAGCGATTGGAGCACATGTGTATGAACTTCCAGCATATTATGCTGAACTAATATATTATGCTGGAACTCCAGTATATTATGTTGGAAGTTCACATGTAAAAGAATTCGTACTCCGGTATATTATGCTGGAATATTTTCCAAATTTTGAACAGTATTCGTTCAAATTTATCTTTACATAAAAAGTGACTAAATTTCGATTACTTTTGAAATTGTGGCTATTTTTCAATTACCACTTGTAAATCTGGCTATTTTTGAATTTTACCCGGTTTAGTGGTCTATTGAATGGGCTTTAAGAATTTTCCAATTTAAGAGTGTTTAAAAGGATATTGTCAATCCAATTCCAATTCTGCTAACGGTAAAGATTTTCAAATTTTATAACCTTGGAACTCAAAGCACTTTTTGAAACAAAGTGGACTTTGAATTTGAAAAAACTAACCGTTGGCTCTCCACTTTCCTATATAAAACCCAATTTTCTCCACCCTGTAGTCAGTCCTATACCATTAACTTTACTCTTTCTAGCTTCAACCTATTGTTCAACCCCCCCACTCCCCACCCCCACCCCCACCCCCAGAAAAAAAATTCTAGCCATGGCTACCACTGCTGAGATGACCCTTGTCACGGACCCTGTGCCCGCAAAGAAGGGGAGGTCGAGGAAGGCGCTGAAGCAGAAAAATCCATCATCGAACGAAGCCAATATATTGGCTGCTATTGTAACTCAGTCGCCTTCACTGGCGTTGCCAGTGGACGACTCAGTTAAGGAGAACCTTGAAACCCTCACACAACCACGATCCGAAAAGAAAACAAACAAGAGAGGAGCCTCAAAGGCTAAGAAACAAACAGAAACTGAAAATTCATTTGAGAAAGAGTTGCTAGAAATGCAAGAAAAGCTTCAAAAGATGACACTTGAGAAGGAGCAGACTGAGGAAATTTTGAAAGCCAGAGAGGATATGTTGAAGCAGAAGGAGGAAGAGCTCGAAGCTCGGGATAAAGAGCAAGAGAAGCTTCAAATTGAACTCAAAAAGTTGCAGAAAATGAAAGAGTTCAAACCAACCCTGGTATGTTTCTTAAATCTCGTTTCTATTAGTCTTTTCTTTGCAGCATTCCTTGTAGAAAAGTTGACATTTTTATTTTTGGGGATTGAGGCGCAGTTTATTTTATATTTCATAAAAATTCTTGTCTGTAAGTAGTAATCCTAAAGCTGACATTTTTATTGTTAGGTATTGAGGCGTAGTTGATTTTATATTTCATTAATTCTTGTTTGTAACTAGCAATCGCAAAGCTGACATTTTTATTGTTTGGGATTGATGCGTAGTTGGTTTATTTCATTAAATTCTTGTTTGTAACTAGTAATCCCAAAAGACATTTTTATTATTTGGGTTGAGGCCCAAGTGATTTTATCATTAATTCTTATTTGTAACTAGTAGTTCCAACACTGTCATATTGTCGTTTGGGATTAAGGCGTAGTTGATTTATATCTCAGATATTCTTGTTTGTAACTAGTAGTTGTTTGAAAGCTGACATTTTTATTTTTATTTTTCATTAGAATTTCCCTATAGTGCAATCTCTAAGGGACAAAGAGGAGAAAAAGGAGAAGAAGAAGAAGGCAGATCCTTCGAAGAAAAGGCCAGCAGCGCCGTACGTATTGTGGTGCAAAGATCAATGGAATGAGGTATTGCTACAATCTTAGTTCAAATGTTCATTGCATTTTGTACTTTTTTAATATACTGGTTTTTTTTTATAGTGGGAATTTGTTATTTCAGGTGAAAAAGGCTAACCCAAATGCTGAGTTCAAAGAGATATCAAATTTATTGGGGGCAAAGTGGAAAACAATAAGTGCAGAAGAAAAGAAGCCTTATGAGGAAAAATACCAAGCTGAAAAGGAAGCTTACTTGAAAATTGTCGGGAAGGAGAAGCGCGAATTAGAAGCTATGAGGCTCTTAGATGAAGAGCAGAAACAGAAAACAGCTATGGAATTGCTTGAACAATATATTCAATTCCAACAAGGAGCAATTGAAAATGAAAACAAGAAGAAAAAGTAACATTCCCTTTCTGTGTCCTACTTGTTTTTGTGCCTATGAACTTTAAATCTTATATTCGCCTCGTTATTCATCTTTATAGGAAAGAAAAAGACCCCTTGAAACCAAAACAGCCATTATCAGCATTTTTCCTGTTTACAAATGAGCGTCGCGCTGCTCTACTTGCTGAGAACAAGAATGTAAAGGAGGTAAATGATGAGTTTCGTTGTTTGCACGACTGCTCTACTTGCTTGGGGTTGAGGCTTAGTTGTTGTCGTTACTATTTATAGGGCTTATTAAATTCCTTAACTTAGTATTTCTCAATTTATAGGTGGCAAAAATTACAGGTGAAGAGTGGAAGAACATGACAGAGAAACAAAAAGCACCTTATGAAGGGGTATTTTACTTTGTTTTAGAAATTGAATCCCTTTGTTTCACTCAAATATTTCGATTTTTATTGGAAACAATCTCTCTGCCCTTCCAGGCCAGGGGTAAGGCTGCGTACATGCTATCCTTCCCAGACCGCACTTGTGGGAATACACTGATTGTTGTTGTTGTTGTTGTTGTTGTTATCCTTGTTGTCAGAAGCTAAATAAATTCTTTCAAATATGCAGATGGCAATGAAGAGAAAGGAGAAATATTTGCAAGAAATGGAAGTTTATAAGAAGAAAAAAGACGAAGAAGCTGCTGCACATTCGAAGGAAGAGGAGGAACTGATGAAACTTAAGAAACAAGAAGCACTTCAATTGCTCAAAAAGAAAGAAAAGACAGAAAATTTAATCAAGGTTCTTATTATATATTGTTGCTCTAGCCATTCTTGATCCAATTTCTGATTAGGCTATGAAACTCGAATTAGCTTATTGATTTGGTTTGTTGTTGTGGTGATTAGCAGAAAACGAAAGAAAATCGCCAAAAGAAGAAACAAAAGGAAGACAATGTTGTGGATCCTAACAAACCAAAGAAGCCTGCTGGATCATTCTTTCTCTTCAGCAAAGAGGAAAGGAAGAAACTAGTCGAAGAGCGCCCTGGAATCAATAATTCTACTATTACTGCTCTCATTTCTCTAAAATGGAAGGTAAATAAAGAGTTTAAGTTCCGTGCAATGTATAGATTTCTACGCTATTAGATTAACTTGACCAATAGCAACGTGAAAATGGCCCCCTCTTTAGTGGGATTACATGAGCAAATGCCTGAACCAAAATATGTTATTGCTATGGGAGCCTGTACTATTACAGGCGGGATGTTCAGTTGCGATTCTTATAGTACTGTTCGGGGAGTCGATAAGCTAATTCCCACTCGTAGTTGTCTGAGTCGTTGCGTTAGGGCAATACAACTACGAGAATCAGTCGTCCTAACATTACTGTACTCTTCATAGCAAGTCTGATATGGTAACCTGAAGAATAGAATTGATAACCTTCCTATTATAACCAATTAAATTGAACTGACATTGTATATAACTTGTTTCAGTACAAAGTTTACATATTTTTCTTTAGTGTGTGTTGATGTAGAGCTATTGTTGTGATGTGTAGGAATTGAGTGAAGAAGAAAAACAAGTGTGGAACAACAAAGCAGCTGAAGCATACAAAAAGGAAATGGAAGAGTACAACAAATCTGTAGCAGAAAAGCAGAACAACAATTAGAAATAGTAGAAATAACTATAATATGTTCAACTGATTATGTTGAACATAGAATGATTGCTAGTTAGTTGAAGTAGTAAATAGGTATCATTCCAATTTCCTTTGTTGTTTAGTAGCAGTTAAATCTTTGCTAATGTCCTTTTCACATGTGACTTCTAATGGAAGACATTCACACAACTTTTTCAAGTGTCTGAGCACTACATAGAAGACATTGAATATTCACACTTTTTCAAGTATTCCCCTTCGCAAAAAAATTACACATAATTTATTTTATATATATATATATATAATGTTTTGAATCTCCTTGACATTCTTGGGTTAAAACCGGTTCAAAAATATTCTTAACGCAATGAGATATTATCCGCTTGGGAATTCCCCAAAAGGACTAAGCCAGGCCCCCACACCACCTGCCAAATAGATACAAAGATACTCTTCATAGCCTGTTCGGCCATGAAATTTTCAGTTTTCTATTTGTTCAGCCAAATAGAAGTTTTCACTTTCAAAAATTCAAAAAAAAAAACAAAATTATATTCATGTCCAAACACAACTCTAATTTTCAAATACCATTTCTTGAATTTTATTTTTTTTATTTTTTTTTACATTTTTTCAAAATTTTCCAATTCTTATGTCGAGACTCCCACTAAGTTTCTAACATGTGAGATTTTTTTGAATTTTACATTCTTATGTCCAAACCCCCCACTTAATACTGGTGTGATATTGTTGATTTTTTTCAAAAATCTACAACAACCTTTCGGCCAATTTTCTTGCAAATTTTATCCAACTTCATATTTTAATGCAATGTTGGAATTATAATTAATCTCTTTCTTTATTTAAAATTTGAGTGAAACTAACTTTGCTGGCAGTAAAAATCTTACTGCTATCGCAAAATAATAATAATAATAATAATATTAGATGTTAGAGCCACAAACCTTCTTTTTTTTTTAAAAGAAGGTTCTATCTTGACTTAGTGACTATTGGCATTTCATTTCTTTTATTTTTATAGTTTTTTTTATGATTATACAATTATCTCAATGATTTCCACTCGTATTAACATGGAGTCCAATTACAACAAATGTGATCCTCAATAACCGGAGACAAGATTCATATAGTCCGATATATTAAAAATAAATTTCTCTTTTATTTGTTCACTTGATCAATAATAATTTATTTATCATTAGGTAATCACACTTCCCAACTCATGCTTTGTTGTTAGATTTAGTTACTAACATGCAATATTTTTTCATGTTTTATCCTTATCATTAACTGTTAATTCTTTAAATCATTTCTCAAAACTTTTATAAATGCAAATTATAAAATATATACTTTATTTATTTTTTTCTTAAACAGAGTGTAAAGTTAAAAATGAACAACTAAACATAGACGGAAGAAGTAACTTTTTGGGAGGAGTATCAAGTCATACTGGTAAAAGAGAACATAGGGACAATAATAGATAACCTCACACTATTTAAAATCGAGACTCCAACTCTTGATAGAATTGTGGATTACGTAGTAGGGAACTGATCCTCTTTAATGTTCATCTATTAAGTGGGGTTGTTCTTGAGTAGTAGTTGGAGTATATAGTACTCCTCCGATCCATAATACGTGGTCAATTTATTTTTAGCACGTCGATTAAGATAATATTAAATTCTATATAAAAGTACCTAATATGACTAAACTATCCTTAATTAAATATTTAATGTGAGTAGTAAGAAATTTTAATTTTTTTTAGTGATATGTACGTACGGATAATTTTGTAAAAATAAATTAAATTTTTTCTTGATTATATAAATGGACATTTATTTTAGAGCAAAATAAAAAAGCAAATTAATCATTTATTGTGGACCGAAAAAAAGTACGTAATAGCAAAAAGAATAGAAAAAGAGGAAGAAACGAAATAAGTTTGTTTGTCGGCTTTTGCGTCATATTAGATGTGAAGAAAGAAGTAAACATTACGTGTGGGAAAGCAGATTTTTGTCCTTCTAATATCAGAAGCACTTACGAAATTTGTTTGGTGTTTATGAGTTAAATGGAAATTGGAAATAACACTTCACAAATACTCCTTCCATTTACTTTTACTTGGTATGTGTCACACCTCCTTTTTGCGCGTCTACCCCGAAGGATAAATGCGTGAGGGAGTTTTTCCAATTTAAGTGACAATATTCGAAATGAGATTATTTATTTAATTCAGAGTCGCCACTTGGGAAAGATTTGGCTTTTGGTGTCCCAAGTCACCGGTTTATCTTGAATCCCAATTCGAGGAAAATATTCGACTTTCCAAATAAAGTCTGCGGACCAGAAATTCTAAGTAAGGAATTCTGTTGACCAGAGGGAAGGTGTTAGGTACCCCCGAATCCCGTGGTTCTAGCACGGTCGCTTAAATTGTTGTAATGGCTAAATATCTGATTTTATACATGTTATGACTTGTGTGCTTTTATTAAGTTTAAACCGCTTTTATTATTATTATTTTAATATAATTGCAACGTCGTGAAAATGCATCTCGAACCACGTCACAATCAATGCACCCGTGGTTGTTAATACGTTCCGACCCCGTTGAGATTTGGATTTGGGTCACATAAATGCGCACCCGAATTTAAGAATGTAAATTAATTAAAATCGTGCCTAAAGAGTCTAACGCATTATTATCTTTGAGGAAGGCAGTGAAATTCGCTAAACGGCTCATCCCAAATTCTAAGTACTTATTATGACCAATTATTGAGGGCCCCGCAATTTGCATTTTTATTTGGCGAGGCTCGTCTCATTATCAAAAAGCATTGACCTATAGTGACTATGTTTTCTATTTTGTTCGTCTCTATAATGAAAGAAAAAGAGTTCTAACTTATTTACATGCTCACGAGTTATTATAGTTGAGTTTCAAAAGTGAGTCGTTAAATCTGAAAACGATACAATAAGAGCAGTCAGTTAACAATTATGGGCCCAGGTCCGATGTATAAGGGGTAAAACTGGACCTGTGCCATCCTTATTCAGATGTTGGGCTTAGCTAAATGATTCTACACATGTTCAAACTTTAAGAATCCGAAATGAAAGTGATACATAATGAAACCCGTTTTTTTAACGAATTTAGATGAGCAAGTTGTTAACTAAAATAGTTTGAACTATCGAGTAATCAACCTAACGTCTGATGTGTATTTGGAACATGCTGTTTAATCGAACAAATTGAACTAGCAGAATGTTACAACTACACTATTAGTCCTTTTAAACTAAAAACCTACGGGGAAGAAGTTTACAACTTAAACTGCTATAGGATAGTGCCCATGTTATACATAACCAACAACTACCTGATTCTAGTGAAGGCAACTAGCTAACATATATACAACCGAGATTCAGTATATAACCAGAGTTTACATGGGCAGCGCATAGAATGTTCTAAGTACAGACAGTAAAAGAAAGAAAAGACTACATTAAACTACAGCTTCAAATCTTTCCTATTTTTGCATTCATGCTGAGTAGCTTACAAGATGAACCAGTGTATCAGTTTGTGTACCTGGTATTTGGAAAGCAAGGAAAGAAGATGAAGATCAGTAGAAGCAGCAGTAGTGTAAATACACAGCAACAACAGGTTCAGCAACACAGCAAAACCAGTAACGACCAGTAGAATAACCTAGTAACAGATTGAAAACCAGCAGTACCAGAATGCAATCGCAGTCAAAACAGAAGAGAGACGGATAAAGACGCAGTAGTTTACTGATTTTTGAATAACACTCAAGGAAAAGCAGCCTGAAATTATTCAAGTAAAAGTTCAACTTGTTTTTCTCTTTTTGCTCTCAAATTCTAATTTCTCAAAATTCAGTCAACTCTCTCAACTTTCTCCTCTATCCTCCTCTACACTATGTAAAAATGACTCTATTTATAACCAAGACCCTTGTCTTGAACCACTAACCCGAAATATTCCCATAATTGCATGCCTTGCCCCCACTGCTTAATGTTTTTCTTATTTAATTCCCTTGTTTCCCCATGCTTACATGTTTTGTCCCCCACTATATTAAACAAATACATTATTCCCACTCCATTATGTCTTGTCCCCCACTATATTAAATAAATGCATTATTCCCACTCCATTATGTCTTGTCCCCCACCATATACTATTGTAATATTATTAATGCCTAGTGGAAGGAGCACTCAGATTAAATAATTGTTCAAATTTTCAATTCCAAAAATACCCCTCCGAACTTACTGAAATTACCATTTTAACCCTGAAAATACTGCAATTTACCATTCTACCCCCATCAGCTATAACCAATTCGCCTAATCAATTCTAACCAAAATACAACAGCTATAGCCAATTCCTAAACAAATTCAAACAACAAATTCAAACTAAATGATGAACAGCAAAGAAACAAACTGGAATTATTTTGACTAAACAATATTTTTATTTTATTTTTTTCTTTTAACAACAAACCTACTTTCAGATTCAACAACAATAACAAACAAGTAGATTCAAATCACTAAACTCAAAAATCAATTGAACTTCAAATTAAATCTAACAACATTACAACCAAGATAAAGGATTCAAGTCATTAAACTAACACACTTCTATATTAAAACTAAACAAGAAAAAAAACAAACTGAAGAAATAATCAAGAAACGACAAACAACGAACAAGAAAAGAATCAAACATATACTGATTTCAGATCCGAGAATATCAAACAAAATACGGACAGAAATAAAACTTAAACCAACTAACTGGATCGGAACAACGATGAACTCGAACGGAAACAAATCTGCCCGGAAACTTTGAAACCAAAATAACTCGAATCTGCCCGGAAAATAACTCGACGAGTAGGAACGCAACAGTGGCGGCGCTGGGCAGTCCGTAGAGGGGTCGTGCGGAGATGGAGTTCGCTGGGGGTTTCAGGTGAACGGGGCTGGTGGTAATGACGGGACTGCGTGTGACGTAGCTGCTGGTCGTGAGGGAACTACTGGTCGTTTGGAGACGACGAACTGCACGCGTCGAAGCTGCACGTAGAAGCAGTTCACGTCCATGGCTGGAGCCTCGCAACTGGAGGAGCTGGGCGTTCATGGCTTGGGGTTGTCGCAGGTGGTCGCTTGGAACGGAGCTCGCTGGCTGTTGTAGGGTGGTTATGTTGTTTGGTCGTTTGGTCGTGGAAGTTGCTGCTGGTTTGGGGGCGATGAAGAAGACGAGGTTGAAGGGGTGGTAACGATGAAGGAGAAGACGAAGTAGTGGCAGCCATGGTCGACGTCCATGGTGGTCGACGAAAAAGATGAGGCAGCAGGGTTGTTTGGAGACGACGGACTATCGTGGTGATGGAGCTGTGTGTGTGTATGTGTTGGCGGAGGATGAAGGGGACGACGGGAGAGGGGCAACCATGGGAGGGGAGCTTTGGGAGTTTTGGAGAAGAAGAGGGAAAGAGAGGGGGGCGGGTGGTTTGTTAGGTTTAGGGTTAGGGAAATGAAAAAATGAAAAATGAAGAAAGGAGTTGGGTCTTTGGGGTTATGGACTGGGTCGACCCAGTTTGAAATGGACTGGGTCGTAGGGGAATGTTGGGTATTTGGTTTAAAATTTGAAGAAAAGGCCCAATCCGATTTCTTCTATTTTTGTTCTTTTCTATTTATTCAATTTCCTAAATAATAAAGCTAAAAATGCTAAGATTAAATTATAAAAACCCAAAATTATCTCAAAATACTAATTAAATCGTAATAACAATTATCGCACATTTAAATAGCAATTAACTATAAAATCACACAATTTGGACGTTAAATGCTAAAAATGCAACGTACATTATTTTTTATGATTTTTTCATTTTGTAAAACAAATTTAATTAAATATAAAATGCAAACGCGACATATTTTTTATATTTTATTAATTTAAACAAATAAACATGCACAGACAAAAATACAAATAATTATCCAAAAATGCCACGAAAATTTAAAAATCGCACACAAAGAAAAATTGTTTTATTTTGGATTTTTGGGAGTAATTCTCATATAGGGCAAAAATCACGTGCTCACAGCTACCACTCTTTGTCCGGAAACACGTAGGGTTTTCGTGCAAAGATAAAGTGAGCGGATATGAGCGATTTTTGCCCGTTGGAATACTCCGTGTGAAACATTTTTTTTTTGAAAGATTTGACCGAACCTTTGCTTCAGAGGTTTCCTACATATCCTGGGCTAAACAGGAATCAGGTCAATGTAGTTCGGGAAGTTTTGGTAACTGGGACTACCATGACGCTGCGACTTTACTGTTACTGCTGCTGCTACTGCTCACTGACCTCCTTATTACATTAAAAAAGAAAAATCAAAGCTAAGCTAGCTATGCCTATCAACTACTAGTTACAAGATTCCTATCTATAATTCTTTCGCAACTTGATCTTGAGTCTTAGCTGATTCTGCTTGTAGACTTCGATCTGAATCTTGATGCTTGCAAGTTGTAGGTGCTTGTTTATTTCTGCAGCATTGAGTGAAGCGGGATTGGCAGAGCTCGTGACTTCAATCAGATTTTGAGCGATTTGCACTTTGTTTGCTCCAGTATTTGGGCTCATCTTCTTTTGTTCTTTCCTTCCTTTCTTTATTCTGGATTGAGACTCACTCTGTAGGTCATCTCGATCTCTGTGCTTCGAGGTCAAACCTGCTCAGACAACAAAACAAATAAACAAACAAAATTTTTCTGCCCCAGTTTCACTAGGAAAATTTCGTGAGTTAATTGCCATAAAAATCTACAGAATTGATGAGGGGATTGGAAACCTCAAGTCTAAAAGGCTCATATCAGGGATTGGAGCCCTAATGTTTGCAAAAGGCAAAACGCTCAACTCAGGGATTGGAGCCCTAATATTGGCTAAAAAGGGAAAATCGCTCGACTCTGGGATTGGAGCCCTAATGTTGGCTAAAGAAAACTTGCTCAACTCAGGGATTGGAGCCCTAATGTCGGCTAAAAGAAACTTGCTCAACTAAGGGATTAGAGCCCTAATGTCGGCTAAAGGAAACTCGCTCAACTCAGGGATTGGAGCCCTAATGTCGTCTAAAAGAAAATTGCTCAACTCAAGGATTGGAGCCCTAATATCGGCTAAAGGAAAATTACTCAACTCAGGGATTGGAGCAATAATGTCGGCTAAAGAAAAATTTGCTCAACTCAGGGATTGGAGCCCTAATGTCGGCTAAAGGAAAATTGCTCAACTCAGGGATTGGAGCCCTAATGTCGGCTAAAGAAAAATTTGCTCAACTCAGGGATTGGAGCCCTAATGTCGGCTAAAAGAAATCGCTCAACTCAGGGATTGGAGCCCTAATGTCGGCTAAAGGAAACTTGCTCAACTCAGGGATTGGAGCCCTAATGTCGGCTAAGGGAAAATTGCTCAACTCAAGGATTGGAGCCCTAATGTCGGCTAAAGGAAAATTGCTCAACTCAGGGGCATGCCGGCTAAAGGAAAATTGCTCAACTCAGGGATTGGATCCCTAATGCCGGCTAAAAAACGCTCAACTCAAGAATTGGAGCCCTAATGTTGGCTAAAGGCGACTAGGGGATGGAGGCCCTATGTCTAAAAAGGTTCAACTCAGGGATTAGAGCCCTAATGTTGGTAAAAGGCGACTAGGGAATGGAGGCCCTATGTCTAAAATCTCAACTCAGGGATTCGATCCCTAATGTTGGCAAAGGTGACTAGGGGATGGAGGCCCTATGTCTAAAAAGGTTCAACTCAGGGATTGGAGCCCTAATGTTGGCAAAAGACGACTAGGGAATGGAGGCCCTATGTCTAAAATTTCAACTTAGGGATTGGAGCCCTAATATTGGTAAAAGTGACTAGGGAATGGAGGCCCTATGTCTAAAATTTTAAGTTAGGGATTGGAGCCCTAATATTGGTAAAAAAAATGCGACTAGGGAATGGAGTCCCTATGTCTAAAAATCTCAACTCAGGGATTGGAGCCCTAATATTGGTAATATACGACTAGGGAATGGGGGCCCTATGTCTAAAAATCTCAACTTAGGGATTGGAGCCCTAATGTTGGCAAAAGAGACTAGGGAATGGAGGCCATATGTCTAAAATTTTAACTTAGGGATTGGAGCCCTAATGTTGGCGAAAACTAGGTTGATATTGGGATTCTAAACTAACCCTTTTTTGGAATTTTCTTCTTATTTCTCTTTTCGTTTTTATTATTATTATTATTATTTTGTTTAATAAAAATGCAGGAAAGAATTTGGAGGAAACTTCCCTTTTGGGTTGATTCCTTGCTGCAAAGCTGTTTCTTGCACTTGTGCATTTCTTTTCCCTTTGGTTGCACCTGTTTCTTGCACGGTTGCTTTGAATTGCACCTGTTTCAATTTTCCAAAAAAAGAACAATTGTCAGTTTGAAAACGGTGGTTGGTTCGGTGGCCTTGATCATTCCAATTGCTTGGTCCCGGCCTCATTTTTGTTGAGAAACTTCGCCATTGATTGGCTTCAAAGGCGACCCCCTTTCAAACTGATAAGACTCAGATTTCAGGATTTCAGGATGACTCGCCCGTTTAAGGCTTTGGTTCTCATTCCGCTTCCCAGACCTTTGCCTTTGACTTTCTTCTCTTTTTTAATGCCTTTGCTTTGGAGGTAATCAAACATCATGATCAGTCGGGATTGGACTGACGCACCGCTGAGGCTGGGTATTTTCTTCACCTCTTGCCAGACGGAGCTCTGTGAAACCGGTCCTACCACCTTTTCTTTCTAACACATTTTGGAATTTAGGGTTTAAGCCGAAAGGGATTCAAGGAAAGGTAAACAAAGAGCGGAAAAACGAATTTAAAAGAGAAGCGTCCCTTTCGGGGAAAAAGAAGAACTTATCTGAGGTGCATGCCGGCTTCAAACTGACATGACATGCTTTTTGGACTGGATGCCCGAATCCTCACGAACTTGCATTTCCTCATGAACCAAAACGGATCTATGTTTCCCAACCAGGGAACCTTGCCAGAACTTTCTGTGGTGAAATCATTTTTTCGGCCGACAGCACCCTTTGCGGGTTTTCGCTAGTCGACCTCTCTCATTTCTCTTCTCACCGTCGCCCGATAGTACTTTTTGCGGTTTTCACTAAACGGACTCTCTCATTCTTTATTTCTCTACTCCCGTCGCCTCATGGTGCCCGAAGGTTTTCACCGACAAGACTCTCTCATTTTATTTCTCTCAATTTTAGAATGCATCAGCTTCCAACCATGATATTTCTTGGTTTTCCCCGCCTTTGGAAATTGATCCGAAGGACTTGTACTTGGTTTTTGGTAAAAAGAATTGTGGATAAAATTACAACTTCGGAACCATTTGGTGTGCCCGTGGTTGAACCATTATAACATCTGCCCCAGTTTCAACTTCAGGAAAAATTGGATTTTTGTTTTGGTATGACTGAACCCTAGAGAGAGGCTGCCTACGTATCCTTTCGGAATCAAGTCAGACGTAGTTCAGGCAGTTTTGGTTTTGATTTTTCTTTTGTTTTTCTGTTTTTTTTAAATGACACTTTCAGGTTCCAAAGAGGGTAATGAAAGAAAGGTAAATGGCTCAAAGGGTTAGCAAATGATTGGAGTGTTTGGGGTAACGAGAATGAAAGCCTTCGTCATCTCAAATGTGCCAACACATCACCGAAGTAGACTCAGACATAGTACCTTTTGACTGCATCCGCGTTCACAGCTGTTTCAGGATCATTTCCTTCAATATCGCCCAGATACAACACTCCTCTTGGCAATATCTTCCTGATGATGTATGGACCTTTCCAATTAGGAGCAAATTTTCCTTTCGCTTCCTGGTGATGTGGAAGAATGCGCCTTAACACTAGTTGACCTACTTCAAAATTCCTGGGTCGCACTTTCTTGTTGTAAGCACGGGCCATTCTTTGTTGGTACAACTGCCCGTGACAGACTGCAGCCATTTGCTTTTCATCAATTAAGGTCAACTGCTCTAATCAAGTCTTAAACTATTCGTTATCTTCAATCTCTGCTTCAACAATGGTTCGGAGCGAAGGAATTTCTACCTCTGCCGGTATCACAGCCTCGGTCCCATAAACCAATAAGTATGGGGTTTCCCCTACTGATGTGCGTACTGTAGTGCGATATCCCAGCAAGGCAAAAGGTAACTGTTCATGCCATTGTCTGAAACTCTGGATTGTCTTCCTCAAAATCTTCTTGATGTTTTTGTTTGCTTCTTTAACAGCGCCATTGGCCTTGGGCCGATAAGGAGTGGAGTTTCTATGCGTTATTTTGAACTGTTCGCATACATCCTCCATCAAGTGACTATTTAGGGTTGCCGCGTTATCTGTGATGATAGTTGCAGGAATACCGAAACGACAGATAAGATTTGAATGTACAAAATCCACCACGGCTTTCTTAGTGACCGATTTGAGAGTGACAACTTCGACCCATTTTGTGAAGTAATCAATAGCGACCAATATGAATCTGTGTCCATTTGAGGCTTTTGGCTCGATTGGCCCAATGACGTCCATGCCCCAAGCAACAAATGGCCAAGGTGCAGATATGGGATGCAGTTCTGTGGGAGGTGCATGAATCAAATCACCATGCACCTGACACTGATGACACTTTCGAACGAAACTAAAACAGTCATTTTCCATGGTCATCTAGTAATAACCGGCTCGAAGGATTTTCTTTGCTAAAACATACCCGTTCATGTGGGGCCCGCATACCCTCGCGTGTACCTCATGCATGATTCTTCCAGCCTCTTCTGCGTCAACACATCTCAACAAAGTGAGATATGGGGTTCTTTTATACATTACCTCGCCGCTCAAAAAGAATCCACTCGCATGACGCCTAATAGTTCTCTTTTGATCTCTAGTAGCATGTTCGGGGTATTCTTGTATTTTCAAGAACCTCTTAACATCATGGTACCATGGCTGGGTACTTGGTCCCGCCTCGATTACATTACAGTAACCGTGTCTTTTCCTGATTTGGATTTCCAAGGGATGGATGTGGGCATTGCCTGGATAAGGTAACATTGAAGCTAAGGTGGCAAGTGCATCGGCTAGTTCATTGTGACACCGCGGGATATACCTGAACTTTATTGAGTGAATTGCTTGTTGAGATCCTCCACGTGCTGTCGGTAAGGAATAAGCTTGACATCTCGAGTTTCCCATTCACCCTGGGCTTGTCGGATAATTAGATCACAATCCCCCATAATCAATAAATCTTCAACATCTTGATCGATCTCCATATTCATGCCCACGATGCAGGCTTCATATTCAGCTGTATTGTTTGTGCAAAAGAAACAAAGCCTAGCTGTAGCCGGATAATGTTGACCAGTGGGTGAGATCAAGATTGCCCCAATTCCTACACCTTTAGCGTTTTCAGCCCCATCAAAGAACATCTTCCATGCATGAGCGTCTTCCGAGACTACTCCTATGGTGTTTATCTCTTCATATGGAAAATAAGTACTCAATGGTTGGTACTCATCATCAATCGGGTTCTCAGTCAAATGATCTGCTAATGGCTGGGCTTTTATTGCCGTACAAGTGACATAGACTATGTCGAATTCAATAAGCAAGATTTGCCACTTTGCTAATCTCCCAATAGGCATCGGTTTCTGGAATATGTACTTCAAAGGATCCAACCTGGTTATGAGGTAAGTAGTATGAGTTTGGAGATAATGTCTCAATTTTTTAGCGACCCACGTCAAAGCACAACACGTTCTTTCCAATAAAGTGTACTTGACCTCATAAACGGTGAACTTCTTGCTTAAGTAATAGATCGCCTGCTCTTTCTTTCCAGTTATGCCATGTTGTCTGAGGACACAACCGAAAGAATTTTCCAAGACCGTTAGATACAAGAATAGGGGTCTCTCTGGCTCTGGCGGGACAAAACTGGAGGATTTGAAAGATATTCTTTGATCTTGTCAAAAGCCTCTTGACACTCAGCCGTCCATTTGATTGCTGCATCCTTCCTTAATAGCTTGAATATGGGCTCACATGTGCTAGTCAGTTGGGCAATGAATCGACTGATATAGTTTAACCTGCCCAATAGACTCATCACATCTTTCTTCGTTCTTGGAGGAGGTAGATCTCAGATAGACTTTATCTTTGTTGGATCTAACTCGATACCTCTCCTACTTACTATGAAACCCAGAAGCTTGCCCGATGGGACTCCGAAGGCGCACTTAGCCAGATTCAACTTCAGGTCGTACTTTCTCAGCCTCTCAAAAAATTTGCTCAAGTCTCGAACATGATCGTCCTGAGTCCTGGACTTGACTATCACGTCGTCTACATATACCTCTATCTCTTGATGCATCATATCATGAAAAATGGCAGTCATGGCTCTCATGTAAGTTGCCCCGGCATTTTTTAAACCGAACGGCATAACCCGAAAACAGTAAGTACCCCAAGGTGTAGTGAAGGCGGTTTTCTCGGCATCTTCTTCATCCATCAACACCTGATTTTTTCCAGCGTAACAATCTACGAAAGACTGTATCTCATGTTTGGCACAGTTATCAACAAGGATGTGGAAGTTGGGCAACGGGAAATTGTCTTTCGGACTTGCCCTATTCAAATCTCGATAATCCACACACACCCGAGTTTTCCCATCTTTCTTCGGTACAGGAACTACATTAGCGAACCACGTAGTATACTGAACTACCCGAATTACTCCTGTTTTCAACTGCTTTGTGATTTCTTCTTTGATCTTATCACTGATATCAGTCTTGAACTTCCTCTGCTTCTGTTGAACTGGAGGACAATCAGGGTAAATTGGCAATTTATGCACCACTAGATCAACACCTAATCCTGGCATGTCATCGTATGACCAAGCAAACACATCTTTAAATTCAAAGAGGAGTTGAATTATTGCATCTCGCGTTTTCTCATCTGTGTGAATGCTTATTTTGGTTTCTCGGATTTCTTCAGGAGTTCCCAAATTAACCGGTTCGGTGTCATTCAAATTCGGCTTAGGTTTATTCTCAAAGTGTTCCAATTCTCGATTTATTTCCCTAAAAGCCTCTTCTTCATCATATTCCGGTTCTTGGTTCATTATTTCATAATTAGACAGCTCGTTTGGATCTGGGCGTGAAATCCGCAAGCATGTCATATTATTTAAAGCCGCATTATTATAACTGAAAGGAAAAGATAAAAGAAAATAGCAAAAATCAGAAAGAATAAAGAAAAAAAATGATGAAATACTGATTTTATTCCTTAGAATTGGGAAGATAACAGGGTTTATATTTCAGGAAATTAAAACAGGAAACTAAAGAAAAACATTCGAGTTACACCCTGGGATAACTCGTGATGCAGGAAAGGTGGCAGGACAAGTCTACCCGGACTCCTTCGTGACTGGGAATGGTGTAGCCTCCCAATTTTGAAGCTTAGCATTTGGCCCCATGTATAGCACCTCAGCGATGCTTGTGCCTTCTCCCATCTGAACCATGTGGGTTTCGTAAAGCATTTCTCTCATCACCCCGTATATTTCCTCAATCTTTTCGGCCGTAAAGGCCTTATCATCTTCTTCTTCAGTGTACTTTGGTCTGACGAAAGTTTCGTACAAATGTGGCAATGGTTGAGGCAACTTCCATCCCTCATTTTTTTCTTCTTTGCCCAATCTTCATCTTTTGGAGTAGGGTGGAAGCCTATCCCAAAGAGTTTTTTAGTGGAAGGCAAGGTGATAGGTTCAGTTATTCCTTGCAACGATTTTCCAAGTCCTTCTCCCGGTTTGAATCCCCGTCGGATCATTTCTTTAGCAACCATGATTGAAGCGTTGGACAAGAAAGGTTGGGGGCAAGGGCTCCCTTCTTCATACTGCTCCGCCAGCACAACTTCAAAAGCCTGATAAACTGTGTGCTCACTCCCTTCTCTTGCTTCAAGATATGGGATGGATGGGTCCCGATAAATAGACTGTTCGTCTTCTCCGTGGACCACAATTTCCCGATCTTCATATTCAAACTTCACCATTTGGTGGAGAGTGGAGGGTACAACCCCTGTAGCATGAATCCAAGGTCTTCCGAGGAGGAAGTTGTAAGATGTGTCCATATCCAGTACCTGGAAAGTTACTTCGAACTCCACCGACCCGATAGTCAATATCAGGTCTATTTCTCCGAGGGTGTCCCTCTTGATGCCATCAAAAGCTCTTAACAGACATTATTGGGGCGAATCTTTCCGGTCCTAATTTCCATTCTTTGCAGCATGGAGAGAGGACAAATGTCAACACCCGAAGCCCCATCCAATATTACTCGCTTGGCGTAGTAGTCTTCACACTTGACTGTCAGATGTAAAGCCTTGTTGTGAGCTGCTCCCTCCGAAGGCAAATCGTTCTTGCTAAAAGAAACTTGATTAACCGCAAAGAACCTTTCCATCATTCTTTCAAGTTGTTCAACTAAAGTCTCAGCCGGCACATACGCTTCATTCAAGGTTTTGAGCAGGATCTTCTGATGTTCGGCGGACCTCATTAGCAACGATAGCATAGACACTTGTTCAGGGTATTTGCGCAACTGATCCACCACTTCATAGTCAGGCATATTCATCTTCTGGAAGAAAGCCTCTGCTTCTTCAACGCTTACAGGCTTCTGGGGTGGGAAGCGCTTCCGTGTGGCATTGTTCACTTCTTGAATGTCTGAATATTTTCCAGCAGAAGTATTTTCTGGAAGTTCCCCCGTGATTTCTTTGCCTTTGTACGTAACCAATGTTTGTTGATAATTCCATGGTACCGTAGACGGGTCTGTCATTGGCTTCTGTGGCATGCGTCCGATAACCGTTGGCTCATTCAGCCGATGCGGTTTAATCGTCCCCCGGACCACATAGGCCCCTTTTGACACGTACATCGGTATTCCCCTTTTCATTTTGAATCTCTGTGGCTTCTCTGATCGACCTCGTGGAATATAGAAAACCTCATTCTTCGAAGGCACCATCGTCTCTGTCTTTGTCTCAGCCTTCTTTTCGAGCTCAGCCTTGACAGTATTAGTCTTCTTTTCCCCTTTATCTTGCTTCGGGGCTGCTTTAGGATTTCTCTCTGCATCGACAATGGTGATTATAGCTTTCAGGGCAGGATCAAACTCCTTATCCTCACAGATCATCCCAATCAATGACCCATTATTGTGAGCGGGCAACGGATTGTTGGTCACATTTGGGACCTCCTCGTCCCTTAATACTATTTTTCCTTGTTCTATTAAGTTCTCTACCACCCTTTTTAAAGTCCAACAATCATTGATATCATGCCCTTCTGCTCCCGAATGATAAGCACACCTGACACCGGCTCTGTAAGCAGGTGATGCTGGATTTTGCCTTGTCTGAGGGACTGGTTGCAGGAAACCCATCTGGACCAGTTTTGGGAATAGGGTAGAATACGGTTCACCAATGGGTGTGAAAGTTTGTCTTCTGGGTGGTTCTTGAGGACGAAAGTTATTCTGGGGTAGTTGTGGATTATAGTGGTTTCGGTAAGAAGGCTGATTTCTGGGAGGTGGAGCTTGATTTTTGTTGGCTTGTTGTTGTGGTCGGACATAAGGCTGAGTATTCATGACCGAGTATGGCTGAGGAGTATAGGCCAAATCTTGGTGAGGGTAATAGTGTTGCGGGGTCCTCTCTGAAAAAAGGGATTTGGGAGTATAGTTTCTCCTTGTACCCGACGCTGCCATGAATGTTTCTTCCCTTTTCTTTCCCTTTGCTATTCCTCCAGACCCACCCTGAATGGCTTGGGAGGTAGCTCTGATAGCAGATTGGCTTAGAATTCGACCCGTTTTAGCCCATTTTCAACCATTTCGCCAATCTTGATAGCTTCAGCGAACGGTTTACCTATTACGAACATCATATTCTGGAAGTAGTCAGCTTCCTGAGCTTGAAGGAAAACTGTGACCATTTCAACTTCATCCATCGGAGGCTTTATCCTGGATGCCTGCTCACGCCATTTAACTGCTCTCTCAGAAGCTTTCTAAGGATTTCTTTTTCAAGTTTGTCAATGAGTTCCTATCTGGAGCAATATCAATGTTGCATTGGAACTGCCTGACGAAATCTCTAGCAAGATCGTCCCAGATGTAAAACTGGTACTGTAAAACTGGGGCAGAAAATTTTCCTTTCATTTGGAAAATTTTCTCGAAGTCAGGTACCCATTTGAGGAAGAATAAAAATAACACCAGTCTCAAGGGAAGTGGTCTTTGAACCAGTGTTTCCCCATTATAATAAGTTTCACATGGAGGAAATTGATCCCCAGCAGACAGAACAAAGGGATGACATTTGTGCTCAGAAAAACAAAAGCCATTATCATCCCTAGGAGCTTCCAGAAGAATGAAGCATCGATTTGAAGGGATAAAATTCCCCAGCAACGTTATCCTCAACGACGTTATCCCAAGAAGATAACACTTTTATCCCCAGCAGTGTTGAGAGAAAATAAATTCTGAAAAATAAAAAGAGAAAAAAAAAATTGAATTTAAAGGAGGGGAAGAAAGAAAACTACCGCAGTGGTATTATCCCCAGCAAGCAAGAACAAAGCAGCGCGAAGGAAGGAGAAAAGAAAAGAAGGAATTACGAAGGTAAGTTTCTCAAATCATTGATCTTTACATTTTTTTCCTAGGATAAAAAGTCCTAGTCTGATGAATTTCCCTCCCGATACAATCTTGGTCTGATGAAATTTTCTCCCAAGATAAGATATCAAATCTTAGTCGGATGAATCTTTCTCCTAAGATCACAACAAAATGGACCTAGTCTGACGATTTATCTCCTAGAGTCAAAATCTTGGTCTGATGAAATTGTTCTCCCAAGATAAAATCTTAGTCGGATGAATCTTTCTCCTAAGATCACAACAAAATGGACCTAGTCTGACGATTTATCTCCTAGAGTCAAAATCTTGGTCTGATGAAATTGTTCTCCCAAGATAAAATCTTAGTCGGATGAATCTTTCTCCTAAGATCACAACAAATGGACCTAGTCTGACGATTTATCTCCTAGAGTCAAAATCTTGGTCTGATGAAATTGTTCTCCCAAGATAAAATCTTAGTCGGATGAATCTTTCTCCTAAGATCACAACAAAATGGACCTAGTCTGACGATTTATCTCCTAGAGTCAAAATCTTGGTCTGATGAAATTGTTCTCCCAAGATAAAATCTTAGTCGGATGAATCTTTCTCCTAAGATCACAACAAAATGGACCTAGTCTGACGATTTATCTCCTAGAGTCAAAATCTTGGTCTGATGAAATTGTTCTCCCAAGATAAAATCTTAGTCGGATGAATCTTTCTCCTAAGATCACAACAAAATGGACCTAGTCTGACGATTTATCTCCTAGTGTCAAAATCTTGGTCTGATGAAATTGTTCTCCCAAGATAAAATCTTAGTCGGATGAATCTTTCTCCTAAGATCACAACAAATGGACCTAGTCTGACGATTTATCTCCTAGAGTCACAATCTTGGTCCGATGAAATTTTTCTCCCAAGATAAGATATCAAATCTTAGTCCGATGAATCTTTCTCCTAAGATAAGATATCAAATCCTAGTCTGATGAATTTTCTCCTAGGATAATTTGAAGAAAAAAAAGAAGAAGTTTGAATTGAAAAAAAAATGGTTGAAGTCAGGATCCCCCCCTGAAGAATAAAATGGCGATTTATCGGTTGAAGTCAGGAGCCCGCCTGAAGAGAGGAATGGAGATTTATTTTCAAAGTTGTTGTTGAAGTCAGGAGCCCGCCTGAAGAGAGGAAAGACGTTTTACAAAGTTGTTGAAATCTTGCCAACCTAAAGAAAGGAATGACGATGTATGGTTTGAAGTCAGGAGCCCACCTGAAGAGAGGAAAGGCGTTTTTAAAAAATTGTTGAAATCTTGCCAACCTAAAGAAAGGAATGGCGATGTATTGGTTGAAGTCAGGAGCCCGCTTGAAAAGAGGAATGACGATTTTTTTCAAAGTTATTGTTGAAGTCAGGAGCCCGCCTGAAGAGAGGAATGGCGTTTATTTCTAAAGTTGTTATTGATGTTGGGAGCCCGCCCAGATAACAGAGGCATACATATCAGTCTTTACTTTTCAAGTGTTGAAGTTGGGAGCCCGCCCATAGAACAAAGGCATACATTTCAGTTGTTGAAGTTGGGAGCCCGCCCAGATAACAGAGGCATACATTTCAGTCTTTACATTTCAAGCATAGAAGTTGGGAGCCCGCCCAGATAACAGAGGCATACATTTCAAGATCAAGTTAGAGGACAATAAAACAGCGGGTTACAATAGGAATCCCCAGCAGGAAACAATAAAAATCCCCAGCACCGGGAAACAGAAGGTTGCAACAAGAGGTCACAGTACAAACTCAAGTACATGTGTCAAAAGAAGAAAAGCACCGGAAGAAATGCAAGTAGACAAGGAAGCAAGGCAACAAAAAAAAATTGTACTCTAGCCTAGCTTCTTGTTTTCTTTTAAGCATGGTGTAACAAGGAGATCGGTAAGCAGTGGTAATAGCATGCAACAACAGTAACAGTGCAGTCCAACGGTAGTCCCAGCTACCAAAACTTCCCGAACTACATTAACCTGATTCCTGTTTAGCCCAGGATATGTAGGAAACCTTTGAAGCAAAGGTTCGGTCAAATCTTTTTCAAAAAAATGCTTCACACGGAGTACTCGGATGGGCAAAAAATCGCTCGCTTTATCTTTGCACGAAAACCCTTCGTGTCTTCGGGCAAAGAGGGGCAGCTGTAAGCACGTGATTTTTGCCCAATATGAGAATTACTCCCAAAAAATCCAAAAATAAAATGATTTTTCTTTGGTGTGCAATTTTGTGATATTTTGTGATATTTTGAATAATTATTTGTATTTGTCTGTGCGTGTTTATTTGATAAATTAATAAAAAATACAAAAATATGTCGCATTTTGCATGTAGGATTTAATTCTACAGTTGTTAGTAATTAAATTTGTTTTACAAAAATTAAAAAATTACAAAAATAGGCATCGTTTGCATTTTTAGCATTTAATGTCCAAATATACAATTTTATGCTTAATTATTACTTAATTGTGCGTTAATTGTTATTGGGAGTTAATTTGCGCTTTTATAACTTAATTTAGTTCTTAATAATAGTTTAAGTATTTTTTATAATTTAGTTTTAGAGAAATAAAAGAAGAAAAGAGAGCGAAAATATAAAGAAAGTCGGAATTGGGCCTCTTCTTCGATTTCAAGCCACCGGCCCAAAAAATGGCCCAATCTTCCCTACGACCCAGTCCATTTCGAACTGGGTCAACCCAGTCCATAATCCAAAAGACCCAAACCCCTTTGTCTTACATTTTACAACACAAAACAAAAGAAAAAAGAAGAAAAAACCCTAAAAAGACTAAGAAGTCATCCGCCCCCCTCCTATCTTCTTCTTCTTCCTCAAGTTTCTCCAAGGTCATCCATAGCTTCCCCCTCAAAGCTCAACCATGGCTGCCCAACGTCACACTCACACACACACACGCACGTCACCCTCACGACCCCGGCTCAACCAAACGACCTCCGAACGCGATCGAACCAACAACCAATCCGTCGAGCTCCACCATGAAAGCTCACAGTTGAGATTTCCGCGACTACTTCTGTCTCCGAGCTGCTGCATCACGCTCATCATCTTCAACACCAAGCTCCCCGCGACTGCCCGTCACAGCTTCTGCCATCGTCATCCATGGTGGTTGCTTTCATCTTCTCCGTTCTTCGTCAAAGCTCGAGCTTCGACCTCCATCCATGGCTGCCGTAGATGCGTCTTCTTCGCTAATCGAGCTGCTGCTGCCTTCTGCTTGTGACGGGCTGCCATTTTTCGTTTTTAAACGATGCCAAACGACCACCTTCTTTGGTCGTCCGTTCGTGGTCGTCTTCGGCGTCAAGTTATCTTGGTGCGAGATTCGTTTCCGGACAGATTGTTTCCATCCAAGTTCATCGTCATTCGCTCGATGCTTGGGTCGTCAAAACAGTCCGTACGTATGTCGTTCGATCCGGTTAGTAGATTTTGAGTTTTATGTTTGTCCGTATTTTGTTTTGATATTTTTCGAATCTAAAATCGGCGAATGTTTGTTTTGTTCATGTCTATGCTTAGATATTTGATTTTTGGTTTTGTTCATGTTCATGTTGTTTGTTAAATTAATTTTCAGATTTCAAAATAGAAGTTTAATTAGTTGTTTTCATATTCATTTCATGTTTGTATTATTGTTTAAGTGAATATTTGTTAGTTTGATGTTTGTTAGATTCAAATTGAAATTTAATTAACTATTTCTTCAATTTGTTTCATGTGTTTATGTATTGTTAGAAATTGTTAATATTGTTAAGTTCAAGTTTAAGTTCATAATTGTTTCTTCGTCGATCTTGTTATTTGTCTAAAGAATTTAGTTGTAATAAGGGAAGTATGTTGGTTTTAATCATTTGAATCCATCGTTTTTATTTTTAGATTTAATTCATGTTCATATTATGTTTGTTTGTTCTTGAATCCGAAATTTGTATAGCTTGATTTCTTGTTTACCATTTGTGATTATTTCTTGAATTTGTCTCATAAAGTTTAATATAGGAATTGTTGGTTGTAATGTTGTTAGAATTGATTTTAAGTTCAATATGATTGAAGTTAGAAATCTAAATATACTTGTTTGTTGTAGTTGTTGAATCCGAAAATAGAATTGTTTGTTGCTAAAATATTGTTCAATCAAATTTTAGTTGTTCTTTGTTGTTCAATTTGTGTTCATGTGATTTGTTGTTGAAATGTTGTTAAAATCGTGTTCATGTGATATTGTTGTTATGATGTTCATCCGTGTTCATATTGTTGTTTAAACATTGTTAGAAATTGATCATATTGTCTATATTTTGGTTAAGTTTGATTAATTGATGTGTTATAGTTGATGGGTAGTTTGGTAAATTTGTAGTACGTTCAGGGGTAGTTTGGTAATTTCAGTAAGGTCGTGAGGGGTAGTTTAGGAATTGTACATTTTGAAATTGTTTATTTGAAGCATGGGGGACAAAATAAAATGGGGTGGGTTGTGATATGGTTATTTAATATAAAGAGGGGACAAGATTTAAATTAAAGGGGGAATCTTGCATTATTTTATGTTAGGCATGGGGGACAAAATGAAATGGGGTGGTGTGATATGTTTATTTAATGTAATGGGGATGAGTGGGAAGATAATGGGTTGGGTAGAGAAAAAGTATTGATTTTAATTAATTGAAAGATTTATGGGATGGAATTATATATGAAGTCTTGAACACAAGACAAGAGGGGAATAGAGAGAATAGAGATAGAGAAAAATACACAGATACAGATAGAGAGAGAAAAAAAAAGGCTGAACATTTAAGAGAAAGAAAAATTTCGAAAAATATTTAAGCTTTCAAAATAAAAATAAAAACTAAAAAATCTTCTGCTTTCTTTCTTTGTTTGAAATTAGTATTAATGGTTGTTGTTTCATTCAAAGCTTAAAGCTTTTGTTTTTGGGATTACTACTCCACCGGTCTGTTACTGGGTTGTTACTGTTGCTGGGCAGTTGTTGCTGTTACACTGTTATTACTGTTGCTGATTTTCATCTTCATTTTCTTTTGCTTCCAAATATCAGGTACATATCTTTAAAACTCATGTTGTGAAGAGCTTCAACATGGCAAGTAAATGAAGTTTGGAATTATAAGGATGTCTTCTACTCATTTAAATTTTATTAGTTTAAGTTTCAGTTTTGTTTTAGTTGGTTAATATAGTATTAAATCAATTGGTAGATTAGTTCTCTTTCTTAATAACAAATGGCTTAGTTATTTTAGGAACGCGATCAACTCATTTCTTTTAATATATGAAATAATGTCAATGATTTTTTACAAAATATAGAGTTAGTGTTTGCAAATATTCGCATAGGCAGAATATAAGAATTGGTTTATTTATCTCAAACCCAATCTTCGTAAGCAAAATTAACCAAACAATTATAACCTCGGACTAAAAACAAGTGGTGTAAAAGAAGGATGGGATTTATAGATTGTAACATTTTAAGTCAAAAAATGTGTAAATAACGTTTGCTCCAAATAGAACAATGAAAATTCTTCAAAAATATCACTTCCTTACATCCATTCTTTCCCAATTTTTATACGTAATTTGCATGTTGTCTATTTGGGTAGGCAAATATTGTATTCACTAAATGGTAGTATTAATCACACGTTTATTTTTACTCCACAAATTCGAATGGTTTGAGGAATATAATTCATGCGCGAAAAACATAAATTGCGATCAACGTCCAATAAATTGTAAATTCTTTTTAAGGAATTTAGAGGCTAAAAGAATATTTATTTCTCATGATGTTCACATAAAAATACGTGGATATAATAAACAATTTGTAAACAAATTTATACTACCATCAAGAATATTTTTATGATTAGGGATACGTTCGCGTCACCTAATTATATTTCTAAAGGCAATTCGGATTATGCGTTCGCGCAACTTCGATAGAATATTTAATAAAAGGGATTTCTCGGAGAATATCATTATTAATTTCATAAAAACCCGAGATGTGAGGTTCACTACTTAATTATACCAAAAGGGCGAATGTTCTTATATTTATTTAAAGCATAATTTCGAAAATAATTATTTTAATAAAAATATTATCTATATTATTGTGTACACGTGCGCGTGACACAACTCCGCATGTTTTAAAAAATATAATTTATAACACGAATATACGTACGCGTGATTCGATTCAAAGAAGGGACTTTAAATCTAAATAGAAGCGGTAACAATAAAATCATGCAATAAAAAATGTATTTAGCAAATCAAAATAATCAAGCCGAATATAACAGTTGAGCGACCGTGCTAGAACCACGGAACTCGGGAATGCCTAACACCTTCTCCCGGGTTAACAGAATTCCTTATCCGGATTTCTGGTGCGCAGACTATTAAATAGACAGAGTCATATTCTCCTCGATTCAGGGATTAAAACCGGTGACTTGGGACGCCTTAAAATTCCCAGGTGGCGACTCTGAAACAAACAAACAAATCTCGTTTCGACTGTCCTTTAATTGGAGAAAACTCCCTACGCACCCTCGCGGGCGCGGAAAAATGAGGTGTGACAGCTCTGGCGACTCTGCTGGGGACTGCGACCAAGAACCACTGGTTCAGGGTTCAAGAATTCGAGCTTAAAATAATTGTTATAGTTGGCTTTATTTATTATCTGATTTTTACATGATATATGCTTAATGTCCTAAATGATGTTGTTACCGCTTTAATATTATCTGAATTGTGTATATAAAACTGCTACGAAACCCTTCTTCTTTCTGAGTCTTCTAAATTTATGGTGTACACGTGCGCGTGGCCCACCTTTCTGTTAGAAGTCATACCAAATAAGACGAAGTTGGGACAAGTAACTAGGCCGGGTAGACTTTCGTGCTCCCGGTACGTTGCCCCCGCTTCGGCTCAAACTGTCCGTTTGGGTAAGCCAGGGCTAGATCAATATGCCTCAGGTTTTTTCACTTAGAATAACTCAGCTTCATGTCGGATCCCTAGTAGGAGCGTTTGTTTGCATCACGTGCATTTGACTTTGGAGACTCAACACAGGGGTTGGGTCTGTCTAGGACAGGTGTACCAAAAAATGAAAATGACCATCCTGATGCATCTTACTTGCTCCTACTTGCGCATTTATTTGATTCGTACTTGTGTGCTGACTGACTTTTGAATATCAGGAATAATATTTTAAAATTGAAAAAAAAAGAAATAGCGGTTAGGGAATTGATTGTTTATTTTTGGAAAAAAAAAACCAATACCCAAATAACTGTCAAAACTCTGCCGAAATTTTGAGAAAATGAAAAAAAAATGTTTTATTAGTTTGTTTTATTAAAAGCAAAGGAAAAATAGTAAAAAAAAAAGAGTCGTTGTTCTGTCTTGTTTTTAAAAAAAACAAAAAAAAAATAGTTTGTCTTGCCATAAAAAATGAAAATGAAAAAGAGTCTTGTTGTTAAAATGGGTTTTTATTTATTTATTTGTTTAGATACCAAAATAAAAATAAAAATAATAAAATAAAAAGAGTCGCGTTGAAAGTGGATTTATTATTTGTTGCAAATATATATATATATATAAAAATCCAAAAAGTTTTTCTTTATTTCCAAAAAATGTATATATATCTTTATTTGTTGTCCTGGCAAAAAGTCTAGAAAAGTTTTTTTTACACTCCCAATTTTCAAAACAAAAAATCCAAAAATATTTTCCAATATTGACTTCTTTAAGAAAGTCTTTTTAATTAAAATAAAACAAATTTGAAAATATTTTCCTTCTTCTTTAAAAATTGAAAATAAAATTCAAAATTCAAAAAAATATTTTTTTTAGAAAGCATTTCTTTTATTAAAGGTAAAATTCCAAAAAAAAAATATTTTCTTTCTTCTTAGAATAAGAAAAAACAAAAAAAATATCTTCCTTTTACTTTTGAAATTCTCAAAGTTCAAATCAAAAGAAAAGGAATTCTTAGAAGTCTTTCTTTCAAAAAGAAAATCAATCAAAAATCCAAAAATATATATATATATACTTCATTTCTTCTTTTAAAGCAGTTCTTTTACAAATTCAAAATAATAATGATTTAAAATTAGTTTACTTACTTTATTCATGACCTGCCCGAACTACGCGGGTTTGATTCTCACCGGATGTGAGATACGTAGACAACCCTCATCGGGTCCAACCCCCCTTTTTGCTAAAATAGCCAAAAACAAATAAATACAAAAAAAACATGTCAAAATTTTAATTTTTTTTTTCATAAATAAGTCGGGTGATGTCCAACCTCCCCTTTTGCAAAAAATAGCCAATAAAAAAAAATGTCAAATTTTAATTTTGTCATAAAGAAGTCGGGTGACGCTGTTTTATCAAGACATAGCCGAATGTTCCCGAATGGGACGCTAGAAGGCCGACTTTGCATAAACAACCACCTTTTGGGTCATGTTTAGGATTTTGGTCTAGTTGACCCACACAGCCTTAAAAATCTTCGTCCCCGAGGCGCTGAAGGGCCGTGTTTGCAACACCAGGTTTTTATTGTAATTTGAAAAAAATAAAAAAATAAATAGTCGGCGGTCAGGTGAATACCGTTTGAATTTTGTCATAATAAGCCGAGCCAGCTTCGGCCGCGTCTTAAACCGTTCTTGCCGAAATAGCCTCAGAGTATCTTTCAGTTGTCGAAAGGCTATTTTCGTAAAAGAACGGACAAGTGTGTAAAGTGTCATAAAATAATCCTCTCCGGCCTCAAAATTTGGACGGGGCCACATTTGCAAAAATAACCGTTTGGTTGCATTTGTCAAACGGAGAAAGGAAGCTGGCCGTTTGTTTTGGAGTTTGTAAAACTTTTGATTATAATATGTGGGTCGTTTGATTTTCAAGTTTGTAGGTCATTTTTAAACCTTTGAAACCCAATATGAAAATTGAAAAAAAAATGATTAGTATTGCTTATCTTTTATTGGTCCGAACTACGCAAGGTCTGATTCATGCGGGGTCATGATACGTAGGCAATCTCCATAAGATTCGACCACCACTGAAAAAGAAAATGAAAAAAAAATGTTGCTAGTAATAAGAACCGACTGAGTCCATTCTAACATGTTTTATTTTGAATTGTGAAGAAAGTTGAGTTGATCGGTTTGTTCAGAGGGTTCAACAAGAGCAGTACCACTCTCCTAAGTACCACCCGTACTCGTTTGATCTTCTTTCAAAGATTGAAGAGCCTGCCCGAAAGATGGTACAAGAAGAAATGACCCAAAGAGTGAAAAACTTAGAACAATGGTTGAAAAACAGGCAAGGGTTGTCTGGTCAAAAGAGTGTTGCCTTCAAAGATCTATGTATGTTCCCCGATGTCCACTTGCCGCCTGGTTTCAAGACTCCCAAATTTGAAAAGTACGATGGACATGGAGATCCCATTGCCCACTTGAAAAGGTATTGCAATCAACTGAGAGGTGCGGGAAGAAATGAAGAATTGTTGATGGCTTATTTTGTGGAAAGCCTTACGGGAGTAGCTTCCGAATGGTTTATGGATCAAGACACGTCTCGCTGGTATGTCTGGGACGACATGGCACAAGCATTTGTCAAACAGTTCCAATACAGCATCGACATTGCCCCAGACCGCATTTCCCTTTCAAACCTGAAGAAGAAACCAAGTGAAAGTTTCAGGGAATATGCCATTAAATGGAGAGAGCAAGCAGCTCGAGTTAAGCCACCCATGGATGACCACGAGCTAATAACTGTCTTCCTTCAAGCGCAAGAGCCAGATTACTTTCAGAACATGATGTCCGCAGTTGGCAAATCCTTTTCAGAAGCAATCAAAATGGGAGAAATAATAGAGAATGGTCTTAAGACAGGAAAAATTATAAGTCAAGCAGTTTTTAAAGCTGCAACTCACGCTGTCCGGGTTGAGTCTGATAATTTTTGCGACACAAATGAGAAGATTGAAGAAATCATGATGACATCAGGGTCAAGAAGAGGTCCTAGGAGAACATCTCGAAGGTATGAGCAGCCTCCTAAAGTTATCTATGAATCCCCTGAGCAATATTATCCCCCTCAGAACCCACAACACTCTATTGTTCCACCTCAGTATGTTGCCCGGCCACCAAAACGCCCCAGAAGGCGAGCACGAGCATCACAAAATCTCCAGAAGCCTCCACATAACTTTCAGGTGCCCTATAACCCACATCCAAGCCAGAAGTATAAAGGGGAACGAAGGTTGAAAGATAATTTTACACCAATAGGAGAGTCCTATGAAAGCTTATTTGAGAGGTTAAAGCATCACGACATGATTGCATCTATTCCTCCAAATCATCTGGACACACGTGCAAGAAGCTTTGACCCTTCTAAAAGGTGTGAATACCATTCCAATGCCCAGGGGCACAATGTTGAAAGTTGTCGGGATTTGAAAAAAGAAATAGAAAGGATGATCCAGGAAAATCTGATTGTAATCCAAGGTAATGACACCCAGAATATCGCGCAGAATCCTTTACCTGCACATCATGATGCACACTTTATGGGGAGGATGCCTGGTAACATGGGATTTTAGAGTCATCCCGGAAAGCCGCTAACCGATGATAATGATATCGAAGTTGGAAATGGTCTGGACAATACTGCAAAGCTCAGTGGCTAAAGATGCCAACTTTGATAAAATGGGAGGACGCTCTGTTCCTTGGTTAGCAAGAGAGAAGCTTGTGGTGGCTTATTTTGTTGTCATTTCTGTTGTCCGGATTATTCTTAGGGTTGTAATCCGAATATTGTCTTGAGTCAAACCTTCTTATTTTTCCATTTTGTCATATCAGTTTGTTTAAGTTTTGTCAAGGCTGTGTTAGGATTTTATTCTGCTTGTTTTGTTTGTTTTATTATTCAAACCATTTCGCCAGTAGTCTAATACAAAAGCCGGTCTTTTATTATTTCCAGTTTTCTTTTGACTAGTCCTTTTATCATTTTTATTCAAGCGCCGATTCTAGTGACATGACATGCGCACACAGTTTGGGCCTAGTCTTTAAAGATAATCATAAAACCCTGGAGAGGTGATCAAAGCATTTAAGGGAAATAAGAACAGTTTGAAATTATTTGAAGCCCGAGTCATGTGGAACTGGGGCAAGTAAAACTTAAAGAAAACCGTTAAATGCAAGATTCGCCAAATTGGCATGAGGGTCGTTCATGAGAATGAGAGTGTCGCCCAACGGTGCTTTAGAAATGACAAATGAAAAAGCAAGTGTTTAACATAATTGTCAAATCCAGCACCATCGGAAGAGACTATAAATCTATGATCAATTGTGTTGTTTGCATTTGGCATGTTTTGAAGACTGGAATGACGAAGGCATTTTGTTCTGCTATCTAAACACTTTATCCTTCTTTACCCCTTTTGAGCCTTATTTATTTTCTTTCATACCCCTCGTTCGGAATCAATAGCAACGACTAGGAAATACGAGTCTGGAAGGTAAAGAAAAAAATCAAAAAAAAAGAAAAAAAAAAGAAAAAGAAAAAGAAAAATGAAAAAAAACAAAAGAAAGTCAAATGAAAAAAGAGGAATTGGGAACTACGTTTGACCTGATTCCTCAAAGAGGATACGTAGGCGCTTCACAGCTCGGTCATAGGGTCCATAGTGCGCATAATGTGCGTAATATACATAGTGTAACAAAAAAATTTAAAAAATATATATAATAAATAAATAATCCCCAAGCAAGAAACTGGGGCAAGAGTTGCGCTTGTTATAAACAAATATGATTTCGAAGGTTGTAATTTTGAACCCCAAATTGATTTGTTTTTGAGCCTTTAATACCCTTTCTTTCTAAGCCTATCCAAAAAACCCACATTACGGTCCAAAGAAAGACCTTCTGATCAGTCTGCAAAAGATGCCAAGTCAGACAAATGAGAATCTTACCAGCGAACATAACATTCTGTTCCACAGCAGAAAGGACTCTAATCTCCAGCAGAGAGAGTCATACCGGCAACACTCCAAATCCCCAGCTGGAAAGTGATATAAATGAGAGAGTCTTATCGGTGAAAATCTTCACGGACACCATAAGGCGATGAAAGCTGAGAGAAAAACCAAAATGAGAGAGACTTGATGGTGAAAACCTTTTGGGCACTACAAGTCGAATAAGATTGGGAATCAGATGGAGGATAGTCAAGGGAAGATCTTGAAAGACGATTGACGACGGAGGATAGGCCACATATGCATGTCATGACCATTAGAGTCGGTGTCTGCGTTTGATAGGTTTTTATTTATAATTTCTTTTGTTAAAGAGTCATCTTTTTCCTTTGTCTTTTATTCTGTTCCTTTTTATCTTTCTCCTTTCATAGAAAATTCCCCAGTAGAGTCTGTTTGGTCAGAACCAGTGGGAAATGACTTCAAAATAGGCCATCAGCTTTCCAATTATGCAAGATGAGATATGGCTAGTACATCCAAGTGGTATAGTCAGCAAGGAACGAGCACAAGGCCAGTGTCAAGAAAGATATCCCCAGCAAAAGGGATTTGACAAAAGGATTGACGAGTGTCAAGAGAGATATCCTTGCCAAAATCAGAGGTTATTAAAACCTCAAGGCCAAGGCCCGTGGACAAACAAGGAGAGCAATAAGCATGATTTGGGAAATTCATGCGAGACTAAAAGGTCGGGAAAATGCAAGTCTCCGAGCCATACCACGAAAGAAGAGGGATATCCCCAGCAGAAAAGGATTATCCCCAGCAAATAATATCATCCCCAACAAGTTGTGGGATGCAGAACAAAAAAGGAGAAAGGGAAAAGCCGTCCCAGTGGAGTATCACAACCAACTACCACACTTTAAGCTAACAAATTTTGTTTTGAAACAGGTAAAAGAAATGGCATTGATGACAGAAATGCATGCCATAAGGGAGACGGTAAAACTGGGGCAGAAAATTTTCCTTTCATTTGGAAAATTTTCTCGAAGTCAGGTACCCATTTGAGGAAGAATAAAAAATAACACCAGTCTCAAGGGAAGTGGTCTTTGAACCAGTGTTGCCCCATTATAATAAGTTTCAATGGAGGAAATTGATCCCCAGCAGACAGAACAAAGGGATGACATTTGTGCTCAGAAAAACAAAAGCCATTATCATCCCTAGGAGCTTCCAGAAGAATGAAGCATCGATTTGAAGGGATAAAATTCCCCAGCAACGTTATCCTCAACGACGTTATCCCAAGAAGATAACACTTTTATCCCCAGCAGTGTTGAGAGAAAATAAATTCTGGAAAAAAAAGAGAAAAAAAATTGAATTTAAAGGAGGGGAAGAAAGAAAACTACCGCAGTGGTATTATCCCCAGCAAGCAAGAACAAAGCAGCGCGAAGGAAGGAGAAAAGAAAAGAAGGAATTACGAAGGTAAGTTTCTCAAATCATTGATCTTTACATTTTTTTCCTAGGATAAAAAGTCCTAGTCTGATGAATTTCCCTCCCGATACAATCTTGGTCTGATGAAATTTTCTCCCAAGATAAGATATCAAATCTTAGTCGGATGAATCTTTCTCCTAAGATCACAACAAAATGGACCTAGTCTGACGATTTATCTCCTAGAGTCAAAATCTTGGTCTGATGAAATTGTTCTCCCAAGATAAAATCTTAGTCGGATGAATCTTTCTCCTAAGATCACAACAAAATGGACCTAGTCTGATGATTTATCTCCTAGAGTCAAAATCTTGGTCTGATGAAATTGTTCTCCCAAGATAAAATCTTAGTCGGATGAATCTTTCTCCTAAGATCACAACAAATGGACCTAGTCTGACGATTTATCTCCTAGAGTCAAAATCTTGGTCTGATGAAATTGTTCTCCCAAGATAAAATCTTAGTCGGATGAATCTTTCTCCTAAGATCACAACAAAATGGACCTAGTCTGACGATTTATCTCCTAGTGTCAAAATCTTGGTCTGATGAAATTGTTCTCCCAAGATAAAATCTTAGTCGGATGAATCTTTCTCCTAAGATCACAACAAATGGACCTAGTCTGACGATTTATCTCCTAGAGTCACAATCTTGGTCCGATGAAATTTTTCTCCCAAGATAAGATATCAAATCTTAGTCCGATGAATCTTTCTCCTAAGATAAGATATCAAATCCTAGTCTGATGAATTTTCTCCTAGGATAATTTGAAAAAAAAAAGAAGAAGTTTGAATTGAAAAAAAAATGGTTGAAGTCAGGAGCCCCCTGAAGAATAGAATGGCGATTTATCGGTTGAAGTCAGGAGCCCGCCTGAAGAGAGGAATGGCGATTTATTTTCAAAGTTGTTGTTGAAGTCAGGAGCCCGCCCGAAGAGAGGAAAGACGTTTTACAAAGTTGTTGAAATCTTGCCAACCTAAAGAAAGGAATGGCGATGTATGGTTTGAAGTCAGGAGCCCGCCTGAAGAGAGGAAAGGCGTTTTTAAAAAATTGTTGAAATCTTGCCAACCTAAAGAAAGGAATGGCGATGTATTGGTTGAAGTCAGGAGCCCGCTTGAAGAGAGGAATGACGATTTTTTTCAAAGTTATTGTTGAAGTCAGGAGCCCGCCTGAAGAGAGGAATGACGTTTATTTCTAAAGTTGTTATTGATGTTGGGAGCCCGCCCAGATAACAGAGGCATACATATCAATCTTTACTTTTCAAGTGTTGAAGTTGGGAGCCCGCCCATAGAACAAAGGCATACATTTCAGTCTTTACATTTCAGTTGTTGAAGTTGGGAGCCCGCCCAGATAACAGAGGCATACATTTCAGTCTTTACATTTCAAGCATAGAAGTTGGGAGCCCACCCAGATAACAGAGGCATACATTTCAAGATCAAGTCAGAGGACAATAAAACAGCGGGTTACAATAGGAATCCCCAGCAGGAAACAATAAAAATCCCCAGCACCGGGAAACAGAAGGTTGCAACAAGAGGTCACAGTACAAACTCAAGTACATGTGTCAAAAGAAGAAAAGCACCGGAAGAAATGCAAGTAGACAAGGAAGCAAGGCAACAAAAAAAAATTGTACTCTAGCCTAGCTTCTTGTTTTCTTTTAAGCATGGTGTAACAAGGAGATCGGTAAGCAGTGGTAATAGCATGCAACAAGACAAGAGGGGAATAGAGAGAATAGAGATAGAGAAAAATACACAGATACAGATAGAGAGAGAAAAAAAAAGGCTGAACATTTAAGAGAAAGAAAAATTTCGAAAAATATTTAAGCTTTCAAAATAAAAATAAAAACTAAAAAATCTTCTGTTTTTTTTTTGTTTGAAATTAGTATCAATGGTTGTTGTTTCATTCAAAGCTTAAAGCTTTTGTTTTTTGGGATTACTACTCCACCGGTCTGTTACTGGGTTGTTACTGTTGCTGGGCAGTTGTTGCTGTTACACTGTTATTACTGTTGCTGATTTTCATCTTCATTTTCTTTTGCTTCCAAATATCAGGTACATATCTTTAAAACTCATGTTGTGAAGAGCTTCAACATGGCAAGTAAATGAAGTTTGGAATTATAAGGATGTCTTCTACTCATTTAAATTTTATTAGTTTAAGTTTCAGTTTTGTTTTAGTTGGTTAATATAGTATTAAATTAATTGGTAGATTAGTTCTCTTTCTTAATAACAAATGGCTTAGTTATTTTAGGAACGCGATCAACTCATTTCTTTTAATATATGAAATAATGTCAATGATTTTTTACAAAATATAGAGTTAGTGTTTGCAAATATTCGCATAGGCAGAATATAAGAATTGGTTTATTTATCTCAAACCCAATCTTCGTAAGCAAAATTAACCAAACAATTATAACCTCGGACTAAAAACAAGTGGTGTAAAAGAAGGATGAGATTTATAGATTGTAACTTTTTAAGTCAAAAAATGTGTAAATAGCGTTTGCTCCAAATAGAACAATGAAAATTCTTCAAAAATATCACTTCCTTACATCCATTCTTTCCCAATTTTTATACGTAATTTGCATGTTGTCTATTTGGGTAGGCAAATATTGTATTCACTAAATGGTAGTATTAATCACACGTTTATTTTTACTCCACAAATTCGAATGGTTTGAGGAATATAATTCATGCGCGAAAAACATAAATTGCGATCAACGTCCAATAAATTGTAAATTCTTTTTAAGGAATTTAGAGGCTAAAAGAATATTTATTTCTCATGATGTTCACATAAAAATACGTGGATATAATAAACAATTTGTAAACAAATTTATACTACCATCAAGAATATTTTTATGATTAGGGATACGTTCGCGTCACCTAATTATATTTCTAAAGGCAATTCGGATTATGCGTTCGCGCAACTTCGATCGAATATTTAATAAAAGGGATTTCTCGGAGAATATCATTATTAATTTCATAAAAACCCGAGATGTGAGGTTCACTACTTAATTATACCAAAAGGGCGAATGTTCTTATATTTATTTAAAGCATAATTTCGAAAATAATTATTTTAATAAAAATATTATCTATATTATTGTGTACACGTGCGCGTGACACAACTCCGCATGTTTTAAAAAATATAATTTATAACACGAATATACGTACGCGTGATTCGATTCAAAGAAGGGACTTTAAATCTAAATAGAAGCGGTAACAATAAAATCATGCAATAAAAAATGTATTTAGCAAATCAAAATAATCAAGCCGAATATAACAGTTGAGCGACCGTGCTAGAACCACGGAACTCGGGAATGCCTAACACCTTCTCCCGGGTTAACAGAATTCCTTATCCGGATTTCTGGTGCGCAGACTGTTAAATAGACAGAGTCATATTCTCCTCGATTCAGGGATTAAAACCGGTGACTTGGGACGCCTTAAAATTCCCAGGTGGCGACTCTGAAACAAACAAACAAATCCCGTTTCGACTGTCCTTTAATTGGAGAAAACTCCCTACGCACCCTCGCGGGCGCGGAAAAAGGAGGTGTGACAGGTGCGAGGTCCCTTTCAAGTTGTTCCAGCTCATACATAGTTCGCTTGACCTAAATCATCACTACCGAGAAGAAGGTAGTGCGGGTCATATCTTCGCACCGTAGACACCTCCTAATGATGGCATGGGCAATGGTCTTAATCTTATCCCTGGTTTGCCCCTTTTCTATGAGTAGGTGCTCTATTTGATCATTACGGGCCTTCAAAACCCGAGAATCCTGGAGATGTTGATTCTGCCACTGCTGAATTTCTACTTCCATCTGGGCCAGTAAATCATAGCAATGTCTATTTTCAGCTTCAAAGGTTCGGGCTTGCTTAGCCGCTTTGTCCTCAAGAGTGGCCACCTTTCTCTTCAAATTGGCAATGGTTTGCTCGTGATCCCTTTTCAACTACTGCAGGTACCGGTTGCGCTCCTCTGTTCTTTTTGCCCAGTGTGCCTCGAGTCCTGCTATGGTATTCTCAAAATTCTCCAACTCACTCCGGCACTCACTAATTTCCATTTTAAAACCTTTTATCAGTCGCTCATTCGACCGGCTCCTTTGTTGGTTATCAGCGGCTATCCTTATTTGCTGGATTTGGGCCCTAAGTGCCTCGTTTTCCTGGGCCAACCTGTTCTTTTCTCCCAGATCAGTAGCAACTTGCACGTTGTTCTCAAATTTTAGACCTTCAATTTGTTGTTTCAGCTTGCTGATTTCAGCCCGATAGCCTTTTTCTTTTGCTAACCAATCCTATTGCTCCTGTGATGACTCGACAAAATTCAGGATATGGAGTCTTTTAGCCGGCCTTTTGTGCTCAAGTTCTCTTCTGTACCACACAAGGTACCCTGGTGCTACTTCACCTTTGGCCTGATCCTGCACTCAAGTATCTGCTTTTAAACATTGGCATTCATTCCAGATCTGGCGGACTTTTGCTTCAGAAAATTGTCCATCAGGGCTAATCTCAATTGCTTGAGCACTAAGATCTTCCTCGTGTGGCACTATCTGGCATCTCCCGAGTTGTCTCAAAACTCGATAGGGCGCGTAAGGTTGAATGCTCTTAAGTCCCATCAATAGAAAGTGGGTCCTAGCTGCCGGCATATATATGACCTCATCAACAGGCAACCATCCCAGTGCCCACTGTATTTGGCTGGCGGTGAGGGTTCGAAAGAATGACGTCCATGCCGTAACTCCCTCGGGTAGACTGACCTCCTTGATTCTCGTGTAAAACTCTTCTATGCAAGTCTTCTTCGAGGAACCATAACTCAAAAGCTCGGAACAGTGGCAGAGATGTTCAGTCATCCATATTTGTAGCAGCAAATTACACCCCTCGAAAAAATTCCCTCTGGCTTTGCAGGCTGTGAGAGCTCGAAAGATATCAGATACTACCATAGGCGCGAGAGTGCTTTCATTTTGAGTGAGCAAAGTACTGACGACCCCAGATATTTTCAGATCAATGTTTTCGTCTTTCCTTGGAAACACTAAAAGGCCCAAAAATGTTATCATGAAAGCCACTCGTCTATGCTCATCCCACTTCTGACGGTTACCATTGCTGCATAACTTGTTACCCGGATTGTTGAATCCTCCTACATGACCATATCTGTCGTATATGAAGCGCGGATTACATAAACCTGCGGCCAAATCTGGGTTATGGACCGTCCTGTGTATCTTTAATGAATCTAGAAACCGATGCACAGTGACAGCTCTTGGGGCAACCAGGTATTTTTGCCTTAATGGAACTTCAGCATTTTCGATGTACCCGGCTATTTCCTCCAGAGTCAGGGTGAGTTCAAAATCGGAGAAGTGGAAGACATTGTGTGCCGGGTCCCAGTAGGTGACCAAAGCTCTTATGATATCTCCCCGAGGCTGGATTTCCAATAAACCCGTGAGACCTTTCAGATATTTCTTGACCTCATCTTGCCCTTCACCACCTAGATCATCCCACCATAGCCGCAACTTGACAGGGACTTTAGTCATTATCGAAAAGTGTTCATTTTGCATTGTGCTCATCCTGCACATTTATTAAGGTGATTTAAGCAAAAATTATTTGACTCAAAAATGATTTGACTATATTTTAGAAAGAAAGATCCGATTTTTCGAACACGGCCTTTCAGCACTTCGGGGATGAAGATTTCAAGGCTGTGAGGGTCAACCGATCAAAACTCTAAAGGATGATCGAAAGTGGCCGTTTATGTGAAGTCAGCCTTCCGCCGTCCTTTTCGGGAACATTTGGCTGTTTTTGACAAAAACAGCATCACTTGATTTATTTATGACTCTTTTTTTTTCAAAATAGTGGTCTGACATTGGGAACACTGCCTCACAAAGCCTCGGGGACGAGGATTCTAAGGTTGTTGGGCAAATTGGTCAAAATTCAAAAAATGACCAAAAGCGGATGTTTATGCAAAGTCAGCCTTCCGGTGCGTCCCTTTCGGAACATTCGGCTACATTTGACAAAAGCGGCATCACCCGACTCATTTATGATGAAATTAAAATTCTGACATTTTGGCTATTTCTGAAAAAGGGGAGGTTGGACCCGATGAAGGTTGCCTACGTATCTCACACCCTGTGAGACTCAAACCGGCGTAGTTCGGTAGATCGTGAATAGAGTAAGTAAACTAACTCTTTTTTTTCTTTTTCTTTTTGGAATATTAAAAAAAATGCTTTAAAAGAATAAAGGTTTTTTTTTTTGGATTTTTGTTTCTTTTGGATTTTTCTATAAAAAATGCTTTAAAAGAAGAAAAGGATATTTTTTTGGATTTTTGAATTTGACTCTATTTTTATTTTTTGAAAGAAAGACTTCAAAAAATTCCTTTTCTTTTGATTGGAACTTTGAGAATTTTAGAAGTAAAAAAGAAAATATTTTTGTTAGAATTTTCATTTGTTCTCTCTTTTTCTAAATAAGAAAGAAAATATTTTCTTTGGATTTTGGTTGTCGCCTCTTAATTTTCGAAAGAGGCATTTTTAAGAAAATATTTTGGATTTTTGAGTTTTTTTTTATTTATTTACAAAAGCACTTCTAAAGAAAAGCGAAAATAATTCTGGACTCATATTTTCAAAGTTTTTATGGATATTTACAAAATAAAGACAGCTAAAGAGCAATTTTTTCTGGATTTTTGTTTCTGATATTTTTTGGATTTTTTGGAAAAATACTTCAGAATGAAGGAAACCCGTATTTTAGATTTTGATTTTTATTGATTTTTTTTGTATGAAAGATATTAGAAAGAAGGAACCCATTTTTTTTTTGAGTTTAAAAACTACTTTTTTTAAAAAAAGAAATTAAGGAAATATTTTCAAAGAAGGGACTGGAAGAAAATATTTTTGGATTATTTTTTGAAAATTGGGGTCGGAACCGATGAGGTTTGCCTACGTATCTCACATCCGGTGAGAATCAGACCCGCGTAGTTCGGTCAGATAAAACAAACTTCTTTTGAAAAACAAGACTCTTTTTCCATTGGCAAACAAAAACCATTTTTCAAAACTTTTTTTTTTCTTTTTTTTTTTCAAATATTCGGCAGAGTTTCGACACTATTTGGACGTTGATTTTTTTTCCAAAGCAGGCGATTAACTACCTCTATCTCTCTTTCCTCAAAGTATTCAAAAGCCGGTCAGCATGCAAGTCCGAAGCAAACAAATGCACAGGTAGCAAGTTGGATGCATCAGGATGGTCTTTTGTCGTTTTGGTACACCTGTCCTAGACAGACCCAACCCCTGTGTTGAGCCTCCAAAGTCAAATGCACATGATGCAAACAAACGTTCCTACTAGGGATCCGGCATGAAGCTGAGTTATTCTAGGTTCGTAACCTGGGTATTTGTTCTAGACTGTGTACCCGAGCGGACAACTCGAGTCGAGGAGGGGGCTACGTACCGGGGACCCGCGAGATCGTCCTGCTTTGTAACTTGTCCGGCCTCTTTTTTATTTAGGGTATGACACTAACAGAATAGGGAGTCTCGACCAGCAAGCACATCCCCGAAGATGAGAAGAGGAGGGTTTCGGCACAGTTTATATACAGTTCAGATAATATCAAAGCGGTAAAAGGCAACATTTAGCACGTTATGCCCAAACATGTAATAAAGATCAGATAATAAAGCCAAATATAACAATTATTCTAAGCTCGAATTCTTGAACCCTAAACCAGAGATTCTGGGTTCGTTCCCCAGCAGAGTCGCCAGAGCTGTCACACCTCCTTTTTACGCGCCTACCCCGAAGGATAAATGCGTGAGGGAGTTTTTCCAATTTAAGTGAAAATATTCGAAATGGGATTATTTATTTAATTCAGAGTCGCCATTTGGGAAAGGTTTGGCTTTTGGTGTCCCAAGTCACCGGTTTATCTTGAATCCCAATTCGAGGAAAATATTCGACTTTCCAAATGAAGTCTGCGGACCAGAAATTCTAAGTAAGGAGTTTTGTTGACCAGAGGGAAGGTGTTAGGCACCCCCGAATCCCGTGGTTCTAGCACGGTCGCTTAAATTGCTGTAATGGCTAAATATCTGATTTTATACATGTTATGACTTGTGTGCTTTTATTAAATTTAAACCGCTTTTATTATTTTTTTTAATAGAATTGCAACGTCGTGAAAATGCATCTCGAACCACGTCACAATCAATGCACCCGTGGTTGTTAATACGTTCCGACTCCGTTGAGATTTGGATTTGGGTCACATAAATGCGCACCTGAATTTAAGAATGTAAATTAATTAAAATCGCGCCTAACGAGTCTAACGCATTATTATCTTTGAGGAAGGCAGTGAAATTCGCTAAACGGCCCATCCCAAATTCTAAGTACTTATTATGACCAATTATTGAGGACCCCGCAATTTGCATTTTTATTTGGCGAGGCTCGTCTCATTATCAAAAAGGATTGACCTATAGTGACTATGTTTTCTATTTCGTTCGTCTCTATAATGAAAGAAAAAGAGTTCTAACTTATTTACATGCTCACGAGTTATTATAGTTGAGTTTCGAAAGTGAGTCGTTAAATCTGAAAACGATACAATAAGAGCAGTCAGTTAACAATTATGGGCCCAGGTCCGATGTATAAAGGGTAAAACTGGACCTGTGTCATCCTTATTCAGATGTTGGGCTTAGCTAAATGATTCTACACATGTTCAAACTTTAAGAATCCGAAATGAAAGTGATACCTAATGAAACCCGTTTTTTTAATGAATTTAGATGAGCAAGTTGTTAACTAAAATAGTTTGAACTATCGAGTAATCAACCTAAGGCCTGATGTGTATTTGGAACATGCTGTTTAATCGAACAAATTGAACTAGCAGAATGTTACAACTACACTATTAGTCCTTTTAAACTAAAAACCTACGGGGAAGAAGTTTACAACTTAAACTGCTATAGGATAGTGCCCATGTTATACATAACCAACAACTACCTGATTCTAGTGAAGGCAACTAGCTAACATATATACAACCGAGATTTAGTATATAACCAGAGTTTACATGGGCAGCGCATAGAATGTTCTAAGTATAGATAGTAAAAGAAAGAAAAGACTACATTAAACTACAGCTTCAAATCTTTCCCATTTTTGCATTCATGCTTCGAGTAGCTTACAAGATGAACCAGTGTATCAGTTTGTGTACCTAGTATTTGGAAAGCAAGGAAAGAAGATGAAGATCAGTAGAAGCAGCATTAGTGTAAATACACAGCAACAACAAGTTCAGCAACACAACAAAACCAGTAACGACCAGTAGAATAACCCAGTAACAGATTGAAAACCAGCAGTACCAGAATGCAATCGCAGTCAAAACAGAAGAGAGACGGATACAAGACGCAGTAGTTTACTGATTTTTGAATAACACTCAAAGAAAAGCAGCCTGAAATTATTCAAGTAAAAGTTCAGCTTGTTTTTCTCTTTTTGCTCTCAAATTCTAATTTCTCAAAATTCAGTCAACTCTCTCAACTTTCTCCTCTATCCTCCTCTACACTATGTAAAAATGACTTTATTTATAACCAAGACCCTTGTCTTGAACCACTAACCCGAAATATTCCCATAATTGCATGCCTTGCCCCCACTACTTAATGTTTTTCTTATTTAATTCCCTTGTTTCCCTATGCTTACATGTTTTGTCCCCCACTATATTAAATAAATACATTATTCCCACTTCATTATGTCTTGTCCCCCACTATATTAAACAAATGCATTATTCCCACTCCATTATGTCTTGTCCCCCACCATATACTATTGTAATATAATTAATGCCTAGTGGACGGAGCACTCAGATTAAATAATTGTTCAAATTTTCAATTCCAAAAATACCCCTCCGAACTTACTGAAATTATCATTTTAACCCTGAAAATACTGCAATTTACCATTCTACCTCCATCAGCTATAACCAATTCGCCTAATCAATTCTAACCAAAATACAACAGCTATAGCCAATTCCTAAACAAATTCAAACAACAAATTCAAACTAAATGATGAACAGTAAAGAAACAAACTAGAATTATTTTGACTAAACAATATTTTTATTTTATTTTTTTCTTTTAACAACAAACCTACTTTCAAATTCAACAACAATAACAAACAAGTAGATTCAAATCAATAAACTCAAAAATCAATTGAACTTCAAATTAAATATAACAACATTACAACCAAGATAAAGGATTCAAGTGATTAAACTAACACACTTCTATATTAAAACTAAACAAGAAAAAAAAACAAACTGAAGAAATAATTAAGAAACGACAAACAACGAACAAGAAAAGAATCAAACATATACTGATTTCAGATCTGAGAATATCAAACAAAATACGGACAGAAATGAAACTTAAACCAACTAACCGGATCGGAACAACGATGAACTCGAACGGAAACAAATCTGCCCGGAAACTTTGAAACCAAAATAACTCGAATCTTCCCGGAAAATAACTCAACGAGTAGGAACGCAGCAGTGGCGGCGCTGGGCAGTCCGTAGGGGGGTCGTGCGGAGATGGAGTTCGTTGGGGGTTTCAGGTGAACGGGGCTGATGGTAACGACGGGATTGCGTGTGATGTAGCTGCTGGTCGTGAGGGAACTATTGGTCATTTGGAGACGACGAACTGCACGTAGCAGTAGTTCACGTCCATGGCTGGAGCCTCGCAACTGGAGGAGCTGGGCGTTCATGGCTTGGGGTTGTCGCGGGTGGTTGCTTGGAACGGAGCTCGCTGGCTACTGTAAGGTGGTTGTGTTATTTGGTCGTTTGGTCGTGGAAGTTGATGCTGGTTTGGGGGCGATGAAGAAGACGAGGTTGAAGGGGTGGTAACGATGAAGGAGAAGACGAAGTAGTGGCAGCCATGGTCGACGTCCATGGTGGTCGACGAAAAAGACGAGGCAGCGGGGTTGTTTGGAGACGACGGACCGTCGTGGTGATGGAGCTGTGTGTGTGTGTGTGTTGGCAGAGGATGAAGGGGACGACGGGAGAGGGGCAGCCATGGTAGGGGAGCTTTGGGAGTTTTGGAGAAGAAGAGGGAAAGAGAGGGGGGCGGGTGGTTTGTTAGGTTTATGGTTAGGGAAATGAAAAAATGAAAAATGAAGAAAGGGGTTGGGTCTTTGGGGTTATGGACTGGGTTGACCCGGTTTGAAATGGACCGGGTCGTAGGGGAAGGCTGGGTATTTGGTTTAAATTTGAAGAAAAGGCCCAATCCGATTTCTTCTATTTTGTTCTTTTCTATTTATTCAATTTCCTAAATAATAAAGCTAAAAATGCTAAGATTAAATTATAAAAACCCAAAATTATCTCAAAATACTAATTAACTCCTAATAACAATTATCACACATTTAAATAGCAATTAACTATAAAATCACACAATTTGGACGTTAAATGCTAAAAATGCAACGTACATTATTTTTTATGATTTTTTTATTTTGTAAAACAAATTTAATTAAATATTAAATGCAAATGCGACATATTTTTTATATTTTATTAATTTAAACAAATAAACATGCACAAACAAAAATACAAATAATTATCCAAAAATGCCAAGAAAATTCAAAAATCGCACACAAAGGAAAATTATTTTATTTTGGATTTTTGGGAGTAATTCTCATATAGGGAAAAAATCACGTGCTCACAGTATGTATATTAAAAAAAGATTTTCATTTTTTACTTATCACTTTACGCATATCAAGATAAGACAAAAAATAATTTTCTGTTATATCCACAATATTTATTACTCATTTCAAATCATTTTCTCAAATCCAATAAAATATTCATCAATTAATATGGGTATCATTGTAAATTATGTACTTCATTTATTATTTCTTAAAGGGCGTAAAAAGTCAAAATGTGTCAAGTAAAAGTGAACAGACGAAGTAATTTGATAGAGTTATTACATCTGACTCTTAAAATACTTAGGGGTCGTTTCGTTAGAGAGATAGAAATTCAAAGGTGGAGATTTGAAGTTTATGGGTTCTGAATTGGTCATCGAACCCAAAGCTCGTCTTAATTACCGAATTTACAATTAAATATTTATATGAATTTTCTAATACAAATACAGGGTTTAAGCAAAAGCTACTCTGAACCCGTAGCTAATGCTCTCCCTTCGCCCCTAGATAGAATAATAATATCTATATTTTGTAAATAATATACTACTTCTATTCAGTTGAAGGAAAAATTAGGAAAAATGATCTTCACACAACTAATTAATGTTGGCTAACAGTATTAAATACTTTCTCCAGTCAATAATAAGTGATTTTTTTACTTTTTTTATTTTGGTCCAAAATAAGTGACCTTTTATATAATCAAGAAGTATTAATTTATGTTTTTTTTCCAAAATTTGCCCTTATTTACATATCCCAATATGTAAAGTTAACAATATGCAAATTTTAATTATGGGTAATTTATTAGTCAAAATACCTATATTTTTTTAGAAGTTAGTATTTTCTTAAGGGATGTGCCAAATGCCAAAATATCACTTATTATGGACCGGAGGGACATTTACGCATGCAATGTATTACTCCATTGTATATGAAATTGGATGCACAATAAAATACTCGTATTAGCAATAAAAAATTAAAAAATAATTGAAAATAAAATATTTTTAAAGTATTATATTATTATTCACTATATGATTTTATAGTGAAAAAGCCATTCTACCCGACAAGTGTAAGAGTAAGTTTTGCGTACACATTATCTTTTCCGAATTTCATTATGTGAAAGTATATTGGGCATGTTGTTATTGTTATTTACTAAGTATATGATATTCTTCATTGTTTATTTTTTGGTAATTGAAATCTTTATTCACCAAAAAAGCATATGTACAGCTCAAAAAGACCGAAAAAACAGCCTATCTTTCTTCCACTGGGTTAGATATAGTCCCAACCTTCAGTGATCTTCCAACTACTTCCTATCTTTCATACACAATCCTAAATTACTCTGTATCATCTCATCGGTAAAAATTCAGACTTTGTAGCTTCTTCCTTATCTTTATCTTCATGCTTACCCGATAGAATATTTCTTATATAATCACTTTGACTATTTGCCCCACTAATCTTTGTTTTTGTTGGAAAACTCTGAAATTTCTTTCCTGTCAGATTTGATGCACATTTCCAGCTAGGGCCATCATATATACTTCATCAGTTGCATTTTTCATGTTGTGATTCGATATAGCCCGTTGTACTTCACCATCCCAATTCATAGGCTGCCTAAATATACCCTGTCACTGTAATAGTTTTTGCCACACTTCCTTCGATAGTTTGCATTCATAAAACAGATGTGCAATGCTTTCCTCAGTAGCTCCACACATAGGGAAGTTGCATCTTGTATCACTCCCCATTTCTTCAATCTGTCTCTAGTATATAGCCTCCTATGTGCCGTAAGCAAAAGTATAAAATTCCATTTAGGGGCACTCTGATTATTACAAACCAATCTCTTCCACTCTACCTTTGGTATATCACCCCTCATCTTGCAATAGAATTTATTAGTTGAGAACTGCTCCATGTTGATGAAATCCTCCATGCTCATTCCAACTTGTTCTACATAATTATGAGCCTTCAATATTTTCTGCACTATCCAAAAAATTTGCGTGCATTTGACTTCCCAAATTTGTCTTGTTCCCCCATAGTATGCATGCACCCATCTCACCCACAACTTGTCCTTCTTCTTGCACACATTCCATAACTATAATTGTTTACAAATTGCAGCTTTATTCCATAGTTCAACGTCAATAAAATTTACTCCTCCTGCAGTTTTGGGATAGGACAATGTTTCCCAAGCAATTAGTGCTTTATTCGATCCATTTACCTCACTACTCCATAAGAACTTTCTACATATTGCCACGACTTCATTCATAATCTTCTTTGACATAACAGACACTTGTGACCAGAATATTTGTATCGAAAAAAGCACACTTTTAATCAGCATGATTCTTGCAGCATAAGAAAGAAATTTCGATGTCCATCATGTAATTCTGCCAAGCATATTATCTAGCAATGGTTGGCACTGAGCAATAGCCAGCCTCTTTGAACTCAAAGGCACACCTAAGTACCTGAAAGGCAATTCACCTTTGGGAAATCCAAGCACATTCAAAATCTATTGATGTAGAACTGGATTTATTCCTCCATAATAGACTGAGCTTTTGTTTGGTTTGCAATAAGTCCTGATGCCTCAGAGAATACCTTAAAGCAATTGTATAGTAGCTGTACAGAATCTGTCACCCTTGCATAACAATAAGAGATCATCTGCAAATCCCAGCTGAGTAATCTTCGTCTTGACACACTTAGGATGGAACTTGAAAGCAGGATTCTTGGTCAACTTCTTCAGCAACCTACTCAGATACTCCATAACAATAACAAACAAGTAATGTGGCATTGGGTCACTTTGCCTTAGGCCCCTCTTAGCAGCAAATGGCCTACTAGGCTTACCATTGATATTAATTAAATAAGATACAGTCCTTAAACAGCTCATTATCCAATTGGTAAACTTAACAGGAAAATGCAGCCCATGTAACATTTGCTCAATATAGATCCATTCCACCGAATCATAAGCTTTTTGCATATCAATTTTCATCATATACCTTGGCGAGATATTTTTCCTTCCATATACCTTTATGAGTTCATGATTTAGAATAATATTATCACTAATGATTCTTCCTGGCACAAAGGCAGATTGGCTTTGCTCGATATTCTTCATCATTATTCACAATGTAAATAATTCCGCTATTTTAATTTATCCACTACTAAAATGTGAACCAATAGACTTATTAAATTGAATTTTATTTTATTTTTATTTTCAATAGGTGTTATATTCATATTGGATTCGATGAATCTAGGATAGTAGTCAGTAGCAGAGGTGAATGCAAAATATTGATGTCGGATTCATATGAACTTAATATTTTCGATGCGGAGCATAAATTTATATATAAAAATTTAATAAAATTGTAACAAATAGACGATATGATCTTTATCCGCCTCTGATAAGTAGGAATTTACTAAATATATCAAATGTCGACTCAAATATGGCAAAACCTATTAAAAAAAACCACGCCGAAGGCATCTCATTCGTAGATACAAAGCAAACGTCTCTGTCTATTGTCTTGTTTACAACTTCTGTATATTCCCACTTTCTTCCTTTCATCATTCTTTGGAGAAAAAAAGAAGAAATAAATTATATATACAAAGACACAATTACATATGATATGAACTCATAGTAACAGAATCTCCTAAAAATGGCGCCAGAGCCTCTCCGTAACGACCCTTTTCCTGAAATTCGCCGTGAAGATGATGCTGGTGCTGCTTTTGTTTTAGAATCCAAAGGTAAAATTTTCTCAACAAATCTTCATTTTTGTTGTTGTAGGCTAAGACAGAAGGGGAGCCCTGGCGTAATCGGTAAAGTTGTTGTCATGTGACTTGGCGTAATTAGTAAAGTTGCTGTCATGCGACCAGGAGGTTAGGGACAGGGCCGTGTAACAGCCCAGCCCGCTAGTGATATTGTCTGCTCTGGGTACGTCTAGGCCCTCACGGGTTTAAAACGTGTCACTAGAGTCTAAGGCTTGTTAACTTATATACTCAGCATCCCTCTTGTGTTTTGCCGATGTGGGACTCTGTCTAAATTTTGGGGTGTTACATACACCCCCTCTTATGGACTCAGCGTCCTCGCTGAGGTTTGCCCTACTGCATGGGATTTGCCTAAACTGAGTTGAACTCTGACCCATCATCGGCAAAACTGACACAAGAGTAACTCTGATACCATCTGTAACAGCCCAACCCACTAGGGATATTGTCCGCTCTGGGCCTAGGCCGTTATGGGTTTAAAACGCGTTACTAAAGTCTAAGACTTGTTAACTTATATATCTAGCATCCTTCTTGTGTTTTGCCGATGTGAGACTCTATCTAAAGTCTGGGGTGTTATAGGCTGGTTGGAGCCTAAGGTAACTAAGGCAATAGGCCACCAAAATACTTGGGACCCCAAAATTTGTAAGTATATATAATATTTAATAATTATGCGGTACTAATAGAATTTTTAAATTATTTGATCAAAATAATTATAGCTAAAGGTTTTACACATCTTAAATTGTAGTTACTAGTTGTTTCTTGTCTTTAATTCGTTCCAATTTAAATCGATCTTCTTACGTGTTAGTTTAGAACAATTTTCTTAATTCTTTGAGTGCCTTTGTAAACATTTTTCAAGCTACTTTGATAAGTAACTATTAAAATTCGTCCTTAACATTGAATAACTCTTGAAATGTAGTAGTTACTATAGTATTATTTGTTTCAACTTATACTTAGAATTAAAAATGCTAAGAGAAACTATACAAGTAGAAGAATGCTCTAATTGGCAAACTAAATAAGGTAAAAAGTGTTAATTCAATTACCGTTAATAATTTCTATATCAGTTGCCTCGGTTGAAAAAATATTTCAAAACTAAATTAATAAAGTTCAACATGATAACACAAGAGAGATTAAACAAATTGGTTACACATTGACAATAATTAAAACTGATTATAACTTCTTTAGATTTCGATAAATTATAAGGGTTAAAAAATAATTAAAAAATTTCAGACTTCACCTTTTATTTTCGCCTTAGGCCCCATATTATATCGATTTGCCCCTGGTTAGAGGTTCGAGCCGTGGAAACAGCCTCTTGCAGAAATGCAGAGTAAGATTGCGTACAATAGATCTTTGTGGTCTGACCCTTCCTTGGACCTCGCGCATAGTGCAGGCTCAGTACATCGAACTGTCTTTGTATTGGGAAAAAAACTGAGTTTATATTAAAAGATGATGTGGCATGACACGTGGATTAGTTAAATGGTCAAAGCGCAGCAATTGACTAAGAGGCACGGATGGAAACATCCACGGGAAGAAGAATTTAAATAGGCACGAGACGACGTATAGATAGGAGTCTCGTACCAATTTAAATTATTTACAGCCAACGGATAGAAGGCATTGAAAGCAAAGATTTGGTGACAGAAAGGAGTCCAAATTCATTATTAAATACTTGATACGTTACGAAATTGGTATTTAATAGGAATGATTGTATAACGGCTTATTTAATATCATTTATTACTCATGATTATATCATTAAAGCTGAGGCTTCATTCATTTACCTAGAATTATCTATAAAAGGAAGAAGTATCATCATTTGTAAGGACACGGAATACTATTGAGAATTTATTGAAATATACATCTATTTGCTTCTTTACCATCGTTCTCAAAAGTATTTTATTTTTGTCTCCTGATTATCAGTAACCCGAATTTCTTTTTAGCTTTGACCAAAGACTCAGATTTTTTTAGACTAAGAGTTAATAAAAATGTCATCTTTAACAGTTTTAAGATGAACTGTCTGCAGAATTTTGCATGTTGTATGATCAAAGAAAAAGCATCTACACCTGGGTTTTGTTGTAAATTTAAGATAAATAAATAAAAGTATCCTTTCTAACACAATTCTACAGTATTTACAGTTAATTCTATAATGGGGTCTTTTTTCTTTAAGTTTCGTGTAGACTTAATATGGAAAAAATTATAACTTATTGTAATTTTTATATAGTTTTTGATATCTAAATTTAATTTTGAAATATTGAGTTGAATTATCAATTTAGCTTCAAAGTTTAGTCATATTGACTCTCGATAAGTGAAAGTTTATTTTATTTTTCATGTTGTCGAAGTGTTGAACAATAATTCTATTATGTTGTTACAACAACAACAACAACCCAGTATAATTTCACAAATGGTACGGGGAGAGTAGGATGTACTGCTTACATGCGGGTCGGGTCGGATAATTTATCCGTTTTGACCCGCTCATATCCAATCCGACCTGCATGTTTGTCATCTCTATATGCAACCTTATCCCTATTCTGGAAAGGCGGAGAGACCAAAAAAAAGTGAAATAGAGGGCAGTAAATAAAAATGTAATCTTTAACAGTTTAGAGATAAACTGTTGGTAAAATCCTCATTACCAAAATATTTGAAGTATCTACAAATGGGGCATGTTGTAAATTTGAAATAAATACATAAAGCTCTCTGATCCCTTTTAGTAGTCCAATATATTAAGAATATTTTTTTTTACTTGTTCACTTTAACAAATTAATAAGGATTTATTATTTTTTCCAGTGTTATCCTTATCATTAGATAATCACACTTCCTAATCATGCTTTATTGATAGATTTTAATACAGTTAAAGTTCTCTATAACAACATCTCTATATAACAGTCATTCACTATAAAAGTCAATTTTTCTTCGAAATCGATATTTATATTTTATTATAATATATCTCATCTAATAACAACATTTCGCTATAAAAAAAAATATCAGAACATCAATAAAGAAATTTGACTGCCGTTAGTAATGGTAATTTAGTAGTAAAACAAATTTTTATTTAATAACTCTGTTATTTTTTACTAGTCATACTGGACTAGTAAAAGAGAACAGAGGGACAATAATAGATAACCTCACAGTATTAGGGTATTGTTCCTCTTTAATGTTAATCTAATATATTATTAAACCGTTGAATTGCGCAAGTGGCCTTTTTTGTTCTTCGTTTAAGTGGGGTGGTTCTTGAGTAGTGGTTATATATAGCAAAAAGAATAGAAAAAGAGGAAGAAACGAAATAAATTTGTTTGTCGGCTTTTGCGTCATTTGAGGCCATCAAGATTTTAATAGCATATGCACATCACTTTTGATGTGTAGAATTAAGTAAACATTACGTATGGGAAAGGAGATTTTTGTTCTTCTTTTAAAAGGCTTTTTGGGACTTGCCTCGACGGGGCGGGACACTATCAAAACGCCTTGAGATTTATGTGTGAGGCTTAGTTCTCTAAGGTTTACGCCCCCAAGCACCCAATGGTGTGCCTTCAGGGGCGAAGCTACGTATCCTAAAGGGTGGAGAATTGACCACCCTTCCTTGAAAAATTACATTGCGTATATAGGTAAAATATTAGGTTTTAGAAATATATAACATATATTAAACACTCGTGTCGGAGAATTTTTTTCACTTCTTTAAGTTTGAACACCATTGAGGAAATTCCTAACTTCGCCACTGTGCGTCCTAACCATGCCTAACGCTCAACACCGTCCAATAGTTCCTATGCAAATCATGTGTTGAATTCACCAATTTGCAGTATTAACTCTCAAAATTCTTTGATAAATGAATGATTAAAGTTTTTTTATCTATAAGAATATGAAAATTGTGAATAACTCAAATAACGAACATATTATTGCATATTTACTAATTGAGAACATCGTGAGGGTGAATATCATTTGAATATTTCTTCTAAGAATAGATAACCAAAATTTATATCTTTACTTGATAGATCTTCATGTCTTAGTTCTATGTCTATCAAAATTATCATATATTTTTTTTTTATATTTATTCATGAAGAAGTAATATTTTAAATCACAGTATTGAAAAATTTATTTTGCATTTAATTTTTTAATTTTTTATTTTGCATTTACTTTTAAAGAGGTAAAATATGCAATTTGATAATATTTTTTTAAAAAATTATAATTTTTAATTGTTTGAAAGTTAAGATGTTAAAGTTAATTTATATTTCATAGTAACTTTAACAATATTATATTATTTATACTTATAAAATATGCTAAATATTTTATTTTATATGAGTTTCTTTAATTCTTTTTAGTTTTCTTGAACTTTTAATGCAACTTTTATATTTTATTGTGTTATGATGCTATATTATTAGTTCATAAATTTAAAAAATTAAAGATCAGTGGGGCTTACGATTCATGTCTCGAGGCTTTCGCCTCGCCCCGTATTAAGTAAAATCGTCTGCCTCACGTCCTCGCCTTTTAAAACACTGCTTCCAATATCATAAGTACTTTTATAAAAATATAAAAGAAAACTAAGACGGAATTTGTTTGGTGTTTAGGAATTAATGGAAATTGGAAATAACACTTCACAATTATCCCTCCGTTTCAATTTATGTGTACCTTTTTTGACGGAGTACAAAGTTTAACAAATAAAAGAAGATTCTTGAACTTGTGATGTAAAATAAGGCAAGTGCATTTTATCTTGATATAAATTATTGCATAAAGGTAAATTATTTCCAAATATGGAAAGAAATTATTCTATTGTGACTAAAACAGAATAGATTCACGTAAATTGAAACGAATGGAGATTTGAGTGAATAATTAGGAGAAATGATCTGAATTAAATAACACTTGCACTAACTAATGCGGTCATTTATATATTATTGTATATGAAATTGAATGTAGAATAAGAATACTTATATTAGCAAAAAAAAAATACTTGAAATTAAAATATTTTTAAAGTAGATAATTTTTATATAACAATTTTATATTATTATTCACTATCTGATATTCTTCATTATTATTCCCAACATAAATAATTCCGCCATTATAATTTTTCCCATGACTGAAATGTGAACCAATAAACTTACTAAAATAAAATTTTAATTTTTGATTTTCACTAGATGTTTGATATCCATATTAGATTTGATGAATCTAGAATAGTACCCAGTAGGGATTTACTAAATATATCAAATGTCGACTCAAATATGGCAAAACCTATAAAAACCAAATGTCTCTGCCTATTGCCATATCATCATTGTGATTTGTGCCTTCGACCTCTCCAAAAATATAACCATTTCTCTTTTTGGAGTCTTTTCTTTACAACAACTATATTCCCACTTTCTTTCCATCATCATTCTTTTATACACAAATTCGAGAAAAAAAAAGAAGAAGAAAATTCTATATACAAAGACACAATTACATATGATATGAGCTTGTAGTAACAGAATCTCCTAAAATGGCGCCGGCGCCTCTCCGCAATGATCCTTTTCCTGAAATTCGCCGTGCAGATGATGCTGGTGCTGCTTTTGTTTTAGAATCCAAAGGTAAAATTTTCTCAACAAATCTTTTGTCTTCATTTTTGTTGTTGTCGTAGATTTAAGGTAGAACGAGAGTCTAGGCGTAACGGGTAAAGTTGTTGCCCTGTAACCAGAAAATCAAGGGTTCGAGCCATGAAAACAGCCTCTCGTACAAAATAAGATAAGGCTGTGTACAATAGACCCTTGTGGTCCAGCCCTTCCTTAGACCCCGCGCATAGCGGGAGTTTGGTGCACCGACTACCCCTTTTTTTATATACTAAGATAGAAGGGGAGCTTGGCGTAACTTGTAAAATTGCTTCCACGTGACCAATAGATCAGGGTTCGAGCCGTGGAAGCAACCTCTTGCATGCAGAAATGCAGGATAAGGTTGCGTTCAAAAGGCCTTTTTGGTCCGGCCGTTCCCTGGACCCCGCGCATAGTCGGAACTTAGTGCACCGGGCTTCTTTTTTTTTTGGACTAAGAGTTAATAAAAATGTAATCTTTAACAATTTTAAGATGAACTATCTGCAGAATTCTGCATGTTGTATGGTCAAAGAAAAAGAATCTACACCTGGGTTTTGTTCTAAATTTAAGATAAATAAATAAAAATATCTCCTTTCTAACACAATTCTACAGTTTTTACTGCTAATGCTATAATGGGGTCTTTCTTATTTAAGTTTCGATGTAGACTTAAGAAATTACTAAGTAATAGTAAATAAAAATGTAATCTTTAACAGTTTATAGATGAACAATTGGTAAGTTCTTCATTAACAAAATATTTGAAGAATCTACAAATGGGGCATCTTATAATTTTGAAATACATAAAGCTATCTCTTTTATAACAGAATTTAATAGTTTTTATTGCTAATCCTATAATGGAGTCCTCCTTTTTTTTTGTGGGAACAGGGGAATGGTGGCATGCAGGATTTCATTTGACGACGGCGATAGTAGGTCCAACGGTACTGACATTGCCGTATGTATTCAGAGGGCTAGGATGGGGATTGGGTTTCTTGTGTTTAACTGTGATGGGGTTGGTCACTTTTTACTCTTACTATCTCATGTCATTGGTTCTTGATCACTGTGAGAAGTCCGGTCGACGCCATATTCGATTCAGAGAACTTGCCGCCGATGTCTTAGGTAAAGATTTTTTTGCCCCATCAGTTAATTTTAACTTGTAATAGCAGGCTAGTTACTAGATTACGAATTAATGCTTATAGAGAGATTCACTTATCGTTACCTAATTTGTTACATGATTGTATAAAAAATTTTTAAGCTGACAGCGCATAGAATCTAAACTCTTGTAAAATTCGTAGAGTTTCTATAGTATTATAGAGCCATTGATTAGTAGATATTGAAACACGACTCCAATAGAGTGAGATGGATAGTGATGATTCATATTGTGACTCCGACTAGTTTGGAATTAAGGCGTTATTGTTGTTGTTGTAATCATAGAATTTTTCTAGTATTAGATTAGAGAACTATAATTTAATTGAAATGCAACGAGCTCAAATAGACTCGATGTTTGCCTTTGTAGTTTGAGAAAATGTGATTGGACTTGCAAAAAGAAAAGAAGAAAAAGGTGAATGTTGTTTGTTGTTGAAAGGATAGAAGTCCAAACTATTAAATTAATCAAATGATGTTGCATTATTTAAGTCTATTGTGGTCACTGTTGCATTTTAATTTGGAATATGATGCTGTTCTAAAGGGGTTGCTGCACTGAGTTGTAGATAAGAGTATTTACTAATTATTTACTGAGATCCAAAGATGATTAGTTGGTCTTTTATGTAAAATTACAAGCTTTTGCATTTTAAAATAATAGAAAATCTCTTTTACTGGGAAAAAAAGTTATTCTGTCATGTGTGAAAGGAAGATTTGATTCTGCTAATGAAAAGCATAGATTTCCTTTAGTGGTGGAAGTAGCCTTTGATGCTTCTAAAGGACCCTCAATATGAATGCAAGGTTGTTGTGGTATTTTGAAAAGGACATTTAGCCTAATTATTTTGACTACAACCACCAGATTCTAGTGGTTTTTGTTAGATTCACACCTGCGTAGAAAAGAACAAATCTATAGTTAGTGGTTTTTGTACGTCCAACTTCGAGCCATGGAAATAGCCTCTTGCAGAAATAAAAGGTAAGGCTGCATACAATAGACCTTTGTGGTCCGACCCTTCCCCAGATCCGCGCATAGTGCACCGGGAAGTGGTTTTTGTACTTAATGAGAATAGTGAATTTAGATAATTGGTGTTTGTTGGAGGAGGCCGGAAAAAGATAATGGATGGAATAGATGGCTTAAAGTTTTGAACCTTGGATGAAGAAGTTACAACAACAACAACCCAGTGAAATCTCACTAGTGGGGTTTGGGGAGGGTAGTGTGTACGCAGACCTTACCCCTACCCCGAAGGAGTAGAGAGGCTGTTTCCGAAAGACCCTCGGCTCAAGAAGACAAAAGGACAAAAGAAGATAATATTAGTAACACCACAGAAATAATATGAAAGAAATATATATATATATATATATGAAAAATAAGAACAACATGAAATCAAGAGGAATGATACAAAGCAAAAGCAACATAGTATCCCTACCAAACTAGTCCCCAAAGTTATGGCATAAGGCAAGACTCAACTACCTCCTAGCCTACAACCTTAATACTCGACCTCCACATGTTCCGATCAAGTGCCATGTCCTCGGAAATCTGAAGCATCGCCATATCCTGCCTAATCACCTCCCCCAATACTTCTTAAGCTGCCCTCTACCTCTTCTCGAGCCCTCAACAACCAGCCGTTCGCACCTCCTTACCGGAGCATCTGGGCTTCTCCTCTGAACGTGCCCGAACCACCTGAGCCTTGCTTCCCGCATCTTGTCATCAATGGGAGCCACGCACACCTTCTCCCGAATATCATCATTCCTAATCTTATCCATCCTACTATGCCCGCACATCCACCTCAACATACTCATTTCTGCATGAAGAAGTTAAAAAACTATAATGTTAGACGAACAAAGCATTAATTAATTTACTATTACTCAACATCTTCTTATCCAATTTAAGCTTCTTTAAGAGTTCTGCACATGCTTACTGCTAATATTTCATCTACTTCCCCCATAGATTGATTGCATCGTATAATCTTATCAGTCATTGAACATTAAGATATTTGAATGATGAATTATATGTAACAGCTCTAACTAGCTCAAACTTTACCACTTTATTACAGCATCTTTTTAAACTAAAGAATTTTGTGTTGTGGAGTATTATTGTAGGCTCTGGTTGGATGTTTTATTTTGTGGTACTCATTCAGACAGCAGTCAACACTGGCATTAGCATAGGAGCAATTCTGCTTGCCGGAGAATGCATTCAGGTACTTGCTTCAGGAATGGCCAATTTTCATTTTCCATTTCTTTATTGATGCCAAAAAAAAAACTTCTTACTTCAACAACTTTGCTTTTCCAAGATTTACATATATTTGTATTCTGACATATTTCCTCTCAGTTATATTCCAATTATCTTTTGCTCCAGACTTGACTAATATATACGTTTTCCAGTATAAATACCAAGAATTTAGAAATTCCATGAAAATCCACCAACGTAGTTGCATAATTGTTATAGACAATATCAGATGTAATAGCTGATTTCTTGGACCTAGTACATGCTATCATCCTTATAGATCGTTAGTTTCTAAACATTAACTGTGATCTTAATAAATATCAGAAAAGACAGTGTTTTGTCTCCTTTAACTTCTGAAAGAAAAAAAAAAGATAGTATCCCTAATAGAATTAGCTAATGATGAATGAGGCATCAGTTTTATCGTCGGGATCAAAATATCTAGGTTATGCACAACATTTCTTGTTGCTGTGCATTATAAATCCGTTACGATGAATATGAATATCGCCTGTCCTTTTCTGATGCATGTACTGTTGCGGAAGCCAAATGTATATAGTGTGAATGAGTCACAACTACTATACCAAAAATTATGACAGCCACCAAATAATAAATAAGACAATAAAGCAACAATAAAAGGAACACCAGAATTTACGAGGTTCGGCCAATTTTGCCTACTTCTTCGGACACAACCAATATTTTATTCCACTCCAAAAATACAAGTGAAATAATACTAAAGAGATAAGATGCAAATGCCTTAAGAAGATAAGAAGGCAAATGAGAGGTGTATTTAAATCCTAAACATTAGGTCTCCTTTTATAGGGAAAATTTCCCAAACAAAAGTGTCAACCACCTATGTGGGATATTTGACAACTTCAACAAATCTCCACCTTAGCAAAATTCCACATCTTCAATTTTCTCTCAATAACAAATTTTGGTTGTGTATTCATCTTCAATCTTCAGTGTTCAACAATGTTGAAACTTGACCGCAGTCACCACTTTTGTTAGCATATCAGTAGGATTCTCTGTTGTATGAATTTTCTTCACCGTGACTCCACCTTCTTCTATGATTTCTCGTACGAAATGATACCGAACATCAATGTGCTTCGTTCTTACATGATAAACTTGGTTCTTCGCTAATTGAATAGCACTTTGACTATCACAAAAAATTGAGATACTTTTTTGTCCAATACCAAGCTCTTTTAGCAATCCCTGAAGCCAAATTGCCTCCTTCATAGCCTTTGTAATAGTCACGTACTCTGCCTCTGTTGTAGACAAAGCAACTGTTGACTGCAAAGTAGACTTCCAACTAACTGGTGCCCTTGCAAAAGTAAACACATAACCAGTAGTTGATCTTCGTTTGTCCAGATCACCCGCAAAATCTGAGTCACAATATCCAACTACAGATTGATTGCTTTCCTGCTCAAAAACTAACCCAACATCTACGGTATTATGAATATACCGTAGAATCCACTTCACAGCTTGCCAATGCTCCTTTCCTGGATTATGCATATATCTGCTAATAACTCTAACAGCTTGTGAAAATGTTAGGTCTCGTATAGACCATTGCATACATCAAGCTACCAATAACATTTGCGTATGGTACCTTTGACATATACTCTCGTTCAGTTTCATCTTTTGGCGACATAGTAGTACTTATCTTAAAATGGGTAGCAAGTGGAGTACTAACTGGCTTAGTCTTTTCATCTATGCCAAAACGTTGTAGTACTCTTTTCAAATATTCTTTCTGAGATAAATAGAGTTTCTTTGAACGTCCATTTATTATTATCTCCATGCCAAGAATTTTATGTGCTTCACCCAGATCCTTCATCTCGAACTCCTTCTTCAGTTGAATCTTTAACTTATCAATTTCTTCCGAATTCTTGGAAGCTATCAACATATCATCAACATAGAGGAGAAGATATATAAATGAACCATCTTTAAGCTTGTGCAAATACACACAATGATCGTATTTGCTTCTCTTGTACCCTTGCCGCAACATAAACTCGTCAAATCGCTTGTACCATTGTCTAGAAGATTGTTTCAATCCGTACAACGATTTTTCAAGTTTGCACACCATATTTTCTTTTCCAGCAACTTTGAATCCTTCTGGCTGAGTCATGTAGATTTCCTCCTCCAAGTTTCCATGTAAAAACGCAGTTTTTACATCCATCTGAACTAGTTCCAAATCCAATTGTGCTACCAAAGCCAACATAATTCTAATGGAGGAATGTTTTACAACTGGAGAAAACACTTCATTGTAATCAATTCCCTCCTTTTGAGCATATCCTTTGGCCACCAATCTTGCTTTGTAGCGAACATCTTCTTGGTTAGGAAATCCTTCTTTCTTTGCAAATACCCATTTGCACCCAATTGCTTTCTTTCCCTTCGGGAGATTGGCCAATCTCCATGTATGATTCTGATGAAGGGACTGTATTTCATCATTCATGGCAATCCTCCACTTATCTTCTTCTGAACTTTGGACTGCGTCTTTATAAGTGGTAGGAACATCATCAGCTACAATTGAGGTAACACAAGCAACCGTCTCTATAAGACGAACAGGTTTTGTTATTGTCCTTTTTGGCCTGCTGGTTGCTATTGATTCAAGTTGTTGTTGAGGTTCCTGAGTTGGAATCTCCCTTTCTACTGGCTTTTCTTCCAGAGGATAATCTTCATTTGTTTCCTCCCCTGCTTCTTGTGTAGGAAAAAAAAATTTTCCCTCAAACTCCACCTGCTTAGAAGCACCCTCATTTTATTTGGTATCTTCTGTTACCTTATTTACCATAGCAGATTCATCAAAGGTAACATCTGAATATTACTTTCTTTGTCATAGGACACCATAAGCGATATCCTTTGACTCCAAAAGTAATCCCCATAAAAACAGCCTTTTTTGCCCTTGGATCCAATTTTGACTCTGTCACATGATAATATGCAGTTGAGCCAAATACGTGCAAAGAGTCATAAGCTACAACAGGTTTTCCATACCATTTTTCAAATGGCGTCTTGCTATCAATAGCAACAGATGGTAACGATTAATGAGTTGGCATGCATATGTAATTGCCTCAGCCCAAAATTCTTTGTCCAAGCCAGCATTGGACAACATACACCGTACTTTCTCTAGCAAGGTCCGGTTCATACGTTCTGCCACTCCATTCTGTTGTGGTGTATGTCTGACAGTGAAGTGTCAGACGATGCCATCATTTTCACAGACCGTATTGAAATGATCATTTTTGTATTCACATCCATTGTCTGTGCGAATACACTTGATCCTCCTGCCTGTTTGATTCTCCATCATCGTCTTCTATTTGAGAAAAATTCCCAACACTTCATCTTTGCTCTTCATTGTATACACCCACACTCTTCGGGAAAAATCATCAACAAAGGTTACAAAATAGTACTTCCCACCCAATGAAGGTGTTTTGGAAGGAATCCAAACATCATAGTGTACATAATTCAAAATGCCTTTAGTATTATGGATCGTTGTACCAAATTTAACCCTTGTCTATTTCCTTTTGACACAATGCTCGCAAAACTCCAAGTTGCAAGCCTTTACTCCTTTTAACAATCCTTGATCTGATAGAGTTTTCAAGGATTTTCCTCCAGCATGTCCCAAGCGCATGTGCCATAGCTTGGTTGCTTCTGCCTCTTTGTCGTCACTGGATGTCACTGTCGCTGTCCCAATAACTGTACTGCCACGATAGCGGTACATATTATTATTCTTCCGATTAGCCTTCATTACCACTAGTGCACCGGAGCATACTCTCATCACTCCATTTTCTGCAATGATTTTGAACCCTTTTGATTCTAGGGCTCCCACAGAGATGAGATTCTTCTTCAAATCCGGTACATATCGAACATCTATCAATGTTCTGATCATTCCATCATGGTTCCTTAATCGTATTGAACCAATGCCATATGAGGTAAGAGGGCTGTTATCCGCTGTGTGGATGACTCCATATTCTCCTTCTTGAAATTCCACGAACCAGTCCCTGTTGGGACACATATGATAGCTACAAGCCGAGTCCATCAACCATATGTCTGATGATGTTGATGACTCTGTTGTAACTAATGAGAAGTCTGAATCATCACAATCAGCTACATTTGAATCCATAATGGCCTTTCCATTGTTATGTTTGGCCTTATTCTTCAACTTCGGACAGTCTTTCTTCCAGTGCCCTTTTTCTCGACAAAAGGCACATTCATCTTTGCTGGGTCTGGATCTTGACTTGGATCTTCCCTTCTTTGTCCTCGTTTGATTTTGAGGACGACCCCTCACAAACAGTGCTTCTCCTTCTCCGCCCTTCTGTTTTTCTCGCTTTCTTTGTTCATAGCTGTACAAAGCTGAACAAACTTCTCTGAGAGAAATTTCGTCATTTCCATGGAGTAGAGTAGTTTCAAGGTGCTCGTACTCATCAGGAAGTGACGCCAACAACATTAAGGCCAAGTCACCATCATCATAAGTTGTATCCATATTTTGCAAATCTGTGACCAACTTATTGAAACTGGTGATATGTTCATTCATCGTGGTACCAGGAACATAGGTGAAGTGAAACAGTCTCTTCTTCATGTACAATTTATTTTGACTGTTTTTCTTCAAAAATTTATCCTCCAGTGCTTTCCATAATTTACTTGCAGAAGTTTCCTTTGTGTATGGATATTTCTGCTCTCTAGCAAGGTAGGATCGAATGGTACCGCAAGCAACACGGTTGATAATTCTCCAATCTTCTTCTCCAATAACATCTGGTTTCTTTTCTTCAATGGCCAGATCTAGCCCTTGTTGAAAAAGGACATCTAGAACCTCGCCTTGCCACATCCCAAAATGTCCGGACCCGTCAAAAATTTCTACCGCAAATTTCGCATTTGACACAATTCTTGTCATAAGCGAAGATGCCAATGATGACGTATTGTTGACACTTGATGTAGATTCTTCTTGTTTATTGTCTCCCATCTTTGACACAAATATTATTTAATAGCTGACGACACAAATCAAGATTATTTCCTTTCTGGTGTGGAAGATCAGACTAAGCTGCAACCACAGAGCATACTCAGACAGAACCTTGACTCAGTTACCAAGATAAATCTTTTCTGATGTGGAAGATCAGACTATGCTGCAACCACAGAGCATACTTAGACAGTACCTTGGCTCTGATACCAATTGTTGCGGAAGCCAAATGTATATAGTGTGAATAAGTCACAACTACTATACCAAAAATTATGACAGCCACCAAATAATAAATAAGACAATAAAGCAACAATAAAAGGAACACCAGAATTTACGAGGTTCGGCTAATTTTGCCTACTCCTCGGACACAACCAATATTTTATTCCACTCAAAAAATACAAGTGAAATAATACTAAAGAGAGAAGACACAAATGACTTAAGAAGATAAGAAGGCAAATGAGAGATGTATTTAAATCCTAAACATTATGCCTCCTTTTATAGGGAAAATTTCCCAAACAAAAGTGTCAACCACCGATGTAGGATATTTGACAACTTCAACATGTACAGAATCAAACTGCCAAATGGTCTTGCAGTTTGTTACATAAGATTTTACTTCTACAATCTGGTAATATCTTTGGGGTAATAGACCTTCATCTCATTTCATGTAACACCATTCAGTTTGTCATATGCCTCCATGTCCTTAGTGCTAAAATATATGGCAAGACAGCATACGTGAAATTATTATTAATTATTGCTGTGTTTACATTTTTTCATGTTATTGAACGACATTTTATTTCTTCTTTGCTTGTACAAGATCATGTACTCCGAACTTTCACCACATGGGCCACTGAAATTGTATCACTTCATTGCAATGGTTACAGTAGTAATGATATTTCTCTCTCAATTTCCATCCTTCCACTCCCTAAGGCACATCAACTTGGTGTCATTGTTTCTTAGCTTGGGCTACACTTTTCTAGTTGTTGGCGCGTGTATTAATGCCGGTAAGTTCTTATGTTCTTTGTGGTTCGGGTTCATTTTCATGTCATTGGTATATTCTTGAACAATTTTGAAAACCGTACACACAAGGTTACCTATTATCTTCAACCTGCATAAACTTGATTACTAGAAGCAAAGATCCTGCAGTTTTATGATGGAGAAAAAACTAAGCCCTATTTCTTTTTTAATTAGCTGCGAACCTTTTTCGCCCATGGTAATGTTTTTGTTATATATCATTCGCCGGATACCCTAATGACAAGAGTTGAGAAATTAATTTGTTTACATTAGTGTATATACAAATATGCAAACCTGGCCTGAAAGAAAGCAGAAGAGTTAGTGGAGAAAGCGGAATCAATATTAATTGATATTAGCATGTCACTTTACTATGTGTACATCCAGTTTATCTATATATTTCCTGCATTATGCAGGTAAATCAAAAAATGCTCCTCCGAGAGATTACTCCTTAGAAACCTCACAACTATCACGGGTATTTAGCGCTTTCACTTCTATCTCCATTATTGCAGCTATTTTTGGGAATGGAATACTACCCGAAATACAGGTAACTACATAGCTCTTTCATATTGATTTTTTCCTCATTTCTTTTCCACAAGTTCCTTTAGTTCAACAATGATGAAAACAATTTATGATGTCCAATGTTCTTCACTAGAGACATATGTTAATTTATACTCCAATTCATGCAGGCAACTCTCGCTCCACCAGCGACAGGAAAGATGTTGAAAGGCCTTATGTTGTGCTACTCTGTAATTTTGGTTACTTTCTACTCTGCTTCTGTTTCTGGATATTGGGTATTTGGAAACAAAGTCAATTCAAACATTCTCAAGAGTTTAATGCCAGATGAAGGACCTTCCTTGGCACCGACATGGGTTTTAGGTCTTGCAGTCGTCTTTATTCTTCTTCAGCTCTTTGCCATTGGTTTGGTAAGTCATGCATTTGTTGCGTCACAATTGTATCACACAGTGGCTTAAACTTATGTTACACGGATCCGTTTATTGGTACTATCAGGTACATGTGTGCAAGGATCCGATTCGAGTACCTCAAATTTTTTGCTACTAATATTTAGTGTATTTTCGAGGACCCGCACGAAGTACTCACACCCATTGGAAGAACCCAATAACTTTGGCTCAAATTCTATATTTGTGTTAAAAATTTTATTTAATATTTACAAATAATCTATTCAGAATCCAATAAACAAAAAGAATTGTAACTCAAAACTCATAAGCTAAATATCATGCCTCCATCTCTGCTGTTCAACACGAGTATGTCAAGGCAAATGAAGGATCAGTGTAACATAGGTTTAAATCCCAGCAAAATAATGATGTTTTGCCAGCCAGTGGCGAAGCCACATGGTCACAAAGATAATCAGCCCTTCGTCGAAAAATTACACTGTGTATATAGGTAAAATATTACGTTTTAGAGGTATATAACACATATTGGACACCCTTTGTCGAGAATTTTTTTTCCACTTCTTTCAAATTTGAATGCCCTTGGGACAATTCCTAGCTTCGCCACTGTTGCCAGCATGTTGTCGGCTACGTGATGGTAACCTCTTTTTGATATGATCACAGGTATATTCTCAAGTTGCTTATGAAATCATGGAAAAGAAGTCAGCTGATGCAAACAAGGCTGTCTTCTCTCCTCGAAACCTAATCCCGAGGATAATCCTCAGAACGCTGTACATGGCCCTTTGCGGATTCTTTGCAGCTATGCTGCCATTCTTTGGTGACATTAACGGCGTGGTAGGTGCCATTGGTTTTATTCCTCTTGATTTTGTTCTCCCAATGCTACTTTACAACATGACTTTCAAACCAAAGAAGTCATCAGTTATCTATTGGATAAATACTTCTATAATGGTTGTATTCTCTGGTGCTGGACTTCTAGGATCCTTTTCTTCTATAAGGAAATTGGTTCTAGATGCCAATAAATTTAAGCTTTTTAGTAGTGACATTGTTGATTAACCTCTTTGTTTAGATGATAACTGTATACTAATTTGATCAGACATATGTATGGAAGCTGTACGCAAATCTGTATTTCACGAAGTAGCTATCTAGTCTTTGCATAACCAGAATCGTTCTAAAAAAAAAGGGCAGCCCGATGCATTAAGCTCCAGCTATGCGCTGGGTCCGGGGAAAAGCCAGACCATAAAGGTCTATTGTATGCAGTTTTACCCTGCATTTCTACGAGGGGCTGTTTCCACGACTCGAACCCGTGACTTCCTAGTCGCATGACAGCTAGACAAACTTGAAGGTGTCTACTGACTTAGAGATTTTCCTGTTCTCTTCATGTGACATTGATGCCCTGTTTATTGCTCAGTATATATGAAGCCTTTTTTTTCTTTAATTATTAAATTCTACAAGAAATGCACATCTTATGATGAATATGAAGTATCAAATTAAATGGTTGTGAAATTTTTCTCCTATGTGGATGATGAGTCATACTGTGGAAAGAGCAATACTTTGGTCCCCTTTTCTAGAGTTCAAATTATAGAAAAATATATTCATAATGACTACAATATCTATAGGTTGGACTAAGTAGGGAAAAAAGTAATTTTTAATAACATATATAGTAAGTTGAGGAAATTGTTAAGGAGAAAGGATAAAAATTTGCTAGGTAATTTTTCTCATCTGTCTAATGTTTGGCGAGTAGAGATACCAATTCTTAGTCGGTGGAAGATAATAGTTATCTGATGGAATAATCGAGGTGCGAGCCATTCTTGTGACATCCAAGAAAATTTATAGCGATGAGGATTGAATTGCAGGAAGAAGAAAATATATTTGTATGTCGTCGTGCCTTTTATCTTGTTTAATTTAAAACTGTCAATGTGATTGTCAATTTACCTACCTTGAGGTAATTTTTAATTTTAGCAAATTGAAGACTAGACTTGTTCAACTAGATTTAGAGTTTCTTATTAATTGTTTCTTTCTATATTAGTAATTTATTTTAGAATTAAGCATTCAAAGTTCAGGATTCAAATATAATATAAGGTGGCAAAGAACACATATAATCTATTATTATTATTCAAAGTTGAAGTGCTCAATGGGTGTTATATTAAGGATATCAGTAATATTTAAGTTATAATATTATTTTTTGCACGAAACACCTGATTATTTTTTACAAATAGATCAGAGAAGGACTTGAAAATATTTTTGCCAATTGTAGAACATCACATATGTATTCTAATTTCACCTGAAATATTCTCCCACTCTCGCATTTATATCTAATAATTTGCTCCTATAGGAAATTAGTGGAGAGCATGTCTTTGTTATTTGATGAATTTTATATTTGTTTTCAAAAGAGAAAAAATAACTAAAAGGGAATATAATGGAAATAAAGGGTGATATATGGAGTTATTCGATAATTGTGTTGGCTGCGAAGATATCAGGTATCTAATTGATTCGATCGCCATCATTATTCTTAAAGAAATTGGAAATAATAACATATCAACGATCAAAGTGGGGATGTGCCCATTTGGCCTGGTATTTAAATTGATTAATGAGAGACAAATATGTATTATTAACGAGGGCCACCTCAAAAAAAACAAAGTTTTAATTAATTAAATAGATATTGTCACGTTGTTTTAGAATTTTTTTAATCAGTCAAAAGAATTGCATAGAGTTTCCAGCTTCCACAGCTAGCAAAGAAAATTGGTCTGTTCCCCAAATTTTGCGGGTTTTGCAATAGAGTTTGGTAATAAAATCCAGTTTTATGCTCACGTCGTGCATTATTTTATTTTTAAGGTCATATCTACTTATCAGATCACTTTTATTCTACGTATTTTAATGTGAAGTCTGCTACAAGCTTAGTTATCACCGATTTGTTTTATTAGACAAATCATAGATTTATTAAATCAATGTAGAATATGGGGTTGCATAAAAAATGTGTGCTCAGCCCGTTCTTATTTACCCTAGTGATGGACGCACTGACACGACATATTCAAAGGGAGGTGTCATGGTATATGCTATTCGCTGATGACATAGTTCTGATTGATGAGATGCGAGATGGTGTTAACGAGAGGCTGGAGGTTTGAAGACAAGCCCTTGAGTCTAAGGGTTTCAAGTTGAGACCGAATACTTGGAGTGCAAGTTTAGCGCCGAGTCGAGGGAAGCGGACATGAATGTGAGGCTTGGATCACATGTCATCCCCAAAAGAACCAGTTTCAAGTACCTTGGGTCGGTTATCCAGGAGGATGGGGAGATCGACGAGGACGTCATACGCCGTATAGGGGTGGGTTGGATGAAATGGAAGTTAGCATCTGGAGTCCTGCGTGACAAGAAAGTGTCATTGATACTCAAAGGTTATAGAGCGGTGGTTAGACTGACCATGTTGTATGGGGTAGAGTATTGGCCAATTAAGAACTTACATATATAGAAGATAAAGTCTCTCTACTCTATTGAGGTAGGGGCAAAGTCTCGTATACACTACCTTCCCCAGACCACTTACCTGTGGGATTTTACCGAGTTATTTGTTTGTTGTTGTTGTAATGTATAATATAATATTTTCTTACAATCAGTGGACGAAGAAGAGAAACTTCGTAATATTGGAAAGGTGTTTTCTATATCATATGAAAATAAAAATAATCGCTAGCTGAGTTTATAATTACTACTCTTCAGATACGCGCTTTGCACGTGTATAGAACTTTTTAAAAAATTAAATAAATATTAATGAATATATTTGTGTTATAAAATAAAAATAATAACAAAAATTCCTAAAAATAATGAATATTTATCCTATTTAGTTGGCTGGATAAATGAAAAAATATGACTTCTCTGATTGTCTTATTTCTTTCTCTGCCTCCCTCTATCGTTCTCTTCTATATTCTTAATTATTTGTTTGTTATTTATTTTGATTTTTAAGTATTATTTTAAAATATTATACAAAAACTTAATAAAGTGAAAAATATTCTTTGAGCAGATAATTAAAGAGTTTAAAGATAATACCAAATAAATTATAGTAGTTATTTTAAGATATAGAAAGAATTATGGTCATGTTACAATATTCAAATAAGTAAATAATTTATATAAGTTAAAATCTCGATTCTTTTAAAATTCTAATTATCAAGACCTCAAACATAGTTTAGAGAATGAAGGATCCAAAAGGTAAAGTATTGATGAATATATCACTTTTGAATCTTTCTCTTTATCAATCACTTTCGTTTTCACTTGCCAAATAGAGGTTAGGTAAAATTGGAGTCACTCATAACATGTATCGTGTGTAAAACTTTAAAGATCATAAAATTTTTATTATTAACCATATGACTCGTTAAAACCTCTATTCATTAATTACATTTTAAAAGTTGAGAAGACTAACATTGCGTCATGAAAGTAGATTTCGTAGAACCTTTCATATGAAAATAATTCATGTTTTAACTTTTGTTAGGTTTCTTTGTTATCCAATTCGTATACTTTTCTCCATTCTTTTAGTAATGAATTGCAGTACGAAACTATTTGTTAACGTTTTAGTAGCTTATTAGAAGCACATAATGCTAAACTGTGTTATGTAGTTGTTAATTATTAAGGCTAAATTTCTAAAGAATTAATCTGTAAAAAAAATTATCAAAAGAAAAAATTAAAGATTCCTAATTTAAAAAGAATACAAACTGTTGGAAATTATCCTAATGTGAGTTTGCATTCGTGTTTTTAAGCTTGTTAGTTATGAAACATCCCCCTTTTAATTAGTCTTTTTTCTCTCTTTGGAATTTTTTAATTTCTTTTCTCGTATGTGTCCTAGAACTAAGTTGACTTTGTAATTTATTTATTTTTTTGGTAACTATGATTTTGCAATATTTTTTAAAGTTTTTATGTATGATGCATTATTACCTTCTTCTTCTTCTTTTTTTTGGTTGCAAATATGGTATGTTATATAATAAAAATAAGAAAAAATTCAATATAGAAATTTTAGTTGCTTTAGAAGTCCTAAATATTAGGAAAATTATTAAATGAATATGTCCTAAATATTAGAAAAATAATCAAATGACAATTTTGTCTAGTACGAACACTATTTTAAAAGGGTAAAAAAGGCGAACAACATTTCGATAAGGAGCTTCCTACTTTTAATATAGTATAGATATGGATGAACGCGCGCACACATATATATAGAGAGATTCAAAAGAAGAAAAAAAGTGTCACGACCCAATTACCTAACCCGTCTTGATGGCGCATAACGTGGAACTAGGCAAGCTGACATTTTTCAGTTTACTCTCATTATATGACAGAAATGAGTTAAGACAATTAAATTAACTAGAGGTTTACATAACAACAGTGCAAAAATCCAAACCACAATTGCATAATAATAGCCCGACATCGGGGTGTCACTAAGTCATGAGCAACTAAACTTTCAATCTAAAGACAGTGTTTACACTAGTCTGCGTCTAAATGTCAATACAGAAAAAGAAAGGTAATAAAGAAGGAGCACAAGGTTTGCGAACGCCGGTAGCTACCTCGTAAATCTCCGGGAATCGACTGCGTACGAGCTCAACGACCTCCACGTCCGGTATCACCTAAATCTACACACAAGGTACAGGGAGTAACGTGAGTACTTCCAACTCAGTAAGTAACCTAAATAAATAAGGAATTGAGATGCAGTGACGAGCTATACAAATACAGTTCATTTCAGAAATTTCAGTAAAGAATAGGCATGCTTTCAATCCAGAAATTCAAGTCAAACTGGTTTATTATAGTTCAAGATCAAGTAAACCGGATATAAAGACTTTCAAAAAAAATTCCAACACTGTCAGATAACAACTAAGTGCAACAACAAATGAAGGCAAGTACCGCCTCACAGGGCTACTATCACTAAACTATCTCAACAGCTCAATCACTCGGCTCTCAGCCTCAGTACTCACAATCAATAGGTACACGCGCTCACGAGGGGTGTACAGACTCCGAAAGGGCTCATTCAGCCCAAGCGTTATATCGCTACGACGTGTGCAGTCCGATCCAACATATAAATAACCATAAGACTTGTTGCGGCATGCAACCCAATCCAATATAGGTAAAAAGCCTGAAGGCTCGTTGTGGTGTGCAACCCGATCCATATAGATAAACAGCCTGAAGGCTCGTTGCGGCATGCAACCCGATCCATATACACTCACATAGATCATCGCCCGGCACTCAGGCCCTATCTCAGCCACCAACCTCTCCTGTCCCTCGGGCTCTCAGAAATCATATAAATTAGCCTAAACAGAGATAATCACATATATCAGCAAGAAACAAGAAGGCACGGAGGTGTGATAAGCGAGTAAAAATCATGACTGAGAACGGAACAACTAATTCTACAAGTATATGACCTGAACGGGTCCCAACAGCGATATCATAAGGCTTAAACATGGTTTCTAACAGGAATTACAGTCAAATTTTTCACACAATAGAGAGGACATGTAGTTATAGTAAGTTATTCAACTTTATAGTCGCATGGGACGGACCAAGTCACAATCCCTTCGGTGTACGACCACACGCCCGTCACCTAGCATGTGCGTTACCTCCAAAATAGTCACACGATACAAAATCCGGGGTTTCATACAATTGTCACACCTCCTTTTTCGCCCGCGCCCGCAGGGGCGCAGAGGGAGTTTCTCCAATTAAAGGACAATCGAAATGGGATTTATTATTAAGATTCAGAGTCGCCACTTGGGAGATTTATGGTGTCCCAAGTCACCGGTTTAGAATCCCGAATCGAGGAAAAGAATGACTCTGTTTAACAGTCCGCAAATCAGAAATCCAAGTAAGGAATTCTGTTAACCCGGGAGAAGGTGTTAGGCATTCCCGAGTTCTGTGGTTCTAGCACGGTCGCTCAACTGTCATATTCGGCTTATTTATCTGATTTTAATACATGTTGAACCTATGTGCAAATTTTAACTGTGTACCGCTTTTATTATTATTATTTTTACCGAGAATTGCAACATCGTGCAAATACATCTCGAACCACGTCACATCAATGCACCCGTGGTTATTGACACATTTCAACTCTATTGAGATTTGGATTTGGGTCACATAAATGTGCACCCGAGTTTAAGAAGATAACATTATTAAATACGCGCCTAAAGCGACTAGCGTATCATTATTTTGGGTAGGGCCGTGAAATTTTGCTAAACGGCCCATCCCGAAGTCTAAGTAATTTTAATGTATACATTTAACGAGGGCCCCGCCATTTATGTGTTTATTCAGCGAGGCTCATCTCATTTTTACTATCTTTAAAGGGCAAACCTAGAGTAATCTATAGTGTTCTACTTAGTTCGTTTCTAAAATAAAAGGAGGAGTCCTAGTTAATTATATGGTTTAAGAGCTATTATAATTGGGTCATGAACACCACCCGTTTAAAATCGAAACCTAAGTACGCAGACGGGCATGGCTATTCACCAACCTAATAGCAACTATCAGCAATTAATTGATTTTTTACAAAGTAAGCAGTTCAACTCCATATAACCATGACAAATGGTATTACTTTCATGTAGTCCTTATGATTAATATACTGAAATGGCCTAGAATGTTCAAATCTTACATGTCTATCCTTATTTCAAAATTAACTACAAGCCGTATCATTAACAATTCGAAAATCAGATTTTTACTACTAACTATCACAAACCTCTCATGCTAAACTATCATAGGCCAAATATCAGATTTAACTACAACACGAATTAAGGAGTAAACCAGATTAAAACTGGTGTTTCAATTCTTCACACAAATCAAATGAGTTAAGAATCTTACACGACCTCAAACAGTCCCATTATACAAATGGTATGAAATTCGAATAAACATAATTGTACTACACTTTTGAACTAAAACAAAACATGAGAAGTCAGAAATCATCTCAAGCAGCATTTCATTTCGTGTCCACAAGCTTGAAGGTTACAGGATATGTACCTGGATGTTTGAAATATAAGAAGCAAAAGAAGAAGAAGAAGAAATCAGTAGCAGCAATAACCAGCAACAACCAGTAAACAGAACACCCAATGACAGATTTGAAAACCAACAGGGTTCCAGCACACTCAATGAAACAACACCAACACAAACCAACGCAGACCAGAAATAACAAACTCAAAAAAACCACTTAAAACCTCAGTGAAATCCCAGAAATAACCAGCCTGTTTTTTACTCTCAGATTACTGAACTTTTAAATGTTAAAAATCCAGCCTAGACTCTCTCAAAAAAAGACTGAAAGAGAACTGATTTTTTTCTCTGCCAAAACCCAGCCCCCTTTCTGTCTTGAAATGACCCTATTTATAACCCAAAACAGGTATAAGCAACATATTTTAATCAATCCCTTTTAAGCTTTTTCATACCATTATGTTTTTCCCCACACTTGCATGCCTTGTTACCCACTAGCAAATGTCTTGTCCCCCACTATATTAAACAAATGTATTAGTTCCCACTACCATATGTCTTGTCTCCCACTATGTATTAAACAATGTATTATTTTAATATTGTTAGTGCTTAGTGGACGAAGCACTCAAATTAATCATTTTTTAAGACTTTAAATTCCAAAATACCCCTGAAACTACTGAAATTACCATTCTACCCCATCAGCTATATCCAATCCTCCTAATCAATTAACCAAACTATAGCAGCTACAACCGATCTTAAGTGAGAAATCCTAACACTTGACTAATGAAATCATATGAGACTAACTCCCAATTGACAACACTTAGGGCCTAGTTTATCATGGTCAAATTCATATCAACAAACTTAATAGGACAAATAAGTAGATCAAATCACTAAACTCGATCATCAATTGAACTTCAAATTAAATCCAACAACATTACAACCAAGATAAAGGATTCAATGATTCAAAACCATTGTATTGAACTAGTAAGGTCAAAATTGATTCACACAGATACAAGGGAATAAACTAACTCTATTGGGAACAAAATCACAATTAACTTAGACAAAACATGAACGAGCAGGGAACCAAACAATATGATGAACAACCAAGAGCAGGGAAGCAAACAATACACAAAAATGAAACCATTTGAACCAAAAATGCTAGCAAACATTTATAGGAATAGTCACTGTTTGTACAAGAATATGAAATTGACTAATCAAACAAAGAAGTATCATTAAAGCTTTAATTAAGACCTAACCTCAAAAAAGCCAATAGAAGAGATCGATTTCATAAAAATTCAGACTGTCGCCAAGGGCGTCAATCAATTCACCAAACCATTACGGAAAACTAGTCTTATACTGACTGATATCAAACAGAAGCAATATCTTGCTAGAAGTTATAATCTGACTTGTTTAGTTTTAGACAAAACAATCAAGAGAACATGACCAAGAGACAATTCAACTTAGAACCCTTCATGCGCACCTGTAGCCCCCGTCGCCATTAAAAACCAACAAGAACTATATTCACTTCAAGAGGGACTTGAAATAGATCCTCGGCGCGAGAGTGAAGCTTTTGACGAACATCTGATCGAACACTGTCTTTAACATCTTGAAAAGCTTCATGGTGCCACTGTTGGTGACCTAGTATTCAAATGTGAGCTGACTGGAATGGAGGGTGTGACGGACAGCGTGGTCGACGGACTGGTTTGGCTGGAGGTGAACGACGAAGTGAGAAAGACATGAAGCAGTTGATGACGAAGCTCAGGTGTGGTGGTTTGGATATAGACGTTCGTCTGTAGTCAAAGAGCTGATGGAGTCGACGGTGAGGTTGGTTGGTTGTGTCGCTGGTTTGGTGGTTCGTCGACGGGAATAGAGGTGGTCGTTTGAAGGAGATGCTGGTCGGCGTGAGGTCTGGTATTTATGGGGATAACAGAAGTAGACTGGTCGCTTGGTTTCGATGACAAGGCAGAGGTTGGGCTGTTGGTGGTCGCCGCTGAAGAAGACGACGAAGAAGATGAAGCAGAAGGGGTGGGGTGCTGGGGTCTCGAAGAAGAAGAAGAAAGAAGAGGGGGCGGGTGTTTAGGGTTTTTGGGGTTGGAAATGAAAAATGGAAGAAAGGGGGTGGTTGTTTGGGCTGTGGGGCAGACCGGGTTGGGGATGGGGTATGGGCTGGGTACCCGGGTTTCAATTTCAAAAGGGGAAGAAAAATTGTTTGAACTTTAAATTGATTTGGCCCAAATATGACTTAACACTCCTTTATTTTGTCTTTTTTTTCTTAACTAATAAAACTAAAAATTCCAAAAATCCTAAACTAGCTTATAGGACTAGATTAATTTATATAAGTACTACTAACACACATAATCAAATAAAAATCACATAACTTGGACATGAAATGCTAAAAATGCAGAAAATACATTATTTTGTGATTTCCTTTCTCTTAAAAACAAAACATGGTTCAATTAATTCCTAAGTGCACAATTAAATCTTAAATGTGCATGCAACACATATTTTTGTATTTTTCTTAATTAAAGTAGAAATAAACATGCACAGACAAAAATACAAATAAATTACAAACAACACCAAACAATTTTATTTTGAATTTTTGGGGAGTAATTCTCATAGGGCAAAAATCACGTGCTCACAGCTGCCCCTCTTTGTCCGAAAACACAAAAGGTTTTCGTGCAAAGATAAAGTGAGCGGATACGAGCGATTTTTGCCCGTTGGAATACTCCGTGTGAAGCATTTTTGAAAAGATTTAACCGAACCTTTGCTTCAAAGGTTTCCTACATATCCCTGGCTAGAAGAGAATCAGGTTAATGTAGTTCGGGAAGTTTTGGTAGCTGGGCCTACCATGGGACTACAATGTTACTGGTGTTGCATGCTGTTATTACTGCTTTCCGACCTCCTTATTACACCATGCTGAAAGAAAACAAGAAGCTAGACTAAACTATAGTCTATGAATTACAAAATCTTATCTAGATCTTCAGTCGTGCTCTTGTGTCTCTTGTTGCTTTGATGTCTCGGTGACTGGTGTTTTCTCTGATGTTTCTTTCTTTCTGTCTTGACTCGTAGTCTTCTCTTCATTGCCGAATTTGAACTGCTTATTTCCTTCTTCTTCGAATTATTTTTCCTTCGAAGCTTGAACCGCCTTCTTCTGGCTAGTGTTGCCCTTCTTCCGACTTCTGAACTTTAATTTATGCTGGGGATCTTTGTTGTAACCTTTCGCCCTCCGGGCGGGCTCCTGACTTCAACTACTTCTTAAAAATATAACACCTCCATTCTCCAGGCGGGCTCCTGACTTCAGCTACTTCTTAAAAATGTAACACCTCCATTCTCCAGGCGGACTCCTGACTTCAACTACTTCTCAAAAATGTAACACCTCCATTCTCCAGGCGGGCTCCTGACTTCAACTACTTCTTAAAAATATAACACCTCCATTCTCCAGGCGGGCTCCTGACTTCAGCTACTTCTTAAAAATATAACATCGCCATTCTCCAGGCGGGCTCCTGACTTCAACTACTTCTAAAAATAGAACACCTCCATTATCCAGGCGGGCTCCTGACTTCAACTATTTCTTAAATATATAACACCTCCATTCTCCAGGCGGGCTCCTGACTTCAACTACTTCTTAAAAATATAACACCTCCATTCTCCAGGCGGGCTCCTGACTTCAACAACTTCTTAAAAATATAACACCTCCATTCTTCAGGCGGCCTCCTGACTTCAACTATTTCTTAAAGATATAACACCTCCATTCTCCAGGCGGGCTCCTGACTTCAACTACTTCTTAAAAATATAACACCTCCATTCTCCAGGCGGGCTCCTGACTTCAGCTACTTCTTAAAAATATAACACCTTCATTCTCCAGGTGGGCTCCTGACTTCAACTACTTCTAAAAATAGAACACCTCCATTCTCCAGGCGGGCTCCTGACTTCAACTACTTCTTAAAAATATAACACCTCTATTCTCCAGGCGGGCTCCTGACTTCAACTACTTCTTAAATAATGCGTTTTATTGTTGTTGTTCCTTCCTGCCTCCTGAACCATTTTTCCTTCTAATCTTGAATCATCCTTTTTCAGAACTGCTTCCCTCAAAATTGGTGTTTTATTCCTCCAAAAACTGCTGGGTATAACACCGGTGTTTTATTCAAAAATATGTCATTTCCCTACTTCAAAGACTACTTTCTTTAAAGCTGGCACTTTCTTTCCACTGAAACTTCCCTCAAACTGGTGTTTTCACTTCTCTGAAACCTGACGGGGATAACACTGCTGGGGAATTATCTTCCTTCTTTAAGACTAGTTACTTTCCTCCTTTTAACAATGGTGGGGATGGAACTGATTCAAAGACCACTACCCTTAAAACTCGGGTTATCTTGCTTCTTCCAAGATTTCTTTCTTTAAAACTTGTATTGTCTTCTCCCGTATACTGCCGGGGATTCCACTTCCTTCAAAACTTGTGTTATCTTCTATCTTCCCCAAGTGGGTATCTGATTTCAAGAAAATTTTCGTAATGAGAGAAAATTTTCTGCCCCAGTTTGATAATCTTCTTTGCGGCCATGTCTTCCCGCTGTCAATAACATTTCCTTTCCCTGCTTCAAATCAAAGAAAAATTTGTTAGTTTAAAACGTGGTGAGTGGTCGTGTCACTCCTGTTGGGGATGGTTTTTCCCTTTTTCCTTTCCCTGCTTTGCGTTATATTACAAAACTTGTTGGGGATGATATTATTTGTCGGGGATGGTTTTCTTTTCTCTTCCTTCCCCGCTCTGCGTTGTCTGACCATTGCGGAACATGGTCGATAACCTGTCGGAGTTGTTCCTGCATCTCGCAAATCTGCTGGGGATCCTCTTGGAATTTGATCCATAACTTCTCAACTGTTGTTTTTCTGTTTTTCTCCAACTTCCCCTGGAAATTTGGTCCTCTTGGAATCTAGACCCATTCATCATTTGGACTTGCGACAAACTTCTTTTTGCTGTGTCGCCTTATCTTTGGCCTATCCTATTCGCATTTTGCTTTGCACCGTTTTGGCAACTGGTAGTAGCTCTGAAAATCCTTTTCAAAAACAAACTGCTGGGGAGGTAAAATCTTTAAACCAAAAAAATGAAAAAGTGATGATTTCAAAAGATAGAAAAAAGAAGAAATCTTTCTGAACAAATGCTGGGGAAAAGGAAAGAAAAGAACTTATCTGAATGATATAACCGATCCCAACGATCATGTCGTGCATTCCAGATTAATCAACCCAGTCTATTTGTATCAATCAATCTTTCGGACGGCCTCATCTTGTTGTGGATAAACAAGCACTCAACTCTTTGCCAAATGCGGATCCTTTCCGCCAATCTTGTCTTGTCACCTCATAGTGCCCTTCGAGGGGTTTTCGCTAATAAGACTCTCTCATTTCTCTCACTCTCATCGTCTTATGGTGTCTGTGAAGGTTTTCACCGATAAGACTCTCTCGTTTTATTTCTCTCGACTTCTGTCGTCTTATGGTGCCTGTGAAGGTTTTCACCGATAAGACTCTCATTTTATTTCTCTCAACTTCTGTCGCCTTATGGTGCCTGTGGAGGTTTTCACTGATAAGACTCTCTCGTTTTATTTTATTTTTCAGTTGGGGATTGGAGTGTTACCAATATGACTCTCTCTGTTGGGGATTCTTTTCGGCTATCAATTCATTTCCAGTTTATGATCCTCTTCTCTGCTGGGGATCGGGGTGTTATCCCCAACTTCCGTTTGCATGACTTGGCACTTCTCGGATACTGATCGGGAGGTCTTTTTTGGACATCAATATGGGGTTTTGTGTATGGCTAAAAGGAAAAGGGGTATTAAAAAGTTCAAAATAATTTTGATGAGTAAAACAGTACAACTCTTGGAATCAAACTTTCTTTCCAAAATTACAAACACAAACTTCTGCCCCAGTTTTTCTTGCTTGGGGATTTTTATTTTTGTTACACTATGTTACACTATGCACACTATGTTACACTATGACCGAGCCGTGAGGCGCCTACGTATCCTTCTTTGAGAAATCAGGTCAAACGTAGTTCCCACCTGAATCTCCTTGTTGTTATATTTTTCACTTTTTTTTTTCTTTTTTCCTCTTTTTCTTTTTCTTTTTTTTGAATCACTTTCCTTGCACTGCTTCGTTCCTGTTTCAAGCAAAGAAAATTTGTCAATTTTGAAAGTGATGGCTGGTTTGTGGCCTTGATTTTGAGGGCAATTACTCCGTCCCTTCCCATGATGACTGATTTCCACTCGAGGACCTTGCTTGCTTATGGACCAACTACTTTCTCTATCATCCTTATCTCATAAAATACCCTTTCTCAGTTCAGACCCAATTCCCTCTATTTGTTGCTCTATTCATGAATTGATATATACCAAACCTTTGTACTTCTGATGGACCCCAAAGCATGTTGATTATTACCAACTCAGGGCGCTTGTTGTTCTTTCCTAACTTATGCCACTTTGATGTGCTGGCCAGATCCCGTCTTGTGGAATTGGAAAGTTGGTGGCAAATGTTTGAAACTTATTTTGACCAAACAGACTTAGGAAGAGGAAGTAAACAATACAAAAAGGAACAGAGTAAAGGACAAGGAGAGAGAGGGTTCCGAACAAGAAAACTACAAAGTAGAATCCTATCAGATGTGGATACCAATTGTAATGACCATGACACGCACATGTGGCCTATTCTGTCAAGTAAGCCTGATGTTCGACTCTTGTTGTACCTTTAAACCGTGAAACTGGGCTTCAATGCTCCGATTATCCCGTCACAATCCTTATTCGACTTGTAGTGCCCGAAGGGTTTTCACCATCAAGCCTCTCTCATTTTGTTCTTTCTCTCAACTTACTGTCGCCACGGTGCCCGCGAGGGTTTTCACCAATAAGACTCTCTCATTTTTCCTTTCCCTTGTTTGTCTCGGAGTGTTTCCCCTGATATGAGTCACCTCTACTTGCTCGGCTTGGTATCTCTCGAAGACTGAACGGAAGGTCTTTCTTTGGACCGTAACGTGGGCTTTTGGATATGGTTTTAGAAAGTAAGGGTATCAACAAGGCTCAAAACAATTCACATGGGTTCAAAATTACAACGTTTGGAATCAGATTTCCTACCACAACCGCAACTTCTGCCCCAGTTTCTTTGCTTGGGGACTTTGGATTTTTATTTTGATAGGACCGAACCATGAGGCTGCCTACGTATCCTTAAAAGGAATCAGGTCGAACGTAGTTCATGCCATAGAAATTACCTTGTTGTTGTTTTTTTTCTTTTCCTTCTTCTTTTTTCCTTTTTGTTTTTTTGTTGTTTTCACTTCTCTTTTTTTCATTTTTCTTTTTCTTCTCTTCTTCTTTTTTTTTCCTTTTCATTCTTCTTCTTTTCTCTTTTTCCTTTACTTATCTTTCACACTCGCGTTTCTGATCTTTGCTATTGATTCCAAAAGAGGGGTATGAAAGAAAAATAAATAAGGCTCAAAAGGGGTAACGAAGGATAAAGTGTTTAGATAGCAGAACAAAATGCCTTCGTCATTCCAATCTTCAAAACATGCCAAGTACAAACAACACAATTAAACAAACCAAGAAAAACATTCGTAACATCTTTTGATTGTACCAGACTTGATAACCATGTCGACACATGCGCATTATATATCTGTCAATTACAGAGCACCATAGGACAACACCCTCACTCTCATTACCACGAACGGCCCCTGCCAATTTAGGCAGACTTGCCTTTAGCTTCAAACTGATGTGACATGATACATTTTGATAGGGTTTCTTTATGTTCTGTCTACCCCAGTTTCACACATTTCGGGCTTGAAGGGATCGCACAATGCCTTTACTTACCTCCCTCCAATGCCCCTATCATTTCCAAAATTGTTTCATTGTTTCATGACTAAACCGACTTCTAAGACCAGGCCTGGGATTACACGTGCATGTCATATCACTAAAATCAATCAGGAAAAGAACTATAAAAGAAAAGAGAACTAAACGAAAATGACTGGAAATTACGGAAGACAGAAAATTGCATTAAATAGATGGTGAAAGGGTTTGGACGACAAAACAAACAAACTAAACTGGGGTTACAAACCTAGAACAAACCTAGACAACATTAGACGGGTTACTATGACTAAACAAACTAGGAAAAATAAAAGGATAGAAGGGTTTGAGCCACGAGACAATATCCGGATTACACCCTTGAAATAACTTGGACAATAGAAATGACAACAAAATAAACCGCCAAAATTCCTCCCTAACTAACCAAGAAAGGAGCGTCTTTCCAATTGCCAAGCTCGGCATTTTAGCCACTGCATTCTGCATCAATATTACTAGGACTTTCACAAACTTCCACCTCATTGTTCTTAACAAATTGCTTTTGGGTTCCCCTTGCTGCCTCGTTCTTAAGATCAACCTCTGATAGCACTGAAAACTTTGTAGCGCGCGGACCTTCGAGGATCTCAGAAGAATTCTCATATTCCCTTTCAAAACAAGTCATACTCACCGTATGCATCTCATTGCGAATAGGCGATGGACTTTGCCTAGTGTCTGTTGCATCTGAATTTTGCACAACAATGTCACCTGCATCAATAAGCTTCTTAATTGCTTTCTTCAGATTCCAACACTTCTCTATGTCATGCCCCGGGGTATCTGAGCAATATACGCACCTCTGAGAAAAATTAAACTTCTTTGACAGAGGGTTTGGCATTTTTATATGAATCGGCTTCAACATGTCTAATTAATTCAACTTTTGGAACAAACTGGCATATGATTCTCCCATAGGGGTGAAAGCCTTTTCTTTTTTCAGCAACCTCTCATTCTTGAATGCTTGACTGGGCCGGAAACCTGATCTAGAGGGTTCTCGGTAGGCTCGTGAGGGTGGATAGGCATTTTGTAGAGCTGGGTACTGGGAAAGTGATGCACAATTTTGGGAGTTCCGTGGAGAGAAGTGGCATTGGGGAGGATCATCTGGTGCACATGGATATCTACGGGGACGATGTAGAGGCTGGAAGTGTTGATCGGGAAAGCCCATCGGATCATCTTTTCTGTTTCTTTTCCTTCCACTCAAACTTACTGGGGTGTTCTGAATGTCTTTCGAACAACTCATGATTTTGCCTGACTTGATTCCCTCTTCTACCAGCTCCCCCATTTTTAACACATCTTTGAAGGGTTTTCCCAAGGCCGGGATCAAATGACTGAAGTAGGTGGGCCCCTAGGCTTGTAGGAAAAGCTCAATCATTTCTTCTTCACCAATCGGGGTATTGACTCGAGCAGCTTGCTCCCTCCATCTGAGCCCAAACTCCCTAAAGCTTTCCTCCGGCTTCTTTTCCATTTTAGATAGGGAGGAACAATCTGGGGTAACGCCTGATCTGTACTAAAAGTATCGAACAAAATCTTGAGCCATGTCACCTAATGTAGGCCACTTACCAACATCTTGACGAATATACAAATCCAAAGCTGCCCCAGTCAGGCTCTTACTAAAATATGCCATCAACAGGTCATCTTTCTCCCCAACGCTTCTCATTTCACTGCAATAGACCTTCAGGTGATCTACCGGATCTCCACACCTATCATACAAGTTAAATTTTGGCACCTTGAACCCCACGTGCAGGCGAACGTTAGGGGACACAGAGAGTTCTTAGTAAGTCACGCTACCTTGGTCTTCCCTTCCTTGTTTGTTTTTCAAGGATTGTTCTATGCCTTTCAGCTTCCTGGGTATCCCATCTCTCCCTTCTCTTCCTGTGAACCTTTCACTTTCAACGTGCAACTTATCCCGAAGGCTCTGTTTGCATGAGTTGGGAACTTTGTGGTCAACCTCTGAGAGGTAATATTGGGCATCGTGAGCTTGGAGATAAGGGGGTAGATCTGGAGGGTATGGAGGATCATTTGGCATTGTGTTCAGAGTTTGGTTAAGGGCGACATCTAGGAATCCAGGTAGTGGAGGAGGTGGTGCCTTCCCAGTCATCCAAGCCCGATACATGTCCGCCATGTGTTGTCTCAACATTTTTACCTCTTCTACTAACCCGTAGTCCTGTTCAACCAGCCGTTTTCGGGCATCGGTACCAATCCACTCAGTTCTGTTATTCTCTGCCATTGTCTTTTGCCTTTGCAGGGAAGCGTTACTTTTAGAACCACAACCAACCACCTTTCTAAAGATTTGAAAAAGACAAAATGAGGGCAACCTGTTAGCATTAGGGTTTTTAACAGATGGGAAAACACACATTGAGGATGCAATGCAACTAGGCAGTTAACCGTTTCTATCATGCATTTGCTTCAGTTACGTGCGTCATTCCGGCTTCTTATAATTGTGCTCCTTTCGAACGCCTTCCTTTATTTTCTTTGTTTTCTCATTTTTTTCTCTTTTCTATATATATATTTTTTCTTTTGATGGTGGTCGAATCTTATGTGGATTGCCTACGTATCATGTCCCCGCATGAATCAGACCGGGCGTAGTTCTGCCACAAGTACGGAAACTAAAGACACCATTTTTGGATTTTTCAACCTTTACTAGCAAAACGTTTTATTACAAGGCAGAACATTTTTTGAAAGGAAATTGGCAGACTCGATACAGACTACAGACTTTATGCCAAAAAGGGAAGTACAAACTCTGACGGACAACAGACTCTGAAGACAAGGAAAATACAGACTCAAACTATGAATGTTTCAGAGTTTTGAATTTTGGCACTCGCGGGGCGTCGTTCGGCCTCGCCGCGGGCTTTGGTGCAAGGCCCCTTTGCAGATCCTTCAAATCTTCCATGATCTAGTGGACATAAATCCTTATTGAAAAAGGTTCCTTTTGCATCGTGCTTATCCTACACATTTATTAAGGTGATTAAGAAATAAAATTTTATTGACTCAACAAATTGACTATTTTTAATTTTTCACCGATTAAAAGGAAGATCCGGTTCCGCACATGGCCTTTCAGCACATCGGGAACGAAGAGTTTAAAGCTGGGTGAGTCAACCGGTCAAAATCCAAAAATGACTACAAGTGGCCGTTTATGCAAAGCCAGCCTTCCGGCATCCCTTTCAGGAACATTCGGCTATTTTTGCAAAAAACGGCGTTACTCGATTTATTGTTGACTCTTTTCTTTTTTTCAAATTGAAATAAAAGACCCGGTTGAAAACACGGCCTTTCAGCGCTTCCGGGAGGAGGATTTTAAGGCTGTGCCCGCAAACCATTAAAAAAATGACTTAGGGCGGTTGTTCTTGCGAAAACAGCCTTCCGGTGCCCTTCTGGGGACATTCGGATTATTTTAAGCAAGAATGGCGTCACCTGACTTATTTATGACAAAGATTTTGACTTTTTCTTTTGTAAAAGGGAGGTTGGACCCGATGAGGGCTGCCTACGTATCTCACATCCTGTGAGAATCAAACCGGCGTAGTTCGAGCCGATAAAACAAACTCTTTTTTGAAAAATAGATTCTTTTCATTGGCAAACTAAAACTATATATATCTTTTCTTTTTCTTTTCTTTTTCTTCCACTTTCTCAAAAAAAAATCGGCAGAGTTTCGACACTATTTGGACATTGGTTTTTTTTTCTTTCAAAAACAGGCGATTAACTCTCCTTAACCCTCATACTGCTATTTCGCTTTCCTTAAAAAGTCGGTCAGCATGCAAGTCCGAAGCAAATAAATGCACAAGTAGAAGCAAGTAAGATGCATCAGAATGGTCATTTTCATTTTTTAGTACACCTGTCCTAGACAGACCCAACCCCTGTGTTGAGCCTCCAAAGTCAAATGCACGTGATGCAAACAAACGTTCCTACTAGGGATCCGGCATGAAGCTGAGTTATTCTAGGTTCATAACCTGGGTATTTGTTCTAGACTGTGTACCCGAGCAGACAACTCGAGTCGAGGAGGGGCTACGTACCGGGAACCAAAAGGTCATCCGGCTTAGTAACTTGTCCGGCCTCTTTCTTATTTCAGGTATTGACACTAACAGAATAAGGAGTCTCGACCAGCAAGCTCATCCCCGGAGGTAAGAAGAGAAGGGTTTCGGCACAGTTTATACACAGTTCAGATAATATCAAAGCGGTAAAAGCAGCATTTATCACATTAGACCCAAACATGTAACAAAATCATATAAAGCCAAATATAATAATTTATCTAAGCTCGAATTTTGAACCCTGAACCAGAGATTCTGGGTATTATCTCCCCAACAGAGTCGCCAGAGCTGTCACACCTCCTTTTTCGCCCGCGCCCGCAGGGGCGCAGAGGGAGTTTCTCCAATTAAAGGACAATCGAAACGGGATTTATAATTAAGATTCAGAGTCGCCACTTGGGAGATTTATGGTGTCCCAAGTCACTGGTTTAGAATCCCGAATCGAGGAAAAGAATGACTCTGTTTAACAGTCCGCGAACCAGAAATCCAAGTAAGGAATTCTATTAACCCGGGAGAAGGTGTTAGGCATTCCCGAGTTCCGTGGTTCTAGCACGGTCGCTCAACTGTCATATTCGGCTTATTTATCTGATTTTAATACATGTTGAACCTATGTGCAAATTTTAACTTTGTACCGCTTTTATTATTATTATTTTTATCGAGAATTGCAACATCGTGAAAATACATCTCGAACCACGTCACATCAATGCACCCGTGGTTATTGACACATTTCAACTCTGTTGAGATTTGGATTTAGGTCACAAAAAATGTGCACCCGAGTTTAAGAAGATAACATTATTAAATACGCGCCTAAAGCGACTAGCGTATCATTATTTTGGGTAGCGCCGTGAAATTTTGCTAAACGGCCCATCCCGAAGTCTAAGTAATTTTAATGTATACATTTAACGAGGGCCCCTCCATTTATGTGTTTATTCAGCGAGGCTCATCTCATTTTTACTATCTTTAAAGGGCAAACCTAAATTAATCTATAGTGTTCTACTTAGTTCGTTTCTAAAATAAAAGGAGGAGTCCTAGTTAATTATAGGGTTTAAGAGCTATTATAATTGGGTAATGAACACCACCCATTTAAAATCGAAACCTAAGTACGCAGACGGGCATGGCTATTCACCAACCTAATTGCAACTATCAGTAATTAATTGATTTTTTACAAAGTAAGCAGTTCAACTCCATATAACGATGGCAAATGGTATTACTTTCATGCAGTCCTTATGATTAATATACTGAAATGGCCTAGAATGTTCAAATCTTACATGTCTACCCTTATTTCAAAATTAACTACAAGCCGTATCATTAACAATTCGAGAATCAGATTTTTACTGCTAACTATCACAACCTCTCATGCTAAACTATCATAGGCCAAATATCAGATTTAACTACAACACGAATTAAGGAGTAAACCAGATTAAAACTGGTGTTTCAATTCTTCACACAAATCAAATGAGTTAAGAATCCTACACGACCTCAAACAGTCCCATTATACAAATGGTATGAAATTCGAATAAACATAATTGCACTACACTTTTGAACTAAAACAAAACATGAGAAGTCAGAAATCATCTCAAGCAGCATTTCATTTCGTGTCCACAAGCTTGAAGGTTACAGGATAAGTACTTGGATGTTTGAAATATAAGAAGCAAAAGAAGAAGAAGAAATCAGCAGCAGCAATAACCAGCAACAACCAGTAAACAGAACACCCAGTGACAGATTTGAAAACCAACAGGGTTCTAGCACACTAAATAAAACAGCACCAACACAACCCAACGCAGACCAGAAATAACAAACTCAAAAAAACCACTTAAAACCTCAGTGAAATCCCAAAAATAACCAGCCTGTTTTTTACTCTCAGATTACTGAACTTTTAAATGTTAAAAATCCAGCCTAGACTCTCTCAAAAAAAATACTGAAAGAGAACTAATTTTTTCCTTTACCAAAACCCAACCCCCTTTCTGTCTTGAAATGACCCTATTTATAACCCAAAACAGGTATAGGCAACATATTTTAATCAATCTTTTTTAAGCTTTTCATACCATTATGTCTTGTTCCCCACACTTGCATGCCTTGTTCCCCACTAGCAAATGTCTTGTCCCCCACTATATTAAACAAATGTATTAGTTCCCACTACCATATGTCTTGTCCCCCACTATGTATTAAACAATGTATTATTTTAATATTATTAGTGCTTAGTGGACGAAGCACTCAAATTAATCATTTTTAAGACTTTAAATCCCAAAATACCCCTGAAACTACTGAAATTACCATTCTACCTCATCAGCTATATCCAATCCTCCTAATCAATTAACCAAACTATAGCAGCTACAACCGATCTTAAGTGAGAAATCCTAACACTTGACTAATCAAATCATATGAGACTAACTCCCAATTGACAACAATTAGGGCCCAGTTTATCATGGCAAGATTCATATCAACAAACTTAATAGGACAAACAAGTAGATTCAAATCACTAAACTCGATCATCAATTGAACTTCAAATTAAATCCAACAACATTACAACCAAGATAAGGATTCAATGATTCAGAACCATTGTATTGAACTAGTAAGGTCAAAATTGATTCACACAGATACAAGGGAATAAACGAACTCTATTGGGAACAAAATCACAATTAACTTAGACAAAACATGAACGAGCAGGGAACCAAACAATATGATGAACAACCAAGAGCAGGGAAGCAAACAATACACAAAAATTAAACCATTTGAACCAAAAATGCTAGCAAACATTTATAGGAATAGTCACTGTTTGTACAAGAATATGAAATTGACTAATCAAACAAAGAAGTATCATTAAAGCTTTAATTAAGACCTAACCTCAAAAAAGCCAATAGAAGATATCTATTCCATAAAAATTCAGATTGTCGCCAAGGGCGTCAATCAATTCACCAAACCATTACGGAAAACTAGTCTTATACTGACTGATATCAAACAAAAGCAATATCTTGCTAGAAGTTATAATCTGACTTGTTTAGTTTTAGACAAAACAATCAAGAGAACATGACCAAGAGACAATTCAACTTAGAACCATTCATGCGCACCTGTAGCCCCCGTCGCCATTAAAAACCAACAAGAACTATATTCACTTCAAGATGGACTTGAAATAGATCCTCGGTGCGAGAGTGAAGCGTTTGACGAACATCCGATCGAACACTGTCTTTAACATCTTGAAAAGTTTCATGGTGCCACTGTTGGTGACCTAGTGTTCAAATGTGAGCTGACTGGAATGAAGGGTGTGACGGATAGCGTGGTCGACGGACTGGTTTGGCTGGAGGTGAACGACGAAGTGAGGAAGACGTGAAGCAGTTGATGACGAAGCTCGGGCGTGGTGGTTTGGAGATGGACGTTCGTCTGTGGTCGAAGAGCTAATGGAGTCGACGGTGAGGCTGGTTGGTTGCATCGCTGGTTTGGTGGTTCGTCGACGGGAATAGAGGTGGTCGTTTGAAGGAGCTGCTGGTCGACATGAGGTCTGGTGTTTATGGGGATAACAAAAGTAGACTGGTTGCTTGGTTTCGACGACGAGGTGGAGGCTGGGCTGTTGGTGGTCGCCGCTGGAGAAGACGACAAAGAAGATGAAGCAGAAGGGGTGGGGTATTGGGGTCTCGAAGAAGAAGAAAGAAGAGGGGGCGGGTGTTTAGGGTTTTTGGGGTTGGAAATGAAAAATGGAAGAAGGGGGTGGTTATTTGGGTTGTGGGGCAGACCGGGTCGAGGATGGGGTATGGGCTGGGTACCCGGGTTTCAATTTCATAAGGGGAAGAAAAATTATTTGGACTTTAAATTGATTTGGCCCAAATATGACTTAACGCTCCTTTATTTTGTCTTTCTTTTCTTAACTAATAAAACTAAAAATTCCAAAAATCCTAAACTAGCTTATAGGACTAGATTAATTTACAAAAGTACTACTAACATACACAATCAAATAAAAATCACATAACTTGGACATGAAATGCTAAAAATGCAGAAAATACATTATTTTGTGATTTCCTTTCTCTTAAAAACAAAACATGGTTCAATTAATTCCTAAGTGCACAATTAAATCTTAAATGTGCATGCAACACATATTTTTGTATTTTTCTTAATTAAAGTAGAAATAAACATGCATAGACAAAAATACAAATAAATCACAAACAACACCAAACCATTTTATTTTGAATTTTTTGGGAGTAATTCTCATAGGGCAAAAATCACGTGCTCACAACAGTTAGGACCAGATTTATAACTGTTACTTACCTCGGTCCAAGCAAAACTCTACTCCAAAATGCCCTTGCATCGCGAGTCAGCCTCCGAATGTCTCGAATCTAGCCACAAACAGTACGAGATAATCAATATAGGCTAAAAGGATCAATTCCACAAGAAAACTACTAAAATATATCCCATAATTCAAAATCGGCTCAACCCAGCCCCTCCCTCTCAGGCCACTCCTCGAAATTCGATGAAAGTCACAAAACCCGAAAGCCCGTTCACTCACGAGTCCAACCATACCAAATTTATCAAAATTCAACCTCATCACGGAACTCCCTCGCACCTGCGGCCAACCATCGCACCTACGCTTAGTTTTTCGCTTCTACGGCCCTCGCAGGTGCGAGAAAGTCTTCGCACCTGTGGCTTCTGCCCAGCTCTCCCTTGGCCGCTTCTGCAGCCCCTTCTTCTCTTTTGCCGACTCGTACCTGTGGTTCCTACTCCGCAGGTGCGATTACATCAGCAATGGTAGCACTTCAGCTGCTCATTCAATTCCAAAACCAAGTCTGAAACCTCTCGAATTCCAACCGAGGCCCTCGAGACCTCAACCAAGCATGCCAACAAGTCATATAACCGCATGCGAACTTAGTTGAACCTTCAAATCACTCAAAACAACATCAAAATACCAAATTACACTCGGATTCAAGCCTAAAGAACTTCTAAACTTCCGAATTCCACAAATGACGCCAGAACCTACCAAACCATGTCCGATTGACCTCAAATTTTTTACACAAGTCAAAAATGACACCACGAACCTACTCAAACTTCCTGAAATCCAATCCGACCCCTATATCAAAAAGTCCACTCCCGGTCAAACTTTCCAAAATTCCAACTTTCGGCATTTCAAGCCTAGTTCTACTACGGACCTCCAAAACACTATCCTGATGCGCTCCTAAGTCCAAAATCACCTAACGAAGCTAACAAAACCATCAAAATTCAAATCCGGGGTCGTTTATACATAAGTCAACATCCGATTAACTTTTCCAACTTAAGCTTTCAACTAAGAGACTAAGTGTCTCAATTCTCTCCAAAACCACTCCGGACCCAAACCAACTAACCCGGGTAAGTCATAATACAAATGTATAACACAAAAGAAGCAGAAAATGGGGGAACGGGGCTACAATTCTCGAAACGACCGGCCAGTTCATTACATCTTCCCCCTCTTAAACAAACGTTCGTCCTCGAACGGGTCTAGAAACATACCTGGAGCCATAAATTGGTGTGGATATCTGCTCTACATCTCCCGCTCGGTCTCCCAAGTAGCCTCCTCCATGGGCTGACCTCTCCACTGCACTTTCACTGAAGCTATATCTTTTGATCTCAACTTTCGAAACTACCACTCCAAAATAGCCATCGGCGCTACATCATAAGTCAAATCACCATCCAATTGAACTGTGCTAAAATCCAAAACATGGATGGATCGCCGATACACTTCTGGAGAATAGAAACATGAAATACTGGATGCACACTCGACAAGCTAGTTGGCAAGGCAAGCTTGTAAGCCACTTCCCCAATTCTCTGAAGTACCTCAAAAGGCCCAATGAACCAAGGGCTCAACTTTCCCTTCTTCCCGAACCTCATAACACCCTTCATGGGTGATCCCTTCAGCAAAACCTTCTCCCCAAACATGTAAGACACATCACAGACCTTCCTGTCAGCATAACTCTTCTGCCTCGATTGCGTCGTGCGAAGCCGCTCCTGAATCAATTTCACTTTGTCTAATGCATCCTGAACCAAGTTTGTACCCAAAAGCCTAGCCTTACCCGGCTCAAACCAACTACCGGAGATCTACACCGCCTCCCATATAAAGCCTCATACGGAGCCATCTGAATACTCGACTGATAACTGTTATTGTAAGCAAACTCCATGAGTGGTAGAAACTGGTCCCATGAACCACCAAAATCAATGACACAAGCACGTAACATATCCTCCAGAATCTAAATAGTGCGCTCAGACTGCCCATCCGTCTGAGGATGAAATGTCGTGCTTAACTCAACCTGAGTGCCCAACTCTCATTGCATGGCTCTCCAAAACTGCAATGTGAATTGCATGCTTCTATCTAAAATGATGGAAACTGGCACCCCATGAAGGCGAACAATCTTTCTGATATAAATTTTCGCTAACCGGTCTGAAAAATAGGTAGTACACACAGGAATGAAGTGCGCGGATTTGGTCAGCCAATCTACAATCACCCAAATAGCATCAAACTTCCTCGAAGTCCGTGGGAGCCCAACTACGAAATCCATGGTGATCCGCCCCCACTTCCACTATGGAATCTCTATCTTCTGAAGCAATCCACCTGGTCTCTGATGCTTATACTTAACCTGCTAACAGTTGAGACACCGAGCTACAAACCCAACGATATCCTTCTTTATTCTTCTCTACCAATAGTGATGTCTCAAATCCTGGTAGATCTTCACGACACCTAAATGGATGGAATACCGCGAGTTGTGGGCCTCCTCAATAATCAACTCCCATAGCCCATCTACATTGGTACACATATCTGGCGTTGCATCTTCAACACCCCATCATCTCTAATAGTCACATCTCTGGCATCACCGTGCTAAACTTTGTCTTTGAGGACAAGCAAATGAGGATTATCATATTGGCACTCTTTGATGTAATCAAATAAGGAAGGCCAAGAAACCACACAAGCTAACACCCAACTAGACTTCGAAATATCCAATCTCACGAACTGGTTGGCCAAGGCCTGAACATCAACTGCAAGAGGTCTCTCACCAACAGTAATGAATGCAAGACTGCCCATACTCACTGCCTTTCTACTTAAGGCATCGACCACCATATTGGCTTTTCCGGAATGATATATAATAGTAATATCATGGTCCTTAAGTAGCTCCAACCATCTCTGCTGCCTCAAATTGATATCCTTTTATTTGAACAAGTACTGGAGGCTACGATCATCTGTAAATACTTCACAAGACACACCATAGAGATAGTTCCTCCAAATCTTCAACGCGTGAACAATGGCAGCCAACTCCAAATAATGAACATGGTAGTTCTTCTCATGGGGCTTCAACTGGAGCGAAGCATAAGCAATCCGTCTACCTCCTACATCAAGACACACCTAATATAGATTCGAGAAGTATCGCAATATACTGTATAAGAACCAGAAGCTGATGGTAGAACTGGAACTGGGGTTGTGGTCAAGGCAGTCTTGAGCTTCTGAAAGCTCGCCTCACACTCATCCGACCACCTAAAAGGAGCACCCTTTTGGGTCAATTTGGTCAAGGGCGATGCAGTAGATGAGAAACCTTGCACGAACCAACGGTAATAACCAGGTAAACCAAGAAAGCTCTAAATCTCTATGGCTAAGGACGGTCTGGGCCAATTTTGAATCGCCAATATCTTCTTCGGATCTACCTGAATACCCTCACTAGACACCACGTGCCCCAAGAACGCCACTAAACTGATCCAGAACTCACACTTGGAGAATTTAGCATAAAGTTTCTCCTCCCTCAACCACTGTAACACAATCTGCAAATATTGGGCATGCTCCTCCTGGCTACGAGAGTACACCAGGATATCATCAATGAATACAATAACAAACGAGTCGAGATATGATTGAAAAACGTTGTTCATCATATGCATGAATGCTGCTGGGGCATTGGTCATCCCAAAAGACATCACAAGGAACTCATAATGACCATAACGGGTCCTAAAAGTTGTCTTAAGAATATTCGAGTCCCGAATCTTCAACTAGCGATACTCCGACCTCAAATCAATCTTGGAGAACACCCTCGCTCCCTGAAGCTGGTCAAATAGATCATCAATACATGGCAAAGGATACTTGTTCTTGATTGTGACTTTGTTCAACTGCTTATAATCAATGCACATTCTCATAGATCCATCCTTTTTCTTCACAAACAGGACCGATGCACCCCAAGGTGACACACTAGGTCTAATAAACCCATTCTCAGGGAGCTTTTGAAGCTGCTCCTTCAACTTAGCCGGTGCTGTATGGTACGGAGGAATAGAAATAGGCTGAGTACCCAACACCAGGTCAATACCAAATTCAATATCTTTGTCGGGGATAGGTCTGCAGAAAACACATCCAGAAAATCTCGCACCACCGGAAGAGAATCAATAGTAGTGGTCTCAACACCATCATCCCTCACAAAAGCCAAATACGATAAACAACCCTTCCCAACCATTCGCTGGGCCTTCAAGTACGAGATCACTCTACTGGGTACATAATCTAAAGAACCTCGCCACTCGATCTGAGGAAACCCTGATATCGCCAATGTTATGGTCTTAGCGTAGCAGTCTAAAATAGCATGACAGGGAGACAACCAATCCATACCCAATATCACATCAAAATCAACCATACTAAGCAGCAAAAGGTCAACTCTAGTCTCCAATCCCCTAATAGTCACTACACAGGACCAATACACACGGTCCACAATAACAGTATCGCCCACTAAAGTAGATACATTAACAGATGAAGCTAAAGACTCGTGGGGCATATCCAGATAATGAGCAAAATACGAGGATACATATGAATATGTGGAGCCAGGGTCAAATAATATAAAATCATCTCAGTGACATACTAAGACAATACATGTGATCACTGTGTCTGAATAAATAACATCTGGCCTGGCAGGGAGTTCATAGAAATGGGCCTGATAATAGGCTAGATTTATGTATTTTGGCGATTGTTTATGCCCCAGCTTAATTTTGTTTCAATGTTATAATATAGTTAAATGATGAAAAATGGACTCTAATTGTGAATGTCACACGTTGCAGGAGTGAGGACCTTGTATGAGGCCTTAAAGCTATGATTGGAGCTACATTGAAGCAAGAAAAAAACCCCTAGGAGCTGAGTATGCAAGAAGACGAGAAAAAGAATAGTTAAACTGAAGGCCTGGACTAGCACGACCATTAGCGTAGCTGCGCTAGCCCAGTTCTGGAATATTAATTTTCAGGGGTAAACTTGGAAGTCTGGGGGAAAAATTCACTTAACCTATAGAAGGTCAAGCTCTCCCAAGGAGGGGCTATGCAGCTTTTCATAGCTTAGTGGAAGAAAAGGAGCGGCAAGAGGCAAGGAGGAGAATTCAACATCAAGTTCTTCCTTTTATTTTATGATTTGTGATGAATTTGATTATTTTTGTGATGAACACTAGTATGAATAGCTAAATATTTAGTCTAAGGTTTGATGGAACCTATTGAAGGATGAACTTCTTGATTATGTTAATATAGTTTGCCATTTTAATCTCTATTTGTTCAACTGCGTGCTTGTTGTAGTTAATTGACAGGATCCTCAATTAGATGTGCCTATTTAATGTGCATAACGCGGGAGAGAGTGCATATTTAGGTAATTGTTGAACAACACCACTCCAAAAATATATGAGGGATCAATAATTGCGGGTTTAAAGGTGGGATTAGGGATAACGAAGCCTTGGGTGTAATCTAAAGTGAGCTGTAATAAATAAACCAGCTAGCGTAACTTGGGAGAGTGCGTCTAGTAGATTATCGTGATTACTCGAGAGAGATTTATGGTAGTAAGAGTGCTCAGGATTGATAGAGATGATTTGGTGAATCTATGTGAAGCATAACCGGAAGGGAGTTCATCAATAGGGGAAATCATAGCCTGAGAACCTTCTCTTAATAGTTTACAACTCAATTATAGTTATTTATCAGTTGCTTATTTACATTCATTCGTAGTTAGTAGAAATACCCTCAATTGTTATTTACAATATTTGAGAAGTTGATTCTGGGGAATTTAGTAAGTCTAACGAGAAGTAATTGATAGGTTAATTCCTTGTGGGTTCGACTCTGGGATAAATACTCAGATTATATTTGCAACGTCTGCGTGTCCTTTATATAAGGCATAGTTGGGGAATTTAGTAAGTCTAATGAGAACTAATTGATAGGTTAATTCCTTGTGGGTTTGACTCTGGGCTAAATACTCAGATTATATTTGCAACATCTGCGTGTCCTTTATATAAGCTAAAGACTCGCGGGGCATATCTAGATAATGAGCAAAATACGAGGATACATATGAATAGGTGGAGCCAGGGTCAAATAATACAGAATCATCTCAGTGACATACTAAGACAATATATGTGATCACTGTGTCTGAAGAAATAGCATCTGGCCTGGCAGGGAGTTTATAGAAATGGGCCTGACCGCCACCTGGTCGGCCCTCTCTCCAGGGTGACCCCTAGCTGATTGAGCTCCACCCCGAGCTAGCTGAACGGGCGGTGAAGTAACTAATGCTGAAGTTAAAGGTTGACTCCTCTACTGAGATGAACCTCCAGTAAGGCGGGGATAGTGCCTCATGATGTGTCCAAACTCTTCACACTCGTAGCAACTCCGCGGTGCTGGTGGTGGGTACTGAAGGGAGCCCCGAGCACTGGGATAACTGGTAGAAAAACCTGGCATAGATGAGCCCTCTATAGATGGAGCACAGGACGAACTCTGAGTTGGGAGGGCACTGAGAGATGAGTGACCCTGCTGAGAACAGTGAGAACCATTGCCAGATGATGCACCACGGTGAACCGGACGAGCCATCTAAGCATGCTTGTAGGGACGACCCCTGACGTGGTTGTGGAACTAACCTCCAGAAGGAACTCCACCAAAACTACCTGATCCACGAGGCCTCTTGGCCTCCCTCTCAACTCGCTCCTGACGGCCGACGGACTCTATCTCCCGAGCAATGTCAACCACCTCCTCAAAAGTAGCACCATACATCCTCTCTCTAGTCATAAATATCTGCAGCTGGTATGTGAGTCCATCAACGAACCTCATGATCCTCTCCTTGTCCGTGGGGAACCAACCAAACAGCATGTCGGGCTAACTCAAAAAATCTCATCTCATACTGCGTCAGAGTCATATCATCCTAACGCAACTGCTCAAACTGTCTGCGCAGCTCCTCTTTGCGAGACTGCGGCACATACTTCTCCAAGAGCAGAACAGAAAACTCCTGCCATGTAAGTGGCGTTACACCAACTGGCCTACGCCTCTCATAAGCCTCCCACCAGGTGAGGGCATCTCTAGTAAAATGAAAAGTAGTGAACGAGACCTCACTGGTCTCCAGAATATCCGTTGTACGGAGAATCCTTTAATATTTGTCCAAGAAGCCCTAGGCATCCTCTAACTCTACCCCGTTGAAAGATGGAGGCTGAAGTCTACCAAACTTCTCTAACCTTTGTTGCTCATCATTAGTCATAGCAGGGACCACATAGGCCTGAGCAGCTACCACCAGCTAGGCTGGTAGTTCCTCCGGTGTCTGAAGTCCCTGTATCACCTGCTCGGGTGTACGGGAGGCGGGAGTCTAGGTGCCTCCCTCGACTTGAGAAGTGGCTCATGCGGCCGGAACAGAGACCGCATGAGCAAGACTGGTGCACACGGTCAAAATCTAAGCTAAGGCCTCCTGAAGGCCTGAAATCACAATAGGCACAGCTGGTGCCTGAGCTTGTCTTGCTAGTGCATCCACAACTGGGACCTGATCATGCACTAGGAAACTAGGGGATCTACAAGCGCTATCCTAGCTGATGTGCGGGCTCCACCCGTGCCCCTACCACGACCTCTTGCGGCCCTAACTGGTGGTACTGGTGGTTGTTCATCCTGCCTGGTAGCGCGTGTCCTCACCATCTGTGAGAGAATAGAATAACAAAAGTTTAGTTACCAGTAAGAATAGTTTTACACGATAAGAATCCAAGAATGTGAAGTTTTCTAAGAGTTCTGCAGCCTCTAGAAGATAAGTACAGACGTCTTTGTACCGATCTGCAGGACTTTACTAAACCTGCGCATAACTCGGGAGACCTATGCAACCTAGACTCTGATGCCAACTTGTCACGACCCAATTACCTAACTCGTTATGATAGTTCCTAACGTAGAACTGGGCAAGCCGACATTTTTCAATTTACTTTCATTATATGACAGAAATGAGTTAAGACAATTAAATTTACTGGAGGTTTACATAACAACGGTGCAAAAATCCAAACCATAAGTGCGGAATAATAGCCCAACATCGGGTGTCACTAAGTCATGAGCAACTATACTTTCAATCTAAAGACAGTGTTTACAATAGTCTGCGTCTAAATGTCAATACAAAAAAAGAAAGGTAATAAAGAAGGAGCACAAGGTCTGCGAACGCTGGCAGCTACCTCGTAAATCTCCGGGAATCGACCGTGCACGAGCTCAATGACCTCCACATCTGGTCTCACCTGAATCTGCACACAAGGTGCAGGGAGTAACGTGAGTACTTCCAACTCAGTAAGTAACCAAAATAAATAAGGAACTGAGAAGCAATGACGAGCTATACAATGACAGTTCATTTCAGAAATTTCAGTAAAGAATAGGCATGCTTTCAATCCGGAAATTCAAGTCAAATTGGTTTATTACAGTTCAAGATCAGGTAAACCGGATATAAAGACATTCAAAAAAAATTCAACACTGCCAAATAACAACTAAGTGCAATAACAATTGAAAGCAAGTACCGCCTCACAGGGCTACTGTCACTCAACTATCTCAACAGTTAAATCACCCGGCTCTCAGCCTCAGTACTCACAATCAATAGGTACTTGCGCTCACTAGGGTGTACAGACTCCGAAGGGGATCCTTCAGCCCAAGCACTATATCATTGCGGCATGTAGCCCGATCCAACATATAAATAACTATAAGGCTTGTTGCGGCGTACAACCCGATCCAATATAGGTAAACAACCCGAAGGCTTGTTATGGCGTACAACCCGATCCATATAGATAAACAGTCCGAAGGTTCGTTACGGCGTGCAACACAATCCGTATACACTCACATAGCTCACCGCCCAGCACTCAGGCCCCATCTCAGCCACCAACTTCTCCAGTCCCTCGGGCTCTCAGAAATCATATAAATCAGCCCAAACAGAGATAATCACATATATCAGCAAGAAACAGGAAGGGACGGAGGTGTGATAAGTAAGTAAAAATCATGACTAAGAATGGAACAACAAATAACAACTAATTCTACAAGTACACGACCTAAACGGGTCCCAACAGTGATATCATAAGGCCTAAACATGGTTTCTAACAGGAATTACAGTTAAATTTTTCACACAACGGAGAGGACATGTAGTTAAAATAAGCTAATCGACTTTACAGTCACACGGGATGGACCAAGTCACAATCCCTTCGGTGCTCGCCCACAAGCCCGTTACCTAGCATGTGTGTCACCTGTCACCTCCAAAATAGTCACATGACACAAAATTCGGGGTTTCATACCCTCAGGACCAGATTTATAATTGTTACTTACCTCGGTCCGAGTAAAACTCTACTCCAAAATGCGCTGGCCTCCGAATGTCCCGAATCTAGCCATAAACAGTACGAGATAATCAATATAGGCTAAAAGGATTAATTCTACAAGAAAACTACTAAAAAATATAGCCCAAAATCCGAAATCGGGTCAACTCGGCCCCCCTGGCCCACGTCTCAAAAACCGATGAAAGTCATAAAACCCGAAAGCTCATTCACTCACGAGTCCAACCATACCAAATTTATCAAAATCCGACCTCATTTGTCCCTCCAAAACCCAAAATTCACTCTCAAATTCTCAAGTCCTAACCTCCCAAATCTCACCTCAAAAACTCGCCAACTAGGTGTAAAATCAATGGGGAAATGCCATTATTGAAGATAAATAGGCACAAGGAACTTACCTCAGTGATTACTTCGAAATCCCTCTAAAAATTCCCAAAATCCGAGCTCAAAAATGATGAAAATGGTGAAAAATCTCGAAATCTTCTATTTATAGGTTCTACCCAGCAAAACCGCACCTGCGGGCCTCTTGTCGCTTCTGCAACGCCGCACCTGCGGATATTCCATCGCAGGTGCGGATTTCACTTAGAATCCCAGACTCCGCTCCTGCGGCTTCAAGATCGCATCTGCGCCTATTGCAGGTGCAGGAATCCCTCGCACCTGCGGCCAACCATCGCACCTGCGCTCAGCTTTTCGCTTTTGCAACCCTCGCAGGTGCGGGAAAGTCTTCGCACCTGCGGCTTCTGCCCAACTCGCCCTTGGTCGCTTCTGCGGACTTGCACCTGCGGTTCCCACTCCGCATGTGCAATTACACCAGCAATAGCAGCACTTAAGCTGCTCATTGAATTCCAAAACCATGTCCGAAATCTCCCGAATTCCACCCGAGGCCCCCGGGACCTCAACCAAACATGCCAACAAGTCATATAACCCCATGCGAACTTAGTCGAACCTTCGAATCACTCAAAATGACATCAAAACACCAAATTACACACGTATTCAAGCCTAAAGAACTTCTAAACTTCCGAATTCCACAAACGATACCGGAACCTAACAAACCACCGATTGACCTCATATTTTTCACACTAGTCAAAAATGACGCCACGAACCTACTCTAACTTTCGGAAATCCAATCCGACCTCGATATCAAAAAATTCACCCCCGGTCAAACTTTCCAAAGTTCCGACTTTCGGCATTTCAAGCCTAGTTCCGCTACGAACCTCCAAAATACGATCCGGACGCGCTCCTAAGTCCAAAATCACCTAACGAAGCTAACGGAACCATCAAAATTCAAATCCGGGGTCGTTTGCACATAAGTCAACATCGGGTTAACCTTTTCAACTTAAGCTTTCAACTAAGAGACTAAGTGTCTCAATTCACTCCAAAACCACTCTGGATCCAAACCAACTAACCCGGTAAGTTAAAATACAGCTGTAGAATACAAAAGAAGCGGAAAATAGGGAAACAGAGCTACAACTCTCGAAACGAACGGCTGGGTCGTTACAAAAAGAATATAATTTTCTTAGAGTATCACAAATTTGACTTAATTTGGATCACATAAACAATTAGTGAGGGTAAATTTTCACCTCTCTGCTCTAGCTCTACCATTTTTTTTCCCCTCTCTTATATCATAGTATTAACCTATTTGTAAAAGGAAATACAATTTAATTGCCAAATGCTTAAGAGGTAGACACCAACTTTCCTCAGCTTCACAAAATATTGGATTTACTTTTGATTTTATATGCCTAACTGGCCCTAGCAGATATTAGACAAATTCCATGTCATCATCATTTTATTCTGTCTCTTAGATATATTATAATTTCATTAAAGAGAAACGAACAAGAAAAGTCTGGAATTTATCAATTCATTGAATTGTTGAGAAAAACAAATTATTGAATTAGGTGTATGCTGGTTTTAATAATTTGAATGGATAATGATTAGAATATTTGCGACTTGCATGCATGGACTATATCTTTTTATTTGGATTTCTTAGGATTAATTATTGGACCACATAATTATTTAGAAAGAGACAAAACTGTGACTCAACAGTTTTTTGATTGACTATCATTTGATCAAAAAACAAAATATGATCAAAATTGTTAAATAATTTTCTTAATGAGTGTATAAAAATATTAAAAGGCAGGTAAAGGGATTGGAGGAATTCATTACACATGATATATATATTTTTTCAAAACAAAAAAAGGAAATACTAATTCAACGGGAAGGCAGTAAACACAAATGAGAAAATTATTGTTACATATGAAGATTTGGTAGTATTAGTCTCACCTTTTTTAAATCAAGCACTTGTGCCACGTTAATTACCTTTAGTCTAAATCGTCATCAAATCATAATTAGACTATCCTCGCATTAAATTAATATTTTCCTTTGTATAAAAGTTCAACACTATTCTTTTTATAATTTCGTTTCCTTCGACGTGTGAGATAAGCTTAAGATCTACGAAACCGTGGAAAAAATATATAGGGGAAAGGGATAAGAATATTTCTTTAGCACCAGTCAAATTAAAAAAAAAAAAAAAAAAAAAAAAAAGAGAGGAGTCCAATTGCTATTCATATTAGAGATAATGACAAAGTAATATATAGGTTCGAGTCAAAGTGTCCATACTTCAATAAATGTATATAAATGTGCGATATAATGCATTCAAAATACTATTAGTATATAGTTTCCTTTTACTTAAATAATTATAAAAGAAAAGCTACATAAAATCCAAAAATCCAATAGCTTCAAGATCTAGGGAAAAAGAAAAGGCATACATGTTTTTAGAGGAAAGAATTACAAGAAAATACATATGACTTCACACCATAACAAAAAATGGCTCATGTTTTTAAGTTTTACTCCACCTAGCCCATATTGTACATATTTTGAAAGTAGTTGCAAATTCAAATTCTGTATTCTTACAACCATTGTTTCTAAAAGCTATGGAGTTAATTCTTTGTTCTCATAACTATTGCTTTCACTCTCTCTTCTTCTCATATCTTCTACATATGCTTCAAGGGCCGTGTATTTTCTGCTTCTCCTCTTGTGTCACCTGCTTGCAATGTAAGAAAATTGAAGAGTAAAAGTCCACAATTGAAGACCATTCAAAGCTTTGCTTTTGAAAATGGGTTTTTTGAATTTGTTAGTTATTTGGATTGGGTGTTGTTCCAATTGATTGAAAATATCAAAAGAAGTTCAAAATTTAAATTTGAAGTGATTTGGAGTAGATTTGAGCAAGATTTGAGTTAAATTTCAGAAAAGACGCAAGGAAGAAGGTGTGAGCACGTGATTTTTGCCTCATACGAATTACTCCAAAAGAATTCCCAAAATTAGGTATTTTCTTTAATTATGTGTTTCTTTTAGGAATTATTATGCTATTGTCCTGATTGTTTGCATATGTTTGTGTACATGTTTAAGACATTAAAATACAAAAAATATAGTATCTGCATTTAGGATTTAATTTTACATTTTTTTAGATTAATTAAGTGAATTGTTATTTTACAAAAATGGAAAAATTCAAAAATAACATATTTTGCATTTTTAGTGTTTAATGTCGAAATTTCGTGATTTTCTTTTTTGATTTGGTAAATAATATTTGGGATAATTATTATTTAGAATTAATTAGTATTTTTGATAGGATGATTTGGTTTTATAATTTAATTTAGGATTTTAGTTTTAATTTTTCGAAAAAAAAAAGAGAAAAGAAAAGAAAAAGAATTAAAGAGAAGGAAATCAAATTTGGGCCAAATTCAATTTAATTTAAAGAGGCCCAAATCAAATACACCTGAAACCCACCCCAGTCCAGCCCAAACCCGTCCCAACCCGGTCCAGCCCCGTTGCCACCTAAACGACGTCGTTTGGATAAGTTTTGATCAGGACCGTCGATCTCCTTTGATCGAACGGTCCCGAGCTTCACCCGTTACCCGACCCGCCTTCCCCAACCCGGTCCGCCCCAGTTGCTACACCAAACGACCCCGTTTCATTAAAGGATCAATCATGGCCGTTGGATTCTCATTATCCAACGGCCCTAATCTAATTACCCCTTTAATATACCCAAAACCCATTACCCCTCTCAGAACCCCCCCCCTCCTTCGTCTCTCTTCAGAGACCAACCAACACATTGTCGTCTTCCGCTCGCCGAAAATCGCCCACGGCGGCGGACGGTGGCTAATCACCCCCAAAAATACACCCCAGAACCATCCCGAGTCCCTCTTTCAAAATCCATAACTCGTTTCCCTCGAATCTTCAATCGAAGCAGTCCGGTCCCAAAATCCCTGAACCCTAGCCTACCCAACCAGCCCCAAAATAACACCACAGAACCATCAAGACCCCCTCTTCCCAAATCCTCACTATGTTTCCCTCAAACATGGCCTGAACCCTTCGAATTTTAAATCTAGGGTTCGAGCCATAAAAGCCCAAAGCCAAATTCAGACATGCAAGACTATTCCTTCAAGTTTTCTCAAGTGTTCAAGATGGTTTGGTCAGAAAATAATGCTGCTTGTTTGTTCTTGGCAGAGAACAAATGATTGACATTATTTGGGGACCAAACTGGATTATCAGTTGCAAGTTCAAGTGTAGGGTGAGTTCATTCCTATTTTTATGATTATTCTTATTTTCGTTTTTCCCCATCTCTGTTTTTTTTTCTCTTGTCGATTTCAGTTGAAATTCGACCAGTTCTCCGTTTTATAATGTCTTCTGTTCATTGTTTTGTTTTTCAAACTGCTTTGTTGTCGGCTTGTTTAAAATTCTAAAGTCGTATCTTGTTTAATCACTTAGTCAATTTAACTAACATTAATCTGATAATTTCTTGTTGATAAGAATTGATTAGTGTAAGTTTGATTCAATTGTTTATCTAACTTAGGAAGCTTCTCAATAGTGGTAGGGTATAAATTGCACTACTGAATTAATTAAAGGCACTAGGCTAGTGGAGACAATTAAGAAATAAAAAGCTGAAATTGATAATGGGAATGACACTAATTGATTAATTTAGAGAAAATAAGTTAGTGGGGATAATTAAAATAAGAGAAGAGACACTCGTAATGGGGATGGCATTAATGAAATGCCTATAAAAGGACATGGACAAGAGAACATTCTGAAAGAGAGAACCAGAGGAGAAGATAATATGAGAAATACTGGAAAAAAATAGATTTTTACTGTTCCATTAAAATTTCCGAGATTTTGAGGCTTTTCATTTGTGAAACAATTCCTGAATAATCATAGGTTAAAATGATTTGAATGTGCTGGTTTTCAAGTGTTTGGTTCAAGTTTTGACTGTATTTTGATTACTAAGTATCAATTGATCCTTCTACTGGACTGAATTTGGCTAAAAAACTGGTTTCCTTTGGTTTATTTTTACTGCTGAGTCCTGTTTATGCTACTGCTTCACCTTACCCCTCTTTACTCTCATTTTCAGGTATTCATCTCACCTCCCAATATATGATAATGGATGAATATGAAGATTGGTTCCCTTAAATAGAAATTTGTACTAATGCAGTTTGTTATTCAAATGTTTCTGCACTTTCGAAACCGTTTAGCTTAGCTTAATCTTATTATATTTCTTTATGTTCGTTCTGAGTATGGACTGTTGTAGTATTATTGGCTGGGTAGTTCATTGTGAAGCATCAAAGGTGCATGAAAGGTCATGTAAAACGTTTGGCAATGTTTGAAAGTCGTAGGTACTATGAGATTGGATAATTAATACATTTGGTGATCAGTATGTAGGCCAGCTTCTATATTTATATTGTTGAAAGGAGTATGTTCAAAGTTAAGTTGTAAATGTGATTAAATATAGAATCCATGTTAGAAAGGGGAGATGTGATTATATAGTTAGTTGTTTCAGTGGTGTTTCAATTCTTAATATGTGAATAACATCTTGTGAATGTGTTTCATGGTTGTGGATTGCATGATATTCATTCCAATCCATCTCTGCAGTAGTTTAGTGAGTTTGATCTAAATGTATCTCCCATTAAACATGTATTAAGTAAGAGCTTCTTAGTTTGCCGCAATATATTTGGATCTACTATGCATAATGGATGTGTAATTACTTAAAATGGAATTTGGTTTATTAATTTCAGGGGTGTTCTAGCTTAGTGGTATCTATGTTTATATAATGTTGCAATTTATTATTATTATTATTTTATATGTTCAAAGGGTTGTTGGTGTAATTGTACGTTTAAAATTAAAATTGAAAACCTATGAGTTGATCGTGTTGCTGCAAGGATTCGACCTTGAATCCCTGCGTGGCCATTACACTGTGTCATTGAATTGGGCTGGCATTGGTAACATGATACTGGGCTCCCTTTGGGCCCAGGATTTAGATAGTATCTGGACTCATTAGTAATTAAAATAAGGTAGGCTGTTGGGCTCAAATTTGAGCCTAAACTGGGCAGCCTTGTGTTAATTAAACCACCAGTCCGTTAATTGAAGAAGTATAAAAGAATGGGCATTAGTTGGGTTGTTGGGATTACTTCCGAATGAGACAGGAATCCGAGTAATTGGAAAATGAACGGGTTGCGTTTTGGTCATATTATGCATCGGGCTTAATATCAACTTTATTTTCTTTCTTCATTTACACTAGTAGTATGTTTATTTAAGGTAAATTACTTGCATTTGAATGTTAAATATTGTTTGGTTTATTAATTATGCGAGTTTGCTTTGGGTGGTTTAGGCTAGTCAATATAATAAAATTTGGGTGTTGTAGTGCCATGATAAAAGTCATTTAATTGCTGGAATTTTACATCTCTTGCCTAAGGTTCAAGAATGCGAAAGGTGGTTATTCTCGTAAATATCTCTACCTTAGTGTAAGGCTAGTTATTCTTGCAAATGATTGTTTAATTAATGAGTAATTAAGGCTGCAAATTAAAATAGTTAGCGCAGTTTGATAGGTGGGAGCGAATAAACTAATTAGTGTAGGAATTTAATTGAGGTGCGTCATGCCGAACAAAAATGACAATTGCGTGACCCTCGCTTTAATTAATTTTTAACTCAACCTTAGAATTCGAGGCGTGCCATTTAGCAAAATGCCATGGCACTTGCGAAGTTAAAACGCGTAGTTGCTTTAGAAGCGTATTTTAATAATATTACCTCCCTAAACTCGGGTACACATTCATGTGACCCAAATCCAAATCTTAACAAAATTAAATAAAATATGTCGCGGATCGCGGGTGCATTTCATGTGACATGATTACGGGTTCCAGAATTAAGACCAACGTATGCGTTCGCGCAACGTTGGGCGAAACAATCTTAATCTTTATAAAATACTATCGTGGTTGTGTACATGTTCGCGTGACATAATTACGATTCTAAAAGCAAAATCGGAGTATGCGCAACTTTGGCCCAATTTTCTTAACATTAATAAAGTGTTATTAATTGTGGATACGTTCGCGTGACATGATTTTTGACGCGCCAAACAAATGGGTATACATGCGCGTAACCTGTTTCAAGATAATTTTCTTGATTAAAAAGCGTTGAAAGGTAAATGCACATAGGTTTTAAAATCAGTAATTAAACAATTTTAATAAGCCAAGTATGATCAAAGTGACCGTGCTAGAACCACGGAACTTAGGAATGTCTAACACCTTCTCCCGTGTTAACAGAATTCCTTACCCGGATTCCTGTATTCGTGGACTGTATTACAGAGTCAACCGTTCCTCGATTCGGGATTTTAAACCGGTGACTTGGGACACCATAAATCTCCCAAGTGGCGACTCTGAATTTAATGTAAATAATCTCGTTTCTATTGTCCTTTAATTGGAAAAACTCTCTTATACATTCCTTCCTGGGTGTAGGAAAAAAAAGGTGTGACAGCTCTGCGAAGTCAGTTTTTTGTATAATTATGTATAATCTTGTGTAATAGTGTATATGAGTGTAGAAGCACACCTTTTACACTATTATACACTTTTATACACCTTTATACAAGCGTCTGTAGATGAACTTCTTCCACGATTTTCAGTTGCAATTCTCGTTCAAAACCCAGTCCAAATCTCCATTAAATGACTTCAAATTTTATATACAACATCCTTATACTATTTCTAACAAGTTTAAATAACACCCACTCCAAATTTCTCAAAAAATCAAATTTGGAATTTAAACCCACATATTTAAGCTTGTTAAAAATCTAATTTTCACCACCCAAATGAATTTGATTTGTTGAATTAATATTTGAGTCACAGTTATTGATTCGAACATTAATTTAAAAGCTTGAGGAATCTTTTTTAAAAATTAAATAGTAATTTTGAGAACCTATTTGAGTTGGATATTAAATCTTAGCCTATTATTTTTGGGCTAGTTGGTTGTAAATTAAAAATATGAGCTATAAAATTGAAATATATGGAGCTTAGCTATTCTAATGTGAAATTTTCCCTTCTTACAGTGCTACTTTCTTACTAAGAAATAAAGTGCTGGCTGTGTAAGGGAAAAATCGCCTCACCTTTTTCTTTCTTTCTTTTTCTCTCTTCTAAATACGTAATCTAAATATATATTAAAGTAAGAAAGTTACCATATACAATTGACATTATGGTTAAGCCAAGTGGCAAGCTAATAAATGTCAATAGTATATGGTAACTTTATTCTATATTTGACTATTTTAGTTAAATACAAAGATAATATATATACATACGAAATTTGAATTAAAAGATAATTTTGAATTTATAGATAAAGTTCTAAAATTCAAATTTAAATTAAAAATAAAATTTATCTTTTTTTGATCATGTTATCATACTTAATTCGGTTAATGATCATATGCAATTATGTTATAAACTTTTGTTATTTTTATAATTATTTAAATACTACTTCGCCTCTAGCAAAAAAAAACTACTCCATATAACTATAAAACTCTTTCACATTTAAAATCCTATAAGTATAGTTATTTGAAACACTGTACCTAGATTTTAATAAAATGAAATTCTTTTGAAATAAATTTAATATATATGGTACACGTCTATGTTTATCTAAATAACAAAAAAGAGTTTACAAAACCAAATAAAAGTTTACTTACATATATAATATAGTAAACATACATGCTCGAGAAAGAAACATCACAAAATCAGTCAATATTAAAAAAAATTGTTTCTTTTTTCTTCTTGAAGAATATTTGTTTGAAGAGTCAATTTGCATAAATGGACATCAAACAAATAATAAAACTTTAGTTATATAATTACTATCATTAATTTCAATTTAGCACATTCAAGAAATTGAAGGGTATAAGCTGAAACCCCTTTATTTAGCTGTAGTCAAGCCAATATTGCAAGGGTATAATATTTTTTTCGTTGAAGAATATTAGTTTTAAATCATTAGATTATGTGAAAGGTTTTTTTTTCAAACTCAACAAGAGATAAATTGATTTCTAATTGATAGTTTATATAGCGACTTTTAAGTGTAACAAAGAGTATATATATAGATTTATTTGCCTTTTCCCACTCAGATATGCCAAGAATCCCAAGGGATATCGCCACACACAGGCTGAACGTCGATCCTCTTTACCCGCCGGTATGGCAAATGAAGAGAAAGTTCAATGTCGCTATCAATGAGGCGGTCAGCGAGTAGGTTGATAAATTACTAGCTAATGGTTCCATCAGAGAATCGAAATACCCTCAATGGGTCGCCAATGTGGTCATGGTCAAAAAGAAGAACGGAAAATGGCGGATGTGTGTTGACTTCACCAACCTGATCAAAGCATGCCCGAAAGAATGGCGGATGTGTGTCGGGCTCAGGTTTGAGCCTAAACTGGGCAGCCTTGTGTTAATTAAACCATCAGTCCATTAATTGAAGAAGTATACAAGAATGGGCATTAGTTGGGTTGTTGGGATTACTTCCGAATGAGACAGGAATCCGGGTAATTGAAAAATGAACGGGTTGAGTTTTGGTCATATTATGCATCGGGCTTAATATCAACTTTATTTTCTTTCTTCATTTATACTAGTAGTATGTTTATTTAAGGTAAATTACTTGCATTTGAATGTTAAATATTGTTTGGTTTATTAATTATGCGAGTTTGCTTTGGGTGGTTTAGGCTATTCAATATAACAAAATTTGGGTGTTGTAGTGTCATGATAAAAGTCATTTAATTGCTGGAATTTTACATCTCAAGCCTAAGGCTCAAGAATGCGAAAGGTGTTTTTTCTCGTAAATGTCTCTACCTTAGTGTAAGGCTAGTTATTCTTGCAAATGGTTGTTTAATTAATGAGTAATTAAGGCTGCAAATTAAAATAGTTGGCGCAGTTTGATAGGTAGGAGCGAATTAACTAATTAGTGTAGGAATTTAATTGATGTGCGTCATGCCGAACAAAAATGACAATTGTGTGACCCTCGCTTTAATTAATTTTTAACTCAACCTTAGAATTCGAGGCATGCCATTTAGCAAAATTCCATGGCACTCGCGAAGTTAAAACGCGTAGTTGCTTTAGGCGCATATTTTAATAATATTACCTTCATAAACTCGGGTGCACATTTATGTGACCCAAATCCAAATCTTAACAACGTTAAATAAAATATGTCGCGGATCGCGGATGCATTTCATGTGGCATGATTACGGGTTCCAGAATTAAGACCAACGTATGCGTTCGCGCAACGTTGGGCGAAACAATCTTAATCTTAATAAAATACTATCGTGGTTTTGTACATGTTCGCGTGACATAATTACGATTCTAAAAGAAAAATCGGAGTATGCGCAACTTTGGCCCAATTTTCTTAACATTAATAAAGTGTTATTAATTGTGGACACGTTTGCGTGACATGATTTTTGACGCGCCAAACAAATGGGTATACATGCACATAACCCGTTTCAAGATAATTTTCTTGATTAAAAAGAGTTGAAAGGTAAATGCACATAGGTTTTAAAATCAGTAATTAAACAATTTTAATAAGTCAAGTATGATCAAAGCGACCGTGCTAGAACCACGGAACTCAGGAATGCCTAACACCTTCTCCCGGGTTAACAGAATTCCTTACCCGAATTTTTGTATTCGTGGACTGTATTACAGAGTCAACCGTTTATCGATTCGGGATTTTAAACCGGTGACTTGGGACACCATAAATCTCCCAAGTGGCGACTCTAAATTTAATGTAAATAATCTCGTTTCAATTGTCCTTTAATTAGAAAAACTCCCTTATACATTCCTTCCCGGGTGTAAGAAAAAGGAGGTGTGACGGCTCTGCGAAGTCAGTTTTTTGTATAATTATGTATAATCTTGTATAATAATGTATATCAGTGTAGAAACACACCTTTTACATTATTATACACTTTTATACAAGCGTCTGTAGACGAACTTCTTTCACGATTTTCATTTGCAATTCTCGTTCAAAACCCAGTCCAAATCTCCATTAAATGACTTCAAATTTTATATACAACATCCTTATACTATTTCTAACAAGTTTAAATAACACCCACTCCAAATTTCTCACAAAATCAAATTTGGAATTTAAACCCACATATTTAAGCTTGTTAAAAATCTAATTTTTACCACCCGAATGAATTTGATTTGTTGAATTAATATTTGAGTCATAGTTATTGATTCGAATATTAATTTAAAAGCTTGAGGAATCTTTTTTTAAAAATTAAATAGTAATTTTGAGAACCTATTTGAGTTGGATATTAAATTTTAGCCTATTGTTTTTGGGCTAGTTGGTTGTAAATTAAAATATGAGCTATAAAATTGAAGCTATGGAGCTTAGCTGTTCTAATGTGAAATTTTCCCTTCTTACAGTGCTACTTTCTTACTAAGAAATAAAGTGCTGGCTGTGTAAGGGAAAAATCGCCTCATCTTTTTCTTTCTTTCTTTTTCTCTCTTCTAAATACGTAATCTATATATATATTAAAGTAAGAAAGTTACCATATATAATTGACAATATGGTTAAGCCAAGTGGCAAGCTAATAAATGTCAATAGTATATGGTAACTTTATTCTATATTTGACTATTTTAGTCAAATACAAATATAATATATATATATATATATATATATATATATATATATATATATATATATACAGAATTTGAATTAAAATATAATTTTGAATTTATAGATAAAGTTCTAAAATTCAAATTTAAATTAAAAATAAAATTTATCTTTTTTTTAATCATGTTATCATACTTAATTCGGTTAATGATCATATGCAATTATGTTATAAACTTTTTTTATTTTTATAATTATTTAAATACTACTTCGCCTCTAGCAAAAAAAAAAAAACTACTCCATATAACTATAAAGCTCTTTCACATTTAAAATCCTATAAGTATAGTTCTTTGAAACATTGTACCTAGATTTGAATAAAATAAAATTCTTTTGAAATAAATGTAATATATATGGTACACGTCTATGTTTATCTAAATAACAAAAAAGAGTTTACAAAACCAAATAAAAGTTTACTTGCATATATAATATAGTAAACATACATGCTGGAGAAAGAAACATCACAAAATCAATCAATATTAAAAAAAATTGTTTCTATTTTCTTCTTGAAGAATATTTGTTTGAAGAGTCAATTTGCATAAATGGACATCAAACAAATAACAAAATTTTAGTTATATAATTGATATCATTAATTTCAATTTAGCACATTCAAGGAATTGAAGGGTATAAGCTGAAACCCCTTTATTTAGCTGTAGTCAAGTCAATATTGCAAGGGTATAATATTTTTTTCATTGAAGAATATTAGTTTTGAATCATTAGATTATGTGAAAGGTTTTTTTTTTCAAACTCAACAAGAGCTAAATTGATTTCTAATTGATAGTTTCTATAGCGACTTTTAAGTGTAACAAAGAGTATATATATAGAAAAAATGGTATGACGTGAAATATTTTTTTAAAATATAAACAAATTGTTTCGAAAAAACTCTTTACTTTTTTTAATTCAAAGATAATAAAAAGATAAGATATTTTTGAACATTAGTAGAGCGTTTTAAAATTATTATAATAGAAGTTATATTATGGATAAACTCAAAAAATCGAAATCTTATGGAATATTTACATAATATCCGGTCATATTTATTGTTTTCTTTTTATAGCTAATATAGATAGATGATATACTGACAACACACGATTATACACATATTATATATGAATTATATATAAATTACACATCATTCAATTTTTTAATTTAAATGGTCGAGTGAGTACCTAATAGGCTGATTAGATAAATCCAAAAGAAAAATATGAAATAATTTCAACCAAAGACTAACAATTAAAGTTTATATATAGACAATTTTTATTAAAACTCAACCTTTTATAGTGAAATAAATTAATTTGTTGTAACAAAAGAAATAATGACATAAAAAATAAGATAAAAGATAATAAACATTGAAAAAAATGTTAGAAAGATATAAAAACGAGAAATAAAAGATGACAACAAATTTCTTCTTATGTTTCGCCTTTGTTGAGTATTAAAAATTTGAAAGTTAATCTCATCGATTTCAAATATATTTTTTTATACTCAAATACATAGATTATAATATAAGGATATCTTCGAATATTTTTTTTAATTTACATTATGTGTCGTTTTTAAAAAATCACTATTACTAACAAACTGATATGATATTCAAATTTGAATTGGAATGCAATTTGAGCAGTTTGCATTGAGGTTAAGCCAAGTATGATGTCAAAAATAAACTACTTGACAATTTTAAAACAATATATGCAATGTTTTATAATAATAATCAACTAATTTAACATTTAATGATTCAAAGAACAATTTTTTATATATATAGGGTATTAATAATTCAAATTACGGGGCTAGAGATATTGATAAACTTAAAGTGGAGTCATACTGTCATGATCCGGATTTTCCACCACCGGGTGTCGTGATGGCGCCTACTATCGGAGCTAGGCAAGCCAAATATTTAAAACACCTTTCCTGCTTTCTTTCAAACAATATAATAAACGAGACAAAAATCTAGGCGGAAGACTTTAAATCTAAAATAACTGAAAACCAAAAGTGTGGAAGTTTAGTACACATCACTACCCAAGGTCTGGTGTCACTAGCTCACGGACTACTACAGAATACTACAAACAACGTCTGAAAGGAAATACATTATATTTGTCTGGTACACGATGAACAAAGGAAAAACATGGAAAGGGACTTCGGCCTGCGAACGCCAGCTAGGCTACCTCGAGAGTCCCTAGACTGAAGATAGCTCCCAGAAGTCCTACTGTTGTGGTCCGTAAGCTACTCCCTGATTTGTGCACAAAAATGCACAGAGTGTAGCATCAGCACAACCGACACCATGTGTTGGTAAGTGTCTGGCCTAACCCCGGCGAAGTAGTGACGAGGCTAGACAGGACCTACCACAATTAACCTGTACAGATATATATAACAAGTGCAAGAAAACAATAACCAGATAATACAAAGTAAAGCTGGGAGGGGACATGCTATCGGGGAGTAACAGATAAAAATGAAATATCGAAAATAAATAGAAGAAACTCCGGTTTCCATAATATATATATATATATATATATAGTGGACGGCGTGCCACACGATCCTATAATATCATATATAAGTGGACGGCGTGCCACACGATCCCATAATATCATATATAAGTGGGCGGCGTGCCACGCGATCCCATAATATCATATATAAGTGGATGGCATGCCACACGATCCCATAATATCATATATAAGTGGACGACGTGCCACACGATCCCAATTCATCTTTATCACAGTGCACAATATGCCACCGGCAACGGAGGCCAATAACCAAGTGGACGGCGTGCCACACGATCCCATAATATAGTATATAATATCTGACTTCATATAGTAGACCCCTTCAGGGGAGAATAACAACTCAATACCTTTAACCCGACAAGGGTACAGCTAACAGCCCAAAATATCCTGACAAGGGAGAGTATATATCAGTCTACACATCCCGGCAATGGAGTACTCATAACACATTCTCTTTTTAAATCACTTCTTCCTCAACTAACACATTCATGTTCGATCTAACGCTCCAAAAGTACACCAATCACAATTCTACCTCAATCGTTCACATTATGTGAAACTCATCAAGTAAACAAGGGGATTGTGTCACATTATTCGAATTAAAAGCAATTTAGACTCACGGTCATGCTAGACTCCGGTGCATAGATAACCGTCACCATGCCTATACACCGTACTCCACATTAGCAAGTAGCAATAACATCCTAATCCTATTCCCTCAAGCCAAAGTTAGAACAAACACTTACCTCGAATGCTCCAAACTCAACTCACGCTTCTAGTATAGCTTTACCTCTTGATTCCACCACCAATCCGCTCGAATCTAGTCATAAGTTACTCAATCACATTAATAATTACTAAATGGATCAATCCCAATGCATGAAAATAATTTTTACAAGGTTTTCCCCAAAAAGGTCAAAAACACCCCCGGACCCACGTGGTCGAAACTCGAGGTTCGGACCAAAAACTAGTTACCCATTCTTCCACGAATCCAAATATATGCTTTGTTTCGAAATCGGACCCCAAATTGAGGTCCAACTCCTCAATTTGTAGAAAACCTAGGTTCTACCCAAAATACTCAATTTCCCCCATGAAAATCTTTGTTTTGAAGTTGAAATCATATTAAAAGATGTCAAGGAATAAAGAAATTAAGTTAGAAATCACTTACCAATCGTTTTGGAGAAGAAAAGTTGTTTGGAAAATCGCCTCTTAGGTTTTGGGTTTTTGAAAAGTGGGAAAATGACTGAAAATACCGAATTTATATATTTTTGCTGGGGGCTGGCACGGACCGCGCAGAAATGCACCGCGGCTGCGTGGCTGCCAGCGCGGACCGCGTGAAAATGTACCGCGGCCACGCCGAGGGAGGGAAGAAGTGGGCTCTCTGAAACCCACCCAGCGCGGACCGCACTGATTTGGTGCGCGGCCGCGCTGGTCGTCCTGGCTACCGACCCTCTGAACCCCCACCACGCGGACCGCACAGAAAAGCACCGCGGCCGCGTGGCTGCCACTGCGGACCGCGCGGAAACGGCCGAGGCCGCGCTGGGCCTGCAACACCTGAACCTACATTTTTTTAAGTCTAAGACCTCTCGGGCCCTACTCAAAACTCACCAGAGCCCTCGGGGCTCCAAACCAAACATGCACACAACCTTAAAACATCTTACGGACTTACTCATGCGATCATATCGCCAAGATAACATCATATACATAGAATCAAGCCTCAAAACACATGATTTTCTCTCAACTTTCATAAAACTCAAATTCCCCATTTTAAGTCTGAAACACGTCATATGACGTCCGTTTTTAGCCAAACTTTACAGATAGTGCTTAAAACATATTTAAGACTCGTACCGGGCATCCGAACCAAAATACGAGCCCGATACCACAGTTTTCCGATAAATTTTCTTCTTCATTTTTCTTAATTAATTTCAGAAAACAATTTCACACAAAAATTCATTTCTCGGGCTTGGGACCTTGGAATTTAATTCCGGGCACACGCCCAAGTCCTATATTTTTCTACGGATCCTTCGGGATCGTCGAATCATAGTTCCGGGTCCGTTTACCCAAAATGTTGACCGAAGTCAATATTATGCATATTAATATCAAAATTCATCAAATTTCTCACAAAATTCGCATATTTCAACATAAAAGCTTTTCGGCTTCACGCCCGGACTGCGCACGCAATGTCGAGGCAACTAAAAGCGAGATTTTCAAGGCCTCGGAAGCACGGAACAAGGAAGAATTACGGTGATGACCCTTTGGGTCGTCATACATACTGAAATAAATCCGGCCAAAAAAATATTTAAATTTTTAGATAGCCGATCAAAGTGAATTTTAAATTAAGGATAATATCTTCACTTGCATCATTATAAAGATAATCACTATTATAATATATATATATATATATGAAGTTTTAGAAATTAAAATTTCAAAATAGAAATGTTTTTTGAAAGATAAAATCATACCAAATAAGAGTTCAAGCCGTAGTATAAGAGTCACGTCGTAACCAAAGAATCGTTTATATCGTGTCAACCTTTGTGCTTTGCCATAAATATGAGTTATTATTTCACTTTGTGGCTATTTTTAGGTTCCAATGGCACCTATGAGAATAGTGCAAAAATAAAATTATCACTATGAGAATTGAGAAAATATTAGTCTTTTTCATGTAGTATTTCTTAATTAATATCTGACGATTATCTATATTTATTTAGAAGGTTTAAATGTTAAGGTTATTTACATATAATTCAAATAACTTAGATATTTAACATGGTTAATGTCAAATATCAAAATGGAGTAAAACAAATTCACTAGCTAAAGAGTTTTTTATATTTTTAGATAACCAACTAAAATGAGTTTTGAATTAAGAATAATATTTTTAATTATATTATTATAAAAATAATTATTATTAAAAATAATATTTTAGAAACTGAAATTTTAAGAAAGAAATATTTTTTAAGAGATATCCACACACCAAATAAGAGTTCAAGTAGTAGTAAAAGAGTTAAGTCTTATCCAAAGAGTCATTCATTGTCTCAACATTTGATTGTTTTGCCATAAATATGAGTTATTATTTTGCTTCCTGACTATTTTTAGGATCCAATGACACCGGCAAGAATGATATCAAAAAAGAAAAATAGAAGAAATGGTTAATTTGTTTCATGTAGTTAATATTCAATGATTATCTATATTTATTGAGAAAGTATAAATTTTAAGAATATTTACATACAATCCAAATAACTTAAATATTTGACATGATTAGTGTCCGCGCATCCGCACGGGTACTAATACTAGTTTTACTAAAGAGAAACTCTTGCACTCATTGTACGTTCAGATCTTCGCTATAATAGTCTTGTTTGTTCCAGATACTTTTTAATTTTTATAGCGAAGTGCTATTATAAAAAACGTATATTAGAACATCATCTGAAAAAATAGTTTTAAAAAAACTAGAATATTATAATGAATTGTTACCTTTCATGAAATTCTAACACAAGTAGAAATGCCTATGCTTTATTGATCTTCTGAAGGTGGGAGAAACGATAAAACTAAATAAACGGATCATTCATCCAAATTTCAGTTTGAAACTCATGTAATTAACCTATTTGGTTAACCCTAAAATTGGAATAGATCCATGAAAAATCTCATTAGATATGGTATAGATCAAAATGGGACACCAAAAGAATTGACTGTTGAGCCGTATGAGGTAAGAAATTCTCAAGTACGGTTCTAAGAGAAGGAATTGAACTACCTATTCCGACCGGGGAGAACAGGCCATTCAACAGGGAGATTCTGAAATTGCAGATGCTTGGTTCGATCAAGCCGCTGAGTATTGGAAACAGGCTATAGCGCTTATTCCCGGTAATTATATTGAAGTGCATAAATGGTTGAAGATCACGAGATGTTTCGAATAAAAGAAGATCTCGTTTATTTATTATCCTTTATTTAGAATCTTAGTCTATTATTTTTTATTTTTTATTTAGAATTTAGATATTTGTTATAATTTATTATTTGTTGGACCCATCAGATCAGTTAACTGAAAAACAGATCATTCCTTTGTTTTCGGAAGACCTAATCACATAATTTCATTATCTTCCTTTTAAGCCTTCTATTTTACTGAATATTTAATAGTAAATAAGAAAAAAATCCAAATTCGCCTCTCGACTATACCTTCTTAATTTTATCATATCTTATATTTGAGTTCATTTATATTTTCATACTCTTGCCATTAGTAAATTGTCTCTTATTTTCGGTTCATTTAACGGTACTCTAATTTGGACGTTAATGCAAGCAAATACAAGATATTTTGCTAGGGGTAAAGATATGAATAAACCCAAGTAAAACAAAGGATAAAATAAGAATATCTCGTATAGCAGAGGGAATTTTGACCGCTTTTCCTAATAGTACTTATATTCGGTATAAATTATTTTTGTAAATTATATGAACTTTGACTAATATTTTAAAATATTTTTTTTATCATATTAAAGTGATCTAACTCAATTTAACTTAAAATATTAGTCAAATTAACTATCGAAAAATACCAACATAAATTAGAACAAAGTAATAAATGCCACTATTATAATCCATTCTATTCTATAAAAACCTCTAGAACTCTTGATCTTCCCTATGTTTATCTTCATCCGACCCCGTGAAAATTGACTATCTTTTTCTTAAATGCCAAAATCGTTCATTCATTCTCAATTAATGCTCCTTCAACTATACGAAATCAACGGCGGAGCCAGAACTTTTATTAAGGGGTGTCAAAATATGTGAAAGTAAACATGTGAGAAATTTATCGTATGAAACCCTTCAATTTCTTAGAGCCCGTTTGGCTTAGCTGATTTATAGTAGCTGATAAGCATTAGGTGCTGAAAAGCACTTTTAAGTGCCGAAGCTGATTTAAAAATAAGCAGTTACGTGTTTGGATAAAAGTGCTGAAATTAATAATAAGCAACTGAAGAACTGGGTATACGACGAGTTTTGTTTTAAAAATAAGTATTTTAGGAATAGAATAATAAATATTTTGGTCAAACCTAAAGTGCTTATAAGCTGAAATTTGATAAGTTGGTCTCCCCCAACTTATGACTTTTGACTTATTTTTAGCTTATAAGCACTTAACTTATAAACATTTTTAATTTTACTAAACGCGTAAATAAGCCAAAAAGTACTTATAAGCCAATTTGACCGGCTTATAAGCTTAGTCAAACACCCTCTTACTCCCCACAACCCCACCCCACCCCCCAAGGTCACCCCACCCATACTCGTTTTAGTCAAAGCCAACACGTTAAAATCTTACTCGCCACAACATAAAAACGAAATTTCCTCCTAAGTCCCTCAACACAATTTCCCATATATATAAATCTCAAAATCTTCCTCTTATTCTCTCCATATATCTTCCATAATAAACACCAACTGATGGCAAAAACTCCAGAAAAAAACTCACCCCAAAAAATGGCAGCATCAAACAAAACTCCCATTTGGGATTGTGGAAGTTCACTCTACGACTCTTTCGAATTAAAATCATTCGAACGTCAACTCGACTCCGCCATAGCTTCTAGAAGTCTCTCTATGCCTCATTTACCCGATCGCCGTATTCTTATTCCATCTTCTAACTCGCAACAACAACAACAAGAACAACAACAAACTCAACCCATTTCCAAAAAGAGTTCGAAAATTTCTAGATCTTTCCAGAAACTTCTGAAATCCTTGTTCAGACAAAAGCAGAACAATAGTCCGCTCTTTTCGGGACATAAACAGTCAATTGGAGATGGTTTTTATGTTATTTATGATAAATCTGGTGCACTTACGACGATTCCAGAAGGTCCGGAGTGTGATAATCTTTCGCCGGAAATTAAGTCGTTGGTTAGAAGAACGGGTTCTGAACGATTTACGGTGGCTTCTATTGGTATTTCATGTGCTTAATAATTAGTTATTAGTTTTAATTGTAGTAGTTAGAGACTAATGACTAATATGTATAGGGTGGTTAATTAAGTTCAGCAGTCCAATAATATGTTTAGTTTCTGTTTTTGGAATATTATTGATGCTAGTCTTATAACTCAAATTTGAAGTTTTCATGGCGTACGATGTAGTACTTCTATGTGACATCATGATTCCAAGAATATTGGTTGATCATTTTGGTACGACTTACAAATTTGCACCATTTTTCTTTAACTGAAAATTGTGAATTTGTGATTTATTTTTGGTTTCATATCAAACATATGTTGGTGCCTTTTTGCACATTAACCAAAACGATATTGGTATTTTCCATTGCCATGTTTCTTTTATCATACATGACTCCAAGCTATATTGTGAGTCGGGGTTAAGGTTTTGTATAGGGCAGTTTGGTGCACGAAATATCGCGTGTTTATGCAGGATCCAGGAAAGGACAAAGTTATGATTCGAACATGCAGTCTTCGGGCTACGGGACGATAAGTCGACCAATTCCTTCACCTTTCTCTTCTCTTTCTTTCAATGATGATCAGAGGCGGAGTCGGTTATGATCTATTCACTGAACCCTAGCTTGTTGTAGTTATTGAGTTCGCAATTAAATATTTTACATATTTAATAATTTTTTTAATACATATACAAGGTTTAAGCAAAAGCTATTGGGTTCGTCCGAATACGTAGATCAATCAAAGAGGATTGCGATCTCAATTTGAGATGATAATTTTTGTGAATTTGTCGACGCGATTGTTTTGGGGAAAAGGTGATTAATTCTAGCTTAAATTTGAAGTGATTGATATTATTTACACCATTGATGACGGTACTTAAAAGTTGACTCCAACTATTAATACGTATATCTACGTTAGAGGTGGAGACATGGAGTATTTAAGTAAAATTGACAGCAAATATTCAACATTTGTTAATCACGTAAATTTGACACTAACCCTGCACTATACGAGGTAGTTTTATTACCATTTACATGTAAAAATGAAGTAATTTAGAAGGAAAATAACTTTGGCTTATAAGTGAGGGAAGAATTGTTTTCCTAATAATCAAATACCAAATAGTGACTAACGCATGAAAAAAAATATTTTTCTAAAAGATAATTTCCGTCATGCCAAACACGTCGATCATTCGAGATTAAATGAGATCATAATTTTCCTTAGAACTATAGTTTAATTTGGGAATTAGTTGCAACCAGAGGCGGATTCGGGACTTAAATTATGTGAGTTCAATTTTTAAGGTTTTAGCATTGAAACAATTGTATTTTTAAAGCTATGGGTTCAAACTTACCATTTATTGCAATTTTAATGAATTTTTACACATAAATTTATATTCTGCGGTGAAAGTACTAGGTTCTGATGAACCCGAGACGAGCATACTCTACATCCCCTTGTTGCAATACCATAGAACTATAGCATCAAACAAATACAGAATATGTTATAGCTACCATAAAGAAGTTATTGGCATCTTGTGGTGGGTGGAATAGAAGAAAACAAGAAGCATTAAACTCAAGGTATTGTCTATATTTGTGGCGACAGCTAAAAAACTACGAAATAGAATATTAATGAAATCTTCAATTGTCATCCATATTTTTTTTCGTTTTAGAACTTAAGAATGGTACGTACCTAACCTATATTGACTTACATAGCCGGTTTGGCCAAGTTTTTTAGGTCAAAAATATTATTTTTTTTAAATTAAGGTGATTGGTCAAACTTTTGAAAAGAAAAAATATATTTTTGGGAAGAAATTTTTAAGAAGTAGAAAAAAATAGATTCTCTTCAAAAATATTTTTTTTGAAAAGCACTTTTGAAAATACATTTAGGAGCACTTTTTAAAATTTTGGCCAAACACTAATTGCTATTCAAAAATACTTAAACTAAGCTAAACACATATTTGCTTCTCACCAGAAGTAATTTTTTTAAAAGCATTTTGAGAAAAGCACTTCTCAAAATAAATTGATTTTAGAAGCTTGACCAAACAGGCTATAAGCTACTATCTATAATTAGTTATGTCCGGTTCTAGTCCAAAAAAATAGTCCTTAATTTCAAATCGTGGTTGCGGATCTAACTTAGTGACCAATTATGCTGCTCAAATTCTTCAAAAATACTAGTTTTAGCATACGCGCGTTGCGCGTGTCCCTCGTATTAATGAAAAATAAAATTTTATAAATAAAATAAATAATATTCAAAAATATGTTTATGTTATTATATAAAATTAAGAGTAGTTCTTCCTTAGGAGTTTAATCTAGTCTAATAGTTCTTCCTTCAGTTGTTTCTCTTGCTTGCTTTATTGTACAAAAAAAGTTATAGGAATAGCGTCTGATTGAAAGGTAAAAAAGTCATTCAATTTTACTTGAGGACTCGGGTACGTACATTGCATGTATATTTCATGTTACTTATTAAAAAATTTATGTAAGATAGTTTACCAACAATTAATTTTTTTTTTATCTTTACTTATTTTACGGTACTGCTAAAGTTGTAACCTTATTCTATTGATAACTTAATAATCATATAGGCATCCGAACTCAATTATTATTAACAATTTTTATATTATTTTTTTTGCTCAATTATTATCTTATTTTACCTATAATTTCTTTCTAAAGTACTTTTACTCGCGACCAATTACATATATATATGTTCTTTTTCTATTCCTATTTTTGTGTACAAAATATATATTAATCAACTTATTCTGCCATTTAAAATAATGTTACATTTAAAAATGATTATCGTTTGATTATTTCTTAATATTTAGACAATAAAAATGGACAAAACTTGTAAGTATATTTCAAATTCTATGTCCTTATTGTTAGAAGAAAATAGAATATCACAATTGCTTTTTAAAGTCTAAATTCATGCCACCTTAATATGAATTGTCATTAATGTTTTCATTTTTTTTAAATAAAACTATGACTTAAATGCACTATTTCTTACGTGCCTTTTTAATTTAAATATTAGGCATAAAATTGATGGATCAGTTATTTACTTTAATTTTATTTAAAACACACATTATTTACTTTTTTTCACAGAATATATATCCATGAAAGCAACATGTAAGAATTATAATTATGTGAGATATATATTTCAAATAAGGAAAATATTTAAGTTAGGTAAAGTTTTAATTGACTTTAATGTCCTAAATTTTAGGGTTTCCTACCTAGTTCAATGGAAAATAATTTAATAACAAAAATTTTAGTCAATTTCAAATAACTAAATATTAGGAGAATAATTAAATGACTATTTTGTCTAGTGTGAACTCCAATTTTAAAGGGTAAAAAAGACGAACGACATTTCGCTAAGGGCCTTCGTGCTTTTAATATATTATATAGATAGATTATAGCACCTCTAATTCTCCAAAAACATATCACTTTTGAAGAATATGACACACAAATAACGATATTTTTAAAGAGCTCGAGCGACATAGGTGATCAGGTGTTAGTAGAAGTAATATAATTACACAAAAGTAGCTATAAAAATTAAAAGAAATTCACGGATAGAGCGTGAATTAATGAACGGTTTAATTTGGAAGAAGAGACCATAGTTCTCGTGAGGTTGGTGGGAGCATTTACAGTAACAGCACAATACATTCAGTACTGAAGAGGGAAGCTTTTGATTGGCCACATGAGACTAGAAAGTTCAGAGTTTATTTTTCAAACTTGATGTCAGTCTTAGTAATAAAGATTAAAAAGGATTGATCAATGAATTTAATGCAGCCTGCTATGCATGCGTGGCCAAGGTTCAATTTTTGAAATGTTTCGACGTGGTGCTGTTTTCAACTTTTAAAGGTCATACACGCACAACTTATAAAGTTTTGTACACTTCAAAAATATAATACGTGGCTAAAAAGTGCATGTTTTTAAGTATGTTTGTGCATTATTTTTTGTATGAGCCGCGGGAGTTCACACCACTTTTGATATAGGATAATTTACATCACATAGCAAATACATATAATATATTTATCATTCATAGCTATACTTTTAAAAAATTATCATTTGTAGTTGTACATTTGAATTTTATACAAATCCACATGTAGTATTGAAATATGATATCAATTATTTGAACTGAAATAAGAAAACAGCAGCTCTTATAACTCAGTTGGTTAGAGCACTCACATATTAGGTAGAAATCTTGAGTTCAACTCTCAATGATCTAGCTGATAATAATTAAATAGTAGTTATAAATGGTAATTAGGCAAAAATATAATCTCATCGATTTTTTACTTGGAAAATTCCTCTATAAAATATGCTCATTATGTGTTTCATATGGGTAAGAACGAACTTGCACGGAAAAAGCTGAAGAAAAAAGTCCTTGACAATGAAGCGACGTTTACTTTACCAGATCGGAATAGAGCACTTTCCACGAGGCATTAAGGGCTAACTACAAGAAAAACAACATTTCATTGAACCAATTATATTTTTAACCTAATAAGTGAAAAGAAGATGAAAGTGAAGTTTAGCGAGCTTTATAATGTGACCACTACATAAGTGGTTGGCAAAGAAAGCTCGAAAAGCTTCCTTACATTTTACTAAGCTAAGATCTCAGGTCTTCGAGTTAGCTCACTTTTTTTTGTTTGGATAAGAGTATCTGTAAAATAACCTATTATATCTTTTTAAACGTCTCACTTCATTAACATTATACTAGTTGAAAAAGTAAAGAAATCCATTAAAGAAAGAAAACATTCTCTTCCAACATTTTTTCTGTTCCTAAATACGAACCCAAAATCAGTTAAGTGGAGAAATTCTATCCCTTAAATAATATATCTTGTACAAATTAAACCTGTGGCTGTGGTTGTGGACGTGAAGAGGTAGGTTATCCACTGATCTTTAAGACGCCCCATTTGCGAGGGAAAATATGGCGGTTAGGTTTGCCAATTTCATTTTACACCCAAATTATACATACAAATCAATGAGATCATACAAATTATACATATATTATATACCTATCGACTATTTTTAATTTAGGAGATCAGGTGGGCGGTTATTTTGGTTAATTCTTCTTTCATTTTCTCATTATCATATTTTAAAATGATGATAATGAGATGATACTAAGATGATTTAATAAGGTACTAGTTGCCTTAAGTCAATCGGTACAAATCAATGAGACTTTCCTTCTTTATTGTGTAATACTACATGAGAAATCTCCTTTAATTTAAAGCAATAAAACCTTGCTTTTTTTATTTCTATAAAAAAATGGATTTTTGCCATGAATGCCGTAATTTATGGCTGATTTCCTGTTTATTGATTTGGATGTTCCTTGTGCTTTTCTTTTAATGAAGCAAATCGAAATAACAAAAAAATGTTACTCCCTTGAGACACAATTTTGCAATCATTTTGACAAATTAAGTTTATCATAAATATTTGATGTTTTAGAAAAATAAAATATCATTTATTATTTTTTTTTCTTCTGATCGTTCCTTAGAGTTTCAATTATATAAGTGTTAATTAAGTAAAATATTTAAGAAAGATAAAGGATACAAATAATATGGACAGTATAGAGTAACATTTTAATTAGTAGTTATTATTGTCGGACGTGTGTGCGTATTGTATGGGTCCAAATTTGAACAACCACGATCATCGACGAGTATGACAAAACGGCGAGTTTTCCATAACCTGACACCCTGCGGAGGACGACCTTAAGACAAACAAGAGATTGCACGACCCTTGTAATAATATAGACCCGTTAGGGGATATTAAGAATATTCCTTATAATTTGTCTTTTACAGCTTAGAGGGGACTCATCCTATATATATATATAGCGAATAATAACTTTGTAAAGGGGGATTCACGATATTTGCGGTAATTCTACTTATGAATGAGAAGATTTCTTGAAAAGGTTTTATTGATTTAGATCGATAAAGAAGTCTTATTATCCGCCTTCTCCTTATCCATCTTTCAGTCTAGAGATTATTATACTCAGCTAAGATTTACCCCTTCATTTTTGATTGATTTGTTTAAAAATGTTTCGATATCTTTTGAGTCAAACAATTTGTTTCTATAGCTGAAATCGTAGTTTTCATCTAGATTCTTGAAAGAAATAACCACATCTCTTTAGCTTCATAAAGGCCAACAATGGCAGGAAAGGGAGAAGCAAGGCTAAAGACAATAGTAGGTGTCACGAACAACCTCCTGAATTCCCTCAACGAAGCCAGTGGAGAAGACAACAAAAATGCAACACCAAGTGCTACACCTGAGGGAGAGATCTCACCTCCCCCGCACGAGGATCTAACGATCTTGCGCGAGAGGGAAACCTCGACATCCGCAGCAGGAGAAGCGCCACCGGCCATGAAAAGACTATTAGAAGAATGGTTGACAAACACCTTGAGCAGCATGCTCGAGAAACCCGTTCAGAGAGATATCGAAGACACATTAACCCCAGAAACCGCATATGTTGCCGATGAGCCAGACACTACACGAACAGGTAACACCCGTACTATTACTGATGTAGGCAACGATGCACTCACGACCATCTTAAAGAAAATGGAAGAGATGGAAAATGAGAACAAAAACACTCCGCTACCAGATGAAGGAACATCAGGAAAGGGTTGATAAAATACCAGGCACTCCGAAGTTGTCACCAAAACGCGATGTGGGTCGATTCGTCGAACAGCCATATAGCGAAGGGTCAACTCCCCATTCTATTTTGAAGACCTTCAAAATGCCGCCATATTTGAAAATATATGATGGCACCACGGACCCGGAAGATCACTTAATCCATTATGTTACCGCAGTAAAAGGTAACGATTTATCAAAGGAACAGGTGTCGTATGTACTGCTAAAAATGTTCGGCGAAACTCTGACAGGGGAGCGTTGACATGGTATTCCCAACTACCAGCACGATCGATATCAACGTTCGAAGAGATGTTAGATAAGTTCGTCACCGCTCACTCGTGAGCGAAAAAGGCAGAGGCTAGGGTCAATGATATCTTCGTCGTCAAGAAAACGACGGGCGAATGACTTTGGGATTTCCTAGCCCGATTCAACAGGGTAAGGATGAGCCTACCGAACGTGTTAGAAGGGATGGCGGTAGCAGCATTTCAAAATGGGCTAAACAGAAACGAGTCAAAAGCAACCAAAAAGCTACTAAGTAGACTTTTGAAGTACCCCCTACCACGTGGGAAGAGATCCATAATGCCTATTGCGCCGAAGTAAAGGCAGACGAGGATGACCTAAACGGCCCACTCCAGCGATTAGCATAAGTACAAACCGAGACAAGGAGAGATCACCGCAAAGACGGTCGAAGGGATCAACTACCACATTTCAATCGAGAAAGGAACCAGCCCTATATTCGAACATCCAATCCACCTCCTCCACAACATGCATACTCCGCGCCTCGACACACCGCACCCTCCCCCAAACGAAAAGGTATGCCTCCACTGTTATTTCCTCATAACTTTTGTGTTTCTCTTTCAGAAATATTGTACACATTGGGAAAGCTCGGCACGAAGGTGCAGTAGCCGCAAAAGATGAAGTCGTATCCGAGCACCAGGAGGTCGAACATTTTGTGTGAATTCCACCAAGAAAGAGGACACAAGACCAAATACCGCATAGGTCTGCGACAAGAAGTGGTAAGAATGTTAAACTAGGGATACCTGAAATAACTGTTGAGCGACCGAGGACGGGCCAACTTCTCTCGTGGACACGATCAACCTCAAGGACCTCCAAAACTACCATCACCAGCTCGTACCATACAAATGATCATTGGCGGCGGTGACGATATGATAATCAACCATGTGAAATTCACCACCACGTATAAACTCAAATGGACGGTTGCCCACGAACGATATGACGACCTCAAAAACAGTATCATCTTCGATAAGTTAGATACCGATGGTTTGTCTTTCCCTCACTATGATGCTTTGGTTATAACTTTACGCATCACAGGTACCGATGTAAAAAGAATAATGGTGGATGACGGAAGCAGCACGTGTATTGTTCACCCACGAGTTCTCATGCAGATGAGGCTCGAGGATAAAATAATACCACATTGCATAACACTTACGGGTTTTAATAATGCAGTGGAGTGAACCTCTGGGGAAATAGTGCTACCCATCCTGGTAGGAGGAGTCACCCTGGAAACGACATTCCACATTATGAACCAGGAAACAGCCTATAATTCCATCATAGGACGTCCATGGATACACGTCATGCGCACCACCCCGTCATGTTTCTATCAAGTAATCAAATTTCCTACTCTATGGGGGATATTCAGCATCCGAGGCGAGCCACGTACCGCCCAGGAATGCTACCGGATAGCCCAAGATTGCATACACACCAAACAACTAAAAGGGGCAAGTGCGGAGGCATAGCAATCAGTCATGTCGGGAACCAAACCCGACGCACAAGTAAAGGCCATCAAAGACCCGGACGTCGTAGAAGCTTGCAAAGAAACCGTAGAAGATCTTGATCCCATTCAACTAGACAACACTGATAGCACGAAAAAGGCTTATGTCGGACATAACCTCTCGGAACCAGGTAAATATCGTGAGTTCTTAACTAACAACGCCGATTTGTTTGCCTTTTCCCACTCAGATATGCCAAGAATCCCAAGGGATATCGCCAGACACAGGCTGAACGTTGATCCTCTTTACCCGCCGGTATGGCAAATGAGGAGAAAGTTCAATGCCGCCATCAATGAGGCGGTCAACGAGGAGGTTGATAAATTACTCACTAATGGTTCCATCAGAGAGTCGAAATACCCCTAATGGGTCGCCAATGTGGTCATGGTCAAAAAGAAGAACGGCAAATGGTGGATGTGTGTTGACTTCACCAACCTGAACAAAGCATTCCCGAAAGATTCCTTTCCGTTACCACACATCGACCAACTCATCAACGCAACAGCGGGGCACGAACTATTGAGCTTTTTGGACGCCTATTCTGGTTACAACTAAATTTTAATGGCTGAAGAAGATCAAGAAAAGGCCACTTTCATCTCTCATCGAGGAACGTACTGCTACAAGGTAATGCCGTTTGAACTCAAGAATGAAGGGGCGGCATATCAAAGGTTAGTCACCAAGATGTTTGAAGAACAACTCGGTAAGACCATGGAGGTTTACATCAACGACATGCTAGTAAAATCGACAAAGAAAGAGGATCACATTGGCCATCTAAAGGAAGCCTTCGAGATATTGAGGTAATACGGGATGAAGTTGAATCCCGAAAAATGCGCCTTCAACGTAACTTCAGGAAAGTTCCTTGGTTTTCTAGTTTCACAGAGAGGTATTGAGGTCAACCCGGACCAGATCAGGGCTATCGAAGGAATATCGGAGGTACTGACCAGCAAAAAGCAAGTGCAGAAATTAACAGGACGAATAGCCGCCCTGTCGAGGTTCATTTCACGATCATCAGATAGATGCCATAAATTCTTCAACGTGCTAAGGAAAGACCACGGACTGCAATGGAATGCAGAATGCGTCAACGCTCTGAGAAAACTGAAAGCATATCTATCTTCGCCACCCCTTCTCGTCAAGGCATACCCAAGTGAATGTCTACTTGTGTATCTAGCAGTGTTCGAAGTCGCGATAAGCGCAATCTTGATCCGCGAAAACAAAGGTACGCAATCTCCGATTTACTATATCAGCAAAACCTTAATCGATGCCGAAACAAGGTACCCTCACCTTAAGAAACTAGCTTTGGCGTTAGTCATAGCTTCACGAAAGCTTAGACCATATTTTCAATGTTACCCCATAAAGGTGGTGACAACCTTCCCCCTAAGGGGTATCCTACACATACCCGAGTTATCGGGTAGATTGGCCAAATAGGCCATAGAACTAAGTGAGCATGACATAACATACCAACCGCAAACTGCCATTAAGTCGCAGGTGCTGACCGATTTTGTCGCTGATTTTAGCGCGGAAATATTGTTTGAAGTAGAGCAGGAAGCGCTCTGCGCTGCTGCACACCCCGACCTTTGGGTCCTCTACACCAACAGCGCTTCTAATGCCTCGGGATCACGACTGGGACTCGTCCTCGAAGTTCCTACAGGCGAAATAATTCGCCAGTCCATATGATGCCCCGAGATTACTAACAACGAGGTCGAGTATGAAGCTATAATTGCAGGATTGAAATTAGCCCTCAAATATGGCGCCCGACAACTCATCCTCCGTTGCGACTCTTAACTCGTGATGAACTAATTCACTGGTACTTTCCAAATTAAAGAACAGAGACTATAAAAGTACAAGTCGGAAATTCACAAACTACCGCCAGAATTCGATGAATGCCGCTTCGACCAAATACCTAGGGTGCAGAATATCGAAGCAGACGACCTCACCAAGCTAGCGGTAGCCACCAAAAATATCAACAAGGAAAACGTGGTCACCCTTCTCCATTACGCAGTAGACCACGTCGAGGTACATTCTGTAAGCCTGACTTGGGACTGGCACAACCGCCTCATAGCATATTTGTAGGACGGAACGCTCCTGCAAGATAAGAAAGAAGCCAGAAAGCTTCGGATATAGGCAACCAGATAGAGCCTCGTAAACGGTGATCTCTACAAAAGAATGTTTGGGGGGGGCCTGGCCAAATGCCTTGGGCCAAACCAAACAAGACGAGTACTGGAAGAAGTACACGAAGGGCACTGTGGCTCCCACACGGGAAACCACGCCCTTCGTCTGATGCCTTATACGCGCCGGATATTACTAGCCTACCTTGAAAAAAGAAGTCGTGGACTACGTCAGGAGATGTGAACAATGTTAGAAGTATGCCCCTATGATACATCAAGCAGGGGAACTTCTTCATTCCATCACTTCACCATGGCCATTCATAAAGTGGGGGATGGATATAGTCGGACCCCTCCCAGCCGGACGAGGTAAGGTACGTTTCCTTTTGGTTTTAACTGATTACTTTTATAAATGGGTGGAAGCAGGTGCATACACTCAGATACGTGATCAAGAGGTCATCGCGTTCATATGGAAAAACATAATATGTTGTTTCGGCATCCCCAAAGAAATCAGCTGCGACAACAGACCTCAGTTCGTCGGAAAGAAAACGACCGCGTTTTTCGAGAAATGACACATCAAAAGAATACTCTCCATGCCATATCATCCCGCTGGTAATGTCAAGTCGAATCCTCCAATAAAGTAATACTGAGTATATTGAAAAAGAAGCTTGAGACCACCAAAGGGCTATGGACTGAACTACTACCGGAAGTATTATGGGCATACCGCACCACACCAAAAACTAGTATAGGTGAGATGCCATATTCACTAGTCTACGGGACTGACGCAGTTATACCAGTCGAGGTCGGAGAGCCTATTTTGAGAAACTCCAACGCGAGCGAACCAAGCAATGACAAAAGTAGGCTACAAGATCTAGATAAAGTCGAAGAACGGAGAGACATGGACCGCATAAGAATAGTAGCCCAAAAGCAACAAGTAGAAAGGTACTACAACAAGAAGGCCAAAGTGCGACCGCTCAAAGTCGGAAATTACGTCCTCAAGGCTAAAACACAAGCAGCAAAAGACCCTAATGAGGGAAAACTGGGAACAAACTGGGACGGACCATACAAAATCACGGCCGCAACAAACAAAGGAGCAATCCAGTTAGAGACAATGGAGGAAAAACTACTTCAAAACAACTGGAATGTCGCCCATCTCAAATACTTCCACTTCTGAAAGAAGGCGCCGCCTAAGTCGTATTCTTTTTCCCTCATCTGGGTTTTGTCTAACTCGGGTTTTCTCGGTGAGGTTTTTAATGAGGCGGCAAGGGAGATGTCTCGAGGTTTGAAGTATTGTTCATTACCCCACCCGTCAACATGATCTCCGGAACGGAGAAATGAAGGGACTGGATATAAATAATCAAATCTCCAATGTATGTACAGAGTCGGCATGTGATTCCTACAAGAATATAATTAAATCTCCATTGCACGAATAAATTCGACATGTGTCTTTCTACGGAAATACGATCAAACCTCCAACGAGAAATGGCCAAGGCCATCGATGAAAATATGAGTTCGACCTCATTCGAACCACGACGGGATCCTACTTCGACGATAGTTCGAAGCAACATCCCAATGGCCAAGTCCATCGACGAAAATATGAGCTCGACCTCGTTCGAACCACGACGGGATCCTACTTCGACGACAGTTCGAAGCAACATCCCAATGGCTAAGGCTATCGACGAAAATATGAGTTCGACCTCGTTTGAACCACGACGGGATCCTATTTCGACGATAGTTCGAAGCAACATCCTAATGGCCAAGGCTATCAACGAAAAAGGGGATCGACCTCATCCAAAAGCTAAATCAACTTAACAACTCGACAGATATCCCAGATACCATAGACATTGCAAAAGATGCCAACAAATCGACAAAATAAATTCTACATTACATCAAAATGTTATGTACATATATTCTTACAAACGGGCTAAAGCACGCCCCATACAAAAGTAAGTACAAACAAAAGACTACACGTCATCCCTAGTGGGGTAAGCATCCTCATACCAAGATTCCGAAGCAAGACAGTTCGCATCATCAGAGTTGATGTCATCTCCATCAGGTGTAAGAGGGTCATACCCACATGCCTCACGAGCTGCACGAGCTTCGGTGTGCATGGCCTGAAGTTCCACCTTAGTTGCCCTCCCTTCAGAGTGAAAATCCTTGTACACGCCAAGCCAAGCCTCAGCAAGGACCCACAATTCATATAAACGACGAGGTACGATTGGATCGATTGAAGCACAAAACATAGAAGGCTGGGAGCGTCGACTTGCATCCTCCGCTCTCAACGAAGCCACTTGTCCATTTAACGCAGATAGCTCCGCCTCCAGTTCTTTAACATGCCCTTCAAGACCCGCGACCTTATGATTAGAGGCCTCTTTCTCCTCAGTCAGCTCTGATCTACAAACACGGAGGGCATTCTCCAAAGATGCAGTTCCAGAAATAGTTGCCGCCAACTTATCAGCATCGACGTTCAGCTCGCCCTTAAGCCCCTCAACCTCCACCGCCTTCGCACTCAATTTAGTGGTCAAACTGGCCACCTTTGCTTGCAAGTCGGCATTCTCGGCCATCACCCCCCTGCTCAACTCAAGCTCGTCCTCCTTCACCTTAAGGGAAGCCTCGAGTTCACTATTACGAGCGACAGCCTTCATGAGCTCCTCATCCCGCTCCCTCAGCTCTTCGATCTTACGCTCCAGTTGGTCCTCCCTCTGTTTGAGCCCCTCGCGAAACAACTGAAATTCAGGGTCCTGATTATAAATGTCGAACATCGTGCGGTGCTTAGCATGATACCGTTGATACTTGGACGACATCTTCCCATAGATGACCGTCCTCTACCTCTCCCAACGCTCTCGCTCGGCCTCCATGATGAGGGTCTGGTACAAAGGAAAAGGAGAAGTTAGAAACAAAATACAGGTCGACGATCACCACACAAACCCAACGACAAAAAAGAAAGGAAAGATACTTACCCGAAAGGCTATACCAGCGACGTTCTGAGACAACTCAATGTCGCTCGTCGTCCTAAGCACCTCGTTTTCAGGGGCAACACATATAGGAGCTAAAGTAGACGTCACTTGCTCACAGTTTAGCAGCAAGTTGTAGTCCTCCGGGATGACTATGTGACGATTAAACCCTTCCTCTCTGACCTCCACATGAGTATGGCGACCTATGAACTCGTTGACATCCTCCGGGTTGACATCTGAACCTAAGCCGTCACCTTCGACAAGACGACCCCCAACGCTGGTCGATGCGCTACCCTCAGCAGAGCGCACAGAGCCAGCTCCTGGGTAAAGTCCTTCCGCTTGGGGAGATCTCCCCGATAAAATGGCGTTAGCCATAAATGTGGGTACGGGTATCGCATGCAATGCCCTGCTTCTATCAGTGTCCACGACCACACCCTTCCCAAGCTCCATCTCCTACTTTTTCTCGATAACGGCTCATCCCCATTGGAGGACTTGTCCAAGAGATGTGGGGGTCGGTATTGAATAAGCCTCCTCCCTCACGACCACGACTCGAGAGGAACCTTCTAATTGAATAGGTTGAGGACGACCCTCTCAAATAGACTCACTCAAAATAAATTGCGTGCCCGCGGTAGCAACGGCCTGTCGAAATGCAGGGACTGACACCCTCCGTTTGGAAGCTCCTCGACCTGTCATCACGAAGGGTCGTATCAATAAACAACGTCATATAGCCAACGAAGTGGTAGGGAAAACATTTACCAGATGGAACTTTAGGGCTATAACGCTTTACGAAGGTAGGCCAATCTCAGGTTTCCGCTGCATGGGGCAACAGGCGGGCTACCCAATCCATTATGCCCGTAATAGGGCGAGGTGGACGTCTCATAGCTGCAAACGAAAAGCAAACAAACTTTATAATGAATATAGACGGAGGAAGAGTAAAACGAGTGGCGACAGTTACGAGTCTCATTCTATCATTCCAGGAACCTGGCGGAGTCAGAAACGATGTGTTCAGTTTTGACAAAGAAGTACTTATGCCAAAACTTGAGACTTGTCCGGCCGTCTATCCCGACCACCAGCCCTTTTGTGCCATGATGCCTCAAATACACCATGGTGCCTCTGTGGAATCTAGGCGAGAACAGATGCAAAAGGTGGTGGATGGAAATATCACATTTCGCCAACTCCGCCATACTTGGTCAACAACAGAAGTATCTTAAGCGTATACGGTGAAAGTTGTGCCGGGCAAACCTGGTAGAATCTACAGAATTCTTCTGCTAATAGGAAGAGAGGAAAAGTATAGTCAATCACGAAAGGGTACTCATAGAAAGCGCAGTACCTAGGCCTGTAGACCTCTAAAAAATCTCTCCCCGCCGGAACCATGTCGACATGAGCGGGAATGCCATACTTTACGCGAAGAGTGTCAATGTGAACTTGCTCCGTCTAAGAGGGTATGGGGTCAGGAGTAGGAGGGGGATTTTTTAGGAAGTCACTTCGAACATAGGGTGTCTCGGCAGTAACTCCTCCACCGTAGGAAGGCTGTCACCCTCTTCTACCATCGTATCCTCAGCGCCCGAAGGGGGCACCATGGACAATGGTGCGGCTTCAGGAATCCCTTTGTGAGATCGGTGTTTCCTTAGCATGCTTTCGTTAAAAGAGAAAAGAGGTGTTGACACCGTAGAAACAAGGGAGGAAGATGAAGTTATGAACGAAGAATGTGAGAAAAAGAAGAGGATTGTCAGTGCTAGCTCAGAGAGATAAGGAGGGGTATTCAGAAGTGAAATGGCCAAGAACTTTCGAAAAAACAAACCCTCTCCCTATTTATAGGATTGGGTGGTGCCAGAATCGAAGCAACAAGCCATCAACTCCTGCCTCGAAAACAAGCGTAATGATGACGCACGTGAAGATGACATCATTTTCCAGTAAAATGTATAACCTGGTGTCTTGCCAAGCACGCCGACCGCCCACCATTGGCCAATGCTGCAACGCTTTGAAGGATCAAATTTTCCCGTGGAAATGCATGGTGTCCGCTCATCGAGGATGCACCAAGTTGCCACCTCAACAATCGGAGGGACTAACTGTATGGGTCCAAATTTGAACAACCACAACCATTGGCGAGCACGACGAAACGGCGAGTTCTCCATAACCTGACGCCCTGCGGAGGACGACCTTAAGCCAAACAAGAGATTGTACAACCCTTGTAATAATATAGACCCGTTATGGGATATTAAGAATATTCTTTCGAATACTCCTTATAATTTGTCTTTTACAGTTTAGAGGGGACTCACTCCCTATATATATAGCGAATAATAACTTTGTAAAGGGGGATTCACGATATTTCCGGTAATTCTACTTATGAATGAGAAGATTTCTTGAAAAGGTTTTATTGATTTAGATCGATAAAGAAGTCTTATTATCCGCCTTCTCTTTATCCATCTCTCAGTACAAGGACGCCCTAGGATTAGGTGGGGCACCTTAACTAAGGATAAAGCTAAGGAGTTGGAAGGAAGGTTATCGGCAATGGGAGCTTGGAGAAGTGGTGGGGATGCAAACATAATGTGGTCGACGACAGCGGACTGTATAAGAAAGGCGGCGAGAGAGGTGTTAGGGATATCTACGGGCCGCAATGGTAGTCACAAAGGAGATTGGTGGTGGAATGCAGTTGTCCAAGGTAAAGTGGAAGCGAAGAAGGCGGCTTACCTGCGGTTAGTAGGGAGCACTAACGAGGAGGAGAAGAGAGAGAACAGTCAAAGGTATAAGGTAGCTAGGAAGGAGGCAAAGATGGCAGTGACGGAGGCTAAGACGACAACTTTTGCTCGTCTGTATGAGGAACTAAGGAACAAAGGCGGGGAGAATAAGTTATTCCGACTCGCTAAGGCGAGAGAGAGGATAACTCGAGATCTAGACCAGGTGAGGTGCATAAAAGATGACGACGACAAAGTTTTGATGGGAGATGACCAGATTAAGAGGAGGTGGCAGACCTACTTTCATAAACTTCTAAGTGAAGAAGGGGATCAGGATATTATACTTGGGGAATCGAGGAATGCCGACAGTCACCATGAAGTAAGTAATTGTAGGGACATTGAGATCGATGAAGTCATGGAGGCAATGCGTAAGATGAGAAGGGGCAGAGCTACCGGGCCAGACGAAATTCCGGTTGAACTGTGGAGGTGTGTGGGTAGAGCAGGCTTGGAATGGCTTACTGCATTGTTTAGTGTTATATTCAAGACTAATAGGATGCCTGAAGAGTGGAGGTGGAGTACAATGGTCCCGTTGTATAAGAACAAAGGTGATGTCCAGAGCTGTAACAACTATAGGGGCATCAAATTACTAAGTCATACCATGAAAGTTTGGGAGAGAGTGGTAGAAATGAGAGTGCGAAGGACGGTGTCTATTTCAGACAACCAGTTCGGGTTCATGCCGGGGCGATCTACCACAGAAGCTATCCACCTTATTAGGAGGATGGTGGAACAGTACAGGGATAGGAAGAAGGATCTCCACATGGTGTTTATTGATCTGGAGAAAGCGTACGATAGGGTTCCTAGGGAGGTCTTATGGAGCTGCTTAGAGGATAAAGGGGTCCCGATTGACTATTAGAGGGTGATTAAAGACATTTATGATGGAGCTAAGACTCGGGTTAGGATAGTCGGAGGCGACTCTGAACATTTTCCAGTTAGTACGGGGTTGCACCAAGGGTCTGCGCTCAGCCCATTCCTATTTGCCCTGGTGATGGATGCACTGACTCATCATATTCAAGGGGAGGTGCCATGGTGCATGCTATTTGCTGATGACATTATTCTAATTGACGAGACACGAGGCGGCGTCAACGAGAGGCTAGAGATTTGGAGACATGCTCTTGAGTCTAAAGGTTTCAAGTTGAGCAGGACGAAGACGGAATACCTCGAGTGCAAATTTGGAGTTGAGCCGACGGAAGCGGGAGTTGAAGTGAGGCTTGACTCTCAAGTCATTCCCAAGAGGGGTAGTTTCAAGTACCTTGGATCGGTTATTCAGGGGATCGGGGAGATTGACGAGGATGTCACACACCGTATAGGGGTGGGGTGGATGAAGTGGAGGTTAGCGTCGGGAGTCTTGTGTGACAAGAAAGTGTCACCGTTACTAAAAGGTAAGTTTTATAGAGCAGTGGTTAGGCCTGCCATGTTATATGGAACTGAATGTTGGCCGGTAAAGAACTCACACACCCAGAAGATGAAAGTAGCGGAGATGAGGATGTTGAGGTGGATGTGTGGGCATACAAGAATGAATAAGATTAGGAATGAAAATATTCGAGAGAAGGTGGGCATGACCCCCATAGAGGATAAGATGCGGGAAGCAAGACTCAGATGGTTTGGGCACATTCAGAGGAGGAGCACTGATGCACCGGTGAGGAGGTGCGAGCGACTGGCTGTAGTAGGCACGCGGAGAGGTAGAGGACGACCTAAGAAGTACTGGGGAGAGGTGATCAGACAAGACATGGCGCGGCTTAGGATTACTGAGGACATGGCCCTTGACAGGGAATTATGGAGGTCGAGTATTAAGGGTGTAGGTTAGGGGAGAGTTGTGAATATTTCTACAGCACAATAGAGTGAGACTAGCCAGTTAGGAGTTAGACTAATAATGTCATTGGTCGTATATTGATACAGGGCTTTACCTGCTAATTTTACTATACCAGCCATCTTTTTCGTATTTCGTATTCTGTATTTCATATCTATTGTATTGTTGTTATTTTATTATGCATTTTATGGTACTAATATATCGGCTTCTGTTGCTTTTTGAGCCGAGGGTTTCCTGGAAACAGCCTCTCTACCCTTCGGGGTAGGGGTAAGGTCTGCGTATATATTACCCTCCCCAGATCCCACGTGTGGGATTTTACTGGGTTGTTGTTGTTGTAAGATTTACTCCTTCATTTTTAATTGATTTGTTCAAAAATATTTCGATATGTTTTGAGTCAAACACGTACCTTATCAAGAGTGAATGTACGATTATTTTAAACATTCAAAGTGAAAGAGTAGATTTGGATATTTTTCAAAGTATTTTAACATGTGAATTTCATCCACCGTATTCAAAATTTCACAGTCCACACTAAAGCTCCATTAGAGTGAATGATAAATACGAGACAACTTGATAACCGTAAAGATATCAACATACTAAAAGTACAACGACTACTAATTTTAACACAATTCCAATAATAAAAGGGTAAATTTGGATTTTAAATTTGTTTCTTTGTATATTACTCCTTCGATCCTATTTAACATGGCGGTGTTTGATTAAACTCGAAGTTTAAAAAATAATTATTTTTTAAATTTATGATCTAAAATAAATTATACATATTTGTGTGATTATAAATTATTTATTAAAAGTACAATAAAAAAATTAACTTTATTTTATTTTTAAATATAAAAATATATCATTCTTTTTAAATAAACTAAAAGTAAAGGTATGCCAATTAGCTAGGGTGGTTCAAAACCGAACCGTATATGAACGAATTGAATTTACAGCTTAACGCTTTTGTCACATCCCTTTTTTTTCAAAACCTTCACTAACCCTCTTAAGTTAATAAAAAGATTAGTAAAGCTCAAAAGGGTTTTTAACCAAAAAGTGACAAAAATTTGTGTTCAAAAGAATTAACTCAGAGTCGTCACCTGACATTGGTTTCGGTTTGCCATTTTTTTTTAAAAAAAAATAATTTTTCCTTTTAAAACACTTAGGACTCCAAAACTAAGTCTGCACTAGAGATTCGGGTAAGGGGTTTCATTTGACCGGGGAGAAGGTGTTAGGCACTCCTCAAGTTCCGTAACTAGTACGGTTGCGTACATGATCAAGTTGGCTTTTAGAATGTTCGAATTGAGGTAGAAAACACGAAAAAAGCAAAATAAACACACACGAGGCTCGAGGTCGTCCCCATCTAATCAAAAGAAAAATGAAAATGAAAATAAAAGTACTACGAGTTCTACTATCGATCTCCAAGTACAAATACTTCGGGGCATACTCCGAAATAAAATATATACAATTCCTTCGGGGCATTCCCCGGATAAATTTAACTAAGGAACGACCTCTCGGCTCAAAATTCAAACAAAATCCTAAGGCTTCCCAAGTGTGGTCAGTGTAAAACATACTTCTAGCGAGCACTAATAACATAAATAAAGGAAAGCTAATCAAAACGCTTCATGACATGCTCATTTTTCAACAATTAGTTCCATTTACTAGGCCAAACCCAATTCAATTAATTCCAAATACTATTGTGACCTATTTTATGCTTTCGATGAGTTTTCGCCTAAAACTAATTAATCGAAGATCACGTCATTCACCCTTCTAAGGAAACTAACTAGTCCATTTATGTCCCCCAAATAATGTATGAAATCAAAATCAAACATAAATTTTCAAACTTTGGAAACAGCAGAACACTCAAATGGCATCAAAGAGCACAAAATATCATTCAAAAAAAAGACAAGGCAAAGCAAGGGGACACGAATGGAACCTTCTGTAGCAACACTTCTATATTTGATTAATGAGAAGACCAAGAATAACTTGACTATAAATTGATCTTTACAGCAGAGATTGAACCAAAAGCTTGACCGGAAATCCTCATCGGCAACCTTGACGAAATCAAATTAGACCATGGCTCATTCACGATCTGATTCGCTTGGAGCGAGAGGGAAAAGATAGCGTGCTGCTAATTCCTCTCGTTCACTGCCTCTGTTTTGCCCCTGTTCTCGATTGTGCGTGCATGTGTGGTTGTTTCTGGGTGGCAGAGAGTGGTGGAGTAAGGAGTGGCGGCGCTGGTGCGAGCTGTGGTTTGAACATCGGCTATAGAGAGTGACGAGGATGGGATTGGGTGGTTTTTTGGTGGGACAATGGCTGGAGGAACGGCGGGTTCAAATGGCTGGTTCGATGAGAGAATAAGGGTCTTCGGCGGCTGCTTGTGTCTAGGGTTCTGCTGGTGGCGTGACAGTGAGAAAATGAGAGGGGAGTCAGCTTGGGCGGCGGTTTAGGGTAGTCGTTTATGGGTGGGAGCTGACGGGTTTCAAAGGTGTGTTCAGATGAGGAAGAAGGCAGCCATCGGTCTCCTTAGGGTTCAGCTCGATGGGTGTTATATATTAGACTTAATGGGTTAATCTGAATTGGGCCAAAAATTGGGCTCTAAAACTCCTAAAATTGTGGTCCAACACCTTAATTGACTCCTTTCAAAATAAGATAAAAATACTACACGATGCAAAAGCTAATCCTAATTAATTAAACTAAACTATATTAGAACATAGAAACTATTTTTGTGTTTTCAAGATTATATAAAAAGTAAAAAATAAGGTACTATTTTGTATATTTTTTATTTAAATTTATGAAAGAACATAAACTAAAATATTTTTGTAATTTTTATTTTGTGATGAAATAAAATAAAAAAAAATAAAAATTGGTTGAAATAGCTATATTAGACCTAACTAAATATATTACGCTAAAATGGGTGAAATTTCGGGGAGGGTCAAAAATCACATGTCTGTAAGCACGTGATTTTTGTCCTATATGAGAATTACTCCACAAAAAATTCAAAATAACATGATTTTTCTTGGTGTGCAATTTTGTGATATTTTGTGACATTTTTGAATAATTATTCGTATTTTTCTGTGCATGTTTATTTGTTAAATTAATAAAAAATATAAAAATATGTCGCATTTCGCATGTAGGATTTAATTCTACAATTTGTTAGTAATTAAGTTTGTTTACAAAAAATGAAAACTACAAAAATAGGCATCTTTTGCATTTTTAGCATTTAATGTCCAAATATACAATTTTTTGCTTAATTATTACTTAATTGTGCGTTAATTGTTATTGGGAGTTAATTTGCACTTTTATAACTTTATTTAGTTCTTAATAATAATTTAAGTATTCTTATAATTTAGTTTTAGAAAAATAAAAGAAGAAAAGAGAACAAAAATACAAAGAAAAATCGGATTGGGCCACTTCTTCAAATTTCAACCCCAGGCCCAAATAATTGCCCAATCTTCCCCATGACCCAGTCCACTTCAAACCGGGTCGACCCGGTCCGCCCCATTAACCCAAATACCCAACACCCTTCTTCATTTTTCAAAACACAAAACAAAAACAAAAAAATAAAAAACCAAAAAACCCTAAAACTAAGAATCCGCCCCCTCCCCTTGTTTGCTTCTTCTCCAAAACCTTCCAACCCCCATGGCTGCCCCTTTGCAGCTTCTCCGTGCGTCATCCATGGCCTCCCTGCCTATCCCCGGCTCGACCAAACGACACAACCACCTTCAAGCTCGAGCTCGACATCCATGGTCGCCACTGCTGCGTCTTCGTCGTCAACAACCAGTCCGTCGAGCTCCACCATGAAAGCCCACTGTTGAGCTCCTGCTGCTTGGCCAGTTGAGCTTTCCGCTGTTGCGTCCATTTCTCGCCATGGCCAGCTGCTTCTGCTCGAAGCTTCTTCACGCAGACCCAAACAGACCCAAACAGACCTCGACGCCATCGCTGCCTCGCCGCAGCTGCTGCTTCATCTACTGCCCCGATGTCGCTGCTGTTTCTCCTCCTTCCTCCGAGCAGCTGGCTGCTCGTTTCTACTTTGGGCTGCTACATGACTGCTGCGTCCAGCCATAAATCGCCATCGCCAGCACTGTTTGGTCGAGTTTTAGTTGAGTTCGTCAATTTTAAAAGGGAGGTGAGCTCGTCATTGAGTTCGTCGTCGTTTGGTCGAGCTTTGGTCGATGGTCGTCAAAACAGTCCCCACCTAGTCGAGTTCGTCGTTGGTTAGTACGTATTTCATTTCAATCCGGTTAGTAGATTTTGAGTTTTATTTTTGTCCGTAGTTCGTTTTGATATTCTCGAATCTAAAATCGGTAGATATTTGATTTTGGTTTTGTTCATGTTCATATGTTTTGTTGAATTAATTTTCAGATTTCAAAATAGAAGTTTAATTAGTTGTTTTTCATGTTTATTTCATGTTTGTATTATTGTTTAAGTGAATATTTGTTAGTTTAAGGTTTGTTAGATTCAAATCGAAATTTAATTAATTATTTCTTCAATTTGTTTCATGTGTTATGTATTTTCCAGAAATTAGTAATGTTGTTTGAATCGTTTAATCCGTCATGTTTGTTGTTTAAAAATGGATTTAATGCATTCTTTGTTTGAGAGTTCATTTTTAATCCAGTGATTTAATGTGAGTTTATGTTTGTTTCTGATTTGTTGATTTAGTTTGAGTCATGTATTTTGTTGTTTGTATTGTTGTATCCTTGCTCATCCATTGATGGTCTAAATTAACCAGGATTGGTTCCCAATATGGTTGATTCATTCCATTAATTTTGAGTTGTGGTGTTCATCGTGTTCATATAATTTGTTGTTGAAGATTGTTGAGAAATTGGTCATCTTGGCTATATTTTGGTTAAGTTATGATTAATTGAGTGTTTAGAGCTGATGGGGTAATTTGGTAAATTGAAATGCATTCGGGGTAGAATGGTAATTGCAATAAGGTCGGAGGGGTAGTTTGGTAATTGAACATTATTTTGATTCTTTATGTTAAGCATGGGGGACAAAATGTAATAGGGTGGGTTGTGATATAGTTGTTTAATATAAAGGGGGGACAAAACAAATTTTAGTGTGGGGGAATCTTGTATTTGTTTATGTTGGGCATAGGGGACAAAATATAATGGGGTGGTGTGATATATTTATTTAATGTAATGGGGATGAGTGGGAAAATAATGTGTTTGGTAGAGAAATTGGGTTGATTTTAATTGATTAAAAGATTTATGGGTTGGGATTATATATAGGAAGTCTTGAAAGATAGATACAGGGGACAGACACACACAGACAGAAGAGAGAATACAGATAGGAGGAACTAATCTGAATATAGAGAAGAATAGAGAATAATAAGAGAGAATTAAAACACAAACATAAGAGAAAAAAAAAAGAGCTGAATATTTAAGAGAGAGAAAAATTCCGAAAAATATTCAAACTTTCAAAAAAATCTTCTGCTTTCTTTCATTGTTTGAAATTAGCATTAATTGTTGTTGTGTCATCAAAGCTGGAAGCTTTTGTTTTTTCGGGATTACTGCTCTACTGGTTTGCAAAATCTTTTCTTGGGTTGTTACTGTTGCTGGGTTGTTGTTGCTGTGTTGTACTGTTATTACTGCTGCTGATTCTCATCTTCATTTTCTTTTGCTTCCAATATCAGGTACACAACTGACACGCTGGTTATTGTAATCCGAATATGAAGCATGAATACGAAAAATGAAGAGTTGAAATTCTAAATTTACTTTAATTATATTCTGAATTTTATTTGTATGTATAATTTATTTAGTTTGCAAAAAATCAGAATCGTGTAGCTATTTAATACATATAGTGGAACATCCGACGATAGCTTAACGATTGAATTATCTATATATTGCCTAAAAATGAATAAATGGTGTAGTAACTCCGTCAAGTAAAACGAATAAGCGATCTAGTAAGAACTTGGTAAAAATATTGTTTAGTTAAATAATATTGATTAATTTCAGCATGTAAATGGTCTAGAATTAAAATTAGATTGTTAAGTTTTTTTTTAATTTGACAAACTGAGAGCATGCCTAGTATAATGTAACTAGGTAATAACATGTGAATAAGACGGCCCAGGTCTAGTTTTATGTCATACACGTTGGGCCTGGGCCTGCAGTGGCAACGGACTGTCATGTTTGCATCATTTTCAGATTTTATGAATCATATTCAAAATTCATCTATAATAACTCAAGCATGTAAATAAATTAAGATATTTTCTCTTTTATTTTGTAGAGACAAATTTCAATAGAAAAATGTAGGCATTTTAGGATTGTCCTTTTAAAAATAAAAATGAGACGAGCCTCGCTTAATAAAATGTATAGATTGCGGGGCCCTCATAAAATGTTTAATTAAAATTAATTAGATTTTGGGATGAGCCGTTTAGCAAAATTCCACGGCCTTACCCAGAAATAATAATACGCTAATTGCTTTAGACGCGCATTTTAATAAGCTTACATTCTTAAACACGGGTGCGCATTTATGCGACCCAAATCCAAATCCCAAAACATTGAATAAAAATACGTTCCGGATCGCGGGTACATTTTATGTGACGCAATCCAAAGACATGTTTTTAAACGATGTTCACACTTTTTTTTTAAAAAAAAAAATATATAATGATAAAAGCGGTAAAAAGATAAAATTTGCACATAAGTTCATATTTGTATAAAATCAGATAATCAAGCCGAATATAACAGTTGAGCGACCGTGCTAGAACCACGGAACTCGGGAATGCCTAACACCTTCTCCCGGGTTAACAGAATTCCTTATCCGGATTTCTGGTTCGCAGACTGTAATACAGAGTCATTCTTTTCCTCGATTCGGTATTAAAATTGGTGACTTGGGACACCCTAAATCTCCCAAGTGGCGACTCTGAAATAAATAAATAAATCCCGTTTCGATTGTCCTTTAATTGGAAAAAACTCCCCTACGCCCCCCGCGGGGGCGAAAAAAGGAGGTGTGACAACTCTGGCGACTCTGCTGGGGATGATATCCAGAACCACTGGTTTAGGGTTCAATAATTCGAGCTTAAAATAACTGTTATAGTTGGCTTTATTTATTATCTGATTTTTACAGGATATATGCCTAATGTGCTAAATGATGCTTTTACCGCTTTAATATTATCTGAATTGTGTATATAAAACTGCTACGAAACCCTTCTTCTTTCCGAGTCTTCTGAATTTATGGTGTACACGTGCGTGTGGCCCACCTTTCTGTTAGAAGTCATACCAAATAAGACGAAGTTGGGACAAGTAACTAGGCCGGGCAGACTTTCGTGCTCCCGGTACGTTGCCCCTATTTCGGCTCAAGCTGTCCACTTGGGTGAGTCAGGGCTAGAACAATATGCCTCAGGTTTTTTCACTTAGAATAACTCAGTTTCATGCCGGATCCCTAGTAGGAGCGATTGTTTGCATCACGTGCATTTGACTTTGGAGGCTCAACACAGGTGCTGGGTCTGTCTAGGACAGGTGTACCAAAAAAAAATGAAAATGACCATCCTGATGCATCTTACTTGCTGCTACTTGCGCATTTATTTGATCCGGATTTGTGTGTTGATTGACTTTTGAATATCAAGAATAATATTTTGAAATTAAAAAAAAAAAGGAAATAGCGGTTAGGGAATTGATTGTTTATTTTTGTAAAAAAAAAAACCCAATGCCCAAATACTGTCAAAACTTTGTCGAAATTTTGAGAAAATGAAAAAAAAATGTTTTTATTAGTTTGTTTTATTAAAAGCAAAGAAAAAAAAGAAAGAAAAAAAAAGTCGTTGTTCTGTCTTATTTTTCAAAAATAATAATAATAATAATAATAATAATAATAATAATAATAAAAAGGGGAAATAGTTTGTCTTCCTCTGAAAAATGACAATGAAAAAAAAAAGGTCTTATTTTTAAAATAGTTTTTTTTTTCCGAAAATGCCAAAATGAAAATGAAAGAGTCATGCTTGGAAAGTGTTTTTGTTATTTGTTGTTGAAAAAGAAAAAAAAATTCTGTTTTAAAATAGTTCGGTTATTTTGCCCGAACTATGCGGGTTTGATTCTCACCGGATGTGAGATACGTAGGCAACCCTCATTGGGTTCAACCCCCTTTTTTGCTAAAATAGCCAAAAACCAATAAATAAATAAAAAACGTGTCAAAATTTTAATTTTGTCATAAATAAGTCGGGCGGTGTCCAACCTCCCCTTTTGCTAAAAAAAATAGCCAAAAAATAATATGTCAAATTTTAAGAGTCATAAAGAAGTCGGTGTCACACCTCCTTTTTGCGCGCCCCGGCCCCGAAGGGTTAAATGCGCGGGTGGAGTTTTTTCCAATTTAAGTAACAATATTCGAAATGGGATTATTTATTTAATTCAGAGTCGCCACTTGGGAAAGGTTTGGCTTTTGGTGTCCCAAGTCACCGGTTTATCTTGAATCCCAAATCGAGGAAATTTTCGACTTTTCCAAATGAAGTCTGCGAACCAGAAATTCTAAGTAAGGAATTCTGTTGACCCGAGGGAAGGTGTTAGGCACCCTCGAATCCCGTGGTTCTAGCACGGTCGCTTAAATTGTTATAATGGCTAAATATCTGATTTAAATACAGGTTGTGACTTATGTGCTTTTATTAAGTTTAAACCGCTTTTATTATTATCATTTATTTTATAGAATTGCAACGTCGTGAAAATGCATCTCGAACCACGTCACAATCAATGCACCCGTAGTTGTTAACACATTTTGACCCCGTTGAGACTTGGATTTGGGTCACATCAATGTGCACCCGATTTTAAGAATATAATTTACTTAAAGTCGCGCCTAAAGAATCTAAACGCGTTATTATCTTTGGGGAAGGCAGTGGAATTCACTAAACAGTCCGTCCCAAATTCTAAGTATTTATCATGATCAATTATTGAGGGCCCCGCAATTTGCATTTTTATTCGGCGAGGCTCGTCTCATTATTTTAGAAGGGTACCCTACAGTGGCTACATTTCTACTACGTTTATCTTTAAAGAGAAGGATGATGCCGAACTTTGCTTGTTTGAACAAATACAGACTGAATCCTTATTATGTTTGCCGAACCTAAACTTGTTTGATTACCTGATTGATTGTTCATGAGGTGAGGGTTACCTCATGCTTTGTCTTCATCGAGTGAATACGCTTATTAATTTGCTAAGTGAGATTGCAAACAAACTGACAATATATATTGAGTTATGTTTAACGAACTCCAAGTTCTATTTTAACACTCTAACCTATTTGAAATTGATAAACGAAATCGGCTATTTATTAGGAAAATTACTACTAATTGAACTCAAAATGACTATTAGTTTCTCTCAACAATCATCACATTATTTCGAAAACAAAGAATCTATACCGAAACCCGATATCGAACCTGCATTGGAACAAATAAACTGACAGGAGAACTGGCATTCATAGCCAGACTCTTAATGTGACTGCATGAGAGTTTGTTTGGGATACATTTATCCCAGACCTAATACCACAGATTTGTCAATCCAATGGTCTAGGAAAAATACAGACAAGTGCTTGCCATGACTCTATGTCATACAGTCATAACTAAGCCAAACAGAGCATTATACTGAACTGAATGTATACTAAATCAAACATGCTGTCTATGTCATATTGTCATTACTATTGAACAGTGCTATCTAACAGTCCATCTCGAACAGAATGTATGTTGGTTTATACAAAGTATTTGCAGTTTGCAGTAGAAATACAATCCCAACTAACATTCGACTTATTTTCGAACCAATGTTATAACATGAACAGCTGTTTGTTTCTTTATTTCTGCTTCAACTTCAAACTTTCAACAATACAAGGTTTCAGAGGTTGTGTACCTGGAAATATTTGACAATTGAAGAAAAGGGCAGTCAGCAGAATACAATGACAACAGAATGCAGCAGCAATCACAGCACTATCAGTAGCAGCAGGGCAGAATAGCAGCAGGCAAAGCAATACAGCAAGAAACAGGCTCGAGTGCAGAATTGCAACTATGGCCAATAGAAAGCAATAGCCAAATAACAGCAACACCCAGTGGAGTAGAATCAGAACTCCAGACAGACCAAACCAGTAGTAAACCAATGAAAACACTCGATTAATAGACACAAACTTCTATCTCTTAACCTCTCTCTATCTATGTTTTCCTAAAATCAGCTCTATCCTTTCTCTGTGTGTATCTATTTATATGTATTTCAGCTCTCTTTTTCAAAACTCCTCACAGTGTGTTCCCCCTTTCTTCCTGTCTTTTCTGATCTCCCCTCATCTCTGTATGCCCATCCTTTTATAAGCCCTCATATTACCCCTTTTACAGCCTGATAGATTATCACCAATACCCCTCCCATGTGCCTCCCATTTTCCATCCCAACTTTAGCTAATTAAGTATTAGACCCCATTCACATTCCCTGGCAGATTCAACTTTTCCATTTTATTAACTAAAAGCAAGTATGGGCAGTAGAATATATCTGACAGCATATGCTGTCAAACCATTTTAAGATTGAAAGCCCTTTTATGCAGGAAAACAGGCTGTGCACAAAGCACATGAGGTGCACCAATGCACATGCTGTGCACGAGTGCACATGCCTTCCAACTCAGAATTTAAACCAAACAATCCTTTTTACATTACTGATCAATTCAAACAACTATAAGTAAACAAAAACTGGTTCTTAATTGACTCAACAAATGCTTAGCAGAAGTAAATCGATTTGTTATTGTTCGGACAGTTGAAACTAATTGACGACACATGTCGACTCGACTATATTAGCATTAACATACACAATCGTAACCAAAAATCCGACATTTAACAGTATCGACCCATAATTCGAATTATACTGACTGAGCAAAGTGGTACTCGAGGAACCAATTGCTCAGTCAACATTTGAAGCTCAATTATTGTACCAACAAATACATATGTCTTATCAGAATAGGAGGGGGGATTTTAGACAAACAAACAGAGGTTCAGGCAAAGCGGTTGAAGCACAGTTGATAGAAGTCAAGGACAGAAAACGAACAGACCCTTACAACAATCAAACGAACCAAAACAACTAAGAAAAGAAAGAAACTCACCTTAAACCGCAAAAGATCAAAACCTTAACTCGGACTTGGTCAGGCCTTTCTTAAGGCTGAACGGACTTTAAACGAAGTGTTTCTCAGATGAGAAACACTTTGATTAAAGTCCATTAGACCTTAATCTCTTTGGTTGAACCCAGTGACGGAGGAACACAAAACTTTCAAAACTTAGATCTGGGATTCAGGCTTCCCTGATCAGATTCGGACCAAACCAAGTATGGTTTGGTCACGAGGAGGGTCTGGGGAGTGTCTGGTGTGAAGCTGGGGTTGGTTGGTGTAGATCGAGTTTTGACTCGAATCTTCAAATGAAGATTCGAGGACCTGGAGGGTGATTCGAACTAAACGGTTAACAGGTCTATGTTCAGGGTGGTGATGGGGTTCTATGGTGTTCAGGGCAAGGTCACCGGCGTTCATGCTGCCGGTTTTTCATGGTGAGGAGTACAGGGGCGGCTCTAGGGTTTGTGGGTTTGGGTGAAGACGACGAGGCTGGGGTATTGGATAGGGGGGTAGGGTACGATTATGAACTTATATAGTTAGTGGGTGGACGGATCTCGACCGTTAGATCAATTTAGATCTACGGTCTGGATCTGGTGGTTAAATGGAACGGTGTCGTTTCAAGTGTTGAGGGTTTGGGTTCGGTCCGGTTGTAAACGGGTCGGGTTCCTCAGTGGGTTGTGGGGAAGTGATCTTGGCCGTTGATCAATCTGAGATCAACGGCCCAGATCACACTGGACTAAAACGTCGTCATTTGGACGTCCTGGGCATCAGGTGGCCTGGACCGGGCAGGCCTGGGTCTTGGGCTGTTTGTTTGGGCCAATTTTGTTAAAATTGGCCCAAGTCCGGAAGGGAAGGGGTCCTTTCTTTATTTTTTATATTTATTTTTATTTATTTTCTTTTTATTTTAAAACAAAACTAAGCCAAAAAATCAAATTAAAATTAAATACACACTCAATACAATTATTTGCACACACACTAAAATATTTCAAAACAGGTAAAGTCAAACAAAATAAAATCACGGACGAAGATGCCTATTCATGATTTTCTATTTAACGACCGGATTACGGTTCGAATTATGCAGGACACATATATTTTTTTGAATTTTGTTTTAATAAAGTAAATAAATAAAAATGGGCCGAAGTCACAAATAAATCAACAAGGTGCCGCACAGAAATCCAAAAATTGTACAGCAGGGCCAATTATTTTTTTTATTTCTTTTTGGAGCGATTGTCGTGCGAAACAAAAATCACGTGCTCACAGCTGCCCCTCTTTGTTCGGAAACACGAAGGGTTTTCGTGCAAAGATAAAGTGAGCGTGTATGAGCGATTTTTGCCTATAGACCACTCCGTATGAAGCATTTTTTTTGAAAGATCTGACCGAATCCTGCTTCAAAGATTTCCTACATATCCTGGGCTAAACAGGAATCAGGTCAATGTAGTTCGGGAAGTTTTGGTAGCTGGGACTACCATGGGATTGCAATGCTTGCTGCTACTGCTGTTGCTGTTGTCACTGCTGCGTCACTGACCGCCTTATTACAACCAAACGAAAATTGGAAACTGAACTAACTACTTATATGCATGTCAACTGCTAGTTACAAGATTCCTATCTATGATTCTTTTACGACTTGATCTTGGGTCTTAGCTGATTCTGCTTGTAGACTCCGATCTGAATCTTGATGCTTGCGAGTTGCGGCGACTTGTTCAACCTCTGGGATACTGAGTGAGACGCGGTTGGCAGGGTTCAGGACCTTAATCAAATGTTGGAGTCAATCCGCCTTCCATTTACTCTGATATCTCGGGACATCTCTCTTTTTTCTTTTTTTTTTCTTTTTTTGATTCCGTACTGGGACTCATCTCGTGGGTCATTTCGATCCATGTGGGTCGAGGTCAGACCTGCGGGAGAAAACAAACGAACGAAATTTTCTGCCCCAGTTTTACTAGGAAAATTTCGTTAATTATTTACCAGGAAGTTCATAAAATTGATGAAAGAGGATATGCATGCTCAGTTCAGGGTTGGAGCTCTAATACCGACTAGCTGGGGAAAGGTTCAGTTCAGGGTTTAAAACCCTAATGCCGAACAAAGGAAGAATTCAGTTTAGGGTTTAAAACCCTAATGCTGATTAAAGGAAAACTTAGTTTAGGGTTTAAAACCCTAATGCTGATCACATGGGAAAGCTCAGTTTAGGGTTTAAAACCCTAATGTTGGCTGAAAGGAAAAAGTTCAGTTTAGGGTTTAAAACCCTAATGCTGACTAAAAGGAAAATTCAGTTTAGGGTTTAAAACCCGAATGCTGATTGCATGGAAAAGCTCAGTTTAGAGTTTAAAACTCTAATGCTGGCTAAAAGGAAAATTCAGTTTAGGGTTTAAAACCCTAATGCTGATTGCATGAAAAAGCTCAGTTTAGAGTTTAAAACTCTAATGCTGGCTGAAAGGAAAAAGTTCAGTTTAGGGTTTTAAAACCCTAATGCTGACTAAAAGGAAAATTCAGTTTAGGGTTTAAAACCCTAATGCTGATTGCATGAAAGAGCTCAGTTTAGAGTTTAAAACTCCAATGCTGGCTGAAAGGAAAAAGTTCAGTTTAGGGTTTAAAACCCTAATGCTGACTATAAAAGGAAAATTCAGTTTAGGGTTTTAAAACCCTAATGCTGATTGCATGAAAAAGCTCAGTTTAGAGTTTAAAACTCTAATGCTGGCTGAAAGGAAAAAGTTCAGTTTAGGGTTTAAAACCCTAATGCTGACTAAAAGGAAAATTCAGTTTAGGGTTTAAAACCCTAATGCTGATTGCATGAAAAAGCTCAGTTTAGAGTTTAAAACTCTAATGCTGGCTGAAAGGAAAAAGTTCAGTTTAGGGTTTTAAAACCCTAATGCTGACTAAAAGGAAAATTCAGTTTAGGGTTTAAAACCCTAATGCTGATTGCATGAAAGAGCTCAGTTTAGAGTTTAAAACTCCAATGCTGGCTGAAATGAAAAAGTTCAGTTTAGGGTTTAAAACCCTAATGCTGACTAAAAGGAAAATTCAGTTTAGGGTTTAAAACCCTAATGTTGATTGCATGAAAAAGCTCAGTTTAGAGTTTAAAACTCTAATGCTGGCTGAAAGGAAAAAGTTCAGTTTAGGGTTTAAAACCCTAATGCTAACTAAAAGAAAAATTCAGTTTAGGGTTTAAAACCCTAATGCTGATTGCATGAAAAAGCTCAGTTTAGAGTTTAAAACTCTAATGCTGGCTGAAAGGAAAAAGTTCAGTTTAGGGTTTTAAAACCCTAATGCTGACTAAAAGGAAAATTCAGTTTAGGGTTTAAAACCCTAATGCTGATTGCATGAAAAAGCTCAGTTTAGAGTTTAAAACTCTAATGCTGGCTGAAAGGAAAAAGTTCAGTTTAGGGTTTAAAACCCTAATGCTGACTAAAAGGAAAATTCAGTTTAGGGTTTAAAACCCTAATGCTGATTGCATGAAAAAGCTCAGTTTAGAGTTTAAAACTCTAATGCTGGCTGAAAGGAAAAAGTTCAGTTCAGGGTTTAAAACCCTAATGCTGACTAAAAGGAAAATTCAGTTTAGGGTTTAAAACCCTAATGCTGATTGCATGAAAAAGCTCAGTTTAGAGTTTAAAACTCTAATGCTGGCTGAAAGGAAAAAGTTCAGTTTAGGGTTTAAAACCCTAATGCTGACTAAAAGGAAAATTCAGTTTAGGGTTTAAAACCCTAATGCTGATTGCATGAAAAAGCTCAGTTTAGAGTTTAAAACTCTAATGCTGGCTGAAAGGAAAAAGTTCAGTTTAGGGTTTTAAAACCCTAATGCTGACTAAAAGGAAAATTCAGTTTAGGGTTTAAAACCCTAATGCTGATTGCATGAAAAAGCTCAGTTTAGAGTTTAAAACTCTAATGCTGGCTGAAAGGAAAAAGTTCAGTTTAGGGTTTAAAACCCTAATGCTGACTAAAAGGAAAATTCAGTTTAGGGTTTAAAACCCTAATGCTGATTGCATGAAAAAGCTCAGTTTAGAGTTTAAAACTCTAATGCTGGCTGAAAGGAAAAAGTTCAGTTTAGGGTTTAAAACCCTAATGCTGACTAAAAGGAAAATTCAGTTTAGGGTTTAAAACCCTAATGCTGATTGCATGAAAAAGCTCTGTTTAGAGTTTAAGACTCTAATGCTGGCTGAAAGGAAAAAGTTCAGTTTAGGGTTTAAAACCCTAATGCTGACTAAAAGGAAAATTCAGTTTAGGGTTTAAAACCCTAATGCTGATTGCATGAAAAAGCTCAGTTTAGAGTTTAAAACTCTAATGCTGGCTGAAAGGAAAAAGTTCAGTTTAGGGTTTAAAACCCTAATGCTGACTAAAAGGAAAATTCAGTTTAGGGTTTAAAACCCTAATGCTGATTGCATGAAAAAGCTCAGTTTAGAGTTTAAAACTCTAATGCTGGCTGAAAGGAAAAAGTTCAGTTTAGGGTTTTAAAACCCTAATGCTGACTAAAAGGAAAATTCAGTTTAGGGTTTAAAACCCTAATGTTGATTGCATGAAAAAGCTCAGTTTAGAGTTTAAAACTCTAATGCTGGCTGAAAGGAAAAAGTTCAGTTTAGGGTTTAAAACCCTAATGCTGACTAAAAGGAAAATTCAGTTTAGGGTTTAAAACCCTAATACTGATTGCATGAAAAATCTCAGTTTAGAGTTTAAAACTCTAATGCTGGCTGAAAGGAAAAAGTTCAGTTTAGGGTTTAAAACCCCAATGCTGACTAAAAAGGAAAATTCAGTTTAGGGTTTAAAACCCTAATGCTGATTGCATGGAAAAAGCTCAGTTTAGGGTTTAAAACCCTAATGCTGGCTGAAAGGAAAAAGTTCAGTTTAGGGTTTAAAACCCTAATGCTGACTGCATGGAAAAAGCTCGAGAATACTACACGATCTATTTTTGAGTTTTCTTGTTTTAGTAGAAGATAAAAGGGAGTTTTGCGGGAACTTACCTTTTGAGTGAATTCCTTATTGCCAAAATGTTTCTTGTAGCCATGTACCTTCTTCTTTGGGCGACACCCGCTTCTTGCATGGTTGTCTTGGATTATTCCTGTTTCAACTTTTCAGACAAAGAACAATTGTTAGTTCGGAAACGACGGTTGGTTCGGTGACCTTGATCGTTCCCAATTGCTTTGTTGCGTCTCTATTTCTGTTGCGAAGTCCCGCCATTGATTTGATTCGAATGGCGAAACCTTTAGACTGCTCAGGCTTGTATTTCCGGATTCTGTGATGATTTGCCTCGTAAGGCCTCTTTTTTTTTCTTTTTGTCCCGTTTTGATTGAAGGTTCTCAACGGGGATTTTATTGGAGGTGTTCTGTGGGAACTTGTACAAAAGGAAGCTATGTGGGGGGAATATTTACAAAGTGGATTCTTTGTGCGAATTCTGTACAATGGGGTATGCTGGGTTTTTGTTTCAAAACGGGTTTCCCAGGATTTGTTGGGGTAAGCTTGTTGGGGAATATTTACAAAAGGACTCGCTGGGGATGTGCTGATGAAATTCCAACGGGGATATTTTTTTTTTTTATACTGGGGAGACTTTGTGGGAGATTGTACAAAAAGAGTAACTCTGTGGGGTTTTGTACAGGGGGAGACTCTGTGGGGATTTGTCCGAAGGTGGACTTGCTGGGGAAGATTTCAAGATTTCTCTCTTTCTTCTTTACTCCGGAACACCATCAAACGTCATGATTCATCATGCTTGGGTAATCATATCAACGAGATGAGGTGTTTTCCTTCATGAGACGGGATTCCGTGCAAACAAACCATGCCACCTGTCCTTTCCGGTGTGTCCTGAACTCGGGGTTAAAATGCAAAAGGGATTCGAAAAGAAACAAAGAAAGGGGAAAACAAATCAGAAAAGGAATACCCTTTTCGGGACGAGAAAGACTTATCTGAGGAAGATAACGCTGGCTTTAAATGACATGACATGCTCTTTGGACTGGACGTCCGACCTTCCATGAACTTGCGTTTTCCTGAACCAGAACAGATCTGTGATTCCAAAACCGGTGGAACTTTGCCGAGACCTTCTTGGGGTGGCGTCATTCCTTTTCGGCCAACAGCGCCCTTTGCGGGTTTTCACTGGCTGACCTCTCTCATTTCTCTTCCTGTCATCGCTTGATAGCACTCTTTGCGAGTTTTTACTAAACAAGCTCTCTCATTTTGGTTTCTCTACTCCCGTCGCCTCGTGGTGCCCGAAGGTTTTCACCGACGAGACTCTCTCATTTTATCTCTCTCAATTCAGAGTGTGCCGGTCTCCATTTGTGACGCTTATTGGTTTCCCACTATCTTTGGTAATTGATCTGAAGGCTTGTGCTTGGTAAAGAGAGGTAGATGATACTAACTTCTAAACTGCTCGACGTGCCCCATTTTCAATTTCAGGATGAATGGGATTTTATTGTTGGTGTGACTGAACCTCAGGGAGAGGCTGCCTACGTATCCTTTCGGAATCAAGTCAAACGTAGTTCAGGCCTCAATCAAATTTTGTTTTGTTTTCTTTTTTTTTGTTTTCTTTTTTTTTTTTCTTTGTTTTTTTTTTTGGTTTTGTAAGCGGCTCAACAGTTGGTAGAGGGAATTGGGTAGTGTTTGGGGAGTAGTGGGGAATAAACACCTTTGCCATTTTCAAACGTGTCAGGACCACTGGAGTATGATTTAGACGTAGTACCTCTTGACTGCATCTGCGTTTACTGCTGTGTCGGGGTCATTTCCTTCGATATCACCTAGATACAATGCTCCTCTTGGCAATATTTTCCTTACGATGTATGGGCCTTTCCAATTTGGAGCAAACTTCCCTTTTGCTTCCTCATGATGCGGCAGAATACGCCTCAGTACCAATTGTCCTACTTCGAAATTCCGGGGTCGGACTTTCTTGTTGTAAGCACGGGCCATCCTTCGTTGGTATAACTGTCCGTGACAAACTGCGGCCATCCGATTTTCATCAATCAATGTCAATTGCTCTAACCGAGTCTTGACCCACTCGCTGTCCTCGATTTCTGCTTCGACAATGATTCGAAGCGAAGGAATTTCTACCTCTGCCGGTATTACAGCCTCGGTCCCATAAACCAAAAGATAAGGAGTCGCTCCCACCGATGTGCGTACCGTAGTGCGGTACCCTAATAGTGCAAATGGTAACTGCTCATGCCACTGTCGGGAACTTTGGATAGTCTTCCTCAAAATCTTCTTGATGTTTTTGTTTGCTGCTTCCACGGCACCATTGGCTTTTGGCCGATAAGGAGTGGAATTCCTATGCGTTATCTTGAATTGCTCGCATACGTCTCCCATCAAGTGACTGTTCAAGTTTGTTGCGTTATCTGTAATGATAGTCGCAGGAATACCGAAGCGACAGATAAGATTTGAGTGTACAAAATCCACCACAGCTTTCTTAGTGACCGACTTGAGAGTGACAGCTTCTACCCATTTTGTGAAGTAATCGATGGCAACCAGTATAAACCTGTGTCCATTCGAAGCCTTTGGTTCAATTGGTCCAATGACGTCCATGCCCCAAGCGACAAATGGCCAAGGTGCGGACATGGGATGCAGTTCCGTGGGAGGTGCATGAATCAAATTACCGTGCACCTGACACTGATGACATTTCCGAACGAAGCTAAAGCAATCCTTTTCCATGGTCATCCAATAATAACCTGCTCGGAGGATTTTCTTCGCTAAGACATACCCGTTCATGTGAGGTCCGCACACACCTGCGTGTACTTCGTGCATGATCTTTCTCGATTCCTCGATATCGACACATCTTAGGAGATTGAGGTCCGGGGTCCTTTTATATAACAATTCACCGCTTAGAAAGAAACCACTTGCATGTCGCCTAATGGTCCTCTTCTGATCTCTAGTAGCATGCTCTGGGTATTCTTGCGTCTTCAGGAATTTCCTGATGTCATGGTACCAAGGCTGCGTACTTGATCCTGCCTCAATTACACTGCAGTAACCGTGTCTTTCCTTGATTTGGATTTCCAAAGGATCGACGTGGGCGTTGCCCGGGTAGGGCAGCATTGAAGCCAAAGTAGCAAGTGCATCTGCCAGTTCATTGTGACACCTCGGAATGTACCTGAATTCTATTGATGTAAAGCGCTTGCTGAGGTCTTCCACATGTTGTCGGTACGGGATAAGTTTGACATCCCGAGTTTCCCATTCGCCTTGAGCCTGCCGGATGATCAGGTCAGAATCTCCCATAATCAGTAAGTCTTCGACATCCAGATCGATTGCCATATGCATGCCCATAATGCAGGCTTCATACTCAGCTGTATTATTTGTGCAAAAGAAATGAAGTGTAGCTGTGGCGGGATAATGCTGACCGGAAGGCGAGATCAATATTGCCCCAATCCCTACACCCTTGGCGTTCACGGCTCCGTCAAAGAACATCTTCCAAACATGAACTTCTTCCGAGATTACTTCTACGGTGTTTACCTCTTCATCTGGAAAGTAAGTATCCAATGGCTGGTATTCCTCATCAACCGTATTTTCGGCCAAATGATCTGCTAACGCCTGGGCTTTCATGGCCGTGCGAGTGACATAAACTATGTCGAATTCCGTAAGCAAGATTTGCCATTTAGCCAGTCTCCCAGTAGGCATTGGTTTCTGAAATATATACTTCAAAGGATCCAACCTGCTTATGAGGAATGTAGTGTGGGCTTGGAGATAATGTCTCAGCTTTTGAGCAACCCATGTGAGAGCGCAGCATGTCCTTTCCAGCAGAGTGTATTTGGCCTCGTAGCCGGTGAATTTCTTGCTCAAGTAGTAGATTGCTTGCTCCTTCTTTCCGGTTATGTCGTGTTGCCCGAGGACGCAGCCAAAAGAGTTCTCCAAGACTGTTAGATACAAGAAAAGTGGCCTTCCCGGTTCTGGAGGGACCAAGACCGGGGGATTCGAAAGGTACTCTTTGACTTTATCAAAGGCTTCTTGACATTCGACTGTCCATTTGATCGCCGCGTCTTTCCTTAACAGCTTGAAGATGGGCTCGCACGTGCTCGTCAGCTGGGCAATGAACCGACTGATGTAATTCAACCTGCCCAACAAACTCATCACGTCCTTCTTTGTTCTTGGGGGAGGTAAATCTCTGATGGATTTTATCTTAGTTGGATCTAGCTCGATTCCTCTCCTGCTTACGATGAAGCCCAAAAGTTTGCCCGACGGAACTCCGAAAGTGCATTTGGCTGGGTTTAGCTTCAAGTCATACTTCCTTAGCCTCTCAAAGAACTTCCTCAAGTCTTGGATGTGATTATCCTGCGTCCTAGACTTGACTATCACGTCATCCACGTACACCTCTATTTCCTGGTGCATCATGTCATGGAAAATGGCAGTCATGGCCCTCATGTAAGTAGCCCCAGCATTCTTCAGACCAAATGGCATGACCCGGTAACAGTAGGTGCCCCAAGGCGTGGTGAAGGCAGTTTTCTCGGCGTCCTCTTCATCCATCAGTACCTGATGATACCCAGCATAACAATCTACAAAAGACTGTATCTCGTGTTTGGCACAATTATCAACGAGGATGTGGATGTTGGGCAGCGGGAAATTATCTTTAGGACTTGCTCTGTTCAGATCTCGGTAATCTACACATACCCGAGTTTTCCCGTCCTTTTTCGGTACTGGAACCACATTCGCCAACCATGTTGTATATTGGACTACCCGGATCACTCCCGTTTTCAGCTGCTTGGTGATCTCCTCTTTAATCTTGTCACTGACCTCCGTTTTGAACTTTCGTTGCTTCTGTTGAACTGGAGGACAATCAGGATGAATCGGCAATTTATGAACCACTAGATCAACACCTAGTCCTGGCATGTCATCATATGACCAAGCAAACACGTCTTTGAATTCAAAAAGAAGTTGAATTATCGCCTCTCGCGTTTTCTTGTCCGTGTGAATGCTTATCTTGGTCTCCCGGATTTCTTCCGGGGTTCCTAAATTTACCGGTTCAGTGTCATTCAGATTTGGCTTAGGTTTATTCTCGAAATATTCCAACTCTCGGTTTATCTCCCTAAAAGCCTCTTCCGCATCATATTCTGGTTCTGGGTTCATTAATTCGCAGTTAAATAACTCATTGTGATCTGGGCGTGAAGTCCGCAAGCATGTCATATTTAAAGCCGCGTTATTAGGACTGAAAAGAAAGATAAAAGGCAAAAATAATAAAAATCAGAACAAAAGAAAGAATGGGAAAGCAATGATGATTTTTTTTTATATTTTCTTTGGAAAATTGGAAGACAACAGTGTTTACAACTAGGAATTCAAAGCAATAATTGAAAAGAAGAAAACATTCAAGTTATGTCCTGGAGACAACTTGTGACACAGGAAAGGTGGCAGGACAGGTCTACCCGGACTTCCGTCTAGTCGGGAATGGCGTAGCCTCCCAGTTTTGAAGTTGGGCGCTCGGCCCCATGTACAGCATCTCAGCAGTGCTCGTTCCTTCACCTGGCTGAACCATGTGGATCTCGTAGAGCATTTCCCTCATTGCCCCACATATCTCCTTGATTTCCTCAGCCGTGAAGACCTCATCATCTTCTTCTTCAGTGTACCTCGTCCTGATGAATGTTGCATATAAATCCGGCAGTGGTTGAGGTAACTTCCAACACTCATTTCTCCTTTTCTTTGCCCATTCTTCGTCTGCTGGAGTAGGTTTGAAGCCTAATCCAAAAGGTTTCTTGATGATTGGCAAAGTAATAGGTTCTGTTATTCCCTGAAGGGTTCGTCCAAGCCCCTTCCCTGGCCTAAATCCGTGCCGGATCATCTCTTTGGCTACTATAAACGAAGCGTTAGACAAGAAAGGCTGGGGGCAAGGTATTCCCTCTTCGCGCTGCTCTGCCAGTACAACCTCGAAAGCTTGATAGACCGTATGTTCGCTTCCTTCTCTTGGTTCAAGGTACGGGATGGATGGATCCCGATAAATGGCATGCTCATCTTCCCCGTGGACCACGATCTCTCGGTCTTCGTACTCGAACTTCACCATCTGGTGAAGAGTGGAAGGAACGGCTCCTGCCGCATGGATCCAAGGTCTGCCAAGGAGAAAATTGTAGGATGTGTCCATGTCGATCACCTGGAAGGTTACTCGAAATTCGACTGGTCCTATGGCCAACATCAGGTCTATTTCTCCCATGGTATCTCTTTTGATGCCGTCGAAAGCTCTTACGCAGACATTGTTGGGTCGGATTCTTCCGGTCCCAATTTCCATCCTTTGTAGCGTGGAGAGCGGGCAAATGTCAACGCCTGAGCCTCCATCCAACATTACCCGCTTGACATAGTAGTCCTCGCATTTAACTGTTAAATGCAAGGCCTTGTTGTGTGCCGCTCCTTCCGGGGGTAAATCATTCTTGCTGAAAGAGATTTGGTTGACGGCGAAGAATCTTTCTGTCATCCGCTCTAGTTGCTCCACCGAGGTTCCAACTGGTACATATGCTTCATTCAGGGTTTTCAGCAGGATCTTTTGATGCTCGGTTGACTTCATCAATAATGACAGCATGGATACTTGCTCAGGGTACTTGCACATCTGATCTATCACTTCGTAATCCGGCATTTTCATTTGTTGGAAGAACATTTCCGCTTCTTCAACACTCACGGGCTTCTTTGGAGGGAAGCGCCTTTGCGTGGCGTAGTTTAATTCTTGGGTATTTGAATACCTTCCAATGAAAGTATTTTCTGGAAGTTCTCCCATGACCTCTTTACCTTTGTACATCACCAAAGTCTTTTGATAATTCCACGGCACTGTGGACGGGTTGGTCATTGGCTTTTGTGGCACGCGTCCGATAACCACTGGCTCATTCAGCCGAGGTGGTTGAATCGTCCCCCGGACCACATAGGCCCCTTTTGGCACGTACATAGGTTTTGTCTTTTTGATCCCGGATTTCTGCGTCTTCTCAGCTTGACCTCGTGGTATGTAAAGAACTCCCCCTTTTGCTGGTACCACTTTCTTCTCTACCTTCTTCTCAAGCACTGTCTTTATAGCTTTGGCCTCTTCCCCCTTTTCTGGTTTCTGGTCCATTTCGGGCCTCTTCCCTGTGTCGACAATGGCAATTATGGCTTTCAGAGCAGGGTCGAATTCTTTGTCTTCGCAAATCATTCCGATCAGCGGCCCGTTATTGTGAGCAGGTAGTGGATTGTTAGTTACATTCGGGATCTCCTCGTCCCTTAGCACTATCTTCCCTTGCTCTATAAGATTTTCGACCACTCTTTTCAATGACCAGCAGTCGTTCGTATCATGTCCCTCGGCCCCTGAATGATAGGCGCATCTGACTCCGGCTTTGTAAGAAGGCGATGTTGGGTTTTGCCTTATTTGGGGAATTGGTTGCAAGAAACCCAGCTGGACTAGCTTAGGGAACAAAGTAGAGTATTGTTCACCGATGGGCGTGAAAGTCCGCCGTCGAGGTGGCTCCTGGGGGCGGTAGTTATTCTGCGGGGGTTGTGGGTTATAGTGGTTGCGGTAAGGAGGCTGATTTCTGGGAGGTGGAGCTGGGCCTCGGTTGGCTTGTTGTGGTGGATGGTTATAAGGTTGGGCATTCATGACCATATAAGGTTGATGAGCATATGCCGAATTTGAATGGGGGTAATAGTGTTGTGGGGCTCTTTCCGGAAAATGGGGCCTGGGATGACGATACTCCCTTGCTTCAGAGGCTGCCATAGTCGTTTCTTCTTTCTTCTTCCCCCTTGTTGTTCCTCCAGACCCGCTTTGGACGGCCTGGGAGGTTGCCCTTATGGCTGCTTGACTCAAAATCCTTCCCGTTTTCAACCCATTTTCCACCATCTCTCCAATCTTGATCGCTTCCGCGAATGGCTTACCCATGGCCGACATCATGTTTTGGAAATAGTCAGACTCTTGAGCCTGGAGAAAGGTAGTGACCATTTCCACTTCATCCATGGGAGGCTTCACTCTCGACGCCTGTTCACGCCACTTAATAGCGTACTCTCTAAAGCTTTCCGAAGGCTTCTTCTTCAAATTCGACAGAGAGTTTCGGTCTGGCGCAATGTCGATGTTATACTGGAATTGTTTTACAAAATCTCTGGCGAGATCATCCCATATATGCCATCGGGACATTTCCTGATCCATATACCATTCCGAAGCTATCCCTACTAGACTTTCCCCAAAGTATGCCATTAGCAGTTCTTCTTTTCCGCCGGCTCCCCGCAATTGGTTGCAGTATTTCTTAAGATGTGCAATGGGGTCACCGTGCCCATCGTATTTCTCAAACTTGGGGGTCTTGAAACCCGTTGGCAGGTGCACGTGAGGAAACATGCACAGGTCGGCGTAAGAGACGCTCTTTTGCCCGCTCAATCCTTGCATATTCTTCAGACTTTGTTCAAGGCTTCTCATCCTTTTGGCAATCTCATTTTGTTCTGCAAATCTAGGGTTCTGATCCTGCCCGGGTGCAAGCTCGCACTGAGGCGGTAAAGGATTAGTATTGGTAGCGAACCTAGTTGGTTCCATTGAGAACGATGGTGCTTGGAATGTAAAAGAGGATGAGTCAAAGCTTGGCTTGTACGTGGTGGGCTGTGCCGTAACCGGGCAAGGAGATGCAGTAAAGATGTTCATGCTTGCATCGGTGGCCGACATTCGGGGATGAGGCTCAGAAGGCGATCCAGCAGAGAAGGCTGAGGTGGCTGGGTACCCAAATGGAGTAGCAGGATAATTTATGGGGACATTAGACGTTCCACTTGACCTGGAGAATAATTCAGGGAATCCGGGGACGACACTTGGCGGCTCTTTCCCATTGTTCCAATCGTCCAGCATTTCCAACATGCGGAGCCGTAGGATTCTATTTTCCTCCGCAGTTGTGGATTCAGGTGTGAGGACGGCTGAGATTGAGCTCTCCTCAGAAACAGGGATCGTTTGCAATGGAATTTCTGAAGTCATTTCCACACTTCCTTTCGACCTGGTGAAGTAAGTGTGAGTATTGCTTCTGGCCCTAATAACAGGTAGTTGAACACTTCTCCTTGACCTCGTGAAATATGAGTGCGAGGCCAGACTTTCACCAAACCAACCGTCCTTTCAAAAAACCCTGGATAAATGCTCAATGACAAACGCACGGTTAATTTGTAGCAAATAACAGATAGTTAATCTCACGTTGGGTATGATGCACCTATACAGTTAAGTGGATTACTATATGTTTGCTACGAGAGCATGCGTCATTCCGGCATTTTTTATTTTTTATTTTTTATTTTTTTCTTTTTTTTTTCTTTTTCTCTTTCGTTTTTCTTTTATTTATTTTATTTATTTTGCAGTAAAAGAAATGCGACCGGATCCGATGAGGATTGCCTACGTATCACGATGCCTACGTGAATCAGATCATTACGTAGTTCGAAAAACACAAATGGGCGTGAAAGAAGCAAACTCTTTATTATTGAAGCAGTCTAATACAAACTACATTCTGCCAAAATCAAACTTTGAAAAACAAACCTAGACTCAAAAATAGACTAAAAATCACCCTGATGGAAAAACAAACAGAAGATGCTAAGATACAGGCTTGACTTATGAGTGCATTATGGTTTTGAAAATTGGTGTCCGCGGGGCATCGTTCGGCCTCGCCGCGGTCCTAGGCGTGAGATCCCTCTCAAGTTGCTCCAGCTCGTGCATAGTCTGCTTGACATAAACCATTACTGCCGAGGGGAAGGTAACACTGGACATTTTCTCACATTGTAGACATCGTCTGGTGATGGCATGGGCAATGGCTTTGATCCTATCTCTGGTTTGCTTCTTCTCTACAAGCAGGCGCTTTATCTGATCGTTGCATATCTTGAAGACTTGAGTATCTTGTACATGCTGATGCTTCAGTCGCCGTACCTCCAACTTCATCTGGGCTATAGAGTCGTACCAGTATCTGCTCTCAGTTTGGAAATCCTTGGCCTGATTAACTGCTTTGATCTCAAGCGCAGCCAACTCTCTCTTTATCTTAGCAACGGTTTTCTCGTGGTCGCCTTTCAATTGGTTCAGGTATCTGCGATGCTTATCTGCTCTCGTATCCCACTGCGCTTTGAGCTCGGCTATGACGTTTTCAGACTTCTCCAAACCATCTTGCCATTTTCTGATTTCGCTTTTTAGCCTTTTTATCAGCTGTTCGTCTGGTCGACGCCTCGGCTGTTTATCTGCATCCAACCTTATCTGTTTGATCTGGGCTCTGAGCATTTCACTTTCTTGAATTAACCTGTTCCGCTCTCCCAGATCGGTAGCAATTTGCACGCTGTGCTCGTATTTCATGCCTTCTACTTGCTGCTTTAACCTGCTGATTTCGGCATAATAGCCTCTTTCCTTTGCTAACCAATCCCAATGCTTTTGCGATGACTCGGTGAAATTCCGGATGTGGGGTCTTTTAGCTGGCCTTTCATGCTCGAGTTCCCTCCTATACCATGCAAGGTAACCTGGCGCCGTTTCTCCTTTGGCTCGATCCCGCACGCAAGTATCTGATTTCAAATATTGACCCTCATTCCAGATTTGGCGAATCTTTGCTTCTGGGAACTGTCCGTTAGGACTTATCTCAACTGCTTGAGCGCTAAGATCTTCCTCATGAGGTACTGTCTGGCATCTTCCGAACTGTCTCAAAACTCGGCCGGGTGCGTAAGGTTGAATGCTCTTAAGCCCCATCAGCAAGAAATGAGTTTTAGCCGCCGACATATATAAGATCTCATCAACAGGCAACCATCCCAACGTCCATTGTATTTGGCTGGCAGTAAGAGCTTGCAAGAACGAGGTCCATGCCAGGACTCCTTTGGGCCAAATGATCTCTCTGGTTCTCGTGTAAGATTCTTCTATGCGGGTCTTTTCCGGGGAACCATGGCTCAAAATCTCGGAATGATGGCAGAGGTGCTCGGTCATCCATATCTGTAGGAGCAAGTTACAACCTTCGAAGAAATTTCCCCCAGCTTTACAAGCTGTGAGAGCTCGAAAGATGTCGGATACCACCATAGGCGCGAGAGTACTGTCACTTTGCGTGAGTAAAGTGCTGACGACCCCAGATATCTTCAAATCAATGTTTCCATCTTTCCTTGGAAATACCAGAAGGCCCAGGAACATCATCATGAATGCTACCCGTCTGTGCTCGTCCCACTTCTGACGAACTCCTTTGCTGCACAGTTTGTTGATTGGATTATTGAATCCCCCCTCATGACCGTACCTATCATATATGAAGCATGGAGTACAGAATTCGGGTGCTAGATCCGGGTTGTGGACTGTTCTAGGTATTTTCAATGAATCTAGGAACCGATGTACCGTGACGACTCTTGGGGCGACCAAGTATTTTTCCCTCAAGGGAAGCTCAGTATTCCCGATGTATCCGGCCATTTCTTCCAAAGTCGGGGTGAGTTCAAAATCAGAGAAATGGAAAACATTGTGCGCCGGGTCCCAATAGGTAATCAAAGCTCTTATGATATCTCCCCGGGGCTGGACTTCCAACAGACCCACAAGACCTTTCAGATATTTCTTAACCTCATTTTGTCCTTCAACACCTAGATCATTCCACCATAGCCGTAACTTGACAGGGATTTTGGTCATTATTGAAAAATGTTCATTTTGCATCGTGCTCATCCTGCACATTTATTAAGGTGATTTTAACAAAACGACTTGACTCAAAATATTTTAAACAGAGGGGATCAAGTTTTGAACACGGCCTTTAAACACTTCGGGGATGAAGAGTTTAAGGCTGTGCGGGTCAACTGGTCAAAAATGCTAAACAAGACCCAAAAGGTGGCTGTTTGTGCAAAGTCAGCCTTCCGGCGTCCCTTTCGGGAACGTTTGGCTATTTATGACAAAACAGGGTCACCTGATTTATTTATGACCCTTTTAAAATTTGACACACATTTTTTTTTATTTATTTATTGATTTTGGTTGTTTTAGCAAAAATGGGGGTTGAACCCGACGAGGGTTGCCTACGTATCTCACATCCGGTGAGAATCAAACCGGCGTAGTTCGGGCTATCGTAAAATAGGAAAAAATCGAATAAACCTAGAAATCAGGGATGCGTATTTTTTTTTACATTTTTTTTGAAAAGAGATAAAGATTAAAGAAACTATTTATTTTTTATATTATTTTTTTTAGGAAAAATTTGGACTATTAGTCTGAATTCATAAAAGGGGTACTACGAAAGAAACAACACATTTTTTTGAATTATGAATTTTCGATTTTTTTTTTACTTTTAAAATAAATACCTTTTCTTTTTTTTTTGATTTTGAAAGTGATAAAAGAAAATTTTTATATTTTTTTTAATAACTCTCAATAAACAAGACAGTTTTTTTTTTAGAAAAATTCCGGCGAGGTTTTGACACTACTTGGACATTGGTTTTATTTTCCAAAAATAAGTAATTATCTCCCCTACGCTGCTATTTTCCCCCTCTTTTTTTAGGAACCGGTCGACATGCGGAACCGAAGCAAATAAATGCACAACACAGATAGGAATGCAGCATGATGGTCTTTTCCATTTCAGGTTGCCTGTCCTAGACGGACCCAACCCCTGTGTTGAGTCCCCTAAGTCAAATGCAATATGATGCAAATAAGCGTTCCTACTAGGGATCCGGCATGAAGTTTAGTTATTCTAGGTTCGTAACCTGGGTATTTGTTCTAGACTGTGTACCCGAGCGGACAACTCGAGTCGAGGAAGGGGCTACGTACCGGGGACCCGCGAGATCGTCCGGCTTTGTAACTTGTCCGACCTCTTTCTTATTTAAGGTATTGACACTAACAGAATAGGGAGTCTCGACCAGCGAGCTTCTCCCCGGAGGTAAGAAGAGAAGGGTTTCGGCACAGTTTATATACAGTTCAGATAATATCAAAGCGGTAAAAACAACATTTAGCACGTTATGCACAACACGTAATAAAGATCAGATAATAAAGCCAAGTATAACAATTATTCTAAGCTCGAATTCTTGAACCCTGAACCAGTGGTTCTGGGTTCTAATTCCCCAGCAGAGTCGCCAGAGCTGTCACACCTCCTTTTTGCGCGCCCCGGCCCCGAAGGGTTAAATGCGCGGGTGGAGTTTTTTCCAATTTAAGTGACAATATTCGAAATGGGATTATTTATTTAATTCAGAGTCGCCACTTGGGAAAGGTTTGGCTTTTGGTGTCCCAAGTCACCGGTTTATCTTGAATCCCAAATCGAGGAAATTTTCGACTTTTCCAAATGAAGTCTGCGAACCAGAAATTCTAAGTAAGGAATTCTGTTGACCCGAGGGAAGGTGTTAGGCACCCTCGAATCCCGTGGTTCTAGCACGGTCGCTTAAATTGTTATAATGGCTAAATATCTGATTTAAATACAGGTTGTGACTTATGTGCTTTTATTAAGTTTAAACCGCTTTTATTATTATCATTTATTTTATAGAATTGCAACGTCGTGAAAATGCATCTCGAACCACGTCACAATCAATGCACCCGTAGTTGTTAACACATTTTGACCCTGTTGAGACTTGGATTTGGGTCACATCAATGTGCACCCGATTTTAAGAATATAATTTACTTAAAGTCGCGCCTAAAGAATCTAAACGCGTTATTATCTTTGGGGAAGGCAGTGGAATTCACTAAACAGTCCGTCCCAAATTCTAAGTATTTATCATGATCAATTATTGAGGGCCCCGCAATTTGCATTTTTATTCGGCGAGGCTCGTCTCATTATTTTAGAAGGGTACCCTACAGTGGCTACATTTCTACTACGTTTATCTTTAAAGAGAAGGATGATGCCGAACTTTGCTTGTTTGAACAAATACAGACTGAATCCTTATTATGTTTGCCGAACCTAAACTTGTTTGATTACCTGATTGATTGTTCATGAGGTGAGGGTTACCTCATGCTTTGTCTTCATCGAGTGAATACGCTTATTAATTTGCTAAGTGAGATTGCAAACAAACTGACAACATATATTGAGTTATGTTTAACGAACTCCAAGTTCTATTTTAACACTCTAACCTATTTGAAATTGATAAACGAAATCGGCTATTTATTAGGAAAATTACTACTAATTGAACTCAAAATGACTATTAGTTTCTCTCAACAATCATCACATTATTTCGAAAACAAAGAATCTATACTGAAACCCGATATCGAACCTGCATTGGAACAAATAAACTGACAGGAGAACTGACATTCATAGCCAGACTCTTAATGTGACTGCATGAGAGTTTGTTTGGGATACATTTATCCCAGACCTAATACCACAGATTTGTCAATCCAATGGTCTAGGCAAAATACAGACAAGTGCTTGCCATGACTCTATGTCATACAGTCATAACTAAGCCAAACAGAGCGTTATACTGAACTGAATGTATACTAAATCAAACATGTTGTCTATGTCATATTGTCATTACTATTGAACAGTGCTATCTAACAGTCCATCTCGAACAGAATGTATGCTGGTTTATACAAAGTATTTGCAGTTTGCAGTAGAAATACAATCCCAACTAACATTCGACTTATTTTCGAACCGATGTTATAACATGAACAGCTGTTTGTTTCTTTATTTCTGCTTCAACTTCAAACTTTCAACAATACAAGGTTTCAGAGGTTGTGTACCTGGAAATATTTGACAATTGAAGAAAAGGGCAGTCAGCAGAATACAATGACAACAGAATGCAGCAGCAATCACAGCACTATCAGTAGCAGTAGGGCAGAATAGCAGCAGGCAAAGCAATACAGCAAGAAACAGGCTCGAGTGCAGAATTGCAACTATGGCCAATAGAAAGCAATAGCCAAATAACAGCAACACCCAGTGGAGTAGAATCAGAACTCCAGACAGACCAAACCAGTAGTAAACCAATGAAAACACTCGATTAATAGACACAAACTTCTATCTCTTAACCTCTCTCTATCTATGTTTTCCTAAAATCAGCTCTATCCTTTCTCTGTGTGTATCTATTTGTATGTATTTCAGCTCTCTTTTTCAAAACTCCTCACAGTGTGTTCCCCCTTTCTTCCTGTCTTTTCTGATCTCCCCTCATCTCTGTATGCCCATCCTTTTATAAGCCCTCATATTACCCCTTTTACAGCCTGATAGATTATCACCAATACCCCTCCCATGTGCCTCCCATTTTCCATCCCAACTTTAGCTAATTAAGTATTAGACCCCATTCACATTCCCTGGCAGATTCAACTTTTCCATTTTATTAACTAAAAGCAAGTATGGGCAGTAGAATATATCTGACAGCATATGCTGTCAAACCATTTTAAGATTGAAAGCCCTTTTATGCAGGAAAACAGGCTGTGCACAAAGCACATGAGGTGCACCAATGCACATGCTGTGCACGAGTGCACATGCCTTCCAACTCAGAATTTAAACCAAACAATCCTTTTTACATTACTGATCAATTCAAACAACTATAAGTAAACAAAAACTGGTTCTTAATTGACTCAACAAATGCTTAGCAGAAGTAAATCGATTTGTTATTGTTCGGACAGTTGAAACTAATTGACGACACATGTCGACTCGACTATATTAGCATTAACATACACAATCGTAACCAAAAATCCGACATTTAACAGTATCGACCCATAATTCGAATTATACTGACTGAGCAAAGTGGTACTCGAGGAACCAATTGCTCAGTCAACATTTGAAGCTCAATTATTGTACCAACAAATACATATGTCTTATCAGAATAGGAGGGGGGATTTTAGACAAACAAACAGAGGTTCAGGCAAAGCGGTTGAAGCACAGTTGATAGAAGTCAAGGACAGAAAACGAACAGACCCTTACAACAATCAAACGAACCAAAACAACTAAGAAAAGAAAGAAACTCACCTTAAACCGCAAAAGATCAAAACCTTAACTCGGACTTGGTCAGGCCTTTCTTAAGGCTGAACGGACTTTAAACGAAGTGTTTCTCAGATGAGAAACACTTTGATTAAAGTCCATTAGACCTTAATCTCTTCGGTTGAACCCAGTGACGGAGGAACACAAAACTTTCAAAACTTAGATCTGGGATTCAGGCTTCCCTGATCAGATTCGGACCAAACCAAGTATGGTTTGGTCACGAGGAGGGTCTGGGGAGTGTCTGGTGTGAAGCTGGGGTTGGTTGGTGTAGATCGAGTTTTGACTCGAATCTTCAAATGAAGATTCGAGGACCTGGAGGGTGATTCGAACTAAACGGTTAACAGGTCTATGTTCAGGGTGGTGAGGGGGTTCTATGGTGTTCAGGGCAAGGTCACCGGCGTTCATGCCGCCGGTTTTTCATGGTGAGGAGTACAGGGGCGGCTCTAGGGTTTGTGGGTTTGGGTGAAGACGACGAGGCTGGGGTATTGGATAGGGGGTAGGGTACGATTATGAACTTATATAGTTAGTGGGTGGACGGATCTCGACCGTTAGATCAATTTAGATCTACGGTCTGGATCTGGTGGTTAAATGGAACGGTGTCGTTTCAAGTGTTGAGGGTTTGGGTTCGGTCCGGTTGTAAACGGGTCGGGTTCCTCAGTGGGTTGTGGGGAAGTGATCTTGGCCGTTGATCAATCTGAGATCAACGGCCCAGATCACACTGGACTAAAACGTCGTCGTTTGGACGTCCTGGGCATCAGGTGGCCTGGACCGGGCAGGCCTGGGTCTTGGGCTGTTTGTTTGGGCCAATTTTGTTAAAATTGGCCCAAGTCCGGAAGGGAAGGGGTCCTTTCTTTATTTTTTATATTTATTTTTATTTATTTTCTTTTTATTTTAAAACAAAACTAAGCCAAAAAATCAAATTAAAATTAAATACACACTCAATACAATTATTTGCACACACACTAAAATATTTTCTATTTAACGGACGAAGATGCCTATTCATGATTTTCTATTTAACGACCGGATTATGGTTCGAATTATGCAGGACACATATATTTTTTTGAATTTTGTTTTAATAAAGTAAATAAATAAAAATGGGCCGAAGTCACAAATAAATCAACAAGGTGCCGCACAGAAATCCAAAAATTGGACAACAGGGCCAATTATTTTTTTTTAATTTCTTTTTGGAGCGATTGTCGTGCGAAACAAAAATCACGTGCTCACAGTCGGGTGACGCTGTTTTATCAAGACATAGTCGAATGTTCCCGAAAGGGACGCCGGAAGGCTGACTTTGCATAAGCAGCCACCTCTTGGGTCATGTTTTAGGATTTTGGTCCAGTTGACCCACACAGCCTTAAAAAATCTTCGTCCCCGAGGTGCTGAAGGTCGTGTCTGCAACAACAGGTTTTATTGTAATTTGAAAAAAAAAAAAAAGTCAGCGGTCAGGTGAATACCGTTTGGATTTTTGGTCAAAATAAGTCGAGCCAGTTTCGGCCGCGTCTTAAATCGTTCTTGCCGAAATAGCCTTAGAGTATCTTTCAGTTGTCGAAAGGCTATTTTCGTAAAAGAACGGACAAGTTTGTAAAGTGTCAAAATAATCCTCCCCGGCCTCAAAATTCATGTGAGATTTGGAAGGGGCTACATTTGCAAAAATAGCCGTTTGGTTGCATTTGTCAAGCGGGGAAAGGAAGCTGGCCTTTTTATTTCGAGGTTATAAATCTTTAATTAGAATATGCGGGTTGTTTGATTTTCGAGTTTGTAGGTCATCTTCAAACCTTTGAAACCTAGTTTGTTTTAAATTGAAAAAAAAATGTTTAGTATTGTTTATATTTTATTGGTCCGAACTACGCAAGGTCTGATTCATGCGGGGTCATGATACGTAGGCAATCTCCATAAGATTCGACCACCACTGAAAAAGAAAAAAAAGGGAAGAAAGAAAAATAAAGGAAAGCGCAAGTGCATCGCATCTCTGATAGAACGGTTTAACTGCTTAGGTGCATTGCATCTCTAATATATGATTATCTGTCAAATGCCCTGACACTAACGTGATGGCTTCCCTTTGCTGTGTTCATATATAGAAAAGTGGTTGGTTGTGGTAACTCCTCCCTGCAAAGCAAATGACACAGAACCTCAGAACAGGGTGGGTCGGTACTGATGACCGACAACAATTGGTCGAACAGAACAACGGGTTGGTAGAAGAAGTGAAAATGCTGAGACAACATGTGGCAGACATGTATCAGGCATGGATAACTGGGAAAGCACCACCCCCACCACCGCCAAGCTTTTCAAACTCTGGCATTACCCATCCCCCATACTCTCCATCCCAACCCACTTATGACAGCTTTCCTAGCTACCCGAGTAGCTCCATCACTCGTCCACGCTACTCCCCTCCCCAATGCTACTTCTCTCCACGATATTCCCAAAGATGGGCTTCACTTTCCAAATACCCAGCTCCATAGAAGGCCTATCCACCCTCACAAGCCTACCGGAAGCCCCCTGGATCAGGTTTCCGGCCCAATCAAGCATTTAGGAACGAAAGGTTGCTGAAACGAGGAAAGGCTCTCACCCCTATCGGAGTATCTTATGCAAGTCTGTTTGAAAGGCTAAAGCATGCTGGCTTGATTGAGCCGCTCCCCGCATATACTCCAGATCCACATGCAAGAAACTTTGATCCGGCAGCGCAATGCGCGTACCACTCCAATGTCATAGGGCACAACATTGAGAGTTGTCGTAATTTGAAAAGGGAAGTAGAGAAAATGATCCAAGAAGGGCGGATTGTGATCGATAACAGTAACATGGAGCACTCGAACCCTATCGAGAACTTGTTGACGGAGGTTGATGATATGGAAGCTGATAATGGTCTTGGCAATACTAATGCAAAGCTTAGTGGCTAAGATGCCAATTTTGATAAAATGGGAGGACGCTCCGTTCCTTGGTTAGCAAGAGAGAAGCTGTTGGTGGTTTATTTTGTTGTCATTTCTGTTATCCGGATTATTCTTAGGGTTGTAATCCGAATATTGTCTTGTGTCAAACCTTCTTATCTTTCCATTTTTGTCGTATCAGTTTGTTTAAGTCTCGTTGATGTTGTGTTAAGATTTTATTCTGGTTGTTTTGTTTGTTTTTCTAACCATTTCGCCGGAAGTCTAATACAAAAGCCGGTCTTTTATTATTTCCAGTCATCTTTTTATTTAGTCCTTTTGTCATTTTCGTTCAATGCCGATTCTAGGGACATGGCTTGCGCACATATTGGGCCTAATCTTAAAAGTTAATCATAAAACCCTGGGAAAGCGATCAAAGCATTTAAGGGAAATAAGAACAGTTTGAGATTATTTGAAGCCCGAGTCATGTGTAACTGGGGCAAGTAAAACTTAAAGAAAACCGTTAAATGCAAGATTCGCCAAATTGGCATGAGGGTCGTTCATGAGAATGAGAGTTTCGCCCAGCAGTGCTTTAGAAATGACAATTGAAAAAGCAAGTGTTTAACATAATTGTCAAGTCCAACACCATCGGAAGAGACTATAAATCTATGTTCAATTGTGTTGTTTGCACTTGGCATGTTTTAAAGACTGGAATGACGAAGGCATTTTGTTCTGCTACCTAAACACTTTATCCTTCGTTACCCCTTTTGAGCCTTATTTATTTTCTTTCATACCCCTCGTTCGGAATCAATAGCAACGACTAGGAAATACGAGCCTGGAAGGTAAAGAAAAAAATCAAAAAAAAAAAGAACGAAAAAAGGAAAAGAAAAGAAAGATGATAAAAAAAAACAAAAGAAAGTCAAATGACAAAGAGGAGTTGGGAACTACGTTTGACCCGATTCCTCAAAGAGGATACGTAGGCGCTTCAAGGCTCGGTCATAGGGTGCATAATGGCCACAATGGTCACAGTGTGCATGGTGTAATAAAAATTAAAAAAAAATTATAAATAAATAATCCCCAAGCAAGAAACTGGGGCAAGGGTTGCGCTTGTTGTAAACAAATATGATTTCGAAGGTTGTAATTTTGAACCCCAAATTTGATTTGTTTTTTAGCCTTTAATACCCTTTCTTTCTAGCCTGTCCAAAAACCCACATTACGGTCCAAAGAAAGACCTTCTGACCAGTCTGCAAAAGATGCCAAGTCAGACAAATGAGAGTCTTACCGGCGAACATAACATTCTGTTCCACAGCAGAAAGGACTCTAATCTCCAGCAGAGAGAGTCATACCGGCAACACTCCAAATCCCCAGCTGGAAAGTGATATAAATGAGAGAGTCTTATCGGTGAAAATCTTCACGGACACCATAAGGCGATGAAAGCTGAGAGAAAAACCAAAATGAGAGAGACTTGATGGTGAAAACCTTTTGGGCACTACAAGTCGAATAAGATTGGGAATCAGATGGAGGATAGTCAAGGGAAGATCTTGAAAGACGATTGACGACGGAGGATAGGCCACATGTGCATGTCATGACCATTAGAGTCGGTATCTGCGTTTGATAGGTTTTTTTTATTTATTTATTCATAGTTTCTTTTGTTAAAGAGTCACCTTTTTCCTTTGTCTTTTATTCTGTTCCCTTTTATCTTTTCCTTTCATAGAAAATTCCCCAGTAGAGTCTGTCTGGTCAGAACAAGTGGGAAATGACTTCAAAATAGGCCATCAGCTTTCCAATTATGCAAGACGAGATCTGACTAGTACATCCGAGTGGTATAGTCAGCAAGGAACAAGCGCGAGGCCAATATCAAGAAAGATATCCCCAACAAAAGGATTGATGAGTGTCAAGAGGGATATCATTGCCGAAATCAAAGGTTATTAAACCTCAAGGCCAAGGCTCGTGGACAAATCAAGGAGAGCAATGAGCATGATTTGGGAAATTCATATGAGACTAAAAGGTCGGGGAAATGCCAGTTTCCGAGCTGTGCCACAAAAGAAGAGGGATATCCCCAGCAGAAAGGGATCATTCCCAGCAAATAATATCATCACCAACAAGTTGTGGAACGCAGAGCAAGGAAGGAGAAAGGGAAAGCCATCCCCAGTAGGAGTATCACAACCAACCACCACGTTTTAAACTAACAAATTTTGTTTGATTTGAAACAGGTAAAGGAAATGGCATTGATGACAGAAATGCATGCCATAAGGGAGACTGTCAAACTGGGGCAGAAAATTTTCCTTTCATTTGGAAAATTTTCTGGAAGTCAGGTACCCATTCGAGGAAGAATAAAGATAACACCAGTCTCAAGGGAAGTGGTCTTTGAACCAGTGTTGCCCCAACATAATAAGTTTCAATGGAGGAAGTTATCCCCAGCAAACAGAACAAAGGGATGACACTTGTGCTCAGAAAAGCAAAGAGACATTATCATTCCCAGCAGCTTCCAGAAGAATGAAGCATCGATTTGTAGGGATAAAATTCCCCAGCAGCGTTATCCTCAACAACGTTATCCCAGAAGATAACACTTTTATCCCCAGCAGTTTAAAAAAAATGAATTTGAAGGAGGGGAAGAAAGGAGACTTCCCCAGTGGTATTATCCCCAGCAATCAGGCGTCCACCTGGAGAACAAGGAAGAGCGATGGAAGTATTAGCAATCAGGCGTCCACCTGGAGAACAAGGAAGAATAGTTGAAATAGCAATCAGGCGTCCACCTGGAGAACAAGGAAGAACAGTTGAAGTATCAGCAGTCAGGATCCCCCCTGAAGAACAGCATGGCGATTTATTGGTTGAAGTCAGGAGCCCCCCCTGAATAACAGAATGGCGATTTGTTGGTTGAAGTCAGGAGCCCCCTGAAGAATAGAATGGTGATTTATTGGTTGAAGTCAGGAGCCCTCCTGAAGAACAGAATGGCGATGTATTGGTTGAAGTCAGGAGCCCCCTGAAGAATAGAATGGCGATTTATTGGTTGAAGTCAGGAGCCCCCTGAAGAACAGAATGGCGATTTATTGGTTGAATTCAGGAGCCCGCCTGAAGAAAGGAAAGGCGTTTTTAAAAAAGGGTTGTTGAAATCTCGCCATCCAAAGAAAGGAATGGCATTTTTGAAAAGTTGTTGAAGTCAGGAGCCCCCCTGAAGAATAGAATGGCGATTTATTGGTTGAAGTCAGGAGCCCCCCTGAAGAATAGAATGGCGATTTATTGGTTGAAGTCAGGAGCCCCCCTGAAGAATAGAATGGCGATTTATTGGTTGAAGTCAGGAGCCCCCCTGAAGAATAGAATGGCGATTTATTGGTTGAAGTCAGGAGCCCCCCTGAAGAACAGAATGGCGATTTATTGGTTGAAGTCAAGAGCCCCCCTGAAGAATAGAATGGCGATGTGTTGAAATCAAGAGCCCCCCTGAAGAATAGCATGGCGATTTATTGGTGGAAGTCAGGAGCCCTCCTGAAGAAAGGAAAGGCGTTTTATTTTTAAAAGTTGTTGAAATCTCGCCAACCTAATGAAAGGAATGGCATTTTTAAGTTATTGGTTGAAGTCAGGAGCCCCCCTGAAGAACAAAATGGCGATGTATTGGTTGAAGTCAGGAGCCCCCTGAAGAACAGAATGGCGATGTATTGGTTGAAGTCAGGAGCCCACCTGAAAAATAAAATGGCGATTTACTGGTTGAAGTCAGGAGCCCCCCTGGAGAACAGAATGGCGATGTATTGGTTGAAGTCAGGAGCCCCCTGAAGAACAGAATGGCGATTTATTGGTTGAAGTCAGGAGCCCGCCTGAAGAGAGGAAAGGCATTTTATTTTAGAAGTTGTTGTTGAAGTCAGGAGCCCGCCTGAAGAGAGGAATGGCGATTATTTTCAAAGTTGTGGTTGAAATCAGGAGCCCGCCTGAAGAGAGGAAAGACATTTTATTTTAGAAGTTGTTGTTGAAGTCAGGAGCCCGCCTGAAAAGAGGAATGGCGTTTATTTCAAAAGTTGTTTATTTGAAGTTGGGAGCCCGCCCAGATAACAGAGGCATACATTTAAGTCTTTACATTTCAAGCATTGAAGTTGGGAGCCCGCCCAGATAGCCCGCCCAGATAACAGAGACATACATTTCAGTCTTTATATTTCAAGCATTGAAGTTGGGAGCCCGCCCAGATAACAGAGGCATATATTTCAGTCTTTAATTTTCAATTATTGAAGTTGGGAGCTCGCCCATAGAACAGAGGCATACATTTCAAGATCAAGTCAGAGGACAATAAAACAGAGGGTTACAACAGGAATCCCCAGCAGGAAACAATAAAAAATCTCCAACACTGGGAAGCAGAAGGTTGCAATAAGAGGTCCCAGCAAAAACTCAAGTGCATGTGTCGAAAGGAAGAAAAGCACCGGAAGAAATGCAAGCAGACAAGAAAGCAAGGCAACAAGAACAAATTGCAGTCTAGCCTAGCTTCTTGTTTTCTTTTAAAGCACGGTGTAACAAGGAGATCGGTAAGCAGTGATAACATCATGCAACAACAGTAACATCGCAGTCCCACGGTAGTCCCAGCTACCAAAACTTCCCGAACTACATTAACCTGATTCCCTTTAGCCAGGGATATGTAGGAAACCTTTGAAGCAAAGGTTCGGTTAAATCTTTTTCAAAAAAATGCTTCACACGGAGTACTCGAATGGGCAAAAATCGCTCGCTTTATCTTTGCGCGAAAACCCTTCGTGTCTTCAGGCAAAGAGAGGCAGCTGTAAGCACGTGATTTTTGCCCTATATGAGAATTACTCCCCAAAAAATCAAAATAACATGATTTTCCTTGGTGTGCAATTTTGTGATATTTTGTGATATTTTTGAATAATTATTTGTATTTTTCTGTGCATGTTTATTTGTTAAATTAATAAAAAATATAAAAATATGTCGCATTTTGCATGTAGGATTTAATTCTACAATTTGTTAGTAATTAAGTTTGTTTACAAAAAATGAAAACTACAAAAATAGGCATCTTTTGCATTTTTAGCATTTAATGTCCAAATATACAATTTTTTGCTTAATTATTACTTAATTGTGCGTTAATTGTTATTGGGAGTTAATTTGTGCTTTTATAACTTAATTTAGTTCTTAATAATAATTTAAGTATTCTTATAATTTAGTTTTAGAAAAATAAAAGAAGAAAAGAGAACAAAAATACAAAGAAAAATCGGATTGGGCCACTTCTTCAAATTTCAACCCCAGGCCCAAATAATTGCTCAATCTTCCCCATGACCCAGTCCACTTCAAACCAGGTCAACCTGGTCCACCCCATTAACCCAAATACCCAACACCCTTCTTCATTTTTCAAAACACAAAACAAAAACAAAAAAAATAAAAAACCAAAAAACCCTAAAACTAAGAATCTGCCCCCTCCCCTTGTTTGCTTCTTCTCTAAAACCTTCCAACCCCCTTGACTGCCCCTTTGCAGCTTCTCCGAGCGTCATCCATGGCTCCCTGCCTATCCCCGGCTCGGCCAAATGACACAACCACCTTCAAGCTCGAGCTCAACATCCATGGTCGCCACTGCTGCGTCTTCGTCGTCAACAACCAGTCCGTCGAGCTCCACCATGAAAGCCCACTGTTGAGCTTCTGCTGCTTGTCCAGTTGAGCTTTCCGCTGCTGCGTCCATTTCTCGCCATGGCCAGCTGCTTCTGCTCGAAGCTTCTTCACGCAGACCCAAACAGACCCAAACAGACCTCGTCGCCATCGCTGCCTCGCCGCAGCTGCTGCTTCATCTACTACCCCGACGTCGCTGCTGTTTCTCGTCCTTCCTCCGAGCTGTTGGCTGCTCGTTTCTGCTTTGGGCTGCTGCATGACTGCTGCGTCCAGCCATAAATCACCATCGCCAGCACTGTTTGGTCGAGTTTTAGTTGAGTTCGTCAAGTTAAAAAGGGAGGTGAGCTCGTTGTAGAGTTCGTCGTCGTTTGGTCGATGGCCGTCAAAACAGTCCCCACCTAGTCGAGTTCGTCGTTGGTTAGTACGTATTTCGTTTCAATCCGGTTAGTAGATTTTGAGTTTTATTTTTGTCCGTAGTTCGTTTTGATATTCTCGAATCTAAAATCGGTAGATATTTGATTTTGGTTTTGTTCATGTTCATATGTTTTGTTGAATTAATTTTCAGATTTTAAAATAGAAGTTTAATTATTTGTTTTTCATGTTTATTTCATGTTTGTATTATTGTTTAAGTGAATATTTGTTAGTTTAAGGTTTGTTAGATTCAAATCGAAATTTAATTAATTATTTCTTCAATTTGTTTCATGTGTTATGTATTTTCCAGAAATTAGTAATGTTGTTTGAATCGTTTAATCCGTCATGTTTGTTGTTTAAAAATGGATTTAATGCATTCTTTGTTTGAGAGTTCATTTTTAATCCAGTGATTTAATGTGAGTTTATGTTTGTTTCTGATTTGTTGATTTAGTTTGAGTCATGTATTTTGTTGTTTGTATTGTTGTATCCTTGCTCATCCATTGATGGTCTAAATTAACCAGGATTGGTTCCCAATATGGTTGATTCATTCCATTAATTTTGAGTTGTGGTGTTCATCGTGTTCATATAATTTGTTGTTGAAGATTGTTGAGAAATTGGTCATCTTGGCTATATTTTGGTTAAGTTATGATTAATTGAGTGTTTAGAGCTGATGGGGGTAATTTGGTAAATTGCATTGCATTCGGGGGTAGAATGGTAATTGCAATAAGGTCGGAGGGGTAGTTTGGTAATTGAACATTATTTTGATTCTTTATGTTAAGCATGGGGGACAAAATGTAATGGGGTGGGTTGTGATATAGTTGTTTAATATAAAGGGGGGACAAGACAAATTTTAGTGTGGGGGAATCTTGTATTTGTTTATGTTGGGCATGGGGGACAAAATATAATGGGGTGGTGTGATATATTTATTTAATGTAATGGGGATGAGTGGGAAAATAATGGGTTTGGTAGAGAAAATGGGTTGATTTTAATTGATTAAAAGATTTATGGGTTAGGATTATATATAGGAAGTCTTGAAAGATAGATACAGGGGACAGACACATACAGACAGAAGAGAGAATACAGATAGGAGGAACTAATCTGAATATAGAGAAGAACAGAGAATAATAAGAGAGAATTAAAACACAAACAGAAAAGAAAAAAAAAAAGAAGAGCTGAATATTTAAGAGAGAGAAAAATTCCGAAAAATATTCAAACTTTCAAAAAAATCTTCTGCTTTCTTTCATTATTTGAAATTAGCATTAATTGTTGTTGTGTCATCAAAGCTGGAAGCTTTTATTTTTTTGGGATTACTGCTCTACTGGTTTGCAAACTCTTTTCCTGGGTTGTTACTGTTGCTGGGCTGTTGTTGCTGTGCTGTACTGTTATTACTGCTGCTGATTCTCATCTTCATTTTATTTTGCTTCCAATATCAGGTACACAACTGACACGCTGGTTATTGTAATCCGAATATGAAGCATGAATACGAAAAATGAAGAGTTGAAATTCTAAATTTACTTTAATTATATTCTGAATTTTATTTGTATGTATAATTTATTTAGTTTGCAAAAAATCAGAATCGTGTAGCTATTTAATACATATAGTGGAACATCCGACGATAGCTTAACGATTGAATTATCTATATATTGCCTAAAAATAAATAAATGGTGTAGTAACTCCGTCAAGTAAAATGAATAAGCGATCTAGTAGGAACTTGGTAAAAATATTGTTTAGTTAAATAATATTGGTTAATTTCAGCATGTAAATGGTCTAGGATTAAAATTAGATTGCTAAGTTTTTTTTTTAATTTGACAAACTGAGAGCATGCCTAGTATAATGTAACTAGGTAATAACATGTGAATAAGACGGCCCAGGTCTAGTTTTATGTCATACACGTTGGGCCTGGGCCTGCTGTGGCAACGGACTGTCATGTTTGCATCATTTTCAGATTTTATGAATCATATTCAAAATTCATCTATAATAACTCAAGCATGTAAATAAATTAAGATATTTTCTCTTTTATTTTGTAGAGACAAATTTCAATAGAAAAATGTAGGCATTTTAGGATTGTCCTTTTTAAAAATAAAAATGAGACGAGCCTCGCTTAATAAAATGTATAGATTGCGGGGCCCTCATAAAATGTTTAATTAAAATTAATTAGATTTTGGGATGAGCCGTTTAGCAAAATTCCACGGCCTTACCCAGAAATAATAATACGCTAATTGCTTTTTAATAATAATACATTCTTAAACACGGGTGCGCATTTATGCGACCCAAATCCAAATCCCAAAACATTGAATAAAAATACGTTCCGGATCGCGGGTGCATTTTATGTGACGCAATCCAAAGACATGTTTTTAAACGATGTTCACATGTTTTAAATGATGTTCACATTCTTTTAAAATAATAATTATAAAAGCGGTAAAAAGTTAAAATTTGCACATAAGTTCATATTTGTATAAAATCAGATAATCAAGCCGAATATAACAGTTGAGCGACCGTGCTAGAACCACGGAACTCGGGAATGCCTAACACCTTCTCCCGGGTTAACAGAATTCCTTATCCGGATTTCTGGTTCGCAGACTGTAATACAGAGTCATTCTTTTCCTCGATTCGGGATTAAAATTGGTGACTTGGGACACCCTAAATCTCCCAAGTGGCGACTCTGAAATAAATAAATAAATCCCGTTTCGATTGTCCTTTAATTGGAAAAAACTCCCCTACGCCCCCCGCGGGGGCGGAAAAAGGAGGTGTGACAATGTCTACTGCTACCCCTCTTTGACTGGAAACGTGAAGAGTTTTTAGACAAAGAACGACTAGACAGGTTTTTGACCCGACCCTTATTTGAAGAAACCAAAAACTAAGAGAAAGGAAGAGAGTGTGACCGAGCCCTGGTATCTGAGCTGCCTACATATCCTTGGCTATAAAGGAATCAGGCCACGTGTAGTTTAGAAGTGAATGAGGTGATGGCGTATACTGAGGTGGAGAGCTGGTCGAGGTGCCGTCGAGGTTCCGGTCCGCGGTTCCTGCCATTACATCGAAAATAAAAGGAAAAATTACAGCAAAAGTAAAATAAAAATATAAGATCCTATCTACTTCTTGTCTTGAATCTTCCGTGAATCTCTTCTTGATCTTCAACATGAGACTGAAAAATGGGTCCTGTTCTTCAGGCGAGCTCCTGATGCTTCTTGAATTTGCGAATGGGAAGTAACTCTGAAATGAATCCCCTTGTTCTCCAGGTGGGTGTCTGATTGCCAAAACTTGAATTGTATTCCCTTGTTATCCAGGTGAGCGCCTGATTGCCAAAACTTGAAATGTATTTCCTTGTTCTCCAGGTGGGCGTCTGATTTCCAAAACTTGAATTGTATTCCCTTGTTATCCAGGTGGGCGCCTGATTACCAAAACTTGAAATGTATTCCCTTATTATCCAGGTGGGAGCCTGATTTCCAAAACTTGAATTGTATTCCCTCGTTATCCAGGTGGGCGCCTGATTTCCAAAACACGAAATGTATTTCCTTGTTCTCCAGGTGGGCGCCTGATTTCCAAAACTTGAATTATATTCCCTTGTTCTCCAGGTGGACGCCTGATTTCCAAAACTCGAAATGTATTCCCTTATTCTCCAGGTGGGCGCCTGATTTTCAAAACATGAATTGTATTCCCTTGTTATCCAGGTGGATGCCTGATTTCCAAAACTTGCATTGTATTCCCTTGTTATCCAGGTAGGTGCCTGATTACCAAAACTTGAATTGTATCTCCTCGTTATCTAGGTGGACGCCTGATTTCCGAAACTCGAATTGTATTCCCTTGTTATCCAAGTGGGTGCCTAATTTCCAAAACTCGAAATGTATTCCCTTGTTCTCCAAGTGGGCGCCTGATTGCCAAAACTTGAATTATATTCCCTTGTTATCCAGGTGAGCGCCTGATTTCCAAAACTTGAATTGTATTCCCTTATTCTCCAGGTGGGCGCCTGATTTCCAAAACTTGAATTGTATTCCCTTGTTATCCAGGTGGGCGCGTGATTACCAAAACTTGAATTGTATCCCTTGTTATCCATGTGGGTGCCTGATTTCCAAAACTTGAATTATATTTCCTTGTTATTCAGGTGGGTGCCTGATTGCCAAAAACTTAAATTGTATTCCTTTGTTATCTAGGTGGGCGCCTGCCATTACAACAAAACAGACAAAACAAAAGATATTTTTCTGCCCTAGTTTGGGATCTGGGTATATTTGTGAGTGTTAATCAAATCATGTTACCTGCAGAGCTCTAAGAATTTAAAAGCTAAATTCTATTATCCAGGAGGGCCCTGAAAACATCAAATTAAATCTCATCTTAAAAGTGACAACTTTAAAGCTAATTTATATTTCATACAGGTAGAACTTACGTAAAATCTTGTTATCTATGAAGGTTTTGAAATATAACTAGATCCCATTATCCAGGAGGGTCATGAGAACTTTTAAAATTAAATCCCATTATCCAGGAGAGTCCTGAAAACTTGAAAACTAAATCCCATTATCCAGGAGGGGCCTAAAAATTTTAAATTAAATCCCATTATCCAGGAGGGGCCTAAAAACTTAAAACTAAATCACATTATCCAAGAGGGTCCTGAAAACATGAAACATAAATTCCATTATCCAGGAGGGTCCTGAAAGCCGAGAATGAACTTGCCTGAACCATGCTCCCTTCTTAGATGATTCTGAACAGAATTTCTTGCCCCTGAGCCATGCCTTCTTCATGGGAGGGTCCCTGTGGATTAACAAATTTTCTTGCCCCTGTTTCAGACAAATAAAATTTTGTTAGTTTGAAAACGTGGTGGTTAGATTGTGGCCTTGACCTTGAAGGTGGTTGCTTTTACACTTGCTAAGATAACTTTGATTTCAGCTTGAATGAACTTGACTGTTATCGAATACCCACTTTCTTTCAACCCTTATCACAAAAAAAACACCTCTGCTCCATTCGATCTCAATTTCCTTTATCTGTTGCATTTTGCTCATGAATTGACATTTATCGAACCCTTGAATTTCACATGAATCCCAAAGCATGTTGATTGTTACCAACTCAGTGTGCATACTGTCCTTTCCTGACTTATGCCGCTTTGATGGGCTAGCCATACTCCGCTTTGTGCAATTGGAAAGCTGGTAGCAGATTTTAAAGTCATTTCTTAATTGTTCTGACAAAACAAACTCCAGAGGACTTAAACAAAGCAAGAAGAACAGAGTTAAGGGGACAATAGATGACATCTAACAAGAAAATCACCGAGTAGAAACTTGTCAGACATAGATACCAACTCTAATGACCGTGACATGCATTTTGGATTAAAGTGGCCTAATATATTAAGCAAGTCTAATGTTCAACTCATGTTGTGCATCTAAGTTGTGAAACTGGGCTCTAGTGCTCCAATTGTCCTATTTGATCCACAATTCTTAGTCGACTTGTAGTGCCCTGAAGGGTTTTCATATCAAGCATATCTCATTTTGCTCTTTCTCTCAACTCACTGTCGCCTTACGGTGCCCATGAGGTTTTCACCGATAAGAATCTCTCATTTTATCATTTTCTCTCTTTGTGCTGAAAACAAAGTTGTTACCCATGATGTAGAAAGATCATACATTCACTACCCACTTGATTTGAAATCCTCAAATATTGGTCGGAAGGTCTTTCTTTGGACCGTAATGTAGGCTTTTTGGACAGGGTTGGAAAGAAAGGGTGGCATGAAGGCTCAAGATAATTTAAGATGAAAAGGGTTCAAAATTACAACCTTTGGAATCAGATCATTTTCAAAACTAAAACTTCTGCCCCAGTTTCTTTGGATCTGGGAATTTTGGATTTTTATTTTGATGGAATTTCTAAGAAAAATTGTCCCACTTTTGACTTCGGGGATTATGAAACATTTTATTTGGTGCGACCGAACCATAAGGCTGCCTACGTATCTTGTGGTGACAAGAATCAGGTCGAACGTAGATCAAAAGACAAAGTTATTTTTTTTTTCTTTTCTTTTCCTTTTCTCTATTTTTTCCTTTTCCTTTTTTTCCTTTTCTCTTTTTTTCTTTTCCTTTTTTCCCTCTCTTTATCTTTTTCTTTTCCTTTTCTAGTTCCTGATTCTCTTTCTGATTCCAAAAGAGGGGTATGAAACAAAAAATTAGAGCTCAAAATGGGTAGCAAAGGATAAAGTGTTTGGGTAGTAGAATAAAATGCCTTCGTCATACCAAACTTAAAAGTGCCCAGTACAAACATGCAATTGAAGATAAGCAAACAAATCACACATATTATCTATTGATGGCATCAATACAAACAAAAAGTGCCAATGGGCAATACTTTTGTCTCAATGAATGACCCTGGCCAGTTCGAAGCAGACTTGACTCAACCTTATCTTAATGTGGAAGAATGCATTTCAGCACTGACTGATTTACCTCAAAATGCTTGAGAGACATTTTCTTGTTGTATGCTCTTATCAACCTCTTGATTTCCTAGACTTACTGCCTCAGTTTCACTCAATTCAAAGTTCAGGTCAGCTCAGAATTCGTGAATCTTTAATTGTTTCCTCAAATGCATCCTTTTATCATATTCAAAACTGTGTCATTGCTTCATGATTAGACTAACTTTCAAGATCAAGCTGAGAATTATGCGTGCATGTCATGTCACTAGAGTCGGCATGAAAAGAACTATAAAAGGGAAAATGACCTAAACAAAAATTGACTAGAACTAACAGAAAATAGGAGATTGTATTGGACAGATGATGAAAAGGGTTTGAACAAGACAAGCAAAATATATGTGGGTTACAACCCTGGAACAATCCTAAATAACACAAGACAAGTTACTACAACTAAACGAACTAGGCAAAATAAGAAGAAGAAAGGTTTGAGCCACAAGACAATGTCCGGAGTACAACCCCGAAATAACCCGGACAACAGAAATGACAACAAAATAAACCACCGAAACTCCTCCCTGTCTAGCCAAGAAAGGAGTGTCTTTCCAATTACCAAACTCGACGTCTTAGCCACCGGGTTGCACATCAAAATTACTGGGATCTTTACCAATTTCAATATCATTCACTTCAGTCAGCAAGTTTCCAAGAGGATTCTCATACTCCTTGTCACCACGCATCTTCCCCACAAAATGTATATCATCATGTGCAGGTAAAGGATTCTGTGAAATATTCTGGGTGTCACTGTCCTGGACCACAATTATCCCTTCTTGAATCATTCTTTCTATCTCCCTTTTAGAATCCCGACAACTTTCGACATTGTGCCCCTGAGCATTGGAATGGTATTCACACCTTTAGAAGGGTCAAAGGTTCTTGCATATGGGTCCACATAATTCGGAGGAATACGTGCAATTAGGTCATAATGCTTTAATTTCTCAAACAAGCTTGCATAAGATTCTCCGATTGGAGTGAAAAACTTTTCTCTTTGCTGCTGCCTTCTTATTTTGTACTCCAGCCTTGGTTGGAACCTCTTTCGGGTAGGGGTTGATATGCTTGTAGAGGTGGGTAAGACATTTGTGGAGGCGGTGCAAGCCGTTGTGGGTTTTGTGAGTGTGGAGCATATGGCGGTGCATCGTGGATAGAGTACTGGGGAGGTGAGGTATGACTTTGGGTTTTCTATGGAGGAAAGTAGCATTGAGGAGGATTATCTAGAGTATGCGGATATTTATGGGGTCAGTATTGAGGCTGAAAGCATTTAGAAGGGTTTCCTACTGGATTCTGTTGTTAGCGGGGCCTAGCACCATCTTTTCTATCAATCAGAGAACTGACCCGAGCAACTTGTTCGTTCCATCTGAACCAAAACGCCCTAAAACTTTCCTTGGGTCTCTTTCCTTGGGCATCGGGGACTTTGAACACAGTCTCGCTAGAGGATCGAGGAAGAGTAGCTGGTGGAGGAGCTACAAAATCGGAGCAGATGTCGGAGCAGGGTATTAGGTCATTTTGGTTGGTGGAGCATGGAAAATTTGGGAGGAGATGCCATGGAAATTGTGGTAAGGGGTAAAGCCCGGTGCATGTTGAGGGGAAGGGTCAACGGTAGTGGGAACCTCGGCTTGTGATAGTGGTGAGATAGTTGCAGGGTTTTCTGTGTAGTTAGTGGGGAATGAAGGTGGAGGATGCCCCCTGATCCAAGACTGATACATTTCTGCCATCTGCTATTTCAACCTTTAGACCTCCTCCTTCAATTTAGATTCCGACTTCTCAACCTCCCTCGACGGGTCAACAACTCTTGTGTCCAAGCTTTTGTTAGCCATGACTGCCATATGCTTTCTGGTGTTGTATGGACGAATCACCAAAGTACCACAAACTAACCACCCTCTGTTATAATAACAATGAAAGTAACAAAGAGGAGCAAAACGAAGACAACATGTTAGCGTTAGGACATTTATCAGATAAAAATATCACATTGCGTGCAATGCCCCTAGCAACAATTAATGGTTCTAGAATGACTTCGAGGGTCACAAGGTCGTTTGGCATCATCCCTATTTTGTTTATTTCAACCTTTTTTTTTCTTTTCTAGCACTTCTTGGCTTGCTCATTTTCCTTCCTCTCTTTTCTTTCTAATTGTCACTCTTATCTTTCCTCTCATTTCTCACATCCACAACTTCGTTCTCTTTTTTCTTTTTTCTTTTTTAATAATGATTCGATCGAACCCTATGTAGGTTGCCTCCGTATCATGTCCCTCATGAATCAGATCAAGCGTAATTCTAGAAAAAGTAATGGACGAATAAACTAAAAATAAAAATCTTTTCGAATTTTCCATTTATAATTTTTTTAGTTTTTCAAATACAGAATAAGAAGTACGATACAAAATACTCGACAATCTTAACTAGACTGACAGACTCGATACTACTGTACAAGACTAATAATTAAAAGTCAACATAAAATATACTAAAAATAAAAAGTTTTCTCAAGCAGCTCGTGCATGCAATTGTCTTGACTAGAATGGTCCTGGGGTATTTGTCATACTCAAACTCTAGCAAATTGCTCCATCCCCGAATGAAAAAAAATAAGATCAAACAGAGTTAGTGACTCAAGACACATGTGACGCCATGACACCTTATATTAGACACATGCAAGGCATGATTAAGGCTATTTTTGTAAAATAAACTACGTAGCCAAAATGTGGCTATTAGCACAAACTCAACAAAGATGACCTCAAAGACGGGGACATATCTCCCTAAGGCTTATATGGATTCAAACTCCCAATAATCATGGCCCAAAATTAATTTGCAGAAATGATCCATTTTACAGAAATTGCCGATATGACCAGAAGTGGCTAAAGATGCAAACTCAATAAGGACGGACCTTAAAGTAATATGACACCTAATTGTGGACTAAAGATCCTAAGACATGGGTAATTGAACCATTTTTGCGAAAATAACCCCATTGCAAGAATGACCGATGTGGCTAAAAGAGGCTAGACATGCAAGATTTGGCTAAGACCCTGCAAAGCCAAGAACCTAAGACTTACTAGAAAAACCGGACCCTATGTGGGTTGCCTACGTATCTCGCCTCGAAAGACGAGAATCAGGTATGCGTAATTCGGAAAGATTGGACATCGGAGAAAGCCTTTAAAAAAATGCAACTAATTTGGAAAAACTATATTTTTTGTCTTTTTGAGAAATGACGGAAAATGTAAAATCTTTTGGATTTTCTTTTTCTCCTTTTGTTTGAATTTTTGGAAAATAATGGAAAATTGTAAAATCTTTTTGGATTTTCTATTTTCTTTTTTTGTCTTTTTTTTTGAAAAAGTAGTGAAAGAAAATATAACCGGGCCCTACTTGCTTCGTCTTTCACCCTTCTTTCCCAAGCATCGGTCTGCCAAATGACCTTTTTACCCTCAAGGATGCAACATGTATCACATAGGGATGATTGAATGTCTTTTTGGGCCACTGGCCCATTTTGACAAAATTTGGATAGGCTTCCTACAACGGGACACGGTGTCTGGGACCGAACCCTAATAGGTTTAAATGATATGATGCACATAAGCATGACCTAAAAGCTGACCTACGGCTGGGCTTCACTAGACAAGGCAATTCGGGGCGGCGCGTGGTCGTGGCGGCTGCTCTAGCTGTCCGCCCACTCCATACTCCCTCGCCCCCTAAAGACACGGGAGACTCACAAAAGGCCGTGTACGTTCAAACGTACTCCGGAAGACTTGTTGCAGAAAGAAGACCCGGGGTTATGCAAATGATGACAATTTATAAACCAGTAACACATAAAGAAAATATTGTAAACAAATAAGCAACTAGCAAATAAAATGACATAAACAAAATAAATATCAAATAAAGCAAACAAAACACATAAAAACCTCAACCGAATATCCCAAAAAGCCAACAAGATCAAGTACTAGCTCGAACCTGCAACTCCCCAGCAGAGTCGCCAGAGCTGTCACACCCTTTTTTTTTTCAAAACCTTCACTAACCCTCTTAAATTAATAAAAAGATTAGTAAAGCTCAAAAGGATTTTTAATCAAAAAGTGACAAAAATTTGTGTTCAAAAGGATTAACTCAGAGTCGTCACCTGACATTGGTTTCGGTGTGCCAGGTCACCGTTTTTTTTAAAAAAAAATCCTTTTAAAACACTTAGGACTCCAAAACTAAGTCTGCACCAGAGATTCGGGTAAGGGGGTTCATTTGATCGGGAAGAAGGTGTTAGGCACTCCCCAAGTCCCGTAACTAGTACGATTGCGTACATGATCAAGTTGACTTTTAGAATGTTCGAATTGAGGTAGAAAACACGAAAAAAGCAAAATAAACACACACGAGGCTCGAGATCGTCCCCATCTAATCAAAAGAAAAATGAAAATGAAAATAAAAGTACTACGAGTTCTACTATCGATCTCCAAGTACAAATACTTCGGGGCATACTCCGAAATAAAATATATACAATTCCTTCGGGGCATTCCCCGGATAAATTTAACTAAGGAACGACCTCTCGGCTCAAAATTCAAACAAAATCCTAAGGCTTCCCAAGTGTGGTCAGTGTAAAACATACTTCTAGCGAGCACTAATAACATAAATAAAGGAAAGCTAATCAAAACGCTTCATGACATGCTTATTTTTCAACAATTAGTTCCATTTACTAGGCCAAACCCAATTCAATTAATTCCAAATACTATTGTGACCTATTTTATGCTTTCGATGAGTTTTCGCCTAAAACTAATTAATCGAAGATCACGTCATTCACCCTTCTAAGGAAACTAACTAGTCCATTTATGTCCCCCAAATAATGTATGAAATCAAAATCAAACATAAATTTTCAAACTTTGGAAACAGCAGAACACTCAAATGGCATCAAAGAGCACAAAATATCATTCAAATAAGCAAAGCAAAGGGACAAGAATGGAACCTTCTGTAGCAACACTTCTATATTTGATTAATGAGAAGACCAAGAATAACTTGACTATAAATTGATCTTTACAGCAGAGATTGAACCAAAACCTTGACCGGAAATCCTCGTCGGCAACCTTGACGAAATCAAATTAGACCATGGCTCATTCACGATCTGATTCGCTTGGAGCGGGAGGGAAATGATAGCGTGCTGCTAATTCCTCTCGTTCGCTGCCTCTGTTTTGCCCCTGTTCTCGATTGTGCATGCGTGTGTGGTTGTTTTTTGGGTGGCAGAGACTGGTGGAGTAAGGAGCGGCGGCGCTGGTGCGAGCTATGGTTTGAACATCGGATATAGAGAGTGACGATGATGGGATTGGGTGGTTGTTTGGTGGGACGATGGCTGGAGGAATGGAGGGTTCAGATGGCTGGTTCAATGAGAAAAGAGGGGTCTTCGGCGGCTGCTTGTGTCTAGGGTTCTGCTGGTGGCGTGACAGTGAGAAAATGAGAGGGGAGTCAGATTGGGCGGCGGTTTAGCGTGGTCGTTTATGGGTAGGAGCTGACGGGTTTCAAGGGTGTGTTCAGATGAGGAAGAAGGCAGCCATCGGTCTCTGATGATAGACTATAATTACGTATTTTAGTCGATTATTACACTCTAATTTACTGTACTTTAGCTGAGTTTGCGCTTTAATCGCTAGTGTTTTGCACTAATTGTGTGTTTTATGCCTTGTAGGTGTGATTCTGAGCTATATAGATGTTATGGAATAAATTTAAGTGATTTGGAGCTTTGAAGTCTAAGTAAGAGCTCAAGGAACTAAGTCGGGATCGCGTTCGGGGATCAACGGATGATAAAACAACAAAACGAAAACTCGAAGAGGCATATTGCGTACTGTCTAGTAAAATAGACATAACGTTATAGTCAGAACTCCATTTGGGATCCATAACATATAGTTGGAAAGATAACGCAAAGGGATACAACTTTCATGTTTTACGTTTTTCCAAATTCCAAATGGAACAGGGTGAAATACCGCGGTTACGGTAGGACCGCGGCAGAAGGCGGTCGCGGACAAATGAAGAACCAGAGAGGGTGTTTGGCCGCGGTTCCGGCGTAACCGCGGTGGAACCGCGGCAGGATGCGTAAATTTCAGGGACCAAAGTGCAAAACACGGGATTTTAAGCCCTAAACCCTATATTAAACCAAGGAAGTCGGCCAAGAAAAAGAATTGGACATATTTTTGACATAGATTTGACCTAAGGAGACAGAGACACAATAGGAGCAAGGCTTGAGAATTCTTCTACGAGTTTTTTCTTTCCTCTTCCTATTTTTCATTGTTGGTTATGACTTTTAGTATTGTAGTATTACATACTATTATGAATAGCTAATTTGTTATCTAGAGTTTTGATAGAACCTTTTGTAGGATAAATTCTTGTTATGTTTTTATATAATTGAGCCATAGTATAATCTCTATTTGTTCAACTACATTCTTATTGTAGTTAATTGAAGAGCTCTCAATTAGCTGTGCCTATTTAGGATGCATAACTCAAGAGAGAGTGCATATTTAGGTAATTGTTAAACAATACCACTCCCAAAGTATATGAGGGATCAATAACCGAGGGTTTAAAGGTGGGATTAGGGATAACGAAGCCTTGGGTGCGATCTGAAGTGAGTTGTATTAAAAGTCAGCTAGCGTAGCTCGGCAGAGTGCGTCTAGTAAATTGTCATAATTACTCGGGAGAGAATTACAACACGCAAAGTGCTCATGATCGGTAGAGAATACTTAGGCGAAATTATAGTTTTAATCCTCCTTATGCATATTATGATGAAAACCACCCTTGGCAAAATTATCAAAATATTTCCGAGAGCGAGTTATGTGCACCAACTCAATCTTATGTGTGGAATGTGTGTGATATGAGTGGTAGTCAAGATGGTCACTTTAATGGTTGTGCTTATATTTCTTATCTTCCCCCAACCCCTTATTATGATGATTCTATGTTTTCTTGTGAGGATAATAGGAACAAAGAACCTCGGGAAGCTGACCTAAAGAAGATCGAAGATATGTTAAAGTGTCTTATAGAACAACAAAGTAAAATACTGCTGCAGATAGAAAGGCAAGATGAAACTATTTACAATTTAGAGGCTCAAGTGAGTCAATTAGTTGAAGCTTTTAATGCTCAATATGTCAATATTATGGATAGTAGTCAGGAGCAGTTTGCATTAGAGACGGAAATTGAGGTGCCAATGGAGGGGTCCAAAGTAGAACCCCAACACTCTAACCATCTAGAATTTGAGGATGCCGATGTTGAAGAAGTAATACTAGAGTCAACCAGGGACGTTGAAGATACAAATTTAGTTGACTCTAGTGTTTTGGGTGTTGAGGAGGTCGAAAATCTTGAAGTTCATGTATTGGAACGTGTTGGACCTCATTCCAAATACTTCTCTACATTATGTTCGGACGGTGAAATGGGAATGGATCTTTATGAGCATAAAAAGGAGTCCAAGGAAGAGGTAGATGAGCCTTATATTTTGAAATTCTCAAGGCCGTCTAGGCAAGGTGACACTACTCGGTCAAGAGCCAAAAAGTGCATAAGACTCTATCTAATTTTTGGCTCGCAAGAATTTGTACCGCCCCAAGAGCATAATCATAAGCTTGAAGCAAAACTTGGGGTGCGATTCATAAGTTCGAAGTGGAGGCAGAAAGTGATTCACGTCGTGCCGTGACGTTAAATCAGGCGCTTGTTGGGAGGCAACCCAGCTTTACTGCTTTCTTTTATTTTTTTTATTAATTTTTTTTAATTGTATTATTTTTGTAGTGTCAATTTTTTATTTTCTAGGAGCATGGAAAGCAAAGGTATTGGAAGGATGCAATAATAAACCAAATGGATGGAACTAAGTGTGAGGTACCCACACGAAGGACCAAGCTTGGGAGAAGTCTGAGTATCCCATGAGCTGTTAGTGCTTCGGCCTTTGGCCTACCAAGGAGTCTCTTTTACCCTTTTTATTAGTTATGGTGTGCATTGGGGACAATGCCCAATTTTAAGTGTGGGGTGAGGAGATTGATTGGGTGACTTTCTATGCTATTTTAGTTGTGTTAGTTTAATTGAATAATTTTTTTTAAAATAGAAAAGATTGGACTTTTCCCAACGATGGATCTATTAGACAATTTTCTTGAGGGATTTAAGTCTAAAGAAAAAGTACAAAAAGATTTTCTTTTGTTAGGTAGTGTAATAATTCCCCTTTGGTTTTTATTTAAACCACGGTTCTTTTCTAAGGGTTTTATTTGAACCAGGTGTAGTTAGTTTTTTTTGAGAGTAGGAGCCATTGTGTTGTGTTTTGAAGTGAAGCAATATCTCTTGACTTTGTTATGCCTTGAGAATAGTGAGTACTTTGGTTGTGACGCTTAGGCTCAGTTTTTGACTCTTGTAGAAGTACCTTAAATTGTATGATCTTAACTTTGCTTAACTGCTTTGACTAGAGTGTCTTGATGATCCAATCTTGAGTGAGTCATGTGCCATGTGTGTGTAAGAATTTGTTATATTCTGTGCATTGCATTTGATGCCTAGAACTTGTCCCGTGTGTTTGCAAAGCGAAATAGTAATTTTATTCAGTCTAGAAAGTGATATAGGCATTTCTTTGTTGAGCCAGATATGTATACTTTACCCGCCTAATTGTTATGTATCGTAGTTAACTCCTTTGAGCCTGTAATCCTGTTTTTTTTGGCAACCACATTACAAGCCTTATCCATTTGTTTGAATTAACCATCTATTTGAACCATTGTAACCTCTCATGAGCACTTGAATTGTTATGAACTTTGTAAAAGTTAAAGTGTGGGGTGATTGGTTTGGCTTTTGAGTGGAACCAATGAAATAAGGAGAAAGGTGCACTGATTTGAAAGAGCAAGAGCCACTTGAATTGACAAAGAAAAGAAAAAAAATAGTTGCATTGCTGTGAAAAAAAATATATTCTTTGATAGTGGTGACTCTTGATATAATTATGCTTAAATAATTTGGGAGTTGATGTATATTGATGTGAAGTTAGAGTTTGGCTTGACATAAGTATGGGGTTTGAATGTTAAAGTATATGTATTAAAGTGCTAAGGGAGGTGTAGTCACTCTTATATCTAAATGTATCCTACCTGTCCCGTAGCCTACATTACAACCAAATAAAGTCCTAATTGATCCAAGATTGAATGAGCTCGATTAGTGGAGTAGTACACTACGGGCAAGCTTATGGTGCATTTTTTGTGGCATATGAATGTTATTTCTGAGAGTGAGTGAATTCTTTCTATCTTGAGTTCCTAAGTGTTCTTAAATTTTATTGTGTGGAACTACTCTCTTTTGTTGTGTGAGGGCACTTGATTCATGAAAGAAAGGTAATGTCAGTGACCTCTATGTTAGAGTAAGTAGGTGAATTGTGAATAATGCGTGGTACTTATGAGTCAAATCTTGAGGTGAATATGTTACGCTTTTGTGCTTAGTCTATTTTAAATACTCTTGGTGTGATGAGTTAGGAGAATTGTTTAAAAAGGCCGTGTCTATAAAAAAAAGTGTAGTTTGATTGCTCGAGGACGAGCAATGGTTTAAGTGTGGGGTGTTGATGATAGGCTATAATTACGTATTTTAGTCAATTATTACACTCTAATTTACTGTACTTTAGTTGAGTTTGCCCTTTAATCGCTAGTGTTTTGCACTAATTGTGTGTTTTATGCCTTGTAGGTGTGATTCCGAGCTATATAGATGTTATGGAATAAATTTAAGTGGTTTGGAGCTTTGAAGTCTGAGTAAGAGCTCAAGGAATTAAGCCGGGATCGCGTTCGGGGATCAACGGATGATAAAACAACAAAACGAAAACTCGAAGAGGCATATTGCGCACTGTCTAGTAAAATAGACATAATGTTTTGCTCAGAACTCCATTTGGGATCTATAATATATGGTTGGAAATATAACGCAAAGGGATACAACTTTCATGTTTTACGTTTTTCCAAATTCCAAACGGAACAGGGTGAAATACCGCGGTTACGATAGGACCGCGACAGAAGGCAGTCGCGGACAAATGAAGAACCAGAGAGGGTGTTTGGCCGCGGTTCCGGCGTAACTGCGGTGGAACCGCGGCAGGATGCGTAAATTTCAGGGACCAAAGTGCAAAACACGGGATTTTAAGTCCTAAACCCTATATTAAACCAAGGAAGTCGGCCAAGAAAAAGAATTGGACATATTTTTGACATAGATTTGACCTAAGGAGGCAGAGTCACAATAGGAGCAAGGCTTGAGAATTCTTCTACAAGTTTTTTCTTTCCTCTTCCTATTTTTCATTGTTGGTTATGACTTTTAGTATTGTAGTTTTACATACTATTATGAATAGATAATTTGTTATCTAGAGTTTTAATAGAACCTTTTGTAGGATAAATTCTTGTTATGTTTTTATATAATTGAGCCGTAGTATAATCTCTATTTGTTCAACTACGTTCTTATTGTAGTTAATTGAAGAGCTCTCAATTAACTGTGCCTATTTAGTATGCATAACTCAAGAGAGAGTGCATATTTAGGTAATTGTTGAACAACACCGCTCCCAAAGTATATGAGGGATCAATAACCGAGGGTTTAAAGGTGGGATTAGGGATAACGAAGCCTTGGGTGCGATCTGAAGTGAGTTGTATTAAAAGTCAGCTAGCGTAGCTCGGGAGAGTGCGTCTAGTAAATTGTCATAATTACTCGGGAGAGAATTACAACACGCAAAGTGCTCATGATCGGTAGAGAATACTTAGGCGAAATTATAGAAGACATAGAGGGAAGGATTCTGACAATTGGGGAAATCTTAACTCTAGACTTCCTTAATCTTGTCTCTAACCCTTAGTATATTTAGTTGTTAATTTAGTATTTTAATTTGTTAGTTAATTAGTTAAACACAAGAATCTAAATATCTATAAGTTAGGAATTGTTCAAGCTTGTCTTCTTGGTGATAGTGAACAGTTGTAGCTAAACCTTAGTTCTCTATGAGATTCGACTCCGGACTTGTAAACCTGATTATATTTGCAACAACCGCATTGTCCTTTTTATAAGGCATATTTGGACATTATCAGTCTCCTTAGGGTTCAGCTCGATGGGTGTTAAGTATTGGACTTAATGGGCTAATCTGAATTGGGCCAAAAATTGGGCTTTAAAACTCCTAAATTGTGGTCCAACACCTTAATTGACTCCTTTCAAAATAAGATAAAAAAACTACACGATGCAAAAGTTAATCCTAATTAATTAAACAAAACTATATTAGAACATGAAACTATTTTTGTATTTTCAAGATTATATAAAAAGTAAAAAAATAAGGTACTATTTTTGTATATTTTTTATTTAAATTTATGAAAGAACATAAACTAAAATATTTTTGTAATCTTTATTTTGTGACGAAATAAAGTAAAAAAAAATCAAAATTGGTTGAAATAGCTATATTAGACCTAACTAAATATTTTACGCTAAAATGGGTGAAATTTCGGGGAGGGTCAAAAATCACATTTCTACAGCTTTGGGGCGGATTACTCAATTTCCTTATCGGATAAGTCGTTAACCCGCTAATAATTTTATATTTATACCTTTATCCATATATATATATATATATAAAGTAACTAGTTTCTCGACACGTGCGTTGCACGTGTGTATATCGACTTATATAATGCATAATTTTGTAAAATAATATTAATATTATTAAAATAAAATTTTAAATAAATAATCATACATGAAGAATAAAGTAAAAGTTTAGTTGCATGTTCAATGTAGATCGTCATATATGGTGACTTGTTTTGGCTGAGGTAAAGATGTTTCGATATCATTTGAACCTACAAAAATAAAAATAAAATTTAACAAGATACATGTGATAGTTTACTATTTTAATTTCATGAAGCAAAAACATGTATGAAGCATACTTTTTGATAGATTGATTTTCTTGGTGTATGTTTTTTTCATCCGTTCCGGTTGTTCGATCGTGATCAAGACTCTAGTTATCGATATTGATATCCTTTTGCAAATGAAACATAAAGTTTTCTTTTCAATATAAAGTAGGCCATGTGAGAAAATATATTGTGAAGATCCAACCCGGTAATTGTTTGACCATATAATTTATTTATTGTCCTTGCAAAACATAAAGGAATTAGCAGCTCTAAATCTTGCAATAGCATTACAAGTCATCCGACCACATTAATTAGCTAATAAATAAAAGAAGATGAGCATTCTCTAGTCAAGTATGATAAATTTTATGATAAGCATAACACAACATCCACGCCGATAATGAGATGCATTGTAGCAATGGGTGTAGCCACATACAATGAAGGGTGGTCCGTTTAACACCTTCCATACTATGTATATAAAAAATTATATCGGGAATACAAATCAAAAATTACTTTTGATACATGTATATTAAATCTCGAACACCCTTAGCAAAATTTCTGGTTTCGCCACTGCACCGTAAGTATATAACTATCATATGATATGAACAACCCTTAATCCTATTAATTGTGAGGTAAGGAAGGACTCTAAACTCCATGTTTATATGTATGCAGTAGAGAAATGATGCACCTTTGTTATGTCGAAAAACAAAGAGGTTTGCATCAACGAATGACAAAGAAAGTATTTTTGCTAAGGTTCCATAATATATATCTGATAAATACCATAAATTCACCTCTATATATGGAGGTCTCATATAATACATGTAGAGGCACGCACATATACAATATTAGTATAATTTCACGTAGCATCATCTCTATAGAAGCAAATGACTTATTTTAGACCCAAATCAATGGCAAGAAGATATAAATTTGTACACTTACCTTCACCAAAGAACTCTATGGCTTTACAATGGAGGATAATCATTTTTTTATATACTGATCATCAAGGCTTTGTTCTCTTTTTTAAAAGCCAACTAATAGTTTCTCTGTTCTTGTTTGAAAAGGCGGACACAGTTGATAACAGAATAAGAAAAAGGAACATGCAGTTAGAAACTATTCGGAACATTAGAGACTAATATGATTTATATGAAGGATTACAATTCCTTCAATTGAGTAAATCATGCTAGAAAATTGTAATGAAAGTATGAAAGAATGTATATAAGCAAGGTGTTTTAAAGAAGTAATCTTCACTCTTCAGTATAGTATTTCCTCGTGCAGTAGAAATAGTTTTGAAAAATCTATCCCTAGGATAGGATACCCATTTTAGTTTCTTCACGATAAATTGATAGAGTGATTTGAGAAGAATGAAAAATTGATAAAGTTGGCATAAAAAATCTAATAATTGCATTGTTACTTCTCTACACCTTGACAGTTGACAATAGAGACAAACATTTAGGCAAGCTTTTCTCCCGTTGCGTTTACTGAAAACCAACGGTTAAACTATTTTTGAAAGAGCACTTAGTTGTTAATAAGAATAAACACAACCTTTTAGAAAAGCCATTTAAATCAAAACGTTTTTTCCTATTTAAATGGTATTGCTACTATATTATTCTTAAATATTTTTAGAAGTATAATATTTAGGTAAATAAAAGGGCAATTTAGTAATTTAACTTTTAACTTTAGTGGTTCATGCTTCTAATATAATATAGATATCGATAGATATAGATATATATATTTTGATGTATGATTGAATTTGATGGTAAGTAACAGATGTACACCTTGATGTATGATTGGATTTGTTTGATTTCCTATGGAAATAATATTTAAAATCATGTTGGAGAGTAAACCTTGAATATCACATAAGCAGATGATTATTCTTCTTAATCAGGCTACCGATATCATCAATTTGTGATAACAGAGTGGTGGCGATTTAGCCGAAGCCTATATAAAACAGATCCGTATATTGTGTTGCCATTGTATGTCATCATTTTATTTGCTATCATGATGTGGGAAGCAACATGTGTAGAGTGCATATGCTTAAGCCACAATCTTGAACTATGATCAACAAAAGATGTTGATCATCATTGCCATCTAAGAGAAAAAAGAGCTTTATTTTACAAGAATCTTCTTAGATTGAGAAGCCTCTCTCTCTCTCTATGTACATGAAATAGTTATTTGTGGCACCACTAAAACCAATTGGATTATATAAATGCTCGACTAGCGCGAGGCGAGCAACAAGGAAATGTAATGTTTTACTCCACAATTTTTCTTATATAGAACAATATCCGTATATTGTGTTGCCATTGTATGTCATCATTTTATCATGATATGGGAAGCAACATGTGTAGAGTGCATATGCTTAAGCCACAATCTTTAACTATATGATCAACAAAAAATGTTGATCATCATTGCCATCTAAGAGAAAAAAGAGCTATATTTTACAAGAATTTTCTGAGATTGAGAAGCCTATCTCTCTCTCTCTCTCTCTCTCTCTCTCTCTCTCTCTCTCTCTCTGTATATGAAATAGTTATTAGTGGCACCACTAAAACCAATTGGATTATATAAATGCTCGACTAGTGCGAGGCGAGCAACAAAGAGATGTAATGCTTTACTCCACAATTTTCCTTATATAGAACAATATCCGTATATTGTGTTGCCATTGTATGTCATCATTTTATCATGATATGGGAAGCAACAGGTGTAGAGTGCATATGCTTAAGTCACAATCTTTAACTATATGATCAACAACATCATTGCCATCTAAGAGAAAAAAGAGCTTTATTTTACAAGAATTTTCTGAGATTGAGAGGCCCCTCTCTCTCTCTCTCTCTCTCTCTCTGTACATGAAATAGTTATTGGTGGCACCACTAAAACCAATTGGATTATATAAATGCTCGACTAGCGCAAGGCGAGCAACAAGGAGATGTACTACTTTACTCCACAATTTTCCTTATATAGAACAATATCCGTATATTGTGTTGCCATTGTATGTCATCATTTTATCATGATATGGGAAACAATAGGTGTAGAGTGCATATGCTTAAGCCACAATCTTTAACTATATGATCAACAAAAAATGTTGATCATCATTGCCATCTAAGAGAAAAAAAGAGCTTTATTTTACAAGAATTTTCTGAGATTGAGAAGCCTATCTCTCTTTCTCTCTGTACATGAAATAGTTATTAGTGGCACCGCTAAAACCAATTGGATTATATAAATGCTCGACTAGCGCGAGGCGAGCAACAAGGAGATGTAATGCTTTACTCCACAATTTTTCTTATATAGAACAATATCCGTATATTGTGTTTGCCATTGTATGTCATCATTTTATTTGCTATCATGATATGGGAAACAACAGGTGTAGAGTGCATATGCTTAAGCCACAATCTTTAACTATATGATCAACAAAAAATGTTGATCATCATTGCCATCTAAGAGAAAAATGGACTTTATTTTACAAAAATTTTCTGAGATTGAGAAGCCTATCTCTCTCTCTCTCTATGTACATGAAATAGTTATTAGCGGCACCGCTAAAACCAACTGGATTATATAAATGCTCGACTAGCGCGAGGCGAGCAACGAGGAGATGTATTGCTTTACTCCACAATTTTCCTTATATAGAACAATATCCGTATATTGTGTTGCCATTGTAAGTCATCATTTTATCATGATATGGGAAGCAACATGTGTAGAGAGCATATGCTTAAGCCACAATCTTTAACTATATGATCAACAAAAAATGTTGGTCATCATTGCCATCTAAGAGAAAAAAAGCTTTATTTTACAAGAATTTTCTGAGATTGAGAAGCCTATCTCTCTCTCTCTCTGTACATGAAATAGTTATTAGTTGCACGCTAAAACCAATTGGATTATATAAATGCTCGACTAGCGCGAGGCGAGCAACGAGGAGATGTAATGCTTTACTCCAAAATTTCTCTTATCTCTAATTCTAACTTTTTTTTATTGTCTATTTAATTTAGCCGATAAATCGCCCGCTAATCGCTAATTCGATACCAATCCGCTCTGATGTCTTATTCGATGGTTAGCGGATTACTATATTTAAAGAACCGATAACCGAAAAGCCAAACCGTTAACGTCTATATCCGTTTCGATCCTATCAATAAGCACTCTAATGCCAATACAACAACAACAACCACCTAGTATAATCCCACAAGTGGGGTTTAGTTTGATAAGCACTCTAATGCCAATGCCACACAAAATGCGACATAGGAGTTTACTTTGATTAGTTTTTTTGTTAGAAAACATAAGAATGAAGTGAAATTATGTAATATTTGAAACTATAGGGGAGATTTATACAATTCTCAAATAACAAAAAGAAGGAACAATGTTCAGAGCAAAAACCCTAGACAGAAAAGGGTTTTAGAGGTAGCAAAGCTGCAGACTCTGAGATTAGCTTGAGATTTTTGTAGAAGCAAAAATGGATAAACCTATTATAAATCTGGACAAAGGTACAACATGTACTGCTTGGAATTATTCGGGTCAGAGATTAGCAGCTGGTTCTACTGATGGCAATTTGTCCATCTTTGATTCTACTGACCCTGCTTCTTCTGTTTTTAGTTGCTCTTCTAAATTTAAGGTTCGAAATACTTAGTTTTTTCCTCTGCATTTTTTCCTATTAATTTGCTTATCTGTCATTTTAATCATATTTTATAGTCATATGTGTCTTTGTTGTAATGTTTGTGTTTTTTGGACGATTTTTCTTAGTACATATTTGAAGTTTTTGTAGTGGAAAGGAAAAGTCTTTGGACATAAATCCCCTTTTGGGAAAAGAAAAGAATTATGATGTATCCGAGTTGGTTTCGGACCATTTCATTTGAGTTTTGCATTGCTATTTCTGGTCTCTGATGAGCTTCGTGATCGCGGGAGGTGCATCACAATTGCGAAGAGTGTAACTCTACAGATAATGTTGTAGCAATGTACATCAAGCCTCCCTAAGAATCTAATCAACTGTTTATACATGTAGGATTGGCACATTGAACAAAAAATACAACAACTATGCATCAATTCCAAGCTAGTTGGGTTCGGCTATATGGTGCAGGGTTCATATAGGAATTTGCACTTTTGCATAAAAAATAGATCAATTATAACTATGCATCAATCCAAGCTAATAGGGATCGGTTATATGGGATAATAAGGTTTCATAGAGCCAAAATAGGAGTTTTGGCTTTGTTCCAATTTCTCCTATTTCTTAAGCTGCCAATAAAATGCAAAGGGGGGCACACATTCAAAACTTCTTTTTTCCTTGCCTCTAATTTGGTAATCCTCTAACCAGTGGCGGATCCAAAATTTTAAACTGATGGGTGCTCGCCGATAAAAAATCCAAAAGAAGATGAAAAATGAGTTTAGTTGTGGGTGTTCACTCTATATTTAACTAACTATTTTTATAATTGCCTATGTAAATTTACTAAATCTGGTTAAAAGTAATGGGTGCTCAAGCACCCATAAGCCGGTTAAAAGTAATGGGTGCTTGTCCATGTACATCCGCCACTGCCTCTAACTTGCTAGCGTATCTGCAACTGTATAGGAGATCACCAATTGAATGTTGAAGACTGATATATTAATTACCACTGCTCTGAAGGGAAGTCATAATGTAATAAGAGAGGATTCATGTCATCCTCGTGCTTCTTGTGGAGGCATCAAGTACCATAATCTTGTTAAGAAGTTTACATAGGAAAAACTGCACAAGTAGTATTATCGAACTATGGCCAGAAAGCGGCAAGTTGGGATGTTAGTGGTCTGTTTTGCAAAATGTTGAATTTTCGAGGATAACTAGGTAGAAGAAGAAGAAATAACTATTCCAGATCAGTGAAAAGTTAATTCCTTTTTTCAGTTGGGCAGCTTTACTGAAAACTCTTTTGCGCTAATGTAATTTAAAAGAATGAGTATGAAATTGAAAATGTAATGAATTATATAAACTATCTTCAGAAGGAAGAGGAACTGTAATTGGCTTAGTCCTTTTTGTTTTGTCCAACTCTAGCAATGACGTAGTGCCGAGCAGTAAGCTTAGAAAAAATTTCTTTTGCTTACCTATCAAAAAAATAATTGTGATTATAAAGTAGCCTTAAATTCTTGAACTGAAGTCTATGGTTTTGCATTTCCACCTTTTACATCTTGATTTAGGTGCATGAATCCAGCATTGTAAAAATTATTTGGGCTCCACCAGAATATGGAGATGCAGTTGCATGCATTTGTTCTGATGGAAGTTTGTTGTTGTGGGAAGAGGTGGTTGAAGGTAAACACATTTTTCTTCTATACTTGTTGATGAAATGGTTATCATGAAGCTAAGTTGTAAACACTATTATGTTATTTGTACCTCTCCTCTTTTTGCATGGGGATGTTTTGCTGATGAAAGCAGATAGTCAATGTGAAATCTTTGGTTTCATTTGTGTGAATCTCCAGAGACAGGAAAATGGAGCAAAGGAAAACTTATTCTCTGTTCTTCCACGAATGTTTATGAAATATTGAGAAAAAAATCTAAAAAGAAAACTTGATATCGAATTGCAGATCATTTTGGTTCTTTGTGGTATTTATTCTTTCTTTTCTATTGTTTTTTGCAAGAGTAAATGTGAAGAAAAATCTTTACCTTAAATTCTTGTTAATAATCTTTGTCCCCTACTATCAGTAAAACTATAATCTTGATCTTATCCTGGATTCGCTTTTGTGTCCTTTTTTAATCTTTTATTTTCTAGTTTTACCTGTAATATACTTCTCAAAATTTTCTTCTGACAATAGTTTCTCCTGCTTTTGTTTTATTAAAACTTAATCAGAACCTTACAATGAGTATCTATTCTTTAGATTCAGAGCTGCTTCAGTGGAAGCTGTGCAAATGCTTTGACAGAATCTCATCTCAAGTTCTGGATGTTAAGTTTGGAGTCTCCAAGACAAGTCTGAAATTGGTGAGTCTGAATTAGATTGGTTGTAAATGTCTATGATTTGGCATTATAATGTGATTGTAGCTGTTGAATAGCGGAGTAAGGCTTGGGGTGGGGGAGAGGGGGAAGCAAAGGATTAGAACAAAGGAATGGTATCTGTGTTGTGTATGACTTGCTTAATGGATTTTTTTCTTCTTTCTTCTTCATGTCTATAGTGCTTTAGAGGCATTATGATGAGATTACTCGATAGTCATGAACAATCTATTTTTTAATGTGTCTCTGCAAAAACAGTAAAAAGTTCTTTTTGCTTGCCCTCGACTGAGATGACTTCCTCCGTCTTCTCTTTTTTTTCTCTTCTGGATTTTTGCTGCTTCATTGTTTCCGTTTGGGGTTGATTTCTTGTTACTTCCTAGGCGATCTGCTACGATATTGTTCTTTTATTGCTTAGAAAACTTATATCGCATCTATAATTTGTTCAACAGAACTGGTACTTAATTTTTGTTTGTGAAGTTGTTTAAAATGAAATCACCTCTACTAAGCTGTTAATCGTATAACACCTTACAATGCCAAGGTTGCTTCTTTATTTGTGTTAATTATTGCAGTTATCTATATTACTTGTTGCAAAACTGAAACTTTTTTGGTAGTGATGAGGGTGAATTGGTCTTTTAATTTACTTCGTGCCTAAGTCCTTGTGAAGTTGATTGTGTTCATTAATAAATTCATCTGGAAGGAAAGAAGGGGAGCATCTATGAGGTAAGATGTTGCCCGATACAATCTTCCCACAGTAAAACTCTGTCATAATCTGCTTGAGATACTTGAGAGAGTTCTTCAAGCTATTGATTAGGAGGCACATAACGCAACTATAGGTTAATACTAATTAATCACTGTTTTTTGTTATTTGGCTCTAAGAATTGTCTAGAATAAAAGGGAAAAAATTGCTCTCTTGAACAAGATCACATTGGTACTAAGTTAAAAGTATTCCCAAGTTTTTTTCTCTTTCCTTTTTGATGTTCTAGGAAAGATCTCTAAGACTACTCCAGCATTCCTCTTTCTCGGTGGGAGAAACATTTGGTGTTTTAATACTTATCAGCATTTTGTTTCTACTCTATAATTCATGGATTAAACTCATCATATGTTTAGATTCAAGCATTACAAATATCTTCCTTTTTATATGTTCCATTAAACTTGGTTTTTCAAGAAGTAAGTTGTGTCTAATTTGCAAATTTGGCTTGCGCTCTTCTTAGGTACTTATTTTGGAGCGATAGGAAAGAGTCTGGTCTTCCATGTCATTCTTCAGAAAATCTGGCTTCCTCTTAAAATTCTTTTGTATTTCTCAGTCTAAGAAGAGGAGGAGAGGGGTTGCCTGTAACTTCCTGTCCCTCTCTCTCGTTCTTTTGGTTTTTATTTTTGGATAATTGTCTAACATAGTTACTTTTAGACTTAACAATTGTTTTATGTGTAATCTTACGGTTTTATGAGTTATGCACCTCAATGACATGTATACCTGAAGGGAAGGTGACTAATAGCAATTTTGGACAATTCAGAAGCAATCTGAAGGTCAGTTATAGGGAGGGATCAGCTCCACTCTACTGTTTATTGAAGTTTTAGTATTTGGTAGAAAGGGTTTTGCACAGATCTAAAGTACAAGATGAAAAAGAAGCTTATATTGCTTGGATACATGATAGAGGAGAGGAAAAACAATTGGCTGGTGCACCAAAGCTCTATTGGTGTACAGCTGCTGTTTCTCGTTTTAGCTACAAGTGAATTTGTTTGGTTTGCTTGCTTTTTATAATTGACAATATGAGATGCCGAAGTGTTATAAAAGCCACTTAAATGTGTTAGGTGGGGATCCTCATTGAGGAAGGTTATAAAGCAGAGCGGTCAATGTATAAATGTACATTGTAGTCTTGCTTTATTTTAGTCGCAAAACATTTATGGGGCCTTTATCTGATGTTATGTTTCTCATTTTTTCTTCTATTTCACTGGATAGGCAATGTTGAGATCAATCTGCTTGATCCAGTGACTCTTGGTTTTCTGTCATTAGCTTTTAGCGAGTATGAATACACAGAGTCATTTTGATGACACATCATTATTTTATTTCCCATAGGTTGCCGCATATTCAGATGGCCAAGTAAAAGTGTTTGAGCTCCTAGATCCATTTGAATTGAAGAACTGGCAGCTACAGGTATATTATCATCTATGTCTGCTTTCCTTTCCAGAAAAGAACTTGTTCTAACCAAACTCTGGAAAATACGGCAATCACCTTTCATCTTGTTATTTGGTCACATATCAACATTCACTTCCTAGTCGTGGTTTTGATCATGGTCTCTAAAAAATGATCTTTGTTTAATTTTGGATTGAGAGCTCCAACCGAATCAGAGGAATAGTGTTATTCTGCTTATTTTTGGCAATTGTACAAATTCCAAATTCTACTGGTGGTTCTTTGGCACCAAAGCTTGGTGTGCCCTATTGTTGTGTGGTTTGCTGGTCACCAACCATTACCGTAATGTGTATTATAATAATATCCTCAGCAAGCTCCCCATGTCTTTGCTCTTTTCTTCATGGTGTACTTTCTTAATTCTTAATTTCTGTTACCTTCTTGAGCTGGTTATCCTATATAGATAGCATTGTAAGCTCTTTTGACTACATCTTGTAGATGACACATTATATATGTTACTGAAAATTGCAGAGGCTAACTTTTAGTCCTCTTTCTGTAGGCTGAATTTCAGAATGTCATTGAATCTGTATCTAAATTTGGAAACGTCTCATGCCGATCTGCTTCTATTGCTTGGAATCCTTTAAAAGGAGAAATTCAGCAATCAAGCTTTGTTTTGGGTTTTAATTCCGACATGCCACAAATGAACTCCTCCAAGGTATGTCGAGTTCCTTTCTTTATGTTACTTTAAGGGTTGCGTTCTAAAATCCTTAATTGGTTCTATTTACAAAGTTTTTCTTCATTAGTTAAAACTTGGCAGTGCATTTATTGCATTCTGATTCTTGTTGATTATGAGTAAAGGTTAAGCTATTTTTTTTTTATGAAGAGTAAAGCTAGTTATGCAACTTATATGTATTTTTTGGGCATTCATAAAGTCGGAAGAGGCAATTCTTGAAATCTTAAGCTGCTATCATGCAGTATGGTCTTAAAAGGCTGCTAGTATACTTGGTCTCTGGTGGGACATATGTAATGTTATCATATCATAGATTTCTACAGGTTTGGGAATTCGATCAGGATCATCAGAGATGGCTTCCAGTTGCGGAATTAGCTTTACCTGCAGATAAAGGCGATCCAGTCTCTACTGTTGCATGGGCACCGAATATTGGAAGGTTCTCTCTTGAAATCATCTTCGTTAATCATTTATAGAGCATATATGAACGTCAGCAGTGGTACTAGGGAGTTTACAAAAGATGTTTCTGTAGTCTTTCCTTTTTGGCCAAGGTTATTTCTAGCCTGAAAGATCCACCATTAATCAGAACGAGTAAGGGATTTCCATTGTACATACTGTGCTTAACCCACAGGCAGATGTCTGTGCACATTTAAGGCATATATGATGCAGATCTTACTAATTGAATAATTATGACTTCCTCAGAACTATTTAGTTGAGTGTACAATGTCTGCTTCTTTTTGTTTATTATAAAAATGCAGATGCTATACACTGAAGTAAACTGTTGGCTGAGAGGAAGTTATAATAGTTCAATGATTAAGAGGCTTAAAATTGCTCAGTGCTAGAATTCACGGGTGGTTTCTGAAGTCCTGCAATGCAAAGAAAAACTTATCTGTTCAGTTTGTTGGATGCACTTTCTAACTTAGAAGCTTCCTTTTTCAGGCCGTACGAGTTAATAGCAGTTTCTACTTTCAAGGAAATTGCAATATGGCATGTTGGATCAAATCCTGACCCCGATGGAAGGCTCTCGGTGGAGAAGGTTGCCACACACTCTACTCATGACAGCGAGGTACCTAGTGCACACTCTTTAGTTTAACTGTTCCCTTGTAAATCAATTAATGTTTTAACCTCAATTTAGTAGAGTCACTTGTAGTTATCTATTCTGAGTTTTTTGGTAGGGTAAACTTTGACTAGCAAGAGACTAATTTACACATTTTATTATATACCATATTTGATTTTTTGTCATGCAGGTATGGCAGATGGAATGGGACATGAGCGGGATGACACTTGCTACTACTGGAAGCGATGATGTAGTTCGCTTGTGGCAGTCTGACTTGAATGGGGTTTGGCATGAACAAGCGGTATTAGAGCCCACAAGCTAGGCTGCTTGAACAAGAGGCAAGAACCCAGTAAAACACAAGATTCTCTGGTGGTTATCGACGTTACCAATTGGCCACTACGCATATCATTTTGTAAAGCTAAGCGAGTCCCTGCTTTGACTGTTTCTGTGGGTGGATAACATAGGCTTCAACTCTTGCATTGTAAGTGGTTTTCCGTAAAGAGATTGTGGCAAGTGGTTATATGGAAATTCCCAATATGACTGTTTATCTCACATCAAAAACTTGTTTGAGCCCATTGTTTTAGTATGGAAAATTGGCGTACAGGTTATTTACTATTATTATTCATATCCAATTTGACTATTTGGGCAGGCAGCATAAGCCTTGTTTGTCTGATTGCATCTTACTGATGTCCGAGCTGAAATTAAGCTACTCTGCAATATGCAATCTTTATACTTAGTTTCCATCGCTAGATGCTTAACTAAAACTATATGCAGTTAATTAATCAATTGATTGATCAACTAGGCTTTAAAGTTTAATCTTAATACAGATTGGAGTTGGTATATATGTTTCTATATCCATTTTTTTCTATTTGAATAATACCAAATCTACTCATAGTCTAGAGAATATCAAAATTGACACCATAAGGGCTTGTTTGGTACGAAGGATAAGGGAGAATTAATCCCGGAATTAAATTTGAGATGAGTTTATCTCATTTTAGGTTGGGATAAAATTACGGTATAATTAATCCCGGGATTGTAGTGTTTTTTTATCCTTATGGAAAGGTGGAATAACTAATCCAGGATAATTAATTTTGGGATAATTTGTTTCCAACCAAACGACCCTCAGGAGTGGTCATTTGCATGTTAATGGGAGGGAGAAGCAGTGACAAAGTCAGGAATTTACTCAAGGGTATTCAAACTTGAAAGAAGTGAAAAAAATTCTCCGATAAAGAGTGTTCAATATACGTTATATGCCTCTAAAATATAATATTTTACATATATACGCAGTGTAATTTTCCAACGAAGGGTGGTCAGTTGACCACCCTTCAAAACATGTAGCTTCGCCCCTGGGGAGAAGAATTAATGTTGGTGGGCTTCAACAATTGGATAGTTGCCCATATGAAGTGTTTTCTATAGAGGCGGATCCAAGATTTAAACTTAAGAGGTTCAATCAGGTTCAATCCTGCACTAAACTCATTGTACTGTTGAAATTTTGGGTTCATGACTAATATTTATTGAGAACTTAATAGATTTTTACATATATATATTCCGCGTTAAAAATTCTGGTTTGTATGAACTCATAGCCAAAAGACTACATCCACCTATGATTTTCCGTTGCCACTTGCAAACAATGATGCCACCCATGAAAAAGCATTGTAGAACTACTTCTAGTCACCACTATTCTCTTGTTTTAAATCTTTTTTTAGCCTTCTTGTTGCTTTAAACAATTTTATTCTACTTGGTGTCAAATTCTATTCTTATTTGCAAATATATTGATGAATATTCAAGTGTTTCTGCTAGAATGTTCTTGAGTTTCACTCAGTAGCTTGATGTCAGATGACTGGAAGCTCAAAAATACTAAGCTATATTGATACAAATACTATAGTTCTTGTTAATTTATACAAAAACGTCTATACTACTACTTCCAAAAGGAAGAAATCATCAACCTTAATGAGTTGATTTAGTGATCAAAAACCCAACTTTTCCTCTTTATTGTTCCTTTTTGACATTACTAATTTGAGTTTATCTGAAAAACTCTGAGTTATCAAATGGGAAATTTGGATCTAACTCCACATGTTCAAGTGGAAACTCCAAGCCAACAATTGGAGAGCTTGTTGATGAAGTGTTGGCAGAGAATAAATCAGGAAGATCTGATTCTGAATGGTGTAAGCTGTGAATTCGTCGCGAACCATTCATTTGGCAGCTAGGTAATGAGAAGTAGCTTGATTCTGGGGTTGTAGGAGAGACGAATGACGGCGAATAACCTCCTACCAAATTGTCATCAACTTGAGACACTTGAAAATGCAGGTTTTCGTCTACGAAACCAGAGAATGTAGGTGAAAATGGGAAGGAACATGTTGTCTCTTTCTTGTTCAAGTCATTAGTATTCACTCTCAAATTTGCTTGTAAGTTCGCGAGCATCTGGTTTGATTGTACTATTTTTGGATTGTTGGCTTGTTTCTTGAATTCATGTTTCTCTGGTGATGTTGGTTGTGCAGCAGAGTTAAATGCTTGGTTGCAAGTATGTGAACCTTTGTATGTGATTTCAAATAGTGCAGGATCATCATCAGATCTCTGCACTTGCTTTGTTGCCCAACAGTTTTGCATTAGTCTATATGTGCATCTGTAGTAACTCCTGCAAACATGAAATCTTGTCATTAGTACAAAGGATACTAAAAGGGCAGCTTGGTGTAGTAAGCTCCTGCTATGCGCGGGGTTCGAGGAAGCGCTGCACCACAAGGGTCTATTCGCAGCCTTACCCTACATTTCTACAAGAGGCTGTATCAGGCTACACAACCCAAGCCGTTACTCGAGCATAGTTGGCTAAGATCTTTTGGACTCATATAACTATGAGGCTTAGGACTAACTCAAGTCAATTCGTAAATGGCATGAAAACTGGCTAGCTCTTATAGTTCCAACATATTATATTGGAACTCCAGCACACGGAAAGTTTTCAGCATGCTAAATTATGGAGCTCTTGCGTATCAACTTCCAGTATATTATGTTGGAACTCTAGGACATTATGAAATTCCAGCACATTATGTACTCATGTAAAAAATTTGAACTCCACCATATTATGCTGGAATTTTTCCATATTTTAAGGATGTTTTGGTTCAGATTTTATCTTTACATGAAAAAGTGATAAAATTTCGATTGCTTTTGAAATTGTGGCTATTTTTTAATTATGAGTAGTAAATCTGGCTATTTTTTAATTTTTCCCGATCCGCTGACCCTTGAGGTTGGGCTGAGCTGGCATTTTCAAGGCCATTTAAATGAAGAGCCGGCCCGATATCGTATTACATGGCCCGTCAGGGCTAGGTTGAGTTGGACGAGTCCGTTTTGACAGCTCAACAAGAGAGAATTACTAAAAAGGTACAAGAAAAATTGAAATTTTGAGTTAAAATTTTCAATTTTAATCTAGAATGTTTAAAAAGTTGATACCTGGGATATTTAGCACCAAGAATGTCTTTTTGTCCATACTTTCTCCAACTATATCCATCATCAGTAGGCCCTTCAAATCCATTTTCTGCACTAACTCTGACTTGTTCTGTCCATGTTGGCAACTGTTTTCTACAAATAACCATAAAAAATCAAGTCATTTTAGCTTGAAAAAAATGAACTAACCATCACATTTTTGTAACTAAATTTTTGAATACAAAACATAATCTAAGTCTAACCTCTTCTTTGAAACATATCTCAGGTCTTGATCATTATCTTTGAAATTTCCATTCAAGTCATCAGTTTTAGGACTAATTTCATCAACAGAAATAGAAGGTGGAGGAGCTACTACAACTTGTGGGGTTTGTGTTATTGAATCAGTCCATTTGAGAATTGACAGAGAATTCTCAAATGAAGAAAGAATAATTTGCATATGTAAATGCAATTCTTGAATTTTATCAGAAGAAACTGTAGAGCTGAAATAAGCTCTAAGTTGTTTAGTATGTTCCATCCCTTGTATTAATTCATTGATTAATGAATTGTATTCCCAATTGAAACCACAATCCATTTTCTTGTTTTCTTGAGTTAAAATTAGTAAAAACACAATCTTGAAAAAATGCAGGGAAAAATCAGGTGTTTATGGTTACATAAATAAATGTAGTGAATATTAGAAGTTTCTGAAGAAGGAAAAGAGAAGTTTCTGAAAATATTTTGTGAAGTTTGGTGCATGAAATTTTGGAAAAATGATGATGAAAGTAGAGAGTAGAAGCAGCTTATATTTAAAAGAGAAGGTGAAAAGAAAAAGGTAATGTGGAAAAAAAAAAAATACTCAAAAAGGGAATGGTGAAGTGGAATATAGTTTGAAAGTTGACTGTGGAAAACGAGTTTTTCTTAGTAGACCAGTCTTTGGTCATAATCTTTTTTCAAGTGAAAAATGATTTAGTGAACAAGGTCCAAATACTGACCAATTCAAACTTCCAATACACCCACACCCACACCCACACCCACACCCCCCACCCCCACCCCACCCCACAAAAAAAAATTCTATTAACAACAAATAAATCACTTTCTCCAATCTTTCAAATTTTTTTATTTCTTTCTTTTTCATAATCTCCACGTCCACATAAAATAGATGAGTTATTATCTTCAACTTCTCAGTAGGGAAAGTGGTGTCATGTCAGTATTTTATGGACAGTACATTATTATAAGTTGAAACTATTAAGAGTAAAATGAATTAGGAGACAGATAATTGAGTTGGTTGGGTGAGTGGTTTCTCATATGGGATCTGTGATCGATTCCCCTCACCAGTAGCCTTCTTGGTTAGAGCTCGTCACACCAGACTTGCCTAGTGAGATTTACATTACAAGCTATGGCACAATGGGCAGGTTAACCAATACGTACACGAAGGATAGCAGCAGTCGATTTTCTTGGAAATTTTCTAAAATAAATAAATTATATATATATAAATTTTCTAATTTTTTTTTTTTATATATATATATATACTAACTAGCCTAATCTAAATTGATATTGTTCTTCTAGTAATGCACTACGATGGTTATCGATCATATTGGTAAAATGTTAAAATTTGTAACTAGTCGAAATTACTCTTATTTTTGTTGATATATCGATCAATTAATCTAATCCACATAGGATATAGAGATATACAAACTAGCAAGGAGGTTGAGTAGCAATGGCGACATATAATCCGAGAAAACCCGAGAAAGAGAAATAACGCATAGGATAGACCATAAAAATTTACCTACATTCGATGTTTCCACCAAATCAATGAATAAAATATGAACTTTCATATATTTAACACTTAACCATAGTTAAATAACATGTATTTAAATCTAATTTTTAATTTTTTGAATAAATTATTTGGTTTTCAGCACTAGGTTTATGCCTTTCAGTGAGAACAAAAATCCTGCAATACGCTATTCAAAGGCCACCCTGTACTATTGAATAGTTAAGGGTCCTCGATCATTAACATCTCTAATTCTATTAATTATCAAAAAACAACTCTAATTCTATTACAATCATGTGACTTATAGTAATGTTGACCAAATGAGTTGAATCAATAAGGACCCTTTGGTCATAGATTTTGCCAAATTTTTTTCCTTTTTTTCTTTTTTGCAAATACATGTTTGTTCATAAAGTTTATCCATATTTTGGCAAAATTTCCAGAACCCAAATCTTAAAACCAGCTCAAAAGATGGTTTTGGCCCAAAATATTATTATTAAGTATATTTTTAAAAAATTATCCCAAACTTTCGTATTTTATAAAAGAGCCCACAATTTATTATTTTGTAACAATGATGTTTCGTCTTCTCGGTCATCTAATAGTGTATTATGTAGTTCGTTACAAAAATTGATAATTTTGTACCAATTTTATTTATGTTCAGGACTATGGTTTGTGATAACGATAATGAATGTTATTGATGGAGGTACTGCTAGGTATTTGTGATAGTTTTTAGAATTTGTGGGTATAAGTCATGTTTCATGTTTTTTTTTTTAAAAGTGAAATATGTTTTGAAAACTGATATCCAAACACATTTTCATTTTTACACCAAACTTCACCCAAATCAAAATTTTAAAACAAATTTAAAAATATATGGCCAAATGCTAGCTAATAGTGAAAAAAGAGTCATAAGGAAACTTAGTCTGTTTGGCCAAACTTCTTTCTGGCCAAAAGTGGAGGTGTTTGGCCAAGCTTTTGAAAGGAAAAAAAGTGTTTTTGAGGAGAAGCAGAATCAGAAAAAAGTAGCTTCAAAAATACATTTAGAAGTAGTTTTTTAAAGCTTGGTCAAACACTAATTGCTGCTCAGAAGTGCTTTTCAAATTAATTAGGCAAACACAAACTGCTTCTGGCCAAAAGTACTTTTGAAAAAAATATTTCTCAAAATAAGCTAATTTTTGCAGCTTTGTCAAACGGGTTATTATGCGTTTACTAAAACGACTTAATATTTTTTTAATGTGTTTGGAATCTGACTCAATTCTCCATTTCTCTCTCATACATCACATTTGCACGAGGCATTGTTTGCTTAACGCTGAAATTCTAGAAATTATTAAAAAAGTCCATTGTCTGACCAATTCAAACCACAAAAATGGGGTCCATTTCTATCTCTAGATGATTTGGCCATTTTGACGTTAATGATTAAGTTTTCGATAATCAAAAAACTGTTCACCCAATGACATGGTCTAATAGTTATAACATAGGTTAATAATCATAAGGTCTCGGGCTCAAATATTATCACAGACAAAAATATTGTGATTTCTTCTTATTTGTCAAGACTTGAGTGGATAAAGTTACTTAATATTTATATTGATGTGAAGTAAAATTAATCGAGGTTTGCACAAGCTAATCTGACTATCACCATTATAAAAGTAATTGTCTTTTAGTTCATATATTGAAAATTTGAAAATTGTGATTTTTTGGGAGACAAAGAAATATTACAAGAATATATATTCAAAACTCTCATTCCGCGTCCTTAATGTCTATTGGGCAGATCAGTAGATGAGATGAGTGCCACATATATAATTTCTCTTATACATGCAGTTTTTATTTTTATCTTTTATTTTTTTTGTTGGTAGGAGGGGAAATTTGCCGCCGCTACTACCTCTGCCCTTCGGGTGAGCATTCTGTGGTGAACACTTTGTAGTACACTGGGTAAACCTCCCCCTGTATAATAGCTTGCAAATCACACAGGGGATGTAAATCGCATCAGGCAAGTCATATGCGACAGGCTCAACCCAGAACGCATTGAAGGGGAATTCGATCTCAGGTCATCCGCACGGATGATCACCGTCCAAACCAGTTGGGCAATCCAGAAGTTTTTTTTTTTTTTTTTGGTTTATTGCTCACTGGCAAAAGGGATGAAAATTCAAAGATTACTAAAGAACTTCTAGATGTTATTAACCTTAAGTGCTAGTACTATGATTTTCTCTTTCAACTCTGTTGAAGTTGGCGCTGACCAAGAATAAACCTAAGTTGGGATTTCAGTACATTTATGCTGAAACCCGGGGATGGTTTGGTCGATGGAATAAGGGATAATTTGTGTTTCGTTATAAGTATTAGTTAGTCTCGATAACTTATTTTGTACTAAAATAATAGGATTAGTTATCCTATATAGAAGGTAAAATAACTAATTCCGTGCTATCTTTGTCTATTCCATCCTAACCAAACTACTCTAATATTTGCATTTGGTTGCCCATTTTGCTCAAAGAGTCAAACTTTTTTTTTTTTTTTTTTTCCCCAATTTAGATAGTGTAATATCTCCAACGAGATGGCCTCCGGGAGACTAAAATTTGACCATAGTGTTATGAGTTCGGAGTTTAGTTGCCTTTTTGACCGATTGTTGCCCAGTTGAATTATTCTTACTCTCCAATCACTATCTGAAAAAACTAAGGGCTTGTTTGGTTGGGTGGATTTTTGAAACAATCATCGTATAAGATTTGGTACTGTTGTATCCAATGTTTGGTTTGTCTTTTCAATGATGTATAACTAATCTTGGCATAATATAATACACCAATTGATGTACTATTTTTTTACCAAGACCAAGGTGGTATAACAATACAATATTTTAGTTATACATGAATAACTTAAATATAATTCCTTGTATTATTATTTCTTATATTATTAATCTCTGCACAATTAATTTATATATAATTTGATTTTGAACCAAACGACCCCAAAGTTCATAAAACTATGAGAACTCTAACCTTTAGATATTGGAATTTGCAAAGACCATTCAGAAGGAAAAAGAATAAAAAGAAGAGAAGAACAAAGAGTAAGAGTCAGGACCGAATATTTGTTAGAGGCTATTACTTATAAGTTATAACTTGAGAGGTTACATGTTAGAATTTTGAGAGTGAAATTTGTTAGAGGGTATTACTTATAAGTTATAATTATAAAGGTCTCGGATTCGTATTTCGAGAATGAAAAAACTCGTGATACGGAGCATCAATCTTTGTTGGGCCATTTCTGTAGGAGATGTATTTGCATCTATACCCGCTTTTTGGGTCAAGTTTTAATTTGTGTCCGCTTTGCAAAAAAAAATTGCAAGTGTATCCACTTTTTCACGTAACTTCAGCATGTGAGGCTGAAGTAGCAAAGACAATCATGCAAAACTTCAGCATTCGAGTAGACGGGACTGACGTAGCAAGTGTGCTGAAGTTTTTGTCCGTAATTGCTGAACTTAAGCATAGTAGCTGAAGTTTTGTTCTCTATTTGCTGAAGTTTTGTTCTCTATTTGCTGAAGTTTTTGTTTGTAATTTCTGAAGTTTTTGTTTTTGTAACCGGCGAACTTCAGCTCTAGAGCTGAAGTTTTTGTTTTATAACTGGCGAACTTCAGCTCTAGAGCTGAAGTTTTTGTTTGTAACTGTCGAACTTCAGCTCTAGAGCTCTAGGGGACATGTTGTACCCACACGAAGCAACTTAAAGCAACATTAACAGGAACCAAGAAACATCAACACATTACCAATCCAATCGACAACTGAAATCTCCAATTTCTGCCAGACCCAATTTACCAAACAACAATATAAAATTAATAATTAATTTCTCTTGTCCCATTTTCACATCAAAATTGCGCATAAGATTCAAGTTGCAAAACCAAGATAGAACATTTACAGCTGAGGGTGTCGACAAAAAGGAAAAAAATGATTGAAAGGAGAAATAAGAAGAAGCAGATAGGGATGAACCTTACTTCTGGAAAAAGAAAAGATAAAACTTTGAGGAGGAGAAAGGGGGCTGAAATTGTTTAAAAAATGGGTAGAAGTTAAAACTTTTTAAAAAAATGGGTATAGGTTAAATGGGGGCGACCAAATAGGGCGCATCGTGCAATTTTTACTAGAACCTGAGGACAACTAGAGGAATTTTCAGAAACCACCATTGTTTAGTGGCGTTGTATTCATGAATACAACAACAAAAAGCACCTAAAAATCAGGGCAGTCCAGTTGTACGCGCATGTATTCACTTATATTCGCACATTCATGAATACAGTAACGGCAATCACCTTCAAAATAGGTCTGTCCAGCTGTCTAATAACAAAAATAATATCAATTAGTGTGATACGCTCCTAATATAACTCAAATCAATTCTAACATGCCTCATTATCAACCCAGTTAGTTAGAATAATTTTTCAGTTGTATATAACTTTTGTATTTAGCGTGTTTCAATATTTTTTTTACTGTTGCATTCATTAGATTCAATATTTGTATTTACTGTATTCACTATTTTATATTCAGTGTATTCAAATGTATTTGTATTAATAATATTTTAGTTATTCCTAATACATGTTATTACTGTTGTATTCGGTATATTTTATTGGTTGTATTTATTGTATTTCTATTTGTATTCAGTGTATTTTACTGTATTTTAAAATTAAATGTATTCACTGTTTATATTCTGTTCTATTTTAATGTTTGTATTTAGTATATTTCAATATTTATAATGCATATTGTATGTATAATATGCATGAATACATGTGTATTCAGCTGTATTAAAATTATACAGACCATAGAAATTGTTATATTCTCAAAACAATAGAATCAAAAACACAAAATGGAATTTTATTGATCACCAAATTGGAATTACAATCCACACTTTCACCATACAGAATTGAAATAAATAAATAAAAAGAGCTAATGAATTAATCTTCAATCATTTATACACCCCTCACGTGCCTTACTACACCCCTCACGTGGCTTTCTAAAAACAACCCTAATACTACTTTCCCAATTATTCTCTTCTCCGACAAAATATACGACCAACTCCCAAACTATTACAGAAATACATAAACACATGCCAAAAAAATGTATTTATACAAAAATGTAATGTGTCTTAGTGAATTTGTACATAATACAATGTATTTATATTATTATATATGACTAAACAACAAAGAAAAGAAGAAAGTCCGCCGAAGAAGGTGTTTTCCGGCCAAGACTCCTTGTATCGCTTCATTACCTCTTCCATTATAATTTGCAACGCTTCCAATTCGACCGCGTCTTCCTCTTTTCTCTCTTACTTACCGCCCTAAGAATCCCTATTTCTCTTCAATATCGCCGCCGCCCAAGGTATCTCCGCTTCCTTTTTTGGATTATAGGTTTACTTTCATGTTTCTGATTTTGAGATTTTTAGGCTTTCTTTCATGTATCTATGATTCAACCTATTTTGCTCGAAGAGAGAGAGAGAGAGAGGAGGAAGATTCTAAGAGAGAATCGCGTGTTAATTGAAAGAAAGAGAGAAAAAAAATATAAATAGTTTATTTCATGCCTCAATGGTAGTATATACCATAAATACTTAATTTGCTATAAAATATAAATTGTAGTTATAGAAAATAATATCTTAAAATTATTTTGTTTTATAATAAATATGCATATACTTTTACTATAAGAGGTAAAATTTCCTCAAAACTAACCCAACTGTGATCCTTTATAGGTGCCAATTGGTAGAAGGTATTTTCATATTTTAAGGGAGACTTTTATTACTAGCAAATTATGTTGAGTTTTGGATTGTTGAGTTTTTGTTTAAGATGAAATAGTCTTAAAATGAGAGTGAATGAGAAATGGGATTTGGATTTGGATTCGGATTTGATCAAATGATCGATCGATTGATTAATTATTTGGACCAAATTTATTTGTTAATAGTGAATATTAACGTGATATAATCCGTGTTTGTAACGGATATTTTCCAATCCGTGTATTGTGTTGCACCAAGAAAGCAACAAGATGCCTAGTGCACCTCCCACCATGGCCAAGTGCTCCTCCCACCAAGCAAGTGTTCATTCCACCATGTAAGTGCTTCCTCCATGATATCCTAATGCTTGTTCCACCATGGAGGGGGCGGATTCTCTCACATGACTGCTATAAATAGAGCAGAAGTTGTAGAGAAAGAAGAACACACCGAAAAAAAAACACTCGAAACACTCGGTATACAATTGATATACACTCTGTATATAATTGATATACACTCTGTATACACTCAAACTACACTCTGTATACAGTGTGTATACACTGGAAAAACGAATTGCAATATGATATCCTCTTCAGTAAGAATTCAACATCGGCTATACATTGCATTCCTTCCTCTCAGAATTTCCATTCGACTTCTGAGTTCTCCTCCTTTGTTCTTCATTGTTTTAAAACTACAAACAAAGCAACTGTAAGTGTGATTTGCTGCCGAACTTTGCGTTCGCTGAAATACTAGGGTTTGAAGTACCGCATAATTCGTTCTATCCTGGGAGGAAATAATCCATAACCTTGGGTACTAGGAGGGGATTAAATTTCTTAAGAAAACACTGTGAATTCAGTGGGCTCGAATTAATTTTTGTTTCAGTTATATCATTTATATTTACGTATGTTACTACTGTAGGTAGCTGATAAAGAGGATAATATATATCTAAGAGTGGAAAAGTTAAAACTTGATCTTCCATCATTTCATATTTATACAAGATAAGAAGTACTATACAGGAAACAAAAACAACAAGCTTAAGGAATTTAAAAGTTTTAATTTCTGTATTTGTATTATTCTTATTATTCTGGAAACTTAAAACCTTTGTGGTTTTGTGTACTCCCATTTGGAGAGTAAAGCCTTCGTGGCGTTTTGTTGGAGATTAAAATCTACGTGATTTTTCACTCCAGTTTTAAACGTTTATTAAACGTTTGTTTGTGTCATTTTTACAGTAAAAATGGCAAATGCCGGAAATCAAGTTGTTCCGATGATGACTGCCAACGCATCGACAAGTCGAACTCCGGCGTTGGCACCGGCAGAGAAACCCGGAAAATTTTCCGGGATGGATTTCAAGCGCTGGCAGCAAAAGATGTTCTTCTACTTGACTACGTTATGTCTACAGAAGTTCATCAAGGAAGATGTTCCTGATCTTCCAGATGAAACTCCAGAGAATGATAGCTTTCTCGTGATTGAGGCGTGGAAGCATTCTGACTTCTTGTGCAGGAATTATATTCTTAGCGGACTGGAGGATAATCTGTATAATGTATACAGTGGCGTGGAGACGTCAAAAGAATTGTGGAATGCGCTTGAAAAGAAATACAAAACTGAAGATGTCGGGATGAAGAAATTCGTCGCTGCAAAATTTTTGGACTACAAAATGGTAGATAGCAAGTCTGTTATTACCCAAGTCCAGGAATTACAAGTGATTGCTCAAGATCTACTTGCTGAAGGTCTTGTCATCAATGAGGCATTCCAAGTAGCAACAATAATTGAGAAGTTGCCTCCATTGTGGAAGGACTTTAAAAATTATTTGAAACACAAACGAAAGGAGATGTCCCTTGAAGATCTCATTGTTCGATTGAGAATCGAAGAGGACAATAAAGCTGCTGAAAGGAGAGGCCGTGGAAATTCAACAATAATGGGAGCAAATATTGTTGAAGATAACAAAAAGAGAAAGAAGGCTTCTGGTCCGAAATACAACCCAAGCAAGAAGCGGTTCAGTGGAAACTGCTACAACTGTGGGAAAACCGGACACAAATCTACGGAGTGTCGTGCTCGGAAGAAAGACAAGCAAAGGGGTCAAGCAAACATGGTAGAAAAGCATGATGATGTTGATGACTTGTGCGCCATGCTTTCTGAATGCAACCTGGTAGGAAACCCAAAGGAGTGGTGGATTGATTCTGGAGCCACTCGCCATGTTTGTGCTGTGAGGGAAGCATTTTCTACATATGCTTCTGCTGGACCCGAAGAGATGCTCTCTATGGGAATGCTGCTACAACAAAAATTGAAGGATACGGTAAGATATTTCTCAAGATGACTTCTGGCAAGGTCATGACTTTGAACAACGTCCTTCATGTTCTCGAGATTAGGAAGAACTTAGTCTCTACTGGACTTCTTGTAAAGCACAGTTTCAAGTACGTTTTTGTATCTGACAAGGTAGTGATTAGTAAGAATGAAATGTTTGTAGGAAAATGTTACCTTACTGAGGGCCTTTTCAAGTTGAATGTAATAGTTGTTGAAACTAATAATAAAACTTCAGCTTCTTCTTACTTACTTGAGTCAAATGATTTATGACATGTACGTTTGGGTCATGTCAATTATAAAACCTTGCGAAAAATGATTAACCTGGAAGTATTGCCTAAGTTTGAATGCGAAAAATCAAAATGTCAAATATGTGTGGAATCTAAGTATGTTAAACATCCTTATAAGTCGGTTGAAAGGAATTCAAATCCTTTAGACTTAATTCACACAGATATTTGTGACATGAAGTCAATACCATCTCGCGGTGGAAAGAAGTATTTCATAACTTTTATTGACGATAGTACTCGATATTGCTATGTTTACTTACTTAATAGTAAAGATGAAGCAATAGACGCATTCAAGCAATACAAAAATGAAGTTGAAATGCAACTTAACAAGAAAATCAAAATGATAAGAAGTGATAGGGGTGGTGAATATGAATCTCCTTTTGAACAAATATGTTTAGAATATGGAATTATTCATCAAACAACAGCCCCTTACACACCCCGGAAAGAAAGAATCGTTTATTAAAGGAGATGATGAACGTTGTCACACCTCCTTTTTACGTCCCCGTGAGGGGTGAAGAAGTTTTTCCAATTAAAGGACAATCGAAACAGGATTTGTTTATTTATTTCAGAGTCGCCACTTGGGAGATTTTGGGTGTCCCAAGTCACCAATTTAATCCCGAATCGAGGAAAAGAATGACTCTGTTTAACAGTCTGCGAACTAGAAATCCGGATAAGGAATTCTGTTAACCCGGGAGAAGGTGTTAGGCATTCCCGAGTTCCGTGGTTCTAGCACGGTCGCTCAACTGTTGCATTTAGCTATTATCTGATTTTTTACATGAATAACCTATGTGCTGATTCTACTTTTTACTGCTTTTACATATACATATTTATTCGAGAAAGTGAACGCCGTTTAAAGTATGTTTTCGGATTGCGCCGCATCAAATGAACCTGCAATCTTAGGCACACTCTATTCAACGTCTTAGGATTTGGATTCGGGCCGCATAAAATGTCCACCCATATTTAGGAATGTAATTTACTAAAGCCACGCCTAAAGATTCTAGCGCGTTATTATCTTTTTGGGAGGGCCGTGAAATTCGCTAAACGGTCCTTCCCGACTTCTAAAAATCTTAAACCTTTACTGAGGGCCCCGCAATTTTTTTTTTATTTTGGCGAAGCTCGCCTCATTTATTTTAAAAGGGCAATCCTAAAGTAACTACATTTCTATTTTAATTTGTCTCTAAATTAAAAAAAAGAAAAAAAAGGCGTTATAAAAAAAAATAAAAAAATCCTGGTTAATTACATGCTGGAAAAAACCGTAACTTATTTAATTAATAGGTTACAACAGATGCTAACGAAAAATTGTACTCGAACTTGTAAAAATGAAAAATTATTTCGCGCCTTATTCCATAAGCTAATATTACTAAAAAAAATGGAATTATATATACAAAAAAACGTACAAGATTGACTAAACGTTACTACAATTAGCCATTTTTAACTGTGGTAAGGTTAACTAAATGATCAAAGCTATAGACTAATTCATTAACCCTAATGGATCCACAATTTAACTATTCTAAATGCTTATTGAAACTACTCTACATTAGTATAAGTATGCTTAATCATAATAAATAAAATTATCGACTACGGCCTTTTTTTTTTAATTTTTTTTTAATTTTTATTTTTATTGGAACTACAATGTTGACACTACCTAACCACCTTACTTTCACATTTTTAGCAAGTCCACAACCTATCTATGTGAGATTATTTGTAACATGAATTAATGCCAATACTTATGAGATTATAATCACTTAAGAGGAATAATGGAAATTAGTTTTAACCACCTAAACGAAATACTAATCGGGATTTGACTAAGTACTCTATCTCGTTTGTGGACTACTTGAATGTATGCATGGAAACAAATAACTAACTAGAGATATGCTACTAACATGATTTACCCCATTAATCTAACAAAAAATTGAAAGGTTCATATTATATCAGCGCATGACCATTTATACAATTCCTTCTCTTTTCAGTCCAATTATACAAAAAATTAAAACAGTTCACAAAGAAAAACTAAATAGACCAAATTGCCTACTATCTACTTTATTGAAGCGGTTGGATTTCATTGTTGCATTTCAACTTCAAAGCTTTATCACTACAAGATTCGAATGTGTACCTGGAATTCGAATTACAATAAGAGAGAAAAGAGGCCAGGAGCGACAATGTACAACAGTAGCACAGCAGCAGAATATCACAACAAATAACAGCAACAAAAACCAGCAATAACCAATGTAACAATGGTCAAAACCAAACTGAAAACCCCGGAAAACCTGACTGAAAATCAGATAGTACGAAACGCAATCCATAGAGACAGTAACAAAGTTCTGATTTCAGTAGTAAAGAAAAGGACCTCACTTTCAGTTTTTAGCTCTCAAGGATTGACTCTTTTAGTTTTGAAAAATTAGCCTATCTCCCACTTTTAAGTTCTGAAAGTTTCTGATGTGTAAATTTTTCAGTCCCCTTTTCTATATCAACTCCTCCTATTTATAGGCTAGAACTAAACATTATTTATTCAAAGTTTTTTTTTCACTTTCAGCCTGTATATTCCCTCCCATGTGCATTTATACCCTTTTATCATTAATCCCATGCTTATTTTCTGATTTCCCACCCTTAAAGATACCAGACAGGGTGTATTCTGCACTACTAATTCCCTTTTCATTAAATAATTCATTAATTTAATTGTACACTGAATATTCAACTGGCAGACCACTAACACTAAATATTTTAAATCTTTTAACATCCAAAAATACCCCTGAAAACCCCCAATTATTATTGCCTTGCCCTGACTCTTAACAATCTATATTTAAACCTCTCTGATTTACAACTACACCAAATCACTACACAGCTACAACCAATCCTTAAGTCAAATTCACACAAATGATTCAAGCATCAAAATAGACCAACGAAGTGATTAAGGTTATACTCGTCCAAACAAAGCAGTCATAAACTAACTATTCGACGAAATTGTTCAAATCGAATGTAGCTTATAACGCACGCTCAAACAAACAGAAGAAAAACTTTGACCAAATAAAAGGTCTTGAAGAAAAAGGAGAACTAATGAACAAGACAAGATTACAAAATAACACTTTAAACAAAGAATCAATAATCCGAAAAATAGAACGAACAAGACAAGATTACACCAACACTTAAAACCAAAACAATAGCAGAAAATAGATCAAAGGAACTAAATAATCTTGAAAGAAAAATCTGAAAATTGAACAAACCCAAGTCGAACTCGGATTTGAACTATTGGAGGTTGAACGGACTGTTTGTGAGTGTTGAAAAAGGATGAAGCAGAAACTGGTCGTTTGGACTGTGGCGGACTAGCTGGAGGGATGCGGGTGGTCATGAGGAGCAGCAGCTGGACTCGCTGCTGCTGATGGCGTCGTGGGCTGGTGTTGGGCAGTGGGGTGGTGGTCGACGTGAAGCAGTGGTCGATGGGGAAGGCTCGACGTGAGGGAGCTGGAGTGGACGTGAAGGTGATGGCGTCGAGCAGCTGGAGGTGGCAGTGATGGCTACTGCTCGTCGTAGGCGAGCAGCTGAGCTCGTTTGGTCGTCCATGGCTGTTTCGCGAAATGAGAAGGAGCAGCGGTCATGGCTGTTTCGTGAAGGAAAAGAAACAACGTTTATGGAGAAGAAGAGGTTGTTTGGCGACTTGAAGACGAGGATGACGGCTGGAGATGATTAGGTTTTTTTTTCTTTCTAGGGTTTTTTCTTCTTGAAGAAGAAGAAGAAGAAGGTGAAGCTTCTTGAAGAAAAAGATACGGCTGATGCATAAGTTTAGGGTTTGGGTATTTGGGTTGTGGACCAAGTAGGGTATGAGTCATGGGTGTGGGCCTGATATTGTTTTGGGTTGGGTAGAAGTGTTTTGGGTCTATTTTTAATTCTGAAAATTGGCCTAATCCGAGTTTGTTCTTCTTATTATTATTTTTTGTTTCTCTTTTCTTTTAATTGATAAAACTAAAATTCTAAATTGAGTTTTAAACTAAATTAACTCCAAAAATACTAATTAAACTCCTAATAACAATTATCATACACAATTAAATACCAATTAAAACAAAATTGCACAATTTGACATTAAATGCTAACAATGCAAAAGATTCCTATTTTTGTAATTTTCATTTTTGTAAAACAAACTTAATTACCCCTAATGGTAAACTTGAATCCTAAATGCAAAATGCGACATATTTTTGTATTTTTTATTAATTCAACAAATGGACATGCACATACGAAAAAAATAAAAAAATGCAAATAATACATGGAAAATAACACCAAATTCACAACAATTGCGAACAAAAAAAAATGTTTTATTTTGAATTTTTGGGAGTAATGTATATATAAGGCAAAAAATCACGTGCTCACAGCTGCCCCTCTTTGTCCGAAAACATAAAGAGTTTTCGTGCAAAGATAAAGTGAGCGGATACGAGCGATTTTTGCCCGTTGGAACACTCCGTGTGAAGCATTTTTTATTTTTTTTGAAAAAAAGATTTAACCGAACCTTTGCTTCAAAAGTTTCCTACATATCCGTGGCTAAAAGGGAATCAGGTTAGTGTAGTTCGGGAAGTCTTGGTAGCTGGGACTACCGGGGAACTGTGGTTCTGCTGTTACTGCTGTTGTGTACTGTTACCACTGCCTTACTGATCTCCATATTACACCGTATCAAAAAAAAAAAAGACAAGAAAATAAGAAGCTAGGCTAGCCTATGGATCACAAGATCTTATCTATCTTCAACTTGTTTTTGTTGCCTTGCTTTCTTGTCGGCTTGTGTTTCTTCCGCCACTTCTTTCTTCCGAAAACTTGGGGATGACACTGGCCTTTTGCTTTTCTGAATCCCAGTTTTCACTATCTAGTTCGGTCCGCTGGGATATGGCTTCCTCCACTAAACGTTCGGAGGTTTCTCTGGGGATACGACTTTTCTTCATCAGATTTGTTATGCTGGGAACAATTGAGGTTCAAAGGCCGCTTCTCTTGAGATTTGTCTTATCTTCCCTTTGACTCATGCACTTGACTTTGTGCTGGACTTCTCGTTATAACATTTTGCCTTCTTTCTGATTTCTGAATTTGGACTTATGCTGGGGATTTTTTGTTATAACTCTCTGTTTTATTACCTTCTGGTAGGTTACTGATTTCAAGACCTGAAGTATAAGACTGAAAAGTATTCCTCTCGTTATACAGGTGGGCGCCTGAATGCAAAAATATGAAATGTATTCCCTCATTATACTGGTGGGCGACCTAGGACATGAAATGAAAAAACAGAAATGTATTCCCTCGTTATACTCGTGGGCGCCTGGGACATGAAATGAAAAAACAGAAATGTATTCCCTCGTTATACTGGTGACAGAACTGTATTCCCTCGTTATACTGGTGGGCGCCTAGGACACTAAATGAAAAAACAGAAATGTATTCCCTCGTTATACTGGTGGGCGCCTAGGACATGAAATGAAAAAAACATAAATGTATCCCCTCGTTATACTGGTGGGCGCCTAGGACATGAAATGAAAAAAACAGAAATGTATTCCCTCGTTATACTGGTGGGCGCCTAGGACATGAAATGAAAAAACAGAAATGTATTCCCTCGTTATACTGGTGGGCGCCTAGGACATGAAATGAAAAAACAGAAATGTATTCCCTCGTTATACTGGTGGGCGCCTAGGACATTAAATGAAAAAACAGAAATGTATTCCCTCGTTATACTGGTGGGCGCCTAGGACATTAAATGAAAAAACAAAAATGTATTCCCTCGTTATACTGGTGGGCGCCTAGGACATGAAATGAAAAAACAGAAATGTATTCCCTCGTTATACTGGTGGGCGCCTAGGACATGAAATGAAAAAACAGAAATGTATTCCCTCGTTATACTGGTGGGCGCCTAGGACATGAAATGAAAAAACAGAAATGTATTCCCTTGTTATACTGGTGGGCGTCTAGGACATGAAATGTAAAGACTGAAAAGTATTTGGATTTGTTTCCTCGTTCCTTCGAGAAAATTTTTGACAACGGCAGAAAATTTTTTGCCCTGGTTTTGGTGACCTTCTTTGTGGCGTGTCTTTCTGCCATCATCAACCTTTATTTTCCTGTAGAAATCAAAGAAAATTTTGTTAGTTTTAACATGGTGAGTGATCGTGTCACTCCTGCTGGGGGATGATTTTTCCTTTCCCTTTCCCTTGCTCTGTGCTCCCAAAACTGGTTGGGGATAAAGTTGTTTGCTGGGGATGATATTCCTACTGGGGATGGTTTTCCATTTATCCCTTCCCCGCTCTTTTGTTTCAAAACATGTTGGGGGAGTCCTCTTCAACTCCAAAACTACTCCCTTAAAAGTTTATTTTCTCCCAGCACTGCAGGGCATAAAATATTATCATCTGGGGATAACGTTATTGAGGATAGGACTGTTGGGGTTATCTTGCTGCGGATTAATTCTCTCTTCCTCCTTCCCCCTTTCTGTGTTGTCTGACCCCCTTGGACCTTGGTCAGTGATCTATCGAAGTTCTGGTGGGGATCTTCTTGGAACTTGGTCCATAAGTCCCTCAACCGTCGTTTCCCGCTTTTCTTCATGTTCCCCTTAACTTTCTAGGCCAGTTTGTCATTTGGTTTTGCAACAAACGCCTTTTGTCTTATTGCCTTGACTTTGGCCTGTCCCCTTCGCATTTTGCTTTGTACCATTTCGGCCCCTGGTAGTAAACTCTGAAAAATCCTTCTCGAAACAAATTTCTGGAAAAAGTCTTTTTAGACAAAGAAATGAAAAGATAGAAAAAGAGAAAAATCTTTCGGAACAAATGCTGGGGAAGAAGAAAAGGAAAGAACTTATCTGGACGGTATGACTAGTCTCAATGATCATGTCATGCATTACGGATTAATCGACCCAGTCTATTTGTATCAATCAATCTTCCTGATGGCCTCACTTGCTGGGGATAAATAGGTGCCCACCTCTTCGCAAATGCGGATCCTTTTTGCCAATCTATCTTGTCGCCTTATAGTGCCCTTCGAGGGGTTTTCACTAATAAGACTCTCTCCTTTCCCTCAGCTCCCGTCGCCTTATGGTGCCTGTGAAGGTTTTCACCGATAAGACTCTCTCATTTTATTTCTCTCATCTTTCGTCGCCTTATGGTGCATGTGAAGGTTTTCACCGATAAGACTCTCTCATTTTATTTTTTCAGCGGGGGATTGGAGTACTGCAGATATGACTCTCTATTCTGGAGATTCTTTTCGGCTATCAATTCATTTCCAGTTTATGATCCTCTTCTTGCTGGGGATCAGTGCATTATTCTCGGCTTTTATTTGCCTGACTTGGCACCTCTCGGATATTGATCGGGAGGTCTTTTTTGGACATCGATGTTGGTTTTGGTGTGGGGCTAAAAGAAAGGCTATCAAAAATTCAAAATAACTTTGATGGGTGAACTACTACAACTCTTGGAATCAAACCTTTTTTGAAACTTTAAAACCTAACTTCTGCCCCAGTTTTCTTTGCTTGGGAGATTTTGTTTTTGTTACACTATGTTGAACTATGCACACTATGACCGAGCCGTGAGGCGCCTACGTATCCTCTTGAGGAATCAGGTCATACGTAGTTCCCACCGATTCCTTTGTTTTTCTTGTGACCTTTATCTTGTTTTCATTTTTTTTTCTTTATTCCTTTTTTTTCATATATTTTTTAGTGACTCCAAAAGAGGGTTATGAAAGAATAAATAAGGCTCAAAGGGGGAAGCAAAGGTTAAAAGTGTTTGGATAGAAGAAAGAATTGTCTCCATCATTTCATTATCCAATAAGTACCAAGTACAAACAAACGAACTAATAACTATCATAATCAAAGAAATTACGCACAATATCTTTTGACTGCATCAGAATTGATAGCCATGTCGACGCATCTTCCTTCGATATCTGTCAGACATAAAGTGTCGTTGGATAACACTCTGGTCACAACATAAGGCCCTTGCCAATTTGGGGCGAACTTACCTTTTGCTTCGATCTGATGTGGGAGGATCCGTTTCAATACTTGCTGCCCTACTTCAAATTTTCTGGGGCGCACCTTCTTATTATATGTCCTTGTCATTCTCTTCTGATACAACTGGTCATGACACACTGCTGCCAATCTTTTTTCATCTATTAAGTTCAACTGCTCTTGTCGAGTTTTGACCCATTCATCGTCGTCAATCTCGGCTTCAGCGACAATTCGGAGGGACGGAATTTCGACCCCTGCTGGTATTACTACTTCAGTTCCGTATACCAACAAATAAGGAGTTGCACCAACTGAAGTCCGGACTGTAGTGTGATAACCCAACAAGGCAAAGGGTAATTTCTCATGCCATTGTCTAGATCCTTCTACCATCTTCCTCAGTATCTTCTTGATGTTCTTGTTGGCTGCTTCAACTGCTCCATTCACCTTGGGACGATATGGGGTAGAATTGCGGTGTGTAATCTTGAACTGTTGGCATACCTCCCTCATCAAATTGCTGTTAAGATTTGCACCATTATCCGTGATGATCACTTTTGGGACCCTAAATCTGCAGATGATATGGGAGTGGACAAAATCCACTACTGCCTTCTTGGTTACCGACTTGAAAGTTTTAGCTTTGACCCACTTGGTGAAGTAGTCGATGGTCACCAGGATGAACCTATGGTCGTTGGTCGCTGCCGGCTCAATAGGCCCAATGACATCCATGCCCCATGCAACAAATGTCCATGGCGCTGACATTGTATGCAATTCTGTCGGCGGAGAATGAATCAGATCTCCGTGTATTTGACATTGATGGCATTTCCTCACGAAATTGATACAATCATGCTCCATAGTGAGCCAATAGTACCCTGCTCGAAGAATCTTCTTTGCCAATACATATCCGCTCATATGTGGTCCACAGACTCCAGCATGCACCTTTACCATAATTGTCGTGGCTTGACCGACGTCTATACATCTTAGCAATTCCAAGTCTGGGGTTCTTCTGTACAACACTCCTCCACTGAGGAAGAAACCATTTGACAAACGCCGAATGGCTCTTTTTTGATCTCCGGTGGCCTGCTCCGGATATATCCCCATCTTTAGGTACTCCTTTATGTCATAAAACCATGGCTCGCCATCCACTTCCTCATCTACCACGTTGCAATAAGCATGCTGATCACGAACCTGAATGTGCAAGGGGTCAACATACATTTTGTCGGGGTGGTGTAACATTGATACTAAGGTGGCCAATGCATCGACAACCTCATTATGAACTCTTGGGATGTTTCTGAATTCCACTGATCGAAATCGCTTGCTCAGATCGTGCAAACATTGTCGATATGGTATGAGTTTCAAATCCCGTGTTTCCCACTCACCCTGAATTTAATGCACCAGGAGGTCCGAGTCTCCCAAGACCAAAACGTCCTGGACATCCATGTCTACAGCTAGTCGCAGACCCAAAATGCATGCTTCATACTCGGCCATGTTGTTGGTACAATAGAAACGTAGCTGAGCTGTAACAGGATAGTGACGTCCTGTTTCAGAAATGAGTACCGCTCCTATTCCCACCCCTTTCGCGTTTGTGGCTCCATCAAAGAAAAGCTTCCAACTTGGTTCCTCGGGTAATTCCAGCTCACCTATATGCATTACTTCCTCATCCGGAAAATACGTCCTCAAAGGCTCGTATTCTTCATCAACGGGATTCTCAGCCAAATGATCGGCCAACGCTTGGGCTTTCATGGCCGTCCTCGTCACATAGACGATATCAAACTCTGTGAGCAAAATTTGCCATTTTGCTAACCTCCCTGTAGGCATAGGTTTCTGGAAAATGTACTTTAATGGATCCAAACGGGAAATGAGATAAGTAGTATACGAGGACAAATAGTGCTTCAACTTCTGAGCCACCCAAGTTAGGGCGCAACATGTCCTCTCGAGTTGAGTGTTCTTGACCTCATATACTGTAAACTTCTTGCTAAGATAATAAATGGCCCGCTCCTTCCTTCCTGTAATGTCGTGTTGCCCCAACACGCAGTCAAACGAATTCTCCAGGACCGTCAGATAAAGAGTTAATGGTCTCTCCGGCTCAGGTGGGACCAGCACAGGTGGATTTGACAAATACCCTTTGATCTGGTCGAAGGATTCTTGACACTCCGCCGTCCAGTCTACCGCAACATCTTTCTTCAGCAGCCGAAATATGGGTTCACAAGTCGCCGTGATTTGAGCGATGAACCTGCTGATATAATTTAGTCTTCCCAACAAACTCATTACCTCCATTTTATTCTTTGGCGGTGGCAAATCCTGGATGGATTTGATCTTGGATGGGTCCAACTCAATACCCCGTCGACTGACGATGAATCCTAACAGCTTTCCTGATGGAACCCCGAAGGCGCATTTGGCCAGGTTGAGCTTAATATCATACCTTTGCAGTCTTTGAAAGAACTTCCTTAAGTCTGCTACATGGTCTTCCTGACGCCAAGACTTTATGATCACATCATCTATGTACACCTCAATTTCTTTGTGTATCATGTCATGAAACACAGTAGTCATTGCTCGCATGTACGTTGCCCCAACATTCTTCAGTCCGAATGGCATTACCTGATAGCAGTAAGTTCCCCATGGCGTAATGAAAGCCGTCTTTTCTGCATCTTCTTCGTCCATTAAGATCTGATGATATCCTGCATAACAGTCCACAAAGGATCCGATCTCGCGCCCAGCGCAATTATCGATCAAGATATGGATGTTGGGCAATGGAAAATTATCCTTAGGACTTGCCTTGTTGAGATTGCGGTAGTCGACACATACCCTGATTTTCCCGTCCTTCTTCGGCACTGGTACCACATTGGCCAACCAATCGGGATATCGAGTGACCTGAATGACTTTCGCCTGTAGCTGCTTGGTCACTTCTTCTTTGATCTTCATACTCATATCCGTCTTAAACTTCCTCAGTTTTTGCTTGACCGGAGGGTATGTCGGGTCAGTGGGCAATTTGTGAACCACCAGATCGGTGCTTAATCCCGGCATATCATCATATGACCATGCAAAAACATCTTTGAACTCAATGAGGGCTTTGATTAATTCCTCCCTGATGTTTGGCTCAATGTGGATGCTGATTTTGGTTTCTTTGACATTATCTGCATCCCCTAGATTTACAGCTTCGGTGTCATTCAGATTAGGCTTGGGTTTTTCTTCGAATTGGCACAATTCTCGGTTTATTTCTTCGAAGGCTTCATCCTCGTCATATTCGGACTCATCATCATAACCGATCTCTTGTATAATTAAGTCGGAGTCAGATTGATTTATTAGACTAGGTCGAAGATCCGTTGTGCATGCCATGTCATTAGAACCAGTAAAAAGAGAACTGTTCAGAAAGAGAAAAGAATAAAACAAAATTAAAATGAGACAAGAAAAGAGAATTTTATTAAAAATGCGGGATAACAGGGTTCACACTTTACAAAATAAAATGAGATTTGGATTACACCCTGGAATAATCCGAAAAACAAGAAAGAAAAATCAAAGCCTACTACCAGGACTCCCCCCGGGTAGGAAGAGGAGTAACCGTCCAATTGTTGGTATTGGCCTTAGGCCCCACAAACTGTATGTCTGCTCTGCTGGAACCCTCTCCAACTTCTATTACATGGACATCAGCGAACCGCCTTTCGAAGCTCCAATTCAAATCCCCGTCCATCCCAATCAATGGCGCGAGAATTTTCGGGACCGGTGATCCCTTGGCACTTGCTCTAACAAAGGATCTGGAGAGACGCGGAATTGGTTTGGGAAGAACCCAAACTCTCTTCTTCATTTTCCGCGCTCGCTTTACATCTGCTGCAGTTGGTTTGAACCCCAATTCAAAGGTCTCTAAATTCTTGGGCAAGGAGATAGGTTGAACAATCCCTTGAAGCTTAGCCCCCGGGCCTTTTCCTAGCACAAACCCATTACCCAGCATCTCTGAAACCATCATGATGGTTGCAGAAGCTACCTTGGGGTGTGGAATGCTTTCACCCTCGGGAATCTTGTTTGCTGACACTGCATCGAAAATCTGGTAAACCCAGGGACCTTTGTCATCATTGGTTTCTATGAAGGGCACAATGGTGCCTCCCATGGTGCACGTAGTGTCTTCCCCATGCAGCACGACATCTTGTCTGTCCCATTCGAACTTGACCATTTGATGCAAGGTGGATGGCACCGCTTTGGCCGCGTGGATCCACGGTTGTCCCAACAACAGGTTATAAGATACCGCGACATCCAATACCTGGAACTCCATAGTAAACTTAACCGGGCCGATGGTTAACTCAAGTATAATATCCCCCACGGTGTCCGTTCCACTTCCGTCAAATCCTCGGACGCAAATGCTGTTCTTGTGGATTCTACCATGGTCAACCTTCAACTGGTTCAGGGTGGATAATGAACAAATATTGGCACTTGAGCCATTATCCACCAACGCCTGAGTAACTGCCGAATCTTCACATTTGACAGTCAAGTAGAGAGTTTTATTATGTTCTGTGCCTTCCACTGGCAGATCATCATCAGAGACCGTTACCCTATTTACCTCAAAGTTTTTGTTGGCAATCGTTTCAAGGTGGTTTACTGAAATTTCATTGGGCACATGAGCTTCATTCAGTATCTTCATTAGGGCCCGGCGATGTTCATCCAAATGGATCAGTAGTGATAACAACGAGATTTGGGCCGATGTTTTCTTCAATTGTTCGACAACGGAATAATCCTGCACTTTCATTTTTTTCAAGAATTCCTCCGCCTATTCTTCGGACACGGGTTTCTTTGTTACTGCTGGGTTGGACCTTCTCAACTCCACTGGAGCAAAACACCGTCCCGATCGAGTCAGTCCCTACGCCTCACAACTATCCTCCTCCACTTGCTTTCCCTTGTACATTACCACTACCTTTTCATACTTCCAAGGCACAGCCTTGCTATCAACCACTGGCAATTGGACTACCGGCTTTATAATGACTGGTTCCCTGCAGAACCCCTTCACGACGATTACGGGCACAGATCATGCTCCCGATACTACCAATTTGGTTGGCTCTGGTTTCCTTATTGCGGTGGATGGACTCTTCCCTAATATCACCACTGGCTTGACATCTTCCCCCTTCAACTGTACCCCTGTTTCCCCACCGGTCGGCTTTTCTCTCGGAGTGGCACGGATCATCATCACTGTCTGTGAGGGTTTCTTGGGTTCCCCTCCTTTGTGCACCAGCTTGATCATGTGAGCTTCGTGGTGCACTGGCAATGGGTTCTTGTTGATATTGGGTGCCTCTGGCGTCTGGACCTCGATCTTGTTGGCATCAATAAGATCTTGTATTGCATGGCTCAACCTCTAACATTTTTCGGTATCATGCCCTAGCATTCCTGAGCAGTACTCACAGTTTATCGATCGGTCCAAATTTTGGGGCGGGGGATTTGGCCCCCTAGGCTCGACAAGACTCACCAAACCTAGCTTCCTTAATTTGTAGAACAAGGCGGTATAAGTCTCTCCCAACTCAGTAAAAGCTCTCTGTCTCTGTAGCCTGTCATTTCTAGCGGCTTGATTTCCTCGAAAGCCCGCCCCTGGAGGGTTCCTGTATGCCCTTGGTGGAGGGTAGGCATTTTGGGGTGGAGGGTATGTGTTCTGTGGAGGTGCATATGCATTTTGGGGAGCCGGCGCGCGCCATTGCGGGCGAATTGGAGGCTGAGTGTATGTCTGGGCTTGGTGCACAGAGAAGTGTGGCTCTTGAGGTGCATAATAGCAATGTGGCGGGCTGTATGGATAATTTGGACTGTAGAGTCTGGGTTGGTTGTAGTATGGTTTGTCGAACCTGGACCAACTGCCTACCTCAACCGTGGCAACTTCTTCTTTCTTTTTCCTTCCCAACGCACCTCCCGTGCCGCTCTGAATAGCCTGGGTCGTTGCCTTGAGCGCTGAGTAATTCAGGATTTTATCGGACCTCAGTCCCTCCTCTATCATAACCCCTATCTTTACTACTTCATTGAAGGATTTTCCAACCGTCGTCACCAAGTGACCAAAGTAAGTTGGATCCAGCGTTTGCAGGAAGTAGTCCACCATTTCCCCCTCTCTCATGGGAGGATCAACCCTGGCTGCTTGTTCTCTCCAGCGGAAACCAAACTCACGAAAGCTTTCCCCAGGCTTCTTTCCGGTCCTCAGTAATGTGAGACGGTCAGGGACTATCTCGAGATTGTATTGAAAGTGACCCGTGAAAGCCTGCGCTAGATCATCCCAAATGTACCATCTGTTGGGATCTTGTCTGGTATACCATTCCAATGCCGATCCACTTAAGCTTTGACCAAAATACGCTATCAGTAGCTCATCTTTGCCGCCTGCGCCTCTCATTTTACTGCAAAAACCCCGTAAATATGCCATAGGATCACTGTGCCCCTCGTATAAGTCAAACTTGGGCATCTTGAACCCTGCTGGTAACTGGACGTCGGGGAAAGGGCATAGATCTTTATAAGCCACACTGACCTGATTGCCCAACCCATGCATGCTCCTGAAGGTTTGCTCCAGGCTTTTGAACTTCCTCATTACCTCATCTTTTTCCGGGACCTTTGCCGGCTTCTCAATCTCCGCCAGGATTTCCAAGCGAGGATTATGGGGTTCTGGTGCATTGAATGTGGGTTCTGGGGGATAATATTGGGCATCAAGAGCCTGAAACAATGGCTCACTATTTGATCTCTGTAGCGTGGCTGGTGGGGGTCCCATAAAAACAGGAATGTTTGGTGGTGGAAAATATTGATTGGGAGGTGGAGCTTGGGTATCATAGGGGCTTATCCCCTGATAATAATGATGATTCGGTAGGCTTGTTGAAGGGCCCGAGAGAGGTTATTCCGGCATATGCCCTAATGTATGAGTAACGGATGGTTCCGGGCTCTTCTGCACTTTAGCGAAGGCTAAGTGCATCGCATTCATTTCCAACCCTATCCTTTCTATCTTCTCCATTGCCTCTTTCAGCAACTGGCTTACTGGCCTCTCTTCCTCGATACTATGTTCTGAAGTAGTCATGCTTATTGGGATAGGTCCTTTGGATCTGGTATGATAGCGATGTGATGCCAGAACGCTTTAACAACTAACTGTCTGGAATTCGGAAAATAACAAACTTGTTAGCATTAGAGTTTAACAGATTTGGTAATTGCACACTGGGGATGCAATGTTCCTAAGCAGTTAACCATTTCTAACATGTTTTTGCTCCAATCGCATGCGTCATCCCGGCTTGTTTTAATCATGCCTTTAAAGTGTTTTGGGAACCCTCAACTTTCTCTCTTTTATTTTCTTTTCTTTTTTCTTTTTTCTTTTTTTTCTTTTTATTGGTGGTCGAATCTTACGTGGATTGCCTACGTATCACGTCCCCGTGTGAATCAGACCGGGAGTAGTTCTGCCATAAAGTAAAGACACAAAATTCTTTTGAAATCATTCAATTCATCACCAAAATTTGCTATTACAAACTACTTATTTCAAACGAAGAAATAGCAAAAATACAGATTCCAAAATTCTTAACCTGACTTGAAAAAAACAACATATGGAAAGACAATGGACCCATAAAGCCAACAAACCAGACTCGAACTAGGGATACATTAAAGATTTCAACATAGGTACTTGCGAGTCATCATTCGGCCTTTACGCGGGTTTTGGTGTAAGACCCCTCTGCAAGCTCTTCAACTCATTCATGATCCGGTGGACGTAGCCCATGATGGAGGCAAGAAGGGTATCATGAGGTATTTGCTCACATGATAGGCATCTCATGTAGATGTAGTGTCCAATCTCATCAATCCTACCCCGGATGTTATCCCTTTCCCTGAACAGTTGTTCTATTTGCCGGTTCTTTAGCCCCAGTATTTGAGCATTGTCGGTGAGTCGATCCTGAAACCTTTCCATTCGTTCTTCCATTATGGCCATTAAATCATAACAGCGCCTTCTATCTGCCCGGGCATCTCGGGCTTGTTTAAAGACCTACTCCTGAAGAGTGGAGTTTGTTTCTCTTAATAGTCCAATGCTTATTTCAGAATCTCTTATGACTTGTTGTAGATGCTTCCTCCGTGCCATTGTCCCTTTTGCCCATCTGACCCGCATTCTTGCTATGCAAGCCTCGGATCTCTCCAAGTCCTCTCGGCTTTTGTCGACTTTATTTCTCAACTCTGCTATTAACCTTTCATCGGAGAGACGTTTCTGTCGGTCGTTGTTACTCTTACTGACTTGGCGAATTCGGGCTTTCAGTGCCTGGTTTTCTTTGGTTAATTTATTCTTTTCACCCTGTTCTGAGGTGACTTGCACGCAGTTCTCAAATATAAGCCTTTCAACTTGTTGCTTCAGCTTCCTGATTTTAACCCGGTAACCTTCTTCTCTTGCCAACCAACCCCACTGCTCTTGTGAATCATCCGTAAATTGTTGTACATGAGCTCTTTTAGCAGGTCTCTGAAGAATCTGGATCCTTTTACCGAACCAAGCATTGTATTTTGGATCTACCTCACCCTTAGCCAATTCTCGAACCATAGTCTTGGGCTCCAGGAATCTACATTCGTGCCACAACTTTCTAATTTTTCCTTCGAGGAATACGACTCCTGGGCTCAACTTAATGGCGTGCTTGATTAGATCCTCATCAGTGGGAATTACCTGAAATCTTCCTAGCTGGCGCAATACCCGATGAGGAGCATATGGTTGGATACTGCGAACTCCTATCAAAAGAATATGACATTCCTCGGCCGACATGTATATTACCTTAGTATCAGGCAACCACCCAAATGCCCATTCAATTTGGTCAGCCGTCATTGAACTTAATCGTGCAAGCCATGCTTCGACACCTTCGGGGAATACAACGCCTATCATTCGTTTCTCAAAACCACTGATACAATTTTTTCCGGTCAACCCGTGATTCATGTATCCTACTCGGTGACATAGGTGTTCTTGCATCCCCAGCTGGAGTAATAAATTGCATCCCTGGAAGAAATTGCCTCCCTCTCGGCATATAGTCAAAGCTCGATAGATTTCGGACAAAACCAAAGGGACCACAGTACTGTTAGTTTTTTTGATTGCAACATCAGCCATCCCCACAAGGCCTATCTCTATTTTCTTATCTTTGCGGGGACAAACGATGATTCCCAAGAAGGCTGTTATGAATGCCAAAGTACGTCTTGCCTCCCACTTGTTTCTGTCCCCACCATGAGTTAGTCCGAGGTTCGGTTCTTCGAAACCCTGAGGAGTACCATACCGTTGATATAAGAATTGAAGAGCACAATAACCTTTCGACAAATCGTCATCTTGCACCTTCCGATTAATGTGTAGCAAATTCAAAAACCCATGTGGAGACACTGGTCTAGGTGAAAGCAAATATTGCCCCCTCAATTTTCCATCCAAACCTGCATAACCCGCAATCTCCTCTAATGTAGGTGTAAGCTCAAAGTCTGCAAAGCGGAATACATTACGAGTTGGATCCCAGAATGGTATTAAAGCTTTAATGACGTCTGTCCTTGGCTTGATATCTAACAGACTGACGAGGCCTCCCAAAATTCTTTCCACTATTTTTTTACTATCATTTCCCAAATCATTCCACCACATGTGGAGCTGTAGAGGGACCTTGCTAAAGACTGAGAACGGTTCAATTTGATTTGTGTTCATCCTGCACATTTATTAAGGTGATTAAGAAAAAAGAGAGACTTTTATTCGACTCAAAAATAAAACTATTTATATGTTGTTTTGTGTGTTTTCAAATTGGGAAAAATAAAAACTCGATTTTCAAACACGGCCTTTCAGCACTTCGGAAGCGAAAATTTTAAGGCTGTGTAGTCTACCGGTCAAAATCCTAAAAAGAATGACCCAAGGTGGCCGTTTATGCAAAGTCAATCTTCCGATGTTCCTTTAGAGAACATTCGGCTATTTATGACAAAAACGGCATCGCCCGACTTATTTATAACGACTATTAAAATTTTGGCATTTTCGGACTATATTTCGTAAAAGGGAGGTTGGACCCAATGAGGGTTGCCTACGTATCTCACATCCGGTGAGAATCAAACCAGCGTAGTTCGGGCGAATTAACCGAACTATTTTAAAATAGGACTCTTTTTCGTTTTCATTTTTGACATTTCATAAGCAAAAATAAAAAACTATTTTTAAAAGCAAGACCTTTTTTTTTCTCTCTTTTTCAACAGACAACCTATTTTTCAATTAAAATAAAACTCTTTTTTTTCTTTCAACAAACAATATAACAACCTATTTTTCGAACTAAAAAAAACGACTCTTTTTTCCTTTTCTTTTCAGCAAACAATTTCCAAAAATGAAACACTCTCTTTTTCCTATTTTCCTTTGCTTTTTTTTTAGTAAAACAAACCATTAAAAATAAAACATTTTTTTATTTTTCCAGAGTTTCGACAGTACTTGGGCATTGGTTTTTTTTCAAAACAATCAGTTAACTCTCCAACTACTATTTTTCTTTTTCTCTTTTTCTTAATTTTCTAACATTCCCGAAATTCAAAAACCGGTCAACATCCAGGCCCGAGCAAATAAATGCACAGAAAACAATTAGGATGCATCAGGATGGTCTTTTCGTTTCAGGTTGCTAGCCCTAGACGGACCCAACCCCTGTGTTGAGTCCCCTGAGTCAAAATGCACATGATACAAACAAGCGTTCCTACTAGGGATCTGGCATGAGGCTGAGTTATTCTAGGTTCAAAACCTGGGTGTTTGTTCTAGCCCTGGCTTACCCGAGCGGACAACTCGAGCCGAGGAGGAGGCGGCAATCCGGGAATACAGAAGCTTCACCGGCTTTGCGACTTATCCAAACCTCGTTCTAAATTGGGACTTGACACTAGACAGAAAAGAAGTCGTACACCGTACACCCTTCTTCACAATTCAGAAGACTCAGAGAGGAGATGGGTTTCGGCACAGTTTATATACAGTTCATAAAATATCAAAGTGGTAAAAGCAGTTAGTTAGCACATTATGGACAGATCATGTAACAAAATCAGATAAAGCTGAATACAACAATTATTCCAAGCTCGAATTCTGAACCCTGAACCAGAGATTCTGGGTTCGTTGTCCCCAGCAGAGTCACCAGAGCTGTCACACCTCCTTTTTATGTCCCCGCGAGGGGTGAAGGAGTTTTTCCAGTTAAAGGACAATCGAAACGGGATTTGTTTATTTATTTCAGAGTCACCACTTGGGAGATTTAGGGTGTCCCAAGTCACCAATTTAATCCCGAATCGAGGAAAAGAATGACTCTGTTTAACAGTCTGCGAACCAGAAATCCGGATAAGGAATTCTGTCAGCCCGGGAGAAGGTGTTAGGCATTCCCGAGTTCCGTGGTTCTAGCACGGTCGCTCAACTGTTGCATTTAGCTATTATCTGATTTTTTACATGAATAACCTATGTGCTGATTCTACTTTTTACTGCTTTTACATATACATATTTACTCGAGAAAGTGAACGCCGTTTAAAGTATATTTTCGGATTGCGCCGCATCAAATGAACCCGCAATCTTAGGCACACTCTATTCAACGTCTTAGGATTTGGATTCGGGCTGCATAAAATGCCCACCCATATTTAGGAATGTAATTTACTAAAGCCACGCCTAAAGATTCTAGCGCGTTATTATCTTTTGGGAGGGCCGTGAAATTCGCTAAACGGCCCTTCCCGACTTCTAAAAATATTAAACCTTTACTGAGGGCCCCGCATTTTTTTTTATTTTGGCGAAGCTCGTCTCATTTATTTTAAAAGGGCAATCCTAAAGTAACTACATTTCTATTTTAATTTGTCTCTAAATTAAAAAAGAAAAAGAAAAAAAGGCGTTATAAAAAAAAAAAAAAAATCCTGGTTAATTACATGCTGGAAAAAACCGTAACTTATTTAATTAATAGGTTACAACATATGGTAACGAAAAATTGTACTCGAACTTGTAAAAATGGAAAATTATTTCGCGCCTTATTCCATAAGCTAATATTACTAAAAAAAAAATAGAATTATGTATACAAAAAACGTACAAGATTGACTAAACGTTACTACATTTAGCCATTTTTAACTGTGGTAAGGTTAACTAAATGATCAAAGATATAGACTAATTCATTAACCCTAATGGATCCGCAATTTAACTATTCTAAATGCTTATTGAAACTACTCTACATTAGTATAAGTATGCTTAATCATAATAAATAAAATTATCGACTACGGCCTTTATTTTATTTTATTTTTTATTTTTTATTTTATTTTTTTTATTTTTGATTTTTATTGGAACTACAATGTTGACACTACCTAACCACCTTACTTTCACATTTTTAGCAAGTCCACAACCTATCTATGTGAGATTATTTGTAACATGAATTAATGCTAATACTTATGAGATTATAATCACTTAAGAGGATTAATGGAAATTAGTTTTAACCACCTAAACGAAATACTAATCGGGATTTGACTAAGTACTCTATCTCGTTTGTGGACTACTTGAATATATGCATGGAAACAAACAACTAACTAGAGATATGCTACTAACATGATTTACCCCATTAATCTAACAAAAAATTGAAAGGTTCATATTATATCAGCGCATGACCATTTATACAATTCCTTCTCTTTGCAGTCCAATTATACAAAAAATTAAAACAGTTCACAAAGAAAAACTAAATAGACCAAATTGCCTACTATCTACTTTATTGAAGCGGTTGGATTTCATTGTTGCATTTCAACTTCAAAGCTTTATCACTACAAGATTCGAATGTGTACCTGGAATTCGAATTACAATAAGAGAGAAAAGAGGTCAGGAGCGACAATGTACAACAGTAGCACAGCAACAGAATACCACAACAAATAACAGCAACAAAAACCAGCAATAACCAATGTAACAATGGTCAGAACCAAACTGAAAACCTCGGAAAACCTGACTGAAAATCAGATAGTACTAAACGCAATCCACAGAGGCAGTAACAAAGTTCTGATTTCAATAGTAAAGAAAAGGACCTCACTTTCAGTTTTTAGCTCTCAAAGATTGACTCTTTTAGTTCTGAAAAATTAGCTTATCTCTCACTTTTAAGTTCTGAAAGTTTCTGATGTGTAAATTTTTCAGTCCCCTTTACTATATCAACTCCTCCTATTTATAGGCTAGAACTAAACATTATTTATTCAAAGTTTTTTTTCACTTTCAGCCTGTATATTCCCTCTCATGTGCATTTACACCCTTTTATCATTAATCCCATGCTTATTTTCTGATTTCCCACCCTTAAAGATACCAGACAGGGTGTATTCTGCACTACTAATTCCCTTTTCATTAAATAATTCATTAATTTAATTGTACACTGAATATTCAACTGGCAGACCACAAACACTAAATATTTTAAATCTTTTAATACCCAAAAATACCCCTGAAAACCCCCTATTATTATTGCCTTGCCCTGACTCTTAACAATCTGTATTTAAACCTCTCTGATTTACAACTACACCAAATCACTACATAGCTACAACCAATCCTTAAGTCAAATTCACACAAATGATTCAAGCATCAAAACAGACCAACGAAGTGATTAAGGTTGTACTCGTCCAAACAAAGTAGTCATAAACTAACTATTCGACGAAGTTGTTCAAATCGAATATAGCTTATAGCGCATGCTCAAACAAACAGAAGAAAAACTTTGACCAAATAAAAGGTCTTGAAGAAGAAGGAGAACTAATGAACAAGACAAGATTACAAAATAACACTTTAAACAAAGAATCAATAATCCGAAAAATAGAACGAACAAGACAAGATTACAACCAACACTTAAAACCAAATCAATAACAGAAAATAGATCAAAGGAACTAAATAATCTTGAAAGAAAAATCTGAAAATTGAACGAACCTAAGTCGAACTCGAATTTGAACTATTGGAAGTTGAACGGACTGTTTGTGAGTGTTGAAAAAGGATGAAGCAGAAGCTGGTCGTTTTGACTGTGGCGGACTAGCTGGAGGGACGAGGGTGGTCGTGAGGAGCAGCAGCGGCAGCAGTTGGACTCGCTGCTGCTGATGGCGTCATGGGCTGATGTTGGGCAGTGGGGTGGTGGTCGACGTGAAGCAGTGGTCGACGGGGAAGGCTCGACGTGAGGGAGATGGAGTGGACGTGAAGGTGATGGCGTCGAGCAGCTGGAGGTGGCAGTGATGGCTGCTGCTCGTCGTAGGCGAGCAGCTGAGCTCGTTTGGTCGTCCATGGCTGTTTCGCGAAAGGAGAAGGAGCAGCGGTCATGGCTGTTTCGTGAAGGAAAAGAAACAACGTTTATGGAGGAGAAGAGGTTGTTTGGCGACTTGAAGACGAGGATGACGGCTGGAGATGATTAGGTTTTTTTTTCTTTCTAGGGTTTCTTCTTCTTGAAGAAGAAGAAGAAGAAGGTGAAGCTTCTTGAAGAAAAAGATACGGCTGATGCATAAGTTGTAGGGTTTGGGTATTTGGGTTGTGGACCAAGTAGAGTATGGGTCATGGGTGTGGGCCTGGTATTGTTTTGGGTTGGGTAGAAGTGTTTTGGGCCTATTTTTAATTCCGAAAATTGGCCCAATCCGAGTTTGTTCTTCTTATTATTTTTTTTGTTTCTCTTTTCTTTTAATTGATAAAACTAAAATTCTAAATTGAGTTATAAACTAAATTAACTCCAAAAATACTAATTAAACTCCTAACAACAATTATCATACACAATTAAACACCAATTAAAATAAAATTGCACAATTTGACATTAAATGCTAGCAATGCAAAAGATTCCTATTTTTGTGATTTTCATTTTTGTAAAACAAACTTAATTACCCCTAATGGTAAACTTGAATCCTAAATTCAAAATGCGACATATTTTTGTATTTTTTATTAATTCAACAAATGGACATGCACATACGAAGAAAAAAAATGCAAATAATACATGGAAAATAACACCAAATTCACAACAATTGCGAACAAAAAAAATGTTTTATTTTGAATTTTTGGGAGTAATGTATATATAAGGCAAAAAATCACGTACTCACAAACGCATTGTTGATAAGTTCTGGTTTGCCACAGAACTTGTGGGAGGACGACGTTCTTACGGCCAACCGAATACTAAATCGAGTACCCCATAGCAAAACACATTCCATTCCATATGAAAAATGGAAAGGAAGGAAGCCCAACTTGAATTATTTTAAAGTATGGGGATGTTTGGCAAAAGTGCAAGTTCTTAAACCCAAAAGGGTAAAAATAGGACCGAAAATAGTTGATTGTATTTTCATAGGATATGCGACTAATAGTAAAGCATATCGATTTCTGGTTCATAAATAAGAAAATCCCGACATTCATAATAATACGGTTACAAAATCAGATAATGCTGAGTTCTTTGAAAATATATATATCCGTATAAAAGGAATGCGAGTCGATTGGTGAAGGATCTAAACGACCTCGGGAAGAAACAAAAGAAAGTACATTTAATCAGGGGGATCCAAGACGTAGTAAACGTCAAAGAACGTCTACTTCGTTTGGACTAGATTTTGTGACTTTCTTATTGGAAAATGAGCCTCGAACATTTAAAGAAGCTATGTCTTCTTCGGAATCATTGTTCTGGAAAGAGACAGTCAATAGTGAAATAGAATCCATATTGAACAACCATACATGGGAATTGGTTGATCTTCCTCCTGGAAATAAACCTTTGGGTTCTAAATGGATTTTTAAGAGAAAATTGAAGGATATTGTGATGCAAATTGGATCACCAGTTCAACTGATTCGAAGTCCACAAGTGGATATGTATTCACTATTGGTAGAGGAGCGGTATCTTGGAAGTCGTCCAAACAAACATGTATTGCCCGCTCTACAATGGAGGCTGAGTTCATAGCCTTAGATAAAGCCGGTGAAGAAGCTGAATGGCTCCGGAATTTCTTGGAAGATATTCCATTTTGGCCCAAACCGTTGGCACCAATATGCATACACTGTGATAGCCAAGCGGCAATTGGAAGGGCTGGGAGCGTTATGTATAACGGTAAATCTCGTCATATACGACGAAGACATAAAACCGTTAGGCAACTTCTCTCTAGAGGAATTATCACGATTGACTATGTAAAGTCAAGTGATAATGTGTCGGATCCACTTACAAAAGGCCTAACTAGAGAGGTAGTTGAGAAATCATCGAGGAGAATGGGACTATGGCCGAGAACAAGTCATGACGGTAACTCTACCTAGAAGACTGGAGATCCCAAGATCTAGGTTCAAGGAGATCAAACAAAGTCATTAATGACGGTTCAACATTATCAACAAAAAATTTTAGTCCATTCTCGTGATGAGACAATGTTCAGTACCAAGTATAAAGCATTAAGGCTTTTTAATGATTTCTAAATTTGATATAGGGTATATCAAATAGTGTATCTACGGGATGACACGTTTAGGAATCACCTATGTAAGTGTGAAGTGTTAGCCGCTTCAAGGAGAATTTTGCAAGGCCAATTCTCTATGCATTTATAAAACCAGGCAGTGTTCATGGCTGAAACGAACATAACAATGAGAACCAAAGACGGTTAAGGGATTGATTGTGTGACTTATGGTTGTCTAGGTATACACTAAAATTCGACGGTTCAAAGATATCAAATCTACCGATTGACCGAGTATATCTGACATAAGTTCACTACGGAAAGTTCAAAGGGAAACCTACTTATCCAGATGCAATTAATTCTTTCTTGCAAATCACACAAGTTTTTCATGCATACTTCCGTGATATAGCCATTCCCCATTCATGTGGAGGATTGTTGAGTTTTGGATTGTTGAGTTTTTGTTTAAGATGAAATAGTCTTAAAATGAGAGTGAATGAGAAATGGGATTTGGATTTGGATTTGGATTCGGATTTGATCAAATGATCGATTGATTGATTAATTATTTGGACCAAATTTATTTGTTAATAGTGAATATTAACGTGATATAATCCGTGTTTGTAACGGATGTTTTCCAATCTGTGTATTGTGTTGCACCAAGAAAGCAACAAGATGCCTAGTAGACCTCCCACCATGGCCAAGTGCTCCTCCCACCAAGCAAGTGTTCATTCCACCATGTAAGTGCTTCCTCCATGATATCCTAATGTTTGTTCCATCATGGAGGAGACTGATTTCTCTCACATGACTGCTATAAATAGAGTAGAAGTTGTAGAGAAAGAAGAACACACCGGAAAAAAACACTCGAAACACTCAGTATACAATTGATATACACTCTGTATATAATTGATATAGACTCTGTATACACTCAAACTACACTCTGTATACACTGTGTATACACTGGAAAAACGAATTGCAATCTGATATCCTCTTCAGTAAGAATTCAACATCGGCTATACATTACATTCCTTCCTCTCAGAATTTTCATTCGACTTCTGAGTTCTCCTCCTTTGTTCTGCATTGTTTTAAAACTACAAACAAATCAACTGTAAGTGTGATTTGCTGCCGAACTTTGCGTTCGCTGAAATACTGGGGTTTGAAGTACCGCTATACCAGTGTGTAATTCGTTCTATCCTGGGAGGAAATAATCCATAACCTTGGGTACTAGGAGGGAATTAAATTTCTTAAGAAAACACTGTGAATTCAGTGGGCTCGAATTAATTTTTGTTTCAGTTATATCATTTATATTTACGTATGTTACTGTTGTAGGTAGCTGATAAAGAGGATAATATATATCTAAGAGTGGAAAAGTTAAAACTTGATCTTCCATCATTCCATATTTATACCAGATAAGAAGTACTATACAGGAAACAAAAACAACAAATTATTAAAGACAGAATACAAAAAATTGGCATCAGTTAATGATTAACAAGTATGGCAATAAATGTAATTATATTCCATTCAAGTGGCTAGTTCTTTATTTTCTGGAGTTGTAATTGACATAAATATTGACGTTTGTTAATTGCATCTTTAGTAATATGGATTATCATCTTTTGTTTTTTTCTCTAATTTTAATTTTAACTTATGAATTATTGTAACTACCGATTCACCCTACTATCTATGCTATGCTTGATAATTCACGTTTATATTATACTAGTAGAACTAAAGAGTAAAGAGGACTGGTTTCTGAATTCGTTTAACTAAAGCCTCCTTGGAAAACCTTTATTGGACTTGTGCACCCAATGTATCTTAATTGTTGGGCCAGGAGTTCCCTATTGGACCATCAGTTGCACTGGGCTTAAATATGCGCTTATGTGACAACTCTTGCTTTAATAGGTACTAATAGTGCGGGCTAACCACTTTTCAACTTATAGTTGAAAAATGAGAAACTTTCAGAAACTACTATATTTTTGTGGTTATTAGCTAGTTGTAGTGTGATGATCCAAAAGGTCATCACTTGTTTTAAAAATAAATTCTATGTTCCGAGGCCTTAAAACCTCTTTCTGTCTCACCTCGATTTGCATGCGCAGTCCTGACGCGTATCCGGAAAGCCATTATGTGAAAATGATAAAAAATTTGCTTTTAAAACGAATTTAAGTTGACTTCGATCAATATTTTGAGTAAACGGACCCGGACCCGTGATTTGACGGTCCCGGAGGGTCCGTAGGAAAATATGGGATTTGAGTGTATGCCCGAAATCGAATTCCGAGGTCCCAAGCCCGAAAAATGAATTTTTAAAGAAAATTATCTTCTGGAATAAATATGAGTTTTTGGAAATGAAATGTTGTAGACATGTGATTTTTGACCCTCCCCAAGATTTTTATATTTTAGCGTGTAAATATTTAGTTTAGGCCTAATATAGCTATTTCAACTCATTTTGACTCTTTTACTTTATTTTGTTACAAGAAAAATGAAAATCACAAAAAATATTTAGTTTATGTATTTTTCAAAAAAAAATTAAAAAAATATAAAAATGGTACCTTATTTTTATCTTTATATAATTTCGAAAACACAAAAATAGTTTCATGTTTAGTTTAATTAATTAGAATTAGCTTTGGATTGTGTAGTATTTTATCTTATTTTAAAAGGAGTCAATTAAGGTGTTGGATCACAATTTTAGGAGTTTTAGAGCCCAGTTCTTGGCCCAATTTGGATTAGTCCATTAAGCCTAGGGACCCTTCTAGACTCTTCTTTGGAACAAAAAAAAACACATGAAGAAGACCCTAAGGACTTAACAAAAAAGACTCAGGGACTAATGAGCAAAATACACAAAAATACACCTAAATCTAGACTCTACCTATAAATTAATGCTTAAAAAAATCAAAAGGTGGAAAAAGAACGGATATACACTGAAAGAGAGGAGCGCAACTTTTGGTAATGGAGACCCCCACCAGTTCATCTTTTCTTCAAAAACAAAAACCATAAAAAATTCCATATCCAATGAACCTAACGCCTAAAGAAAAGGGGGACATTCTGCAAAGAAGAAGCTAGCGCCGCAACTGTGAAAAAATGAACCCACCCCCCTAAACTTGTCTCATTTGACACACCTAACCTAACTTAACAGACCTAGAAAATCAGCGACAATCCAAGAGTAGGGCACGTCGTCCGTCACCTAGCTCACCGGAAATCCGGCAACCTCCAAATCAGCGACGTGCCACACCCATCGTCACTGCTTCTCCATCCCAGCAATATTGTCATTCACCACCATAGCAGCCCTATCCCCTCGTCGTCACTGCTCACTACTCACACACATACACACCAACAGAAGCTTTGGTTTTTGTCGCGTTTTAGTTTCCCTGTCTGATCAATTGAAAATTGAGGTTGAGATGCTTGAAGTTTTGGACAGCATGGTCTACATCTTATTCCATCGAGGTTCGAGTGTCGTCCGACGAGATTCCGCCTCATCGAGGTCCTAAACTGTTTTTCTTATTTGCTCTTGGATTACCTACTGGAAAGCTCATTATTTGGTTCAAGGTTTTCTTCTTCCTTTATTTCTTTTTCGTTCCTCTTATGTAATGAATCAGTTGTGATACAAGTTTAATATGAATTGGGAGTTCATGTTTGGTTGATTCTTTTCATCTGATCCTCTATGATTTGAACTGATTTTCCCCTGTTTCTATTCAACTCGTCTGATTTTTGTTGTAATGCTCCATGTTATATGTTGTTGAATGTCTGTTATGTCTATTGAACTCGTCGGGATACCTTAAGAGGAGAACTCTTTCCATTTTAGTAACAGAATTTGGTTGTGTAGAAGAAAATATGTAGTATAATTCACCATTCAAGTGTTAAACCTTAGCTATATTCAATTTTTAGAACCTTTCGGACATCTAGACATGCTATATACCAAATTCTAGCTGGACCTTTGAAACTAATTGCTATTCATGTGTAGTAGTTCATTTTAGAATTTTGGGTAACTTAGACTGATGTGATATTGGTTCTCTCAGTTGTTATTGCTTGTGAAAGTTGTTCTTGAGAATTGAATGGGAAATCAGTGAACAATAGCGTTAAGCCATGAATCGTTTAATTTCAATTAATAGAAACTGGGTTTAATGTTTGATTGACGGTAGATAGAGGAGTGGACAAGAGATAATGTTTGGGCCGGTGTTTAATCTGGTAAATTTGGTAGGCCGTGTGGATTTATGAAAGGTCTTGCTGCATTTTGTTGATCTTCTGAAGGATAAGTTTTATTCCATTGCTAAATCGTATATGTAGTACTGAGTGTTCGTGATAATTGTGAAGATATGTTAAAGAGGTAGCACATTAGTATTTGTGGAATTCGATTATGTTCGATTATTATAGTCGAATACAGATCTTTTCTTTTAAATAAATCGAGGTGTGCCATCAATTGAACTTTCCATGGCCGTCGCAAATTTAAAAATGCATAGTTGCTTTAGGCGCGTAATTTAAAATTACCCTTCTTAAACTCGGGTGCGCATTTATGTGACCTAAATCCAAAACTCAACAATGTTATATAAAATGTGTTGCGGACTACGGATGCATTTATGTGACGTGGTTCAAGACGTATTTTAAATGACGTTGCAATCTTCCTTAAAAATGATTAAAAGCGGTTAATTAGTTAAAATTGTATCATAGGCTAAAACATGTATTAAAATTAGTAAATAGGCCAAATATAATAGTTGAGCGACCGTGCTAAAACCACGGAATCCGGGAATGCCTAACACCTTCTCCCGGGTTAACAGAATTCCTTACCCGGATTTCTGTGTTCGCAGACTGTAATACAGAGTCAATCTTTTCCCCGATTCGGGATTTGAACCGGTGACTTAGGACACCATAAAATTATCCCAAGTGGCGACTCTGAATTTTAGATAAAATAATCCTATTTCGATTGTCACTTAAATTGGAAAAACTCTCATATACTCCCCTTTGGGTGGGGATATAGGTAAAAAGGAGGTGTGACAGCTCTGGCGACTCTGCTGGGGAAAAAGAACCCAGAATCTCTGGTTCAGGGTTCATAATTCGAGCTTGGAATAATTGTTGTATTTGGCTTTTTTTATTATCTGATTTTATTCATATGTTTGGGCCTAATGTGCTAAGTGCTGCTTTTTACCGCTTTGATATTATTTGAACTATATATAAACTGTTACGAAACCCTTTTCTTCTCATCTTCGGGGATGTGCACGCTGGCGTGACTCCTCCTTCTGTTAGTGTCATACCTTGAAATAAGAAAGAGGCTCGGACAAGTTACAAAGCCAGATGGCCTTTTGGTTCCCGGTACATAGCCCCCTCCTCGGCTCGAGTTGTCCGCTCGAGTACACAAGTCTAGAACAATATACCCATGCTTTTAGCTTAGAATAACTCAGCCTCATGCCGGATCCCTAGTAGGAACGTTTGTTTGTAACATGTGCATTTTACTTTGGGGACTCAACACAGGGGTTGGGTCCGTCTACGACAGGTGTACCCAAATTTAAAGATTATCCTGATGCATCTTACGTGCTACTTGTGTATCTGTCTATTTCGGCTTGCATGCTATCTGCTTCTAGAATAAGGAAAGAAAATGAAAAAAAATGAAAAAAAAAGGGAGTGAGAGGTAGGTATTTGAATTACCTTGAAATTCTATTGAAAGTTTGAAAAAAAAGTCATTTCAAAATAAGTCATATTTTCTTTTGTTCCGTCAAAACTGGGTGAACTACGCGGGTCTGATTCTCACCGGATGTGAGATACGTAGGCAAACCTCATCGGTTCCGGCCCATAATTTTTAAAAAATCGAAAAATATTTTCCTTTACTTTCTCTCTAGAAAAGTCTTTTTTTGAGACCCCAATTTTAAAAAAAATCCAAAAAAAATAATATTTTTCATTACTTACTTCTTTAGAAAGCCTTTATTTTAGACCCTAATTATTTATTTTTTTAAAAAATATACAAAAATATTTTCTTTTAATTTCTTCCAAAAATCCAAAAAATATTTTCATTCTTCTTTCAAAATTGAAAAGAAAATTCAAAATTCAAAAATATTTTCTTTTTTTAGAAGCATTTCTTTCATAAATTCAAAATAAAATTTCAAAATATTTTCTTTCTTCTTTAGAAGTTTTTCTTTCGAATTTTTTTTTTAAAAAATCTTTCTTCTTTAGAAGTCTTTCTTTGCAAAAATGCTGAAGAAAATCAAAATCCAAAAATATTCCCTTTCTTCTTTATAAATCTTTCTTTCAAAAAAATAAAATAAAAAGTTAGTTTATTTACTTTATTCATGATCTTCCCGAACTACGCAAGATCTGATTCATGTTTCCACATGATACATAGGCAACCCACATCAGGTTCGATCACCATTAAAAAGAAATGAAAAATATTGATAATAATAAGGATCGACTGAGTCCATTCTAACATGTTTTGTTTTGAATTGTGAAGAAAGTTGAGGTGGTCGGTTTGTGGTAAGCTGGAAATACAAGATCCAAGGAAAAATGATAACTGACAACGAAGCTATTACAAGTGCTCAATGTGAGCACGTGATTTTTGTTTCACACGACAATCGCTCCAAAAAGAAATAAAAAATAATAATTGGCCCTGCTGTACAATTTTTGGATTTCTGTGCGGCACTTTGTTGATTTATTTGTGACTTCGGCCCATTTTTATTTATTTACTTTATTAAAACAAAATTCAAAAATATATGTGTCCTGCATAATTTGAACCGTAATCCGGTCGTTAAATAGAAAATCATGAATAAGCATCTTCGTCCGTGATTTTATTTTGTTTGACTTTTCCTGTTTTGAAATATTTTAGTGTGTGTGCAAATAATTGTATTGAGCGTGTATTTAATTTTAATTTGATTTTTTTGGCTTAGTTTTGTTTTAAAATAAATAAGAAAAAAGGAAATAAATAAAAAAATAAAGAAAGGACCCCTTCCCTTCCGGACTTGGGCCAATTTTAACAAAATTGGCCCAAACAAACAGCCCAAGACCCAGGCCTGCCCGGTCCAGACCACCTGATGCCCAGAGAATCCAAACGACGTCGTTTTGGTACAGGCTGATCTGGGCCGTTGATCTCAAATTGATCAACGGCCAAGATCAATTCCCCATAACCCACCAATAAACCCGACCCGTCTCACCCGGACCGACCCCAACCCTTTACCCTTGAAACGACACCGTTCCACTTAAGCTATCAGATCCAGACCGTAGATCTAGATTGATCTAACGGTCGAGATCAATCCACCCATTAACTATATAAGACCATAATCTTACCCTGCCCCCCCCCATCTGAATCCCAGCCTTCGTCTCCAAACAAACAGCCCTAAAACCCTAGCCGCCCCTGCGTACTTTCGCCATAAAAGCCGGCGGCATGGATGCCGGTGACCTTCCCCTTAACACCCTAGAACGCCCTTGCCATCCTGAACCCAAATCTATCAACCAGGTAGTTCGAATCCCTTCCCACCTTCTCGAATCTTCATTTGAAGATTCGAGTCAAAACTCGATCTACACGGTTTAACCCTAAAATCATACCAGACACTCCCCAGACCCCCTCGTGACCAAACCATACTTGGTTTGGTCCGAATCAGATCAGGGAAGCATGAATCCCAGATCTGAGTTTTGAAGCTTTGAGATCCTTCGTCACTGGTCCGTGTTTTGTTCGAGCCAAAGAATTTAAGGCCTAATGGACCTTAATCGAGGTGTTTCTCATCTGAGAAACACTTCGATTAAAGTCCGTTCAGCCTTAAGAAAGGTCTGTCCAAATCCGGGTTGAAACTTTTAACTTTTCAAGTTTAAGGTGAGTTCTTTCTTTTCTTTATCTGTTTTGGCCCATCTGATTGTGTTAAAAGTCTGTTCATGCTTTGATTTTGTGTCTTTGAATTTTGTCAACTATGCCCCGTCCACTTTTCCTGAACCACTGTGTTTTGTTTGAACCCCTCCTATTCTGATAAGACATGTGTATTGGTTGTATTCCAAATTTGTACTGACTAACTGATTCCTCAAAGTATAATTCTGTTTAATCAGTATAAGACGAGTCATGTGTCCCATGCTTTTGAATGTCTGATTTTTGGCTACGTTTGTGTATGTTAATGCTAATATAGTCGAGTCGACGTGTGTCGTCAATTAGTTTCAACTGGCTGAACAAAAGTTAAATCGATTTGCTTCTGTTGAACATTTGCCTGAGTCAATTAAGAACCAGTTTTTGTTTACTTATAGCTGTTGAATTGATCAGTAATGTAAAAAGGGATGTTTGGTTTAAATTCTGAATTGAGAGGCATGTGCACTCGTGCACAGCATGTGCATTGGTGCACCTCATGTGCTTTGTGCACAACCTATGGCCTGCATAAAGGTCTTTGTTAAGTGTTAAACAATTTGACAGCATATGCTGTCAGATACATTCTACTGCCCATACTTGGCTTTAGTTTAAAGAAGTATTTAAACCTTTTAAAAGTTAAATCTGCCAGGGAATGTTGATGGGGGTTAATACTTAAATAACTAATTGGAATCTGAAAATGTAAAAGGCACATGGGAGGGGTATGGTGATAGTCTAAACAGGCTGTTAAAAGGGGTAAGGAAGGCTTATAAAAGAGGAGGCATCTGACTAAGAAGGGTGAGGAGATACCGAATTAGGGGGCAGACATACAGAAGGAGAACTGGACCTTGAGGGCTGTAAAAAGAAAAACACACTGTGAGGAGTTTGAAAAGGAGAGCTGAAATACATACAAATAGATACACATAGATAGAGAGAGATTAGGGGATAGAAGGGATACAACCAACAATCAGAAACTTTTTCCTCCTATTATTATTGGGTTTCAGTTGTTCAACTTGTTCAAATCAATTCTGATTCTTTGAAATTCCAGTTGTGTCTATTAGTCGAGTGTTTTCATTGGTTTACTACTGGTTTGTTCTGTCTGGAGTTCTGATTCTACTCCATTGGGTGTTGCTGTTATTTGGCTATTGCTTTCTATTGGCCATAGTTGCATCTCTGCACTCAAGCCTATTTCTTGCTGTATTGCTTTGCCTGCTGCTATTCTGCCCTGCTGCTACTGATAGTGCTGGGATTGCTGCTGCATTTTGTTGTCATTGTACTCTGCTGACTCCCCTTTTCTTCAATTGTCAGATATTTCCAGGTACACAACCTCTGAAACCTTGTATTGTTGAAAGTTTGAAGTTGAAGCAGGAATAAAGAAAACGAACAGTTGTTCATGTTATAACATTGGTGTTAAAAATAGGTCGAATGTTAGTTGGGATTGTATTTTTACTGCAAATTGCAAATACTTTGTATAAACTAGCATACATTCTGTTTGAGATGGACTGTTAGATAGCACTGTTCAATAGTAATGACAGTATGACATAGACAGCATGTTTGATTTAGTATACATTCAGTTCAGTATAACGCTGTTTGGCTTAGTTACGACTGTACAACATAGAGTCATGGCAAGCACTTGTATGTATTTTTGCCTAGACCACTGAATTGACAAATCTGTGGTATTAGGTATGGGATAGATGTATCCCAAACAAACTCTCATGCAGTCACATTAAGAGTCTGGCTATGAATGCCAGTTCTCCTGTCAGTTTATTTGTTCCAATGCAGGTTCGATATCGGATTTCGGTATAGATTCTTTGTTTCAAAATAATGTGATGATTGTTGAGAGAAACTAATAGTCATTCTGAGTTCAATTAGTAGTAATTTTCCTAATAAACAGCCGATTTCGTTTATCAAATTCAAATAGGTTAGAGTGTTAAAATAGAACTTGGAGGTCGTTAGACATAACTCAATATATGTTGTCAGTTTGTTTGCAATTTCACTTAGCAAATTAATAAGCGTACTCACTCGATGAAGACAAAGCATGAAGTAACCCTCACCTCATAAACAATCAATCAGGTAATTAAACAAGTTTAGGTTCGGCAAACATAATAAGGATTCAGTCTGTATTTATTCAAACAAGCAAAGTTCGGCATCATCCTTCTCTTTAAAGATAAACGTAGTAGAAATGTAGCCATTGTAGGGTACCCTTCTAAAATAATGAGACGAGTCTCGTCGAATAAAAATGCAAATTGCGGGGCCCTCAATAATTGATCATGATAAATACTTAGAATTTGGGACGGACTGTTTAGTGAATTCCACTGCCTTCCCCAAAGATAATAACGCGTTTAGATTCTTTAGGCGCGACTTTAAGTAAATTATATTCTTAAAATCGGGTGCACATTGATGTGACCCAAATCCAAGTCTCAACGGAGTCAAAATGTGTTAACAACTACGGGTGCATTGATTGTGACGTGGTTCGAGACGCATTTTCACGACGTTGCAATTCCATAAAATAAATGATAATAATAAAAGCGGTTTAAACTTAATAAAAGCACATAAGTCACAACCTGTATTTAAATCAGATATTTAGCCATTATAACAATTTAAGCGACCGTGCTAGAACCACGGGATTCGAGGGTGCCTAACACCTTCCCTCGGGTCAACAGAATTCCTTACTTAGAATTTCTGGTTCGCAGACTTCATTTGGAAAAGTCGAAAAATTTCCTCGATTTGGGATTCAAGATAAACCGGTGACTTGGGACACCAAAAGCCAAACCTTTCCCAAGTGGCGACTCTGAATTAAATAAATAATCCCATTTCGAATATTGTCACTTAAAATGGAAAAACTCCCTCGCACATTTAACCCCTCGGGGCGGGCGCACAAAAAAGAGGTGTGACAGCTCTGGCGACTCTGCTGGGGAACAATGACCCAGAACCACTGGTTCAGGTTCCAAGAATTCGAGCTTAGAATAATTGTTATATTTGGCTTTATTATCTGATCTTTATTACATGTTTTGCATAAAAGTGCTAAATGTTGTCTTTTACCGCTTTTGATATTATCTGAACTGTATATAAACTGTGCCGAAACCCTTCTTTTCTTACCTCCGGGGAGAAGCTCGCTGGTCGAGACTCCCTATTCTGTTAGTGTCAATACCTGAAATAAGAAAGAGGTCGGACAAGTTACAAAGCCGGACGATCTCGCGGGTCCCCGGTACGTAGCCCCCTCCTCGACTCGAGTTGTCCGCTCGGGTACACAGTCTAGAACAAATACCAAGGTTTAAACCTAGTATAACGAAACTTCATGCCGGATCCCTAGTAGGAACGCTTATTTGCATCATATTGCATTTGACTTAGGGGACTCAACACAGGGGTTGGGTCCGTCTAGGACAGGCAACCTGAAATGGAAAAGACCATCATGCTGCATTCCTATCTGTGTTGTGCATTTATTTGCTTCGGTTCCGCATGTCGACCGGTTCCTAAAAAAGGGGAAAATAGCAGCGTAGGGGAGATAATTACTTATTTTTGGAAAATAAAACCAATGTCCAAGTAGTGTCAAAACCTCGCCGGAATTTTTCTAAAAAAAACTGTCTTGTTTATTGAGAGTTATTTAAAAAAAATATAAAAATTTTCTTTTATCACTTTCAAAATAAAAAAAAAAGGTATTTATTTTAAAAGTAAAAAAAAATCGAAAATTCATAATTCAAAAAATGTGTTGTTTCTTTCGTAGTACCCCTTTTATGAATTCAGACTAATAGTCCAAATTTTTCCTAAAAAAAATAATATAAAAAAAAAATAAATAGTTTCTTTAATCTTTATCTCTTTTCAAAAAAAAATGTAAAAAAATACGCATTCCTGATTTCTAGGTTTATTTGATTTTCTCTATTCATGATATGCCCGAACTACGCCGGTTTGATTCTCACCGGATGTGAGATACGTAGGCAACCCTCGTCGGGTTCAACCCCATTTTTCTAAATAGCCAAAAATCAGTAAATAAATAAATAAAAGATGTGTCAAATTTTTAAAAGAGTCGTAAATAAGTCAGGTGACGTTGTTTTATCATAAATAGCCGAATATTCCCGAAAGGGACGCCGGAAGGCTGACTTTGCATAAACAGCCACCTTTGGGTCTTGTTTAGCGTTTTTATCCAATAGACCCGCACAGCCTTAAAATCTTCGTCTCCGAAGTGTTTAAAGGCCGTGTTCAAAACTTGATCCTCTCTGTAAAAATATTTTTTGAGTCAGTCAATTTTGTTAAAATCACCTTAATAAATGTGCAGGATGAGCACGATGCAAAATGAACATTTTTCAATAATGACCAAAATCCCTGTCAAGTTACGGCTATGGTGGAATGATCTAGGTGTTGAAGGACAAAATGAGGTTAAGAAATATCTGAAAGGTCTTGTGGGTCTGTTGGAAATCCAGCCTCGGGGAGATATCATAAGAGCTTTGGTTACCTATTGGGACCCGACGCACAATGTTTTTCATTTCTCTGATTTTGAACTCACTCCGACTTTGGAAGAAGTGGCCGGATACATCGGGAATACTGAGTTTCCCTTGAGGGAAAAATACTTGGTCGCCCCAAGAGTCGTCACGGTACATCGATTCCTAGATTCATTGAAGATACCTAGAACAGTCCACAACCCGGATCTGGCAGCTGGATTTTGTACTCCATGCTTCATATATGATAGGTACGGTCACGAGGGGGGATTCAATAATCCAATCAACAAACTGTGCAGCAAAGGAGTTCGTCAGAAGTGGGACGAGCACAGACGGGTAGCGTTCATGATAATGTTCCTGGGTCTTCTGGTATTTCCGAGGAAAGATGGAAACATTGATTTGAAGATATCTGGGGTCGTCAGCACTTTACTCACGCAAAGTGACAGTACTCTCGCGCCTATGGTGGTATCCGACATCTTTCGAGCTCTCACAACTTGTAAAGCTGGGGAAGTTTCTTCGAAGGTTGTAATTTGCTCTTACAGATATGGATGACCGAGCACCTCTGCCATCATTCCGAGATTTTGAGCCATGGTTCCCCGGAAAAGACCCGCATAGAAGAATCTTACACGAGAACCAAAGAGATCATTTGGCCCAAAGGAGTTCTGGCATGGATCTCGTTCTTGCGAGCTCTTACTGCCAGCCAAATACAATGGACGTTGGGATGGTTGCCTGTTGATGAGATCTTATATATGTCTGCAGCTAAAACTCATTTCTTACTGATGGGGCTTAAGAGCATTCAACCTTACGCACCCTGCCGAGTTTTAAGACAGTTCGGAAGATGCCAGACAGTACCTCATGAGGAAGATCTAAGCACTCAAGCAGTTGAGATAAGTCCTAACGGACAGTTCCCAGAAGCAAAGATTCGCCAAATCTGGAATGAGGGTCAATATTTGAAATCAGATACTTGCGTGCGGGATCAAGCCAAAGGAGAAACGGCGCCAGGTTACCTTGCATGGTACAGAAGGGAACTCGAGCATGAAAGGCCAGCTAAGAGACCCCACATCCGGAATTTTACCGAATCATCACAAAAGCAGTGGGATTGGTTAGCAAAAGAAAGAGGCTATTGCGCCGAAATCAGCAGGTTAAAGCAACAAGTGGAAAACTTGAAATATGAACACAACGTGCAAGTTGCTACCGATCTGGGAGAGCGGAACAGGTTGATTCAAGAAAATGAAAAGCTCAGAGCCCAGATCAAACAGATAAGGTTGGATGCAGATAAACAGCCAAGGCGTCGATCAGACGAGCACCTGATAAAAAGGCTAAAAAGCGAGATCAGAGAGTGGCGAGATGGGTTGGAGAAATCTGAAAACGTCATAGCAGAGCTCAAAGCACAGTGGGATACAAGAACAGATAAGCATCGCAGATACCTGTATCAATTGGAAGGCGACCACGAGAAGACTGTTGCTAAGATAAAGAGAGAGATGGCAGCACTTGAGATCAAAGCAGCTAGTCAGGCCAAGGATTTCCAAATTGAGAGCAGATACTGGTATGACTCAATAGCCCAGATGAAGTTGGAAGTACGGCGATTGGAGCATCAGCATATACAGGATATTCAAGTATTCGAGATATGCAGCGATCAGATAAAACGCCTACTCATAAAAAAGAAGCAAACCAGAGATAGGATCAAAGCCATTGCCCATGCCATCACCAGACGATGTCTGCGATGTGAGAACATGTCCAGTGTTACCTTCCCCTCGGCAGTAATGGTTTATGTCAAGCAGACTATGCACGAGCTGGAGCAACTTGAGAGGGATCTCACGCCTTGGACCGCGGCGAGGCCGAACGATGCCCCGCGGAAACCAATTTTTAAAACCATAATGCATTCATAGGTCAAATCTGTATTTTAGCATCTCCTGCCTGTTTTTTTCATCAAGGTGATTTTCAGTCTATTTTGAGTCTAGGTTTATTTTCAAAGTTTGCTCTTTCTTTTGCAAAATGTAGCTTGTAATAGAACGTTTCAACAATAAAGAGGTTGTTTCTTTTACGCTCATTTGTGTTTTTCGAACTACGTAATGATCTGATTCACGTAGGCATCGTGATACGTAGGCAATCCTCATCGGATCCGGTCGCATTTCTTTTACTACGAAAATAAAAAAATAAAAAAATAAAAGGAAAACAAAAGAGAAAAAGAAAAGAAAAGAAAAAAGGGGAAAAACTAATAAGAGGAAAAAATGCCGGGATGACGCATGCTCTCGTAGCAAACATATAGTAATCCACTTAACTGTATAGGTGCATCATGCCCAACGTGAGATTAACTATCTGTTATTTGCTGCAAATTAACCGTGTGTTTGTCATTGAGCATTTTCTCCAGGGTTTTGGAAAGACGGTTGGTTTGGTAAAAGTCTGGCCTCGCACTCATACTTCACGAGGTCAAGGAGAAGTGTTCAACTACCTGTTGTTAGGACCAGCAGCAGTGCTCACACTTACTTCACCAGGTCAAAAGGAAGTGTGGAAATGTCTTCAGAAATTCCATTGCAAACAATCCCTGTTTCTGAGGAAAGCTCGATCTCAGCCATCCTCACACCTAAATCCGCGACTGCGGAAGAAAATAGAATCCTACGGCTCCGCATGTTGGAAATGTTGGACGACTGGAATAATGGGAAAGAGCCGCCAAGTGTCGTCCCCGGATTCCCTGAATTATTCTCCAGGTCAAGTGGAACGTCTAATGTCCCCATAAACTATCCTGCTACCCCATTTGGGTACCCAGCCACCTCAGCCTTCTCTGCTGGATCGCCCTCTGAGCCTCATCCCCGAATGTCATCCACTGATGCAAGCATGAACATCTTTACTGCATCGCCTTGCCCGGTTACGGCACAGCCCACCACGTACAAGCCAAGCTTTGACTCATCCTCTTTTACATTCCAAGCACCATCGTTCTCAATGGAACCAACTAGGTTCGCTACCAGTACTAATCCTCTACCGCCTCAGTGCGAGCTTGCACCGGGACAGGATCAGAACACCAGAATTGCAGAGAAAAATGAGATTGCCAAGAGAATGAGAAGCCTTGAACAAAGTTTGAAGAATATGCAAGGATTGAGCGGACAAAAGAGCGTCTCATTACGCCGACCTGTGCATGTTCCCTCACGTGCACCTGCCAACGGGTTTCAAGACCCCCAAGTTCGAGAAATACGATGGGCACGGTGACCCCATCGCACATCTTAAGAAATACTGCAACCAATTACGGGGAGCCGGCGGAAAAGAAGAACTGCTGATGGCGTATTTTGGGGAAAGCCTAGTAGGGATAGCTTCGGAATGGTATATGGATCAGGAAATGTCCCGATGGCATATATGGGATGATCTCGCCAGAGATTTCGTAAAACAATTCCAGTATAACATCGACATTGCGCCAGACCGAAACTCTCTGTCGAATTTAAAGAAGAAACCTTCGGAAAGCTTCAGAGAATATGCTATCAAGTGGCGTGAACAGGCGTCGAGAGTGAAGCCTCCCATGGATGAAGTGGAAATGGTCACTACTTTTCTCCAGGCTCAAGAGTCTGACTATTTCCAAAACATGATGTCGGCCATGGGTAAGCCATTCGCGGAAGCGATCAAGATTGGAGAGAAGGTGGAAAATGGTTTGAAAACGGGAAGGATTTTGAGTCAAGCAGCCATAAGGGCAACCTCTCAGGCCGTCCAAAGCGGGTCTGGAGGAACGACAAGGGGGAAGAAGAAGGAAGAAATGGCTATGGCAGCCTCTGAAGCAAGGGAGTATCGTCATCCCAGACCCCATTTTCCGGAAAGGGCCCCACAACACTACTACCCCCACTCAAATGTGGCATATGCTCATCAACCTTATATGGTCATGAATGCCCAACCTTATAACCATCCACCACAACAAGCCAACCGAGGCCCAGCTCCACCTCCCAGAAATCAGCCTCCTTACCGCAACCACTATAACCCACAACCCCCGCAGAATAACTACCGCCCCCAGGAGCCACCTCGACGGCGGACTTTCACGCCCATCGGTGAACAATACTCTACTTTGTTCCCAAAGTTGGTCCAGTTGGGTTTCTTGCAACCCATCCCTCAAACAAGGCAAAACCCGACATCTCCTTCTTACAAAGCCGGAGTCAGATGCGCCTATCATTCAGGGGCCGAGGGACATGATACAAACGACTGCTGGTCATTGAAAAGAGTGGTCGAAAATTTGATAGAGCAGGGGAAAATAGTGCTAAGGGACGAAGAGATCCCAAATGTGACTAACAATCCATTGCCCGCTCACAATAATGGGCCGCTGATCGGCATGATTTGTGAAGACAAAGAGTTCGACCCTGCTTTGAAAGCCATAATTGCCATTGTCGACACAGGGAAGAGGCCTGAAATAGACCAGAAATCAGAAAAGGGGGAGGAGGTCAAGGTTGTAAAGAGCAAGCCTGAAAAGAAGGTGGAGAAGAAAGTGGTACCAGCAAAGGGTGGAGTTCTTTACATACCGCGAGGTCAAGCCGAGAAGACGCAGAACTTCGGGATCAAAAAGACAAAGCCTATGTACGTGCCGAAAGGGGCCTATGTGGTCCGGGGGACGATTCAACCACCTCGGCTGAATGAGCCAGTGGTTATCGGACGCGTGCCACAAAAGCCAATGACCAACCCGTCCACAGTACCGTGGAATTATCAAAAGACTTTGGTAATGTACAAAGGTAAAGAGGTCATGGGAGAACTTCCAGAAAATACTTTCATTGGAAGGTATTCAAATACCCAAGAACTGAACAACGCCACACAAAGGCGCTTCCCTCCAAAGAAGCCCGTGAGTGTTGAAGAAGCGGAAGTGTTCTTCCAACAAATGAAGATGCCGGATTACGAAGTGATAGATCAGCTCCGCTAGCACCCTGAGCAAGTATCCATGCTGTCATTATTAATGAGGTCAACCGAGCATCAAAAGATCCTACTGAAAACCCTGAATGAAGCATATGTACCGGTTGAAACCTCGGTGGAGCAACTAGAGCGGATGACAGAAAGATTCTTCGCCGTCAATCAAATCTCTTTCAGCAAGAATGATTTACCCCCAGAAGGAGCGACACACAACAAGGCTTTGCATCTAACAGTTAAATGCGAAGACTATTATGTCAAGAGGGTAATGTTGGATGGAGGCTCAGGCGTTGACATTTGCCCGCTCTCCACGCTACAAAGAATGGAGATTGGGACCGGAAGAATCCGACCCAACAATGTCTGCGTAAGAGCTTTCGACGGCATCAAGAGAGATACCATGGGAGAAATAGACTTGTTGTTGGTCATAGGACCAGTCGAATTTCGAGTAACCTTCCAGGTGATCGACATGGACACATCCTACAATTTTCTCCTTGGCAGACCTTGGATCCATGCGGCAGGAGCCGTGCCTTCCACTCTTCACCAGATGGTAAAGTTCGAGTATGAAGACCGAGAGATCGTGGTCCACGGGGAAGATGAGCATGCCATTTATCGGGACCCATCCATCCCGTACCTTGAACCGAGAGAAGGGAGCGAACATACGGTCTATCAAGCTTTCGAGGTTGTACTGGCAGAGCAGCACGAAGAGGGAATAACTTGCCCCCAGCCTTTCTTATCTAACGCCTCGGTCATGGTGGCCAAAGAGATGATCCGGCACGGATTTAGGCCAGGGAAGGGACTTGGACGAACCCTTCAGGGAATAACAGAACCCATTACTTTGCCAGTCATCAAGAAACCTTTTGGACTAGGTTTCAAACCTACTCCAGCAGACGAAAAATGGGCAAAGAAAAGGAGAAATGAGGGCTGGAAGTTGCCTCAACCACTGCCAGATTTATATGCGACTTTCGTCAGGCCAAGGTACGCTGAAGAAGAAGATGATGAGGTCTTCACAGCTGAGGAAATCGAGGAAATATGTGGGGCGATGAGAGAAATGCTCTACGAGGTCCACATGGTTCAACCAGGTGAAGGCACAAGCACTGCTGAGATGCTGTACATGGGACCGAATGCCCAACTTCAAAACTGGGAGGCCACGCCATTCCCGACTAGACGGAAGTCCGGGTAGACCTGTCCTGCCACCTTTCCTGTATCACAAGTTATCTTCGGGACATAACTTGAACGTTTTCTTCTTTTCAATTGTTGTTTGAATTCCTAGTTGTAAACATTGTTGTCTTCCAACTTTCCAAAGAAAATATACAAAAAAATCATCATTGCTTTCCTATTCTTTCTTTTGTTCTGATTTTTATTACTTTTCCTTTTATCTTCCTTTTCAGTCCTAATAATGCGGCTTTAAATATGACATGCTTGCGGACTTCACGCCCAGATCACAATGAGTTATTTAACTGCGAATTAATGAACCCAGAACCAGAATACGATGCGGAAGAGGCTTTTAGGGAGATAAACCGAGAGTTGGAATATTTCGAGAATAAACCTAAGCCAAATCTGAATGACACTGAACCGGTAAATTTAGGAACCCCGGAAGAAATCCGGGAGACCAAGATAAGCATTCACACGGACAAGAAAACGCGAGAGGCGATAATTCAACTTCTTCTTGAATTTAAAGACGTGTTTGCTTGGTCATATGATGACATGCCGGGACTAGGTGTCGATCTAGTGGTTCATAAATTGCCGATTCATCCTGATTATCCTCCAGTTCAACAAAAGCAACGAAAGTTCAAAACTGAGGTCAGTGACAAGATTAAGGAGGAGATCACCAAGCAACTGAAAACAGGAGTGATCCGGGTAGTCCAATATACAACATGGTTGGCAAATGTGGTTCCAGTACCAAAAAAGGACGGGAAAACTCGGGTATGTGTAGATTACCGAGATCTGAACAGAGCAAGTCCCAAAGATAACTTCCCGCTGCCCAACATCCACATCCTCGTTGACAATTGTGCCAAACACGAGATACAGTCTTTCGTAGATTGTTATGCTGGGTATCACCAGGTATTGATGGATGAAGAAGACGCCGAGAAAACTGCCTTCACCACGCCTTGGGGCACCTACTGTTACCGGGTCATGCCATTTGGTCTGAAGAATGCTGGGGCTACTTACATGAGGGCCATGACTGCCATTTTCCATGACATGATGCATCAGGAAATAGAGGTGTACGTGGACGATGTGATAGTCAAGTCCAGGACGCAGGATAATCACATCCAAGACTTGAGGAAATTCTTCGAGAGATTAAGGAAGTATGACTTGAAGCTAAATCCAGCCAAATGCGCTTTCGGAGTTCCGTCGGGCAAACTTTTGGGCTTCATCGTAAGCAGGAGAGGAATCGAGCTAGATCCAACTAAGATAAAATCCATCAGAGATCTACCTCCCCCGAGAACAAAGAAAGACGTGATGAGTCTGTTGGGCAGGTTGAATTACATCAGTCGGTTCATTGCCCAGCTGACAAGCACGTGCGAGCCCATATTCAAACTTTTGAGGAAAGATGCGGCGATTAAGTGGACAACTGAGTGTCAAGAAGCCTTTGATAAAGTCAAAGAATACCTTTCGAATCCCCCGGTCTTGGTCCCTCCAGAACCGGGAAGGCCACTTGTCTTGTATCTGACAGTTTTAGAGAACTCTTTCGGCTGCGTCCTCGGGCAACACGACGTAACCGGAAAGAAAGAGCAAGCAATCTACTACTTGAGCAAGAAATTCACCGGCTACGAGGCCAAATACACTCTACTGGAAAGGACATGCTGCGCTCTCACATGGGTTGCACAAAAGCTGAGACATTATCTCCAAGCCCACACTACATTCTTCATAAGCAGGTTGGATCCTTTGAAGTATATATTCCAGAAACCAATGCCTACTGGGAGACTGGCTAAATGGCAAATCTTGCTTACGGAATTCGACATAGTTTATGTCAACCGCACGGCGATGAAAGCCCAGGCGTTAGCAGATCATTTGGCCGAAAATCCGGTTGATGAGGAATACCAGCCATTGGATACCTGCTTTCCAGACGAAGAGGTAAACACCGTAGAAGTGATCTCGGAGGAAGCACATGTTTGGAAGATGTTCTTTGACGGAGCCGTGAACGCTAAGGGTGTAGGGATTGGGGCAATTTTGATCTCGCCTTCCGGTCAGCATTATCCCGCCACAGCTAGACTGCGTTTCTTTTGCACAAACAATACAGCTGAGTATGAAGCCTGCATTATGGGCATGCATATGGCAATCGATCAGGATGTCGAAAACTTACTGATTATGGGAGATTCTGACCTGATCATCCGGCAAGCTCAAGGCGAGTGGGAAACTCGGGATGTCAAACTTATCCCATACCGACAACATGTGGAGGACCTCAGCAAGCGCTTTACCTCAATAGAGTTCAGGTATATTCCGAGGTGTCACAATGAACTGGCAGATGCACTTGCTACTTTGGCTTCAATGTTACCCTACCCGGGCAACGCCCACGTCGATCCTTTGGAAATCCAAATCAAGGAAAGACACGGTTACTGCAGTGTAATCGAGGCGGGATCAAATACGCAGCCTTGGTACCATGACATCAAGAGGTTCCTGAAGACGCAAGAATACCCCGAGCACGCTACTGGAGATCAAAAGAGGACCATTAGGCGACATGCAAGTGGTTTCTTTTTGAGCGGTGAATTGTTATATAAGAGGACCCCGGACCTCAATCTCCTAAGATGTGTCGATATCGAGGAATCGAGAAAGATCATGCACGAAGTACACGCAGGTGTGTGCGGACCTCACATGAACGGGTATGTCTTAGCGAAGAAAATCCTCCGAGCAGGTTATTATTGGATGACCATGGAAAAGGATTGCTTTAGCTTTGTCCGGAAGTGTCATCAGTGTCAGGTGCACGGTGATTTGATTCATGCACCTCCCACGGAACTGCATCCCATGTCCGCTCCTTGGCCATTTGTCGCTTGGGGCATGGACGTCATTGGACCGATTGAACCAAAGGCTTCGAATGGACACAGGTTTATACTGGTAGCCATCGATTACTTCACAAAATGGGTAGAAGCTGTCACTCTCAAGTCGGTCACCAAGAAAGCTGTGGTGGATTTTGTACACTCAAATCTTATCTGTCGCTTCGGTATTCCTGCGACTATCATTACAGATAACGCAGCAAACTTGAACAGTCACTTGATGGGAGATGTGTGCGAGCAATTCAAGATAACACATAGGAATTCCACTCCTTACCGGCCAAAAGCCAATGGTGCCGTGGAAGCGGCAAACAAAAACATCAAGAAGATTCTGAGGAAAACGATCCAAAGTTCCCGACAGTGGCATGAGCAGTTACCTTTTGCATTATTGGGGTACCGCACTACGGTACGCACGTCAGTAGGAGCAACTCCTTATCTTTTGGTTTATGGGACCGAGGCTGTAATACCGGCAGAGGTAGAAATTCCTTCGCTTCGAATCATTGTCGAAGCAGAAATCGAAGACAGCGAGTGGGTTAAGGCTCGACTGGAGCAATTGACGTTGATTGATGAAAAGCGAATGGCCGCAGTTTGTCACGGACAGTTATACCAACGAAGGATGGCCCGTGCTTACAACAAGAAAGCCCGACCCCGGAATTTCGAAGTAGGACAATTGGTACTGAGGCGTATTCTGCCGCATCATGAGGAAGCAAAAGGGAAGTTTGCTCCAAATTGGAAAGGCCCATACATCGTAAGGAAAATATTGCCAAGAGGAGCATTGTATCTAGGTGATATCGAAGGAAATGACCCCGACACAGCAATAAATGCAGATGCAGTCAAGAGGTACTACGTCTAAATCATACTCCAGTGGTCCTGACACGTTTGAAAATGGCGAAGGTTTTATTCCCTACTACTCCCCAAACACTACCCAATTCTCTCTACCAACTTTTGAGCCGCTTACAAAAAAAACAAAACAAAAAAACAAACAAAAAAAAGAGAAAAAAAAAGAAAAAAAAAACAAAATTTGATCGAGGCCTGAACTACGTTTGACTTGATTCCGAAAGGATACGTAGGCAGCCTCTCCCTGAGGTTCAGTCACACCAACAACAAAATCCCATCCACCCTGAAATTGAAAACCGGGGCATGTCGGACACTTGAGAAGTTTAGTATCAGCTACCTCTCTTTACCAAGTACAAGCCTTCAAATCAATTACCAAAGATAGTGGGAAACCAATAAGCATCACAAATGGAAACCGGCACACCCTGAGTTGAGAGAAATAAAATGAGAGAGTCTCGGCGGTGAAAACCTTCGGGCACCACGAGGCGACGGGAGTAGAGAAACCAAAATGAGAGAGCTTGTTTAGTAAAAACTCGCAAAGAGTGCTATCAAGCGATGACAGGAAGAGAAATGAGAGAGGTCAGCCAGCGAAAACCCGCAAAGGGCGCTGTTGACCGAAAAAGAATGACGCCATCCCAAGAAAGTTTCGGCAGAGTGCCACCAGTTTGGAATCACAGGTCCGTTCTGATTCAGGAAAACGCAAGCTCTTAGAAGGTCAGACGTCCAGTCCAAAGAGCATGTCATGTCATTTAAAGCCAGCGTTATCTTCCTCAGATAAGTCTTCCTCGTCCCGAAAAGGGTGTTCCTTTTCTGATTTATTTTCCCCTTTCTTTGTTTCTTTTCGAATCCCTTTTGCATTTTAACCCCGAGTTCAGGACACACCGGAAAGGACAGGTGGCATGGTTTGTTTGCACGGAATCCCGTCTCATGAAGGAAAGCGCCTCATCTCGTTGATATGATTGCCCAAGCATGATGAATCATGACGTTTGGTGGTGTTTCAGAGTAAAGAGGAAAGAGAGAAATCTTGAAATCTTCCCCAGCAAGTCCGCCCTCGGACAAATCCCCACAGAGTCTCCCCCTGTACAAATCCCCACAGAGTTTCTCCTTTTGTACAATCTCCCACAAAGTCTCCCCAGTAAAAAAAAAAAAAAAATCTCCGTTGGAATTTCATCAGCACATCCCCAGCGAATCCTTTGGTAAATATTCCCCAAACAAGCTTACCCCAACAAACCCTGGGAAACTCATTTTGAAATAAATCCCCAGCATCCCCCATTGTACAAAATCCACACAAAAAAATCCACTTTGTGAATATTCCCCCACAGAGTTTCCTTTTTGTACAAATTCCCACAAAATACCCCCAATAAAATCCCCGTTGAGAACCTCCAATCAAAACGGGACAAAAAAAGGGGGGGCCTTACGAGGCAAGTCATCACAGAATCTGGAAATACAAGCCTGAGTAGTCTAAAGGTTTCGCCATTCGAATCAAATCAATGGCGGAACTTTGCAACAGAAATGAAGATGCAAGAAAGCAATTGGGAACGATCAAGGTCACCAAACCGACCGTCATTTCCGAACTAACAAATGATTCTTTGTCTGAAAGTTTGAAACAGGTCCGATCCAAGACAACCGTGCAAGAAGCAGGTGTCGCCCAAAGAAGAAGGTGCACGGGTACAGGAAGTACTTCGGCAATGATTGAATTCACTCGAAAGGTAAGCTTCCACGAAACTCCCTTTTATCTTCTATTAAAACAAGAAAACTCAAAAATAGATCCCTAAACTGAACTTTTTCCTTTCAGCCAGCATTAGGGTTTTAAACCCTAAACTGAGCTTTTCCATGCAATCAGCATTAGGGTTTTAAACCCTAAACTGAATTTTCCTTTTAGTCAACATTAGGGTTTTAAACCCTAAACTGAACTTTTTCCTTTCAGCCAGCATTAGAGTTTTAAACTCTAAACTGAGCTTTTTCATGCAATCAGCATTAGGGTTTTAAACCCTAAACTGAATTTTCCTTTTAGTCAGCATTAGGGTTTTAAACCCTAAACTGAACTTTTTCCTTTCAGCCAGCATTAGAGTTTTAAACTCTAAACTGAGCTTTTCCATGCAATCAGCATTAGGGTTTTAAAACCCTAAACTGAATTTTCCTTTTAATCAGCATTAGGGTTTTAAACCCTAAACTGAATTTTCCTTTTAGTCAGCATTAGGGTTTTAAACCCTAAACTGAACTTTTTCCTTTCAGCCAGCATTAGAGTTTTAAACTCTAAACTGAGCTTTTTCATGCAATCAGCATTAGGGTTTTAAACCCTAAACTGAATTTTCCTTTTAGTCAGCATTAGGGTTTTAAACCCTAAACTGAATTCTTCCATGCAATCAGCATTAGGGTTTTAAACCCTAAACTGAATTTTCCTTTCAGCCAGCATTAGAGTTTTAAACTCTAAACTGAGCTTTTTCATGCAATCAGCATTAGGGTTTTAAACCCTAAACTGAATTTTCCTTTTAGTCAGCATTAGGGTTTTAAACCCTAAACTGAACTTTTCCTTTCAGCCAGCATTAGAGTTTTAAACTCTAAACTGAGCTTTTTCATGCAATCAGCATTAGGGTTTTAAACCCTAAACTGAATTTTCCTTTTAATCAGCATTAGGGTTTTAAACCCTAAACTGAATTTTCCTTCCAGCCAGCATTAGAGTTTTAAACTCTAAACTGAGCTTTT